>NC_065534.1:11075166-12275166 GCF_932294415.1 Quercus robur | reverse complement strand
TTTAGCATTTTTAAAAGCTTATTGTCGTTTAATTGGTATAGTGTTGTAGACTTGTAGTAATTGTGGTTGTTTGGATCAATGCTTTGAATTCCATTTTGAGAACCGTTTCTTTTTAGCTATTGGAATGTAATTTTTTTTTTTTTTTTTGGTGTGTGTGTGGAGAAACGAGGGTATCCAGACCTCTTCGAGTATTTGACTATTCTCTCGAGTGTAATTTCTTTATTTCACACATACTAAGTTATTACAGGGAATAATTTCTTAGGGGTAACTCCAAAATGCTGACAAAAAGTTTCAAATCCAGGATCTCATGAATTTCTTGTAGTCTTAAGAACCGTTAAGCCAACCCTTTAAGGTCGAAGGTAATATTTGATACCGGTGTAACAACACTTCACGATTACCAAAATATATATAATATAAAACAAAAGGTGATAGTTCATGTCATTTCATTAACCAACATAAATTCCAAAAAGGTTTATAACATTAAAACAAATACAGAGGTTGTTGAGTGTAATCAATAGGTTGGTTGTATCCGTTTATCCATCTTGGTACAAAAAATTCTGGCCATTCCAACTGTTATGCATTAATGCAATTGATTCAAAACTTCGGTTTGTACTGTTTTTTGTTGTTAGTTTTATGGTGTAGTGGTGCTGTTGTTGCTCGCTTCTAGTCTCACTACCACTCTCTGCACACCATAAGGAAATAATATAAAACAAAAGGTTGATAGTTCATGTCATTTCATTAACCAACATAAATTCCAAAAAGGTTTATAACATTAAAACAAATACAGATGTTGTTGAGTGTAGTCAATAGGTTGGTTGTATCCGTTTATCCATTTTGGTACAAAAAATTCTGGCCATTCCAACTGTTATGCATTAATACGATTGTTCAAAACTTCAGTTTGGATTGTTTTTTGTTGTTAGTTTTATGGTGTAGTGGTGCTGTTATTGCTTGCTTCTAGTCTCACTACCACTCTCGGCACACTATAAGGAAGCCTAAACCCAAATCCCAACCAAATTTGACTTTTAAACTGAAAATAACTTGTAGTCAATCTTGTTGATAGTTCAATCGCTAGTGAATAGGGAGATCCCTAAATTGAAGGAGTTGGTTCAAGTGGCAAGTTGATACCAAATTTGAATCGAAATTGATCTGTGAACACTCTTAGTTTACTATGTATTAATTGAACAAATTGTATAGTAGACTAACCCTAGGATTACAATAGTATAATTAAGACTTGAACAATTCAATAGGGTTAGGTCTTAAAAATCTAAATCTCTAACATCTTCCTTCAAACTCAAGGTGAGACAACATCGACGAAACTTGAGTTTGGAAGGAAATTATGATCTACAAAAGCATAGATTGGATACAATGATAATGTCATTGAATGTCATGTAGGTGTGTAGTAATGAAAGGTCGACATTGGCCAAGGTAGTGTAGACTATATCAAGGATGAAGTTAGAACTTTGTGTTAGGAGTGGTAGTTTTACTATTGGCTATGTGCAGCAGTTTTAGCCTCTGACATTGCTACTATTTAGCTGCTGAGATTTTTAATTTTTTTTTGTTTGTGGGTAAGAAAAAAATTATTTTTGGTTAGAATTTTTTAAAGGGCACGGTTGTTTATTTGCGATAAAATTGGTTGATTGAGCTTAATTTTTTTTTTAAGTTTTATTATTGGTAATTTTTGTTGTTGAGCTATTTTTTGAGCTTGTATATATATTTTTTTAAATTTTAGATCTATAAATTTTTTTATGGTCACTAAAATGAGGAAAATGCTAAAATTACAAGTTTTTTTTTTAATATAAATTATTGATATGATAAATGGTTACTATTAATTAAAAAAATAATGTGAGTTGTGGGCCTATTATGCGAATTAATAAAAATTTGCTACAAAAAAAATTTGTAAAAATATTGTAAAAACGTTTGTGAATATAGTATTACGCTTAAAAGAATTAATGATATTATTTAAGGGAAATAAAATGTAATTTTATATAACAAAATTACTAAAATTAGTATATATAATAATAATAATATTTAAAAAAAGAAAAAAAGAAAAAAGAAATTGGGGGCCATTGCCCCGCCTGGTACAATGATAGTTCCGCCCATGGACCATACCTACCTATAAAGACTACTGATTTAGACATGTGGTTTGACAAACTTAGACGAAGTTGTAGAGACGTGTAACCAAAATGAAAGCGAGATGGAAAGCAAGTAGAGGATACTGATTAGATGAGTGGTCCAAGAAACCTAATCAAAAGCCAAAAACCAAAAACCCACCAGATTTAATGTATCAAGCATAAAGATGATGTTTCTTTCTTAATTTGCATAAAATAAAATCTCATTGGATTATGAGATTTGAAAGACGACACCCATCGTGGGCATTATTAGGGGGAGGGGGGCTTGACGTTTTAGATTGACAAAAACTTAATGAGCTTTTGTTGAGATTTCAAGTCTCTGAAAATTTCCAATCAAGCTTGCTGTTGGAGATTTTCAAACTATCATGCTTCTTTCTTTTCATATTGCGGATGTCTTTGGTAGTTGATGGGTGATTTGAAGGATTTGTTGTACTCTTTGTTTTTGTGTTTGGTTCTCTAGAAAAATGTAAGAAAGCTTGAGGAATTGAGGGAGTGGATTTTTTTTTTTTTTTTTAAACGAAATTTTCCTATCCAATGGATAGCCTAAGACCTGTCCGCCCATTTGAAAGCTACGATGCATAGAAACCGACACCGACATGAGCACGTTACAGGTATGATATGAAGACACAAACAATTTTTGAAAAATTATAATATAATGTAGTAGATAGGACACTGTTACAACATGAATACAGCATTACAAATGAATTGTCGGTGAATCCTAACTTGAAAGTGGGCGAGGACAATTTTACCCGCTCCAACAGTCTGGTCTAACGTTCTAGCAGCTGCCAACACCGACTAGCCATGAACGCCCGAGAATTATCTACAACAATGCATTGTCCTCTGTCTTAATAATTTATCCTTAGCCTGATGAAGTTCATGGTTTTGGAATAATAAGAGAAATAAACCCTTTATAATAACCATTTTGTTGACCTTAATCGAAAGACACATATTAAATTGAACATGAACTTCAGAACTCATGTCCAAAGGATGGATAATAGTGCAAAAGAGCCTAAATAGTTGAATTGTGAATGAACAAACACCTCCTAGTAAAGAGGAAAGTTAGAAAAATAAATTAGTTGAACTTCTCCCCCATTAATTTTGTTGCACTAGTATTGTGCTTCTTAAATTTCAAAACTGACCGACTTCTTTTCTTAACTATTGATAATAAGAATTTTATCTTTTGCCATTAGGAATTTAGTTTTTAAAAAAACATGTAACAGAAAATTTAATTTGGAAGAAATTCTAACAAAAGGGAGCAAAGGGCTTATTACTAATAGTTAACGAAAAAATTTCTTAATTTTGAAATTTAAGGGGACATTGCAAATGGTTGGTAATAGTAAAATACACATACTATACTATATATTACAATATTTCATGTATGTGTGTCCATCTTTTATAAAAAAATAAAAAATAAAATAAAAGAGCTCTAGTATACTGTACGAAAAGTACTCTGGAAAATATAAGTTTTATATAACTAAATGTATAAAATATACATTAATTTTTTCCTTTTGTATTTTACTTGTACAAAAATACTTTAACTTGACTGAATTTCAATACTATCATTAATAGTATAATTGTTTATCTTGTTATATACAACAATGAAATTATCAAAAATTAATATTTTTAGTTCCTTATTTTACTATTTAATTATATTAACATCATTCTTTTCATATTTTATTATAATGGTGATTTTTTTTTCTCTATTCAGATTTTTTATATATAATTTGAATGATTCAATCTTATTGTCAGATATAACATGCATATATGCATATTAGATTTTAAATAAACCAAAAAATAAAATTATTTTAAATTATAATAATATGTGAAGAAAATACTTTTTGTAATTTTTTTTTGCTAAATAAGTGAATGAATTAAACACAGTATATTTCATTCATTTTTCATATATTTTACTTGAAAACATAAATAAATGTTGAATATATATGCACACACACGAAATATATTAAATGCTTAACTAGTTGATTTTTTTATAGCATCTTATAAAATCATGTTAATATAAAACAAATATACTAAAATATAATAAATATTTTCTTTTAATCCTAAATTTTTCATTCAAGTTTTTAATATACTTGTAAGTATATTGATTTATGTTTTTTATTCTGTATATTTAATTGTATTGTTTTTATAATCTTGAACAAAATAAAGTACTTATGTACCATACAATCAAATATATTGTATCATGGTAGGTTATAGTTAGTTTAACTTGTAAAATTTCTAATAGTTGAATAAGATATTTGAGGTTTAATTCCTACTTATACCAAAATATTGATTGGTGTCTTACTCTGATGATAAAAAACAAAAATCATATATATAATTAATTAATTAATGTCATGTACATGAAAATGTCTAGAGACAATTTTTGTACTAGAACTCTCACCACAACTCTTAAATGATCAATTCTGAGAGCCATGATGAAAAAAAAAAAAAAAAAACTGATGGATTCATATGAACGTGATAATCTTTTTATTTTTTTTATTTTTTTGAGAAATTGTAAACGTGATAACCTACCGTTCACAATCATTTGAAAGTTGTGGTCACAGAAGAATTACACATATATTATCAAGTATCAACTGTATTTGCAACCGGACCATAATTACATGCAAGAAAAAATGAAAAATAGGATGGTGACATACACCAACTAATACTTACGCATAATAAAAGGCCTTAACTTTTGGTTGGATGTAAATAGAAATAATAAAGCCAGTACTATCTTCTTCAAATAAACATCAACTTTTGTGCTTCTGTTCTTTATCAGAGGGACAAAGCTGTAAATATTCTTGTTCCTCACATGATGCTATCACTTCCTGTTTGTACAATTAGCGACAAATATTGCACAGTTTCCTTGTTTGAAGACATCAGGTTGTATCAAAATCTCCAATGTAGCTCCCCACCAGTGAAGAATAGAAACCTTTTAAAATGGAGACTTATCATTTTTCTTTCGGGAAAGTGACTACCCTTTCCGAAAGTTCATATCGTAGCAGTCTAATCTTAGAACTTGGAAATGGACCCTCTTTCAATCCAATAAAATCCTACTAAATCTCTCTGAAACAAAATCTAAACTTACAGCTTTAATTACTTCGAAATTTTAATCGCAGTTGAGAATAGTCTTGTTCACATTTGCGCTTTAAGTTTGCATATGGCTGTTCATCTTTCCCAAGTGCAGTCAATCTAATGCAGGTGATCAATGTTTGAAAAAAATTTGCTAAAACTTTTTACACACTATGTTTTATAACTAAAAACATGGGTTCAACCCATAATTATACACGTGTATAAAAAACAATGCTCTTAAATAAAATGAGATTACAAATCACAAGAGCCTAGAATTTTTTCATTGTTGAAAATTTACGTCCCATTAAATAGAATTGTGTATCTTTTGCAAGATTATTCACTATTACATTCCAAGAGGCAAGAGCATGAAAAGAATCTTATTAATCAATGTTGGAAACAGTCCACGATCAACAAATTTTCAACCATACTTTTTTCTATGAGATAATTACGATTACCACTAAGGATGCCCTTAAAACAAGGAAGTACTCTATGATGTTGTTTGTGACACTCACTGTGCTTACATCTATTAGTTTGGTTAACTTTAATAAAATTTGATGACATGACAAGTGTTAACATCACTTGATTATGCAAAACTTAAAAAAAAAAAAAAATTTCTATTTCTTTAACTTATATATGAAATTATTCATAATGCCCGATGTAGTATACATTCCTCTTTGGAGAGATAAAATATCTTAGGGAGCTTTCTTAAATGTTAGGACATATATGGTTCAATGTTAGGAACATATGTCAATATTTTATGTAATTGACTAATCATTTGACAAAACGTATTTTACTTATAATTGGGTAGATCTAGGATATACTTAATGCTTTAAAAAACAAGGTTTCAAGTTCAAGTGTTAAAACCATGCAAGTTTGTCCAAGAATCATGTAATGAAATGCTGGATTTTAAAACTCGATAGCTAGCATCTATTGAGATTTAAAGCTGCTAAAACCCGTGGCTTGACAGCTAGCTCGATAGATGACTATCTATCGAGGTTTATGAAACTCAGTTTTTTAGAACTGTTTTTCATTCAATCCATGAGTTTATGTTTGGACTTTCTTTTCTCACAACCCTAAACATATATAAGGATTATTTTAAGGGCCGTCAAAGGTTACGCATAGTTGCATAAGTGTGAAGCAAAGTTTTGTTCATGCAAATTGTGATCGGAGACAGAATTGGCCTCAGTTCATCTTTCTCTTGAAGAACCTGTTGTGTTTGTACACCGTAGGGTTTTGTGATCAAGGTGCTTCTTGATCTTCATCGTGTGATAAACTAAAGAATTTTGCAGCCAACATTCTTTTTAAGTTGGTGATTAAGTCACGTATTGGGATCCACGCATTTATTGGTTAGTCACGCATTCATCTTTCTCTTGAAGAAGCTGTTGTGTTTGTACACCGTAGGGTTTTGTGATCAAAGTGCTTCTTGATCTTCATCGTGTGATAAACTAAAGAACTTTGTAGCCAACATTCTTCTTAAGTTGGTGATTAAGTCACGTATTGGGATCCACGCATTTATTGGTTAGTCACGTACTAAGAGCCGTGCATTGAAAATGAGAAATTGTCACTACAGAACAAGTCCAATTGGGTATTAGGGTAAAGGTTCATCTGTAGGTTGGTATAAAGCACTAGGATTCCTTTACTTGTAACTGCTTGTTTTGATAATAGTGGATTCTTGGGAGTGGTGACTTTAAAATCACCCGGTGAGGTTTTTGTCGTGTAGGTTTTCCCTATTTGAAAACAAATTACCGTATCAATTTATTTTCCGTTGCATACTTAGTTTAATTGGTGATTTGTTTGTACTACCACGCATTTTACATGTTAATTTGATTAATTAATAAATTTAGCTAATTAATCAATTAATTCATCACAATAGATAAATATATTCTTGGTCTATCTTAAATAATTAATATAATATATAGAAACACACTTTAACCCAAAAGGCTTAAGCCCAGTGGACATGTGCTCAATTATGTTATATTAACTATTCATTTTTCTCATCATTATTCAATGTAGGACTTCACTCACACGTGTAACCTAACAATCTCCCTCTTACGTGTGAATCTCCGCCTCTCTATAGGCTTCAAGACCTCTCTGTGAGTCATAAACAAGTCCTATTCACTCCTCCTTACCTAATGGGCCCTTACTAGTGCATCATCCATGAGCCTCCACGTGTCAACTCTGCACGTCTTTTATCCTTCATGGAAACTTCACACCTCACCATTGTCTAACACTATTGGCAATAATACTCCTTTGTTGGGGCTTTTCCAAGATTGCTTGTGTGGGCTTTATGGGCTTACTTGGTGCAATATATTGTTCCCGCTCCAACTGTGAAAGGGACCCACCTTGCTTTATTTGTGAAAGGGTTTCAAGTACATACACTCCGTTCCCGCTCCAACTGCGAAAGGAACTTCGATAACCTAGCCACCTTTGTCCCACACTACCATGAGCTTTGATACCACTTGAGAAAATAAACATCTTAGGGAACTTCTTTGAGTAATTAATATAATATATAGAGAGTTTCTCAAAAAAAAAAGAAATATATATATATATATATAAAATATAATATAATATATAGAGACACACTTTAACCTAAAAGGCTTGGACCCAATGAATATGTGTTCAATTATATCATATTAACTACTTATTTTTCTCATCATTATTTAATGTGAGATTTTACTCATACTTGTAAACCCAACACTATCCCATGTCACCTATCATATCACACATTCTCAAGTTTAATAAAAAGATGACAAATATGTATCGTAAGCTATTAGCCTATTAGAATAGGGCTACATGTTAAGGGTGCTTGTTGCATGTGATTATGAGAGGTTAGAGGGGTATTATTGTCTTTTTGTTAAGTTTGAGAAGGCGTCATATATATGGTAGGCCAAATATGTGGACTTTGAGAAAGTATGAGTAAGAAGGAATAGAAATCTCTCTCTCTCTCTCTCTCATTACATAAAATTCCCAAAGTTTATACCATGTTTTATAGGTCCATGTTTTTAATTTTGTTAAAGTCTTATATTTATATTCATTTCCATTATTTTGGGTACTAATTAAGCAGATAAAAATAGGAAACCACTAATTAATTTGACATCCATATAATAGAAACCATAGAGACAGAAAAGTCTGTTTAGAGAGAGAAAGCTTTGTTTAGAGTGAGAAACTGATCATTGTCAGAAAATAAAAAATGATACTTAGGTGAAAATAAAAGTTTATCAACAATTTCCTTTTTTTTTTCCCACTCCATTACAACCCAGTACAGCATAAATTAATAACATAGATGGATAGTGGCTTGAAGTTGATTTAAATTGAAACGATGTAATAAGTGGAGAATTTTAAATGTCATGAACCTACTAGGGTACCTCCATGTATTAAGGGCATACCATAAGGGTAATGATTGTGATTATCCTTTTTTTTCTTGATTGATTATTAAATTTAGTAACAGCAAGAAGTATCCTTATTATGTCTCTCTACAATAGAAATGATAATGAATATTGTTTAGTGGGTTTTCCAACTCCACCAAGGGCGGCTTGATGCATTTGGGGGTCTAAGACGAAAATTGATTATTTTGTTTTAGATGTAAAATTACTACTAATTAACATGAACTACGTAGAATTTTTTCTTTTTTAGAAATTTTATAGATAGAAAAAATTTGACAAATTTTTTCATACTAGTTGATGTGGTAGATTGATAATGGTAAGTAAAACAGTGGTGTTAATGGTAGATTTAGATGAAAACTAGTAAAAGTTTGCTAACTAAACTCTTATTATTATTCTTTTTTTTAGAAGTGCAACATTCACAATATTTTTTACAACAAATCCTAGATTTTAAACTGCTTTTTGTTTTCTATTTGAAAATATCACTATAATTATTTTTTCGCCATCAACAATAAGCTGCAATAACCTGCTACTTAGCATTAGTTGTAAAACTGTTGTGAAAAATATTATTGACGTTGCATTTTTCTCTATTTTTTTATTTGTTTTTCATCTGGTAAAAAAAATTATTTTATTTATTGATTATAAATAACCCTATTGGTTAAAATTTGGGGACTTTTTTTTACTTGGGGCCTTAGACGATCGCATTTCTTGCTCCATCATTCAGCCGGTCCTAAACTCCACCCTTAATAGTAAGGGTTATGAATTTTTAACTGCATTTAGGAAGGGTTTGGTGTTACTTCTTAAGTATCCTGACCCTACCCTATTATGCATTTAATTTACTTAATTACCTATTATTAATTGCGTTTGGAATGTAAATTATTTAGATGGTTTCAGTTTGGAAACAAATTTTCCGTCCCAAACAAGATTTGATCTTAAGTCTCTTCTACAATCTCAAGATACTGGCTTCTTGAATTTTGTTGGCAATTTTTGCACTAAATTCATAGATTGGTAATATTTGCTATAATAATTTTATATTATTTTAAGAGAGTAACTTGAATAATTTTAAACCCTAGCTACTTTGTTTTCTAGCTATAAACTGTCTTTCTGTGCAGGAAAGCTTCAATAACATGTCAGCAAGCATGACTATGAAAAGGGTCCCTTTATTTTTCAGTACTGTAGCTCAAAAAATGGTAGGGGAAGCTTACATATATATATATATATATATATTTATATATCTATCTCTGCATATAGTTCATTTAGTTGTATCTGACTTATTTGATATATATGCTAGCTGCTCATTTGGACTTGAGGTAGATTCTTTTGATTCTTGACCGTGTATTAATTGAGTACTTTATCGATATTCATGTTCTGTGAGTTGGCAACCACTCTTGCATTTGCAGAGACCTCTTTACCTGCCGAATTGAAAGGCTTTCATTTCCAATTTACACTCGTTTTATAGTATATCGATCCCACATATATTACAGAATTTCAATGTTTCAACTATTGAGCACAAAACGACGCACTTCCTGCAAAGATGTACAATGTAATTAATGGTTTTTAATATCCGATGTCAGAAGTTGGAGGGGAAGCAATGGATCAATTGAATATATGTGGCAGAAAATGGATGGTGTCTACTTGATTTGCCGGTGGTGAGATGATGCCTGCTTTTGAATTTTTTCAGCTTTCACCGAAAACGAGAAAATCTTGTATAAGCCTTGTGAGGTCCATCCGATACTCTCCCCCTCCCATGACAATATTAAAGTCATGAACAATTTGCTCTCTCTACTCATCCAAAGCAATTGATGATCATGTGATAGTTATTAAATGCTCTCATGCTTCCCTTTGGTGTGGTGTGTTGACTAGTGTATGCTGCATGTAGACTTACAAATACTATGCATGGTGAAAATTATCCAGTGATGCTATCTTAATAATATGGTATAATACATTCGAAAGAGAGAGAGAGCCCCAAGCTATGCTAAGGTAACGTAAATGACGAAATGAAATGAATGCTAATTGCCTTAGCCAAAATCAATATTTCTTAGGGCAACCCTTACTTCTTTTTTATAAATGATAATATCTAGATCTCTTTGAGTATTTGACTATTTTCTTAATTGTATATAGTTCTCCTATTCCACACAAACCAAGTTATTAGAGAAAAAAATCTCAAAGAGATAACTCTAAAATGTTGACAAGAAATTTCGAACCTAATATCTCATGAATATGATCAAGCCTTAAAAACCATTATCCTTACTCACTTTTTACCTAATCATTTGTTTTAGTTAATGATGTTAGATGTTTGGTTTCCTTTAACTTTTCTTTTGGGGACCAACCTCAAGGAGAGTGTATCGTACGTATTGTGGCAAATTTCAAAACAAGGACTTCGATTGTCATTGTGGTCCACATCTCCCATTCATTTGTGAAATAAAATCTGATGCTGAAAAGACTTCTTGTACGTGCTATTAGTGTTCATCAAATTTAGGAAAGTAAAATAAATGCATTTCTTTATAACCAACTACTAAACAAACCGTGGGGCCCTTTTCATTTAGTATAGTTCTTGTTCCTAGTCTCTATATTTATGAGCTCGTATGTTGCATCTTCTCATCAAAGTTTACTTCCATATCTTTTCTGTCTGTGCTTCCATGGCTTTACCTAAGCTGATCACAGCACTTCTCTTTGTTTTGGCTTTTGCGAAGATAGAGTTTTCAACATGCTATGTTGTGAAGGGCAAGGCCTCTTGCCATGACTGCAGTCACAATGATGTCTTCTCGGGTTTGTACTCAACTTTCTTTCCCTCCGATTTACATGCTTGAAGTCCTAAACAAAATTATCTTTATGTTGCCTTCTCTTCAGTATTTTATCTAGGGAAATTATAGCATTTGTGGTACTATAACATTGTTTAGAGTTTTGCTGCTTTTTGTGTGCGTGTGTGTGTGTGGCTAAGTTATATTATAGTGTATTGCTTTAAAACTGCATGGACACTACTATATATTTTAGGTATGGAGCAAAATATACACTAAGAAATAAATGACTTTAAGAGATGCTGGAGATAATACTAATCTGGAAAAATATTAATACATACCCTATTACAAACATTCTTATACACACACTTAAAATGCACTAAAATTATGACTCGAAATGAAGTCACAATTTCTAACTTGGAAATTGTGATTTCTGTGCATTTTAAGAGTTTATGTGTAATAGGTGGTATATAATAAACATTATCTTGCAAATTTTACTTCATAAAGTTTATAAACTAATAGTGATGTGTTATCAATCATGTAAAGATAACTGATATTTATTTATTAGTTGTTGAAGTGACACTAATTAATTATTAGTCAATTTGTAAATCTTTTTATTATATAAGGTGTGTATAATAAACATTATCCTACAAATTTTATTGCTTAAGGCTTATAAACTAATGATGTTTTGTTGTCAATCACATAAAGATAATTAAGATATTTATTTATTAGTCATTGAAGTGACACTTATTAGTTATTAGTCCATTTGTAAATCTTTTTATGATATAGGGTGTGTATAATAAACATTATCTTACAAATTTGACTATATAAGGCTTATAAATTGATAATGTGTTATTACCAATCATATATAGATAACTGAGATATTTATTTATTGGTCATTGAAGTGACACTTATTAGTTATTAGTCAATTTGTAAATCTTTTTATTATAAAATAAGTATTGTTATAGCCATAAATTATTTTATAATATTTTTATAAATTTTTGTTGTGACCAATTCTTATGAGTTTTGGGCCCACAATCAATACATCGATGTAAATTTTTTTGTGAAAAGTTGTATCTCTAGCATTTTCTTTATAAAATTTGTAGCTGACTTCTAATAGTGTGCATGGGTTGGATTAAGAAGTTTTTTCAACCTAATCCACCATGGTTGGTTAAAAAAATTTAACCCAGCCTAACTCATCACAGGGGTTCAACCCAACTCAACCCAATTTACGTAGATCGAGTTGGATCGGATTGTATTCATAGGTTGGACAATTTTTTTTTAATTATTATTATTATTAATAAATTGAGCATTAGAACACCACCACCACAACAGGTAAGAGCAAATTTATAGCCAAATAATCATGAGCATAACATCAAACAAACACAAACTATATGAGAAAAATTTAAGATTTGGGTTTTATTTAGGAAGAGGGGCAAAAAAATAAATAACAAAATTATATAGTATATTTTTTAATATATATTTTTAATTTAAAAAATATATTAAATATAGGTAGGTCGAATCAAATTAGGTGGATTTGTAAATCTTATGACCCAAACTCAACTTAACCCACTATTAAAAAAAATCCATAACCCAACCCAACTCACCAACCCTTAAAAACTGACCCAGTGGGTTGAGTTGGGTCTAGTGCCGGCTCAATGGGTGAGCCAAATAGGCAACCGCCTAAGGCCCCTAATAAAAAAAGGCCCCTAAATTTTTATCAATAGAAATATTCTTATACTAATAAAATTATTAATCAAGCCCTAAATATTCACCAATAAAAAAAAATGTTGTTTTTTATCAAAGAAAAACCAGTTAAAGAAAAATATTTTCATTGGATTTAATTTCTCACACATAAATGTTAAAAGAACTCATTAATCTTGCACTAGTAAATAAATTTATACTCAAATTCTATTTAGAAATATCAAATATATAACTTTATTAAAATTTTCATTCATAATTTTTTAGTATTTGGTTACTTCATTTCAATAGATAGTGTTTATTTTAGTTGTATAGTCATTGAATAATGCGATGAGTTTGTTTTAATTTGTAATTTTTTTTCTAAAAAAATAGATTTTAAATTAAAAAAAAAACCAAAAGTTAAATAAATATTCTATTAATATTCAAAATATAAAAATAGACCTCACTTAAAGTTGTTACCTTAGACCTCACAATACTTTGAGCCTGCCCTGGTTGGGTTAGATTGGTTTATACCGGTTGGTGGGTTGGCTGCCACCCCTACAGGCTTCTATGAATTGAATTTGCACCAACTTTGACTCAATGACTGACTTGATTAGCCCTAGTCTCTCAAAAGTTAAATAAATATTCTATTAATATTCAAAATATAAAAATAGACCTCACTTAAAGTTGTTGCCTTAGACCTCACAATACTTTGAGCCTACCCTGGTTGGGTTAGATTGGTTTATACCGGTTGGTGGGTTGGCTGCCACCCCTACAGGCTTCTATGAATTGAATTTGCACCAACTTTGACTCAATGACTGACTTGATTAGCCCTAGTCTCTCAAGTAGCTAAACTTTCTATACTCTGCCTATTTTGTTTCAGGCATTAAGATTCTTGTGAAGTGTGATCGAGTTAAAAAGTTGGCTACGGCAATCACAGAAGATGATGGCTCTTTTGAAGTCGAGCTTCCCTCAGACAGTACTCCAAAATCATCTCCTCCACTGAATTGCCATGCCAAGCTTCTAGGGGGTCCAAGCCAGCTCTATGCCTCAAAGAAAAACATGGTATCCAAAATTATCACAACCCATGAGCCTAACACCTACACCATCTCCACTCCTCTCAGCTTTTCCAAATCTTGCCCTTCTACCATCGAAGCTGCGAAATGCAAGCCCATCAAGAACAAGTTTGGTTCATCCAAGACCGTCGATCTGCCTCTGCCACCAGAGTGGGGTTTAGCACCATCTAGCTATTATATTCCTTTCTTTCCCATCATAGGCATACCTTGATTATCTATGACAGTGGTCTATATAGTATAATAATATACTGTGTTGGGTAAAAATGGTATAATATAGGGCTGTACTATATGTTTGTGTGAAGAAGACTTTTAATACTTTTAAGAAGTTTCTTTTGTGGTATTGTAAGTTATTGGACTCAAATAAGACGTAACTGTGGTGCTTGGAATGTGTTGCTAATTTACTATATTTCTATTGCTACATTTTTAGAATATCTTTATAAGTTTTTCTTCTTCTTCTTCTAATCTTCTTTTTCTTCTGGCCAAGTAATATATTCATCTCTTTTTTTTTTTTTTTTCCTTTTTTTGGGTTGAAATGGAAATTCATTAAAACACATAAATTAAAAAAAAAAAATTTGGGTGCAAAACCTCCCTAATGTCTGTGATAATTAATTTAGCTTACAATACATGAAGGATGATCAAAATAGTAAAGTACAACACAAAAAATTCTAGAAATTTTTTTTCCCCTTCTACCAAAAGATCAACAGAGTAATTTCCTTCGATATCTTTATTTATCATTTTAACTTTTCCTAGCCAAACACTAGCTCATCCAATGATTATATATGTGAATGTGTGTAATAATACTACAAGCATGCCTAATTTTACACCAAATTTCATAATTTACTAAAGTGGTCAATTATGAAATTTGGTGGTAGAAAGTATCTACTACTCTTAATCAACTATTTTAATATGTGACACTAGGTCTGAAATTAGGCGTCTCTAAATTTATTCAAATGTGTGAATTTTTTTTTTTTTGGTGCTAATTATATATTTGTATATATAGTTTTCTAAGGCTATTTTCTTTTCTCCTTTAAAGTCGTACAAGGGCACATGACTGCTAGCTTCACAGTTAAGATTTTATTTCCTGTATCTAAAAATATAGATGGTATTATGATATTTAAAACTCTAAATGTTATTACTCAATCTTAAATTGTAATATTAATTTTTCAGGAAGGCACATGTTTGCAAGGTAAGGTTGTATATGGAATAGAACTTTAATGTGCTTCTTCGTAACGCTAATTATTATCACCAACAATTGGTAGAATAATTCGAAATCATCCACAAAAGCCACCAAGCCACCCCTACTCTCTTTTCTCTAGTAGACAAAAGGAAGTGGGAAGTTTAATTTAAAAAAAATGCTTAAACACTCATGGTTTCTATTCTTCCTTAGAACACCCTGAAATTTTCATATCCGCTAATTAAATTAATCTTTGTGACTAACTACCGTTAGCACTTATGAATGAAAAAATTACATGGCCAATGAATTAGTTAGTTAGTCTTCTTTATGTGGTCTTTTGACTTTGTCATCCATAAGAGCAAAGGAAAGCTAGTCGCATAGACCAATTTGGTAGATATAAAAACTCTAGACAGTTATAAGGAAAAATTGAAACCCAAGGAGATGTTTTTGTAATTGACCTAAACCCTACATAACCATGTTAGGTCCAAAATTATTAAGTGTTTGGCAAGTTTTATCCAAAATTTTGTTCAATTATATTTTAAGTTGTAACTTCTTGATTGCACTTTCCCCATATTCATCAAACCAATGTCCTGGCGGTAGAGCATTCCAATCCTCACCATCTTAGTTCAACTTACTGACGCGTAGATTATGTAAAACTTCAGGCTATCTTGTTTTACTTTTATCAGTAATCATTTCTTTGTTGAGAGTTTTGAGACTGGTTATTTAGGTGCTAGCTACTGATCCTAACTTTAAATGTCGTGATTGAACTCTATTTTGCCTTATCCATTTATTGTTCCATGTACCCTTGTTAAGCTCATCTATTTCATGCTGCAACAATATAATACTTCTCTCCTTTTCATCATTATAAAATGAACAAAATTCTAATGTTTAAATACATACATATTCAAAATAATAGAAAAGTGAAAGATTTTGTGTCTCGTTTATGCTAAATAGGAGAAACAACGTTTAAATTAAAGCTTTCAAAAATGGTAATACATGCATACTCTTCTGATTTAGAAGAATAATAATTATTTAAAAAAAAAAAAAACACACAAGACACCAAGGAACAAGAATATATCATAAAGTAGCCACTATTCGTGATGAATTCTATCCTCAAGGCTGGGGAGCAAGACCAGCCTTAAGAGCCTTAATGGTGGCAATATCAGTCTTGAAGGATTTAGCCAAGACATTGTCGTCAATACCAGTGGTGAACAAAGTGTTGGGAAGTGAAACCAATCTAGCGTTTGCACTCCCAAAAGCTGAAATTGCTATAGCTGGAAATTTTACATCATCATTGTATTGAAAATGCACAAGACCCTTAGGAAATACAAAGACATTATCCGCTTGTAGTGTCTTATTAAAGAGCTTGTTGGTTGTATCAACAAACCTGACTTGAAGGGTACCTTGAGTTAGGAAAAGGAGCTCAGAAGCGCGAGGATGAGTGTGGGGTGGGTTTTTGGTGCCAGCCGGGAATTCAAGGACAGCATAGGAAACACTCTGACCATTGAGAGCAGGGACTCGGCCAAGCTTGCCTTCGTGACCTTGAAGACAGTGGGAAAGCCACCCAAAAGGGCACGCATGCCAGTAAATGTGAAGAAAACCCCATTAACATCGGTGACATTAGGAGGGACTATGAAGTCTGTGAGGATGTCTGGATCTCCTGCTATTGCCATTTGGATGATGGCAAATGAAGAAAACAGTAGTGCAAAGAATTTCACGTTGAAAGTTTTTGAGGCCTTGGAAGAGAACTTGAGGTGTAGTGAAGAGAAAAGCTAATATGGTACTTAAAATGATGTTTATAGTGTGTGCTTGGACTTAATAGAAGGGCAAGTATTTATAGAAACTTAAGGAAAGGCAATTTGGTTTGTAATCTTTCTGTGCAGGCATGTCGGATGAAAAATTTAGAGATGACAATTACAAAGTCATTCTTGTTATCGTCACATTTTTTTATTTTATATATTATTTATTTCTGTCATTAGGCTGTTGAATGAGACTAAGAAAGTAACAAATTTTTCTTCTCTTCATATATGATATAGAACATGTTAAAAAGTTTAGTTTCTTCTATTGCTTAAAGCTGCCTTCCTAAACTTAATAAAAATATTAATAAGAAGAGTCAAGGGCTAATGCCTTTTGAAATTAGCTTAGAGTCTCTTAATTTGCAAGAACTTGAATTACAATTCTTGAGCGGAATTTATTCGTAGTGATAATGAATGTCAGTGATCATATACGCTTCAAGGCTTTTCATCATATTGATCCTTCTAAAATAAAAAAATAAAAAAATAAAATTTGGTATATATTGTAAAATTTAATAGAATATCAACTTATTTAATGATTGGATCGAAATTTACATCTGTCTTCGGTATCATTTGAGGGAATATTTAGAAAAAGGTCAGTGTAGAAATTGGATTTAGCATCATAGCTATCAGATAGAAAATGCATCTGTTCAATCTTAACAAATCTATATATGGTTTTTTTATTATTATAAAAATAGTTAGTAAATTCAGAATTGGCAAGAACAAATCTGTGGTTCGTTCTTGTTCACAAGTCAAGTAACACCGTCCAATGTGATTTTGGAGAGGAAGAAAAATCAGTACGTAGGATTAAGAAATTCAAAAGAATATACTTCCTAAGTTTTAATTTTATACTTCTTCCTGGGTATGCATGCATAAGCCAGCTCAAAGATCCCAATGGGAGGGGAAGAAAGTTGAGCCAGCTCATGGAGAGTATATCGTATTGTGGCAAATTTCAATGCAAGGACTTCGATTTTCACTGTGGCCCACATCTCCCATTCATTTGTGAAATAAAATCTGATGCTGAAAAGACTTCTTGTACGTGCTATTAGTGACTTAGTGTTCACGAAATTTAGGAAAGTAAATAAATGCATTTCTTTATCACCAACTACTAAAGAAACCCTGGGGCCCTTTTCATCTAGTATAGATCTTGTTCATAGTCTCTATATTTATGTTGCATCACCTCTTCAAAGTTCACATCCATATCTTTTCTGTCTGTGCTTCCATGGCTTTACCTAAGTTGATCACAGCACTTCTCTTTGTTTTGGCTTTTGCGAAGATAGAGATTTCAACATGCTATGTTGTGAAGGGCAAGGTCTCTTGCCATGACTGCAGTCACAATGATGTCTTCTCGGGTTTGTGCTCAACTTTCCTTCCTCCAAATTGCATGCTTGAAATCCTAAACAAAATGATCTTATACATGTTGCCATCTCTTCAGTATTTTAGCTAGGGAAATTATAGTATTTGTGTTACTATAACATTGTTTAGTGTTTTGCTTCTCTCTCTCTCTTTCTCGCTCTCTCTCTTTGGTGTGTGTGGCTAAGTTATACTATAGTGTATTGCTTTAAAACTGCATGGACACTACTATTTTAGGTATGGAGCAAAATATACAAGATGAAATAAATGACTTTAAGCGATCCGGACATAATACAAATTTGGAAATATATCAGCACATACACTAGAAATGCACAGAAATCATGACTTGAAGTGAAGTCAAAATTTCTAAATTGAAAATCGTAATTTCAATGTATTTTAAGAGTTTGTGTGTGTAATAGGGTATTTATAATAAACATTAAGCAAGACTTAGGGGGTATTTGGATTTCTAGTTCCATAACTCATTACTCTGTTTTCATAACTCATAATTCAAAAATGGTGGGACCCGTGACTCAAAAACTTGTTTGGATTTCGATGATTCTGTTTCCATCACTCAATTCTCTAATTTTTGAGTGATGAGTTGTAGAAATTGAAAACATATTTTAGCTATTTTCAGTTTCCACAATTTTGTTTTCAATGACATTTTTGTAATTAAACACAAATCGAGGGACCCACTAGTTAGGCCAGCAGCACCTTTTGACCTTTTTTTTTTTTTCTTCTCCACTTTTCCTTTTTCTCCATTGTTCTTCAGCTTTCTTCTTCTTTTTTTTTTTTTTTTTTTTCCTTCCTTTTCACTCTTGTCAGCTCATTCTTCCATTTTTTTTTTGTTCTTCATTACGTAATATTATTGGTCTCCGTTGGCTAGTTTTTTTTTTTTTTTTTTTCACTGGGTTCGGTGAGTTTAGGTACTGGAAAAAAAAAAAAAAAAAAAAAAGCTATACCGAGTGATAGGTATGGGCCTATAAACAGTGTAAAAAATATTGAGTGATGACAAGTGAGTGATGGTGCCAAACAGGTAGGGCATTTTAAGTGATGAGTGATGAGTAATAAGTGATGAAAAAAAATCCAAACAAGGCCTTATGTACAATACTTAGGTGTTGTTCCTGAAGTTCCCCTTTTAAGATTCTGCCATGTGGATTTTTTTTCATTGGATGAAAGTGTACTTTTTAGTTAAGTAGGCACATGACTAAATCTTAAGAGAGGAACCTAAGGAACAACACCTAAAATACTATACCCAAGTTTTGTTCATAAGCATTATCCTACAAATTTTACAACATAATTCTTATAAACTAATGATGTGTTATTAATCACGTAAAGATAACTGGGATATTTATTTATTGGTCATTGAAGTGATACTTATTAGTTATTAGTCGATTTGTAAATCTTTTTATTATATAAGGTGTGTATAATAAACATTTTCCTACAAATTTGGGTGATGTGTTATCAATCACATAAAGATAAATGAGATATCTATTTATTGGTCATTGAAGTGACACTTGTTAGTTATTAGTCAATTTGTAAATCTTTTTATTATATAGGGTGTGTATGATAAACATTATCCTACAAATTTTTCTACAGCTTATATACTAATGATGTATTACAATCATGTAAAGATAACTGAAATATTTATTTATTGGTCGTTGAAGTGACACTTATTAGTCATTATTCAATTTGTAAATCTTTTTATTAATTATAAAATAAGTAATGTTATAATAAACTATTTTATAATATTTTTATAATTTTTATTGTTGTGGCAAATTCTTATTAGTTATGGGCCCACAATCAATGCATTAGTGTAAAAAATTTTGTCAAAAAAATTGTATCTCTAGCATTTTCTTTATAAAATTTGTTGCTGTGTCTTCTACAAATTCAACCAACTTTGACTCATTGTCTGACTTGATTAGCCCTAGTCTCTCAAGCAGCTAAACTTTCTATACTCTGCCTATTTTGTATCAGGCATTAAGGTTCTTGTGAAGTGTGATCGAGTTAAAAAGTTGGCTACGGCAATCACAGAAGATGATGGCTCTTTTGAAGTCGAGCTTCCCTCAGACAGTACTCCAAAATCATCTCCTCCACTGAATTGCTATGCCAAGCTTCTAGGGGGACCAACCCAGCTCTATGCCTCAAAGAAAAACATGGTATCCAAAATTATCACAACCCATGAGCCTAACACCTACACCATCTCCACTCCTCTCAGCTTTTCCAAATCTTGCCCTTCAACCATCGAAGCTGCGAAATGCAAGCCCATCAAGAACAAGTTTGGTTCATCCAAGACCTTCGATCTGCCTCTGCCACCAGAGTGGGGTTTAGCACCATCTAGCTATTATTTTCCTATCCCTTTCTTTCCCATCATTGGCATACCTTGATTATCTATGACAGTGGTTTATGTAGTATAATAATCTACTGTGTTGGGTAAAAATGGTATAATATAGGGCTGTACTATATGTTTGTGTGAAGATTGAAGAAGACTTTTAATACTTTTAAGAAGTTTCTTTTGTGGTATTGTAAGTTATTGGACTCAAATAAGACGCAACTCTGGTGCTTGGAATGTGTTGCTAATTTACTATATATCTATTGCTACATTTTTAGAATATCACTACTTGTTATAAGTTTTTCTTCTTCTTCTTCTTCTTCTTCTAATAATCTTCTTTTTCTTCTGGCCAAGTAATATATTCATCTCTTTTTTCATTTTTTTTTTTTTGGTTGAAATGGAAATTCATTAAAACACATATATTAAAAAAATAAAAATAAATTTGGGGTGCAATACCCCCTAATGTCTGCGATATACATGAAGGATGATCAAAATAGTAAATTACAACATAAAACCCAATGATTATATATGTGAATGTGTGTAATAATACTATAAGCACACCTAATTTTACACTAAATTTCATAATTTACTGAAATGGTCGATTGTGAATAGTGAAAAAAAAAAAATAGCTGGTTCATGTAAAATTTGGTGGGTAGAAAGTATCGACTACTCGTAATCAACTATTTTAATATGTGAAATTGAGTCTGAAATTGGGTGTCTCTAAATTTATTCAAATGTGTGAAAAAAAAAATTGTGCAAATTATATATTTGTGTATATAGTTTTCCAAGACTATTTTTTTTTTCCTTTAAAGTTGTACAAGGGTACGTGAATGCTAGCCTCACAGACAAGATTTTATTTCTTGTATCTAATAATATATATGGTATTATGATATTTAAAATTCTAAATGTTATTATTCAATCCTAAATTGTAATATTAATTTTCCAGGAAGGCACATGTTTGCACGGTAAGGTTGTATATGGAATAGAACTTTAATGTTTTTCTTCCTAATGCTAATTCTTATCACCAACAATTGGTAGAATGATTCGAAATTTTCCACAAAAGCCACCAAGCCACCAAGCCACCCCTACCCCTTTTTCTCTAGCAAGCAAAAGGAAGTTGGAAGTTTAATTAAAAAAAAGGCTTAATTAAACACTCGTGGTTTCAATTCTTCCTTAGAACTCTCTGAGATTTTCATATCCGCTAAATTAATCTCTATAATTAACTACCGTTAGCTCTTAGAGCACTCACATCAGTGGGTGCAAAATTGTGCAAAATAGAAAAAGATGCAAGATTTACACAATATTTCCTAAATCTGCTTCACATCAGTCCGGCTATTGTTGCGTAAATAAACACATTTGCTAGAGTAACCATGCATATTTGCACAGTTAGATGTGTATATTACTATTTTATTAATTTTTTCTCTCATCTTTGCTCTCATCAATCTCTCTTCCCCCACATACTCTCAACACCGCCTAACCACCACTCAATCACCACCACCACAACCCATCACAACCCATGATATTCCAATCACAAAATCAACCAAAAATAAAGAAAAATAAAACCAAAAATAAATCCAAACCCAAAATCAAACCTTCAATGGAAAACTCAACAACTTAGAACCCAAAATCAAACTTTCAACAAAAAACCCATCAACCTAAACCCAAACTCAAATCGAAGCCACTGGCCATGGAAAGCTTGTTGCTTTCTTTGCTCGTGGAGAGCTTGCTATTGCCATTAGAGAAGAGAGAAACAAGTGCTTGAGAGCTACGACAAAGGAAAAGATCAAAAAATAAAAAGTGAAGTGAAAAGACCGTGGAAGTAGAGAGAATTTTACCCCAAAAAAAAGTAGAGAGAATATTTGATTTTGTGAGATAAAAAAGAGGGTCAGATGTTTTTAGTGGTGGGGGTTAAAAGTGAGGGGAAAATGAAACTTCCTTACTTGTAAATATCTCTATAATATAATTTAATTATAAAAGAATTATAATTGAGTTTTTTTTTTTTTTCAAACAAAGCATGATTTTATTTGGAATTTTATTAAAGTCTATATTAAATTTTTTAATTCAAATTAGTGTCTTTTTTAAAAACTAAAATCATACTTGTGGGGGATTTTTCCTCCAGCAAGCTTATTGTCCTCTTTGGGGAGCCAAGCCCGCAAGGTTTTGTTTCTCGTCCCCGAGTATGGTCAAGGTTTTGCCCTAAGGTGATTGACACCTAGGCTCACTTAGTCCCACATCGGTTAGAGATGCGCCCCACTCATGCTTTATATGCCCTTGGAGCTTGCATGAGTGTACCACTACTCCGCATGCGGAGTAGTGGTACACTCATGCAAGCTCCAAGGGCATATAAAGCATGAGTGGGGCGCATCTCTAACCGATGTGGGACTAAGTGAGCCTAGGTGTCAATCACCTTAGGGCAAAACCTTGACCATACTCGGGGACGAGAAACAAAACCTTGCGGGCTTGGCTCCCCAAAGAGGACAATAAGCTTGCTGGAGGAAAAATCCCCCACAATACTAATAGTAAATAATCTCTCTCTCTCTCTCTCTCTCTCTCTCTCTCTCTCTCTCTCTCTCTCTCTCCAATGTGTAAACCTGAAATGACACAACAAAATATTTCAATGGTGGTTGAAGACAACGCATTTTTGGCTATCGTCAAAGCCACTATTTTGGTGGTCTGGCCATCAGTGTTGGCGGCACAGTGGGCGGAGACACCGATCTAGTGACGGTCGCCAAAAACACTATTTTGGTGGTTCGACCATCAGACCTCCACCACTAGCGACTCCATTGGCAGAGCCACCGGTGTTGGTAGTTTACTTAAAATATAAGTTTAAATTAAAAAAGTATGACCATTAGGAAAAATAATAAAAAATTGATGAAGAATGAATATTTTATTGAAATATCTTGTAAAATAGATAAACTGATGTGGGTGTTTTGTAAAAATGATGGTGTAAAATAGAAAAAGTAGGTTTTTTGTGTAAAATAGACGGAATCTTTTAAAAGAATTGATGAGGTTGCTCTTACGGGCGAAAAAATTACATGACCAATGAATTAGCTTGTAAGACTTCTTAATGTGGTATCGTGATTTTTTTGTCCATAATAGCAAAGGAAAGTTAGTCCTATAGACCAATTTGGTAGATATAAAAACTCTAGATAGTTATAAGGAAAAATTGAAATTGAGGGAGATGTTTTTGTAATTGACCTAAACCCTACATAACCATGTTAGGTCCAAAATTATTAAGCGTTTGGCAACTTGTATCCAAAATTTTGTTCAATTGTATTTTAAGTTGTAACTTCTTGATTGCACTTTCCCTATATTCATCAAATCAATGTCCTGGTGGTAGAGCATTCCAATCCTCATAATCTCAATTCAACTTACTGACGCGTAGATTATGTTAAACTTTAGGCTATCTTATTTTACTCTTATCAGTAATCATTTCTTTGTTAAGAGTCTTGAGATTGGTTATTTAGGTGTTAGCTACTGATCCTAACTTTAAATTGAACTCTATTTTGTCGCATTCATTTATTGTTCCGTGTACCCTTGTTAAGCTCATCTATTTCATGTTGTATCAATATAATACGTCTGTCCTTTTGATCGTTATAAAATGAACAAAATTCCAATGTTTAAATGCATACATTTTCAAAATAATAGAAAAGTGAAAGTTTTTGTGTCTCGTTGATGCTAAATAGGAGAAACAACATTTAAATTAAAGCTTTCAAACATGATAATACATGCATACTCTTCTGATTTAGAAGAATAATTATTTGAAAAAAAAAAAAAAACACACACACACACACACAACACCAAGGAACAAGAAGATATCATAAAGCAGCCAGTATTCGTGATCAATTCTATCCTCAAGGCTGGGGAGCAAGACCAGCCTTAAGAGCCTTAATGGTGGCAATATTAGTCTTGAAGGATTTAGCCAAGACATAGTCGTCAATACCAGTGGTGAACAAAGATGTTGGGAAGTGAAACCGTTCCAGCGTTTGCACTCCCAAAAGCTGAAATTGCTATAGTTGGAAATTTTACATCATCATTGTGTTGAAAATGCACAAGACTACCCTTAGGGAATACAAAGACATCACCCGCTTATAGTGTCTTATTAAAGAGCTTGTTGGTTGTATCAACAAACCCGACTTGAAGGGTACCTTGAGTCAGGAAAAGGAGCTCAGAAGTGCGAGGATGAGTGTGGGGTGGGTTTGTGGTGCCAAACGGGAATTCAAGGAAAGCATAGGAAACACTTTGACCATTGAGAGCAGGGAACTCAGCCAAGCTTGCCTTCGTGACCTTGAAGACAGTGGGAAAGCCACCCAAAAGGGCACGTATGCTAGTAAACGTGAAGAAATCCCCATTAACTTTGGTGACATTAGGAGGGACTATGAAGTCTGTGAGGATGTCTGGACCTCCTGCTATTGCCATTTAGATGATGGCAAATGAAGAAATCAGTAGTGCGAAGAATTTCACGTTGAAAGTTTTTGAGGCCGTGGAAGAGAATTTGAGGTGTAGTGAAGGGAAAAGCCAATATTGTACTTAAAATGATGGTTATATTGTGCACTTGGACTTAATAGAAGGGCCAGTACTTAAGGAAAGGCAATTTGGTTTGTAATCTTTCTGTGCAGGCCTGTTGGATGAAAAATTTAGAGATGACAATTACAAAGTCATTCTTGTTATCGCCACATTTTTTTTTTTTTAATATATACTATTTATTTCTGTCATTAGGCTGTTGAATGAGACCAAGAAAGTAACAAATTTTTCTTGTCTTCATATATGATTGATATAGAACATGTTAAAAATTTAGTTCCTTCTATTGCTTAAAGCTGCCTTCCTAAACTTAATAAAAATATTAATAAGAAGAATCAAGGGCTAATGCCTTTTGAAATTAGCATAGAGTCTCTTAATTTGCTAGAACCTTTTTTTATTTATTTATTTTTTATTCTCAACATAAACTTCATTAAACTGAATTGGACTTCGTACAGATTACATCAGGTTGCACTTATGCATAAACTATAGGTGGGGTATCTTCCACCCATATGACCCTATCAATTACTACCTTGGCATGTCTTGCCAAAATGTGAGTCATAGAGTTTGACCCCCTGCTAATGTGACACACATCCCATGCGTCAAAACAACGGAGATCCATCTTTATGCCTTCTATAATATTAGGATATATGTGATTCACTTGTTAGGAACACATGTCACTATTTTATATAATTGACTTATTCTTTGACAAAACGCACTTTACTTGTATTTAGGTAGATCTAGAATATGTTTAATACTTTAAGAAACTGTGTTTCAAGATCAAGTGTTGAAGACATGCAAGTGTGTCCAAAATTCAAGTTGAAGAAGTGTTGTTCATTAAAACTCGACATCTAGCTATCCATCGAGCTTAAGAAGCTATTCCAGCCCCGTGGCTCGACAGTTGCTTGACGGCATCTTGACAGATAGGTATCTGTCGAGCTTTATGAAAAACAGAATTCCAGTTTTGTTTTGACTCTAGTCCGTGATTATGTGTTTGAGTTTTCTTTTCTTCTAACCTTAGACATATAAAAGGATTATTTTAAGGGCCATCAAAGTGTACACAAGTTGTACAAGTGTTGAGCAAAGTTTGTTCAAGCAATTTGTATTCGGAGACAAAGTTTTGCCCTAGTTCATCATTCTTGTGAAGAAGTTGCTATGTATGTGTACGTTGGATTTTGTGACCAAGCATTTTCTTGATCTTCATTGTTGGGATGAACTAAAAAACTTTGCAGCCAACAACTTTCTCTACTTGGTGATTGAAGTTGCGCATTGAAATCCACGCATTGGTTAGTCACGTACTTGAGAGCTGTGCATCAAAAAGGGAAATTGTCACTACAAAACAAGTTCAATTGGGTATTGGGATAATGGTTCAATTGTAGGTTGGTATAAGGTACTGAGATTCCTTTATTTATAACCACTTGTTTTGATAATAGTGGAATTTCGAGAGTGGTAACCTGAAAATCACCCGATAGAGTTTTTATCGTTAGTTTTCCCCATTCGTAAACAAATCACCATGTTATTTATTTTTCGCGGCATAATTAGTTTACTGGTGATTTGTTTGTACTACCACACATTTGCATGATTAATTAACTTAATTAATTCACTTGGCTAAATTAATTGGTTAATTTATCATAAGGGGTCAATTCGTTTTTTACCTATCAAGTGATATCAGAGCAGACACACTCTGATTAGGGTTTAATCTTTGCTGTGTTGATCCATTGACCCCTATTTGTCATGGATAGAGAACAATCGTTAATCATATCTCCTTTATTTGATGGTACTAACTATGTATACTGGAAAGTACACATAAGAGCTTTCTTGTAGTCTTTAGATGAGAAAGTGTGGCAAGCTATTGAGATAGGCTGAACCAAGTCGAAGGAAGTGTCGGCCAACTGGGATGATGCCAAGATCAAGGCAGCAAACTTCAACAGCAGAGCGTTGAATGCCTTATTCGGTGCAATCACCAATGAGGAGTTCAAAAAGATATCCTCCACTGAAACTGCTAAGGAAGCATGGACCATCCTCTAGACAACCTATGAGGGAACAAAGGTTGTTAAGGATTTAAAGTTTCGAAGACTCACTACAAGCTTTGAAGATATTAAGTTGGAGGAGGATGAGTCGTTCGATGAGCTCTATGCCAAGCTCAAGGACATAGTGAACTCAGTTTTCAATCTTAAGGAAACCATTCCTGAACTCAAGATTGTGAGAAAGGTGTTTAAATCTTTACTTGAGAGATTCCATACCAAGATTATGGTAATCGAGGAATCAAAGGACATTGACAAGATTCCTTTAACAGAGTTGGTTAGAAATCTGCAGACCTATGAGTTAGGATTGACTAGGATTGGCAAGACGGGCAAAGGCAAGAGCATGGCACTAAAGGCCAAGAGTAATGAGACAGATGAGTCTTCAGAGTCTTCAGATGATGAAGATTCTAAGATGAAGTCCTATATCACTAGGCAGTTCAAGAAGTTTATGAAGAATGCCAATGGAAAGGGCTTCGACAAGGACCATAGGCAATCCAGTTCTTCTTAGTTCAAGATCCAAAACAAAGGGAAGAAGGATGCAAGGGATGGCCGTCAGTACACTATTCCCGTAGGACCTAAGTGCTTTGGGTGTCAAAGTTTCGATCACATAAAACAAGAGTGTCCTACATATCTCAAGAGCATTGGGAAGAGTAAGGCACTTACTGCTACCTTGAGCGACACCAAGCTTGAGGATGATTCCGACAATAAGGATGACGAAATCTTGAATGTCTTCACTGCCACTGTCAATTCTATTGATGCGATTGTTGAAGATGTGGTTGAAGAAGAGGAATTGGTGGAGTTTAAGTTTGAGAAGATGGATGATCAAAATGATATCCATACAGCCTATGAGAAATTATGCAAGCTTTTTGAGAAACATGAGAAACTTTACAGGTTGACCACCAAGAAGCTCAGTGATGTGGAACTTGATTGTGAAGAGCTTTCCACAAAGTTTGATGAGGCTAATCAGACTATTGGAGCATTGAGGTTCAAGAACAATTTCTTGGCTAAGAAGACCAAGAACCTTGAAGCGGAGCTGTTTCAAATCAGAGCTTAATTGGAGAGGACTTCAAGTGCAAAACTTGATGAGATGCTCAGTCTTTAGAAATCTACTTCTGATCGAACAGGTTTAGAGTATGGTTTCTCTTCCTTTAATACTGCTTCTACTAGTACTACTATTTTTGTTCCTCCTAGCAATAATGTTGAAATTGAGAACAATGATGTTAAAATTGATTTAGCTAGATAAAGGTAAATCTATCTTAAGAGCACCCCCTAAGTAAGATAAGAAGGAAGCTAAGAATCCTAGGGCTAAGAAGGCTAACTTTCAAAAGCCTAAACAAAAGAAATAGTATCTTTGTCATTATTGTGGAGTTGTCGGTCATACTTGACCAAATTGCTATAAGCGGCTAGCTACTCAACAGAGCAACGACATGATAGCATCTGGAAGCCAAAATCAGCTTCAATCCCCTCTTGCTCCCCTTAGAAATCTTTTCAAAGCCCTTATGTTCTTTTTGAACTTGAATGGTTCTAATTCTTCCCCCTCATCGCTGGTTCAAGGGTTTAATAAAATGAAAGGTTCTTCTAGGGTGTGGAAGGAAAAGGGCTCCAAGTGATTCTATCACTTTTCTCTTTCTCTCTTCTTGTTTTCGTGTGGGCATTACTTGTGTGTTTTGCTTTCAAGTTTTGAGTTAGTCTAGTTTTTATACTTTGTATTGTTTAACATGTTTTTGTTTGTTTTCAGTTTTGATTATTTTTTTAATAAAAAAAATTGACTGAAAAATCAGAAAAATACAAAAACAGTATGTGTTATGTGTACATTGGTACTTGTGTACCTTGGATGGCTATTGAAACAAAGTTGTCTAAATTTTGTATCTCTTGTAGCTTAAATTGGCATCTCTATGCACAACTAAGCAAGTGAGCTTTGTGGCTCTTGTGTATGATGAGTAAGATTAAACTATCTCTTGTACTTAACACTCGTATCACTCTTTTTGATGGGAAGGACAAGAAAATCCTAAGAGAAAGGTATAAATAATCATCTCACTACTATTGCCCACAAATTATAATATGACACATGTATGCTTCAGCATAGCAAAAGTGCAGTGTCAATGACATTTGTGTGCTTCGGCATAGTAAAATTGGAATGTCAAATGCTTAGCATCATTGGGTGTTTCTTTTCTCCTTCTTATATGCCCATGCATGATTTGCTTAAGTAAAAATATGCAAAGAAAATGAAAAGCAAAAAAATCAAAATGCTTTAAATATGATTGCAAGCGTGTATTCTAGGAGATGTGAGAGTTATAGGATGTACCTTGAAAGTGATAGTCCCCATCAAACAGTTATGATTGTGTGTGAGTTAAAGTGATTTTCTCATATCTCAAATCGTCATAACATGTATACACTTATGCAATCTTGCGATGTTTTTCACACACAACACGCAGTATTCTTTGCTAGTTTTGATACATGTGCAGGTATAATGTGATTTGGCCATCACAAGGTTTTTCATGTGTTAATCTATACTCACTAAACTGTCTTAACTTGTTTTTAAAATATAAAATTGGTTAGACTTGTTTAGTGTGTGTGTGTGTGTGTTTTTGGGATCCTTTGTACTTAAAATTTTTGTTGAGAGATAATTTTAAGAGTTTAAAATGTTGATTGGATCTTTGGTTGAGTTGCATGCTTGATTTTATTCATATATGTGTTTTTCCCTTTTTGAAAAACGATTTTTAAGCAATCTCGACACCTTCTTGATACCTCCTCGACACCTGGCTATCTGTCAAGCTCTTAAGGTATTTTTTTATAGCAATCTCGACAGATCCTCGACAGCTGGTGGATCGTACGTGAAAGTTCCTGGACTCTTGATAGGTTCTCAATAGTTGGTGGATCGATTAAGCTTCTCTTCTTGTGTCTTTTCTTTGTTTCTCGACACCTTCTCGATAACTCTATCTGTCGAGAATTACTAAGGATCAATATATTCATTCTTCGTGATCTGGTTCTCATTTCTTCGATCTCTCTCGACCTATCCGCATTTGTTTATCTCCCAAATACTATCTCTCTCACTCTAAACCTCTTCCCCAGTGATTTTTCAAGCTTTTTCAAGTTTTCCTTCACTTGGTAAGCTTCTAATCTCCTTCATTTACATGCATTCATGTTTTGAAACCTAGGTTTTGGGGTTTTTCAAAATTGATGAGTTATTATTGAAATTTTGGGATAGGTTTTGCTTATATGATCTTAAAATTTCATGCATTACATCACACATGCATTATAACTATATTTTCATGCATTTAGATGTGTGTATTTATGTTCAACTGATGTGTGCTAGTAAGATTGGATTGGGCTGAGCCCATGATGTAATTTCTTTTGCATATCACATGTTCATGCATTTCCCATGCATACATACTCTCTTTTCAATATACTTGTTATATTTGAATTGCTTTGGGACTTTTCTGATTGTCTCTCTTTCTCTCCCTCTCTTTTTGTTTACGTTAGTCATGTCTATGGCACCTAAGCGTAAATCAGCTCCGTCCTAGAACCCTTTGCATTCTAGGGCATTGTCTTCTTCTGATCCTACTCCTTCTAATATTCGGTTCCATGATGAGGACGCCCGAAAGGACTTCTTGGAGAACTTTTCTCGACGAGGTGTTCATTCGGAACGCCAAGTCATTTTGGCAAACTTCGCTGACAGTAACCTTCCCACTATCATTCACAGTTGGGGATAGGATTCACTATGTGACATCCTGGTCATTTGTCCAACCGTGCTAATCTAGGAGTTTTACTCTAACATGCATGGTTTCAATTTTTCAGTACCTCTCTTTTCTACTTACGTTCGAGGTACGCGCATTGTAGTCACACCATAGCTTGTTGCAGATGTGCTTCATGTTTTGAGTGTAGAGCATCCTGACTACCCCGGTTGTGAGCTTGTGAGGACTGTGTCCAAAGACAAGATGATTTTCGCTTTCTGTGAGCGTCCCGTATATTGGGGTGATCGTTAGTTCACACCATGTAGGCCCTTTGCTAAAGGTCCTAGATTTATAAACATGGTGATGACTTTTGTTTTGCACCCACTCTCTCACTATAACTCTATCACAGAGCCTCGTGCTCGATTTTTGCTTTCTTTGTTAAAGCACCTCATTATAGATTTTTCTTCACATTTTATTCTTTCTATCTTAGATATGTATAGAGATACGGCTACCCGTGATAAGCTCATTTTCCCTTCGGCTATCACGTGGATTCTATGCCATTTTCTGTTCCTTTTCCCTCTTCCAACCATTTTTCTGTCATATGTGCCATAGACTACGCTACCATTAAATGTAGCGAGAAAAAATTTAGGTCTCGACAGTCGGATTCAGCAGCTCCTCCCTCCCGTTTCGCTCTGCCTCGTTTTGCTCCATCCACATCCGCTCCTTCCTTTTCTTTGAGCAATGTGACTTTAGGGGACATTGTGGCGCAGCTGCAGCACATGGATGCTCACTTTGATACACTCTCTACAGAGTTGTATCAGGTGAACGTTCGTGTTAGTCGTATTGCATGGCGACAAGCAACCATGAGTGGTTATGCTCCTAAGGCTTCTCCTCCACCACCTCCTCCAGTGGCTTCTGAGTCTAAGGATGAGGATGATGATAATGGTGATGGTGATGATGATTCGGATGATGATAATGATAATGGAGATGCTAGCTTTACCGATGAGATGTCTACTTGACACTCTTACCCTTTATCACTCGTGACAAAAAGGGGGAGTGGATTTGGATATGAAAGTAGTCATTCTTAGAGGGAGAGTTAGTATAGGACATTTTGTTAGGAGGAGTGTTGATTTTTTTAAGGGATGTAGTAAGGATTACTTGTATCTTTTTCTTTTCTCTATTTTAGAAACATGTGTTCTTGTACATGGGTCTTGTGACCATTTTTGACATACATTGTACTTATTTTCTTTATATATGTTAATGTATGTTTCTTTCACCTACCCTTACATGGGTTGTTTCTTTTCTCTCTTTATGCACATGCTTCTTATTCTTGTATGCAATCTATTATTTTTGTTTCACACAAAGATGCCTTGATGAGTTTTGGTTAAAGTGTTTCAGAAATACAGGTTGTAAAAGTCTTCTTGCCATAAACTCTCCTCTTGCAAAGTTTTTCAAGAGTTTGTGTTAGGATAAATTTTATTGTATTCAACAATGAATATGTGTTGAGTGATTTATGACTTCTCTTATATGTTCATTTGTTTGTTGTGGTTTTGTCACGGATTGCCAAAGGGGGAGATTGTTAGGACATATGTGATTCACTTGTTAGGAACATATGTCATATTTTATGTAATTGGTTTATCCTTTGACAAAACGCACTTTATTTATATTTGGGTAGATCTAGGATGTGTTTAATACTTTAAGAAATTGTGTTTCAAGATCAAGTGTTGAAAACATGCAAGTCTATTCAAGATTCAAGCTGAAGAAGTGCTGTTCATTAAAGCTCGACAGCTAGCTATCCATAGAGCTTAAGAAGCTGCTCCAGCCTCGTGGCTTGATAGCATCTTGACAGGTAGGTATCTATCGAGCTTTATGAAAAACAAAATTCCAGTTCTGTTTTGACTCTAATCCGTAATTATGTATTTGGGCTTTCTTTTCTTCTAACTCTAGATATATAAAATGATTATTTTAAGGGTCGTCAAAGTGTACACAAGTTGTACAAGTGTTACGTAAAATTTGTTCAAGCAACTTGTAATCAGAGACAAAGTTTTGCCATAGTTCATCATTCTTGTGAAGAAGTTATTGTGTATGTACATCGTAGGGTTTTGTGATCAAGCATCTTCTTGATCTTCATCGTTGGGATGAACTAAAGAATTTTGCAACCAACAACCTTCTCTTGTTGGTGATTGAAGTCGCGTACTGGGATTCGTACATTGGTTGGTCATGTACTTGGGAGCCGTGCATCAAAAGGGGAAATTGTCACTACAGAACAAGTCCAATTGTGTATTAGGGTAAGGGTTCAACTGTAAGTTGGTATAAGATACTGGGATTCTTTAACTTGTAACCGCTTGTTTTGATAATAGTGGAATTTCGGGAGTGGTGACCTGAAAATCACCCGGTGGAATTTTTGCCGTTAGATTTTCCCCATTCATAAACAAATCACCATGTTATTTATTTTCCACTGTATAATTAGTTTATTGGTGATTTGTTTGTACTACCATGCATTTGCATGATTAATTGACTCAATTAATTCACTTGGCTAAATTAATTGGTTAATTTATCACAAGAGGTCAATTTCTTTTTGGCCTATCATATGACTTTTTGGATGTTGCTAGGTACCAAGCTTTGATCACAAAACGAGCTAACCATTGTTTGTGAGTCACTTTCAATAATAATCTATTTTAGGCCGAGGTCCCACGAAAGCTGTACTCCATCTTCCACTACTTTAGCTTCTATCTCTAATGCTCCCCAAGGCAAGTCCCATCTTTTAATCATTGCTCCCATTATTTGTCCCTCTTCATTCCTTATCATCACACCACTTCCATAGCTCCCAAACTCCCTAAACACTGCACCATATGTGTTAGTTTTATACCAGTCCTTTCTAGGAAGAGACTAAGGATGCGTGGTCTTTGGGGGGTGCCTCAATTATGGTTGTTTCTCCTACTTGATTTCTTCTACATAGTCAGCTGCTGACCTGATCAAAGCTTTGTACCCTTTACATTTCCCCCCATGAATTACTGAGCTTTTGCTGCTCCATAAGCTCCACACCGTCACATCAAACATGATCTAATCAACATTCGGGTATGATTCCTTTATCTCCCATACTATGTCGATGAACTCATTTAGTGATTCTTGCATCCATGGAAGTTTGATCTTAGTTCCATTCCAAACATCCTTTGCATATTGGCAACCCCACAAAGTATGACCCACGGTCTCACTAAGACCACACAGTGCACAGTAGTCTTCACTCCCCACGCCTCCAGTCATGAGACGATTCTTAGTGGGGAGGATGTTCTTGCAAGCCCTCCACATAAAATGCTTTATTTTATTTGGGCAATTTAGTTACCAAATTAACTTCCTTATGGACCCCATCCTTGAGCTATCTGAGCTGCCACCTATCTCAAGACGAACAATCCTTTCTTTCAACCATTTTTGCACCACCACATAAGCACTATTTACTGTAAACTTTCCACATGTAGTCCATGCCCATACAATTGAATCTTCTAGCAAGCAAGAGCTTACTGGGATTCCCAATACAACCTTAGCTTCCTGAGGGAGAAAAGTGCTTCTGACCTTAGCTATATCTCAGCTTCTTCTGTTAGTATCAATCATATCCGAGACTTGCACTACATCATGCTGGGACAGTTGTGGGCTAAATACTTTGAAGGATTCAGGTCTTGGGATCCACTTATTATCCCAGATATTTACCTTTAGACCATTGCCTATGTTCCACTGAGACCCCTTTACAATAATCTCTTTAGCTGCCATGATGCTCCTCTACGCGTAAGAGGGTCTATGGCCCAGCTGAGCCTGTAGAAACGAATCCTTCGCAAAGTATTTCACTTTGTACACCCTATGCACCAGAGAATTTAGGTTTTTCAAAATTCTCCATCCTTGCTTGGCAAGAAGAGCTAAGTTGAAGGCTTTGAGCTCTCTAAAACCCATGCTCCCCTCAGCCTTTGGTGTACATAATTTCTCCCAAGATACCCAAACCATTTTTCTTTCCCTTTCCTTTTGCCCCCACCAAAAATTACCCATCAAAGAGTTTAGATCCTTACATAGCGAAGTTGGTAGCTTGAACACACTTGTTGTGTACGTGGGTGTGGCTTGTGCTACGACTTTGATAAGGATTTCTCGACCTGCATTGGATAACATCTTACTTTTCCACCTTGCGATTTTCCTGCCCACTTGGTCTTTAATCCGATTAAAAGCTCTCCTTTTCCCTCTTCCTACCAATGGTGGCAACCCAAGATACTTTTCATGGTGCCGGACAACCTCTGCCCCAAATTTTCGCTTTACTTGTTCCTACACATCCCTATCCGTGTTCTTGCTGAAGTATAAGGAGGTATTCCTTATTTAGATTTTGACCCAAAACACGCTCATAATCCTCTAGCACCTTTAACACCCTATCACACTCCAACACCAAAGCTCTACAAAAGATAATACTATCGTCCGCGAATAACAAGTGTGAAATACTTGGTGCCCCTTTACTCACTGCCACTCCTTTAATATGACCCTCTTTCTCCTCTTTTTTTAGCATTGCCAACAACCCTTTAGCACATAATAAGAATAAATATGGCAAAATAGGATCTCCTTGCCTCAAACGTCTTGATGAAATAATTTTTCCTTTTGGCTCCCCATTTATCAAAATTGAGTACAACATTGTGCTAACACACTTCATCATTAGTGCAATCCACTTCTCATAGAACCCCATTTTCTTCATTATAGCTTCGAGGTACGACCATTCGACCCTATCGTAGGCCATGCTCATGTCAAGCTTCACTGCCATTAGCGCTTCCTTGCCTTTTCTTCTTTGATCGATGCAATGCATCGTTTTGAAGGCAACAAGCACATTGTCTATTATTGATCTACTTGGCACAAAGGTGCTTTGGGATTCATCAACCACCTCCCTTAGGATTCTTTTTAGCTTATTCGCAAGAACTTTAGATATAGTTTTATACACTACGTTGCATAAGCTTATAAGCCTGAACTTAGTGATTTTTTGGGGAGAAGATACTTTCGGAATGAGACATATATAAGTTTCATTAAGATCATAGGGCATCACACCAGAATTTAAGACCTCCAACACACAACTAACTACATCAGAGCCTACAATATCACAATACTGATGAAAGAATATAGGAGACATACCATCGGGACCTAGTGCCTTTGTAGGATGCATCCGCTTTAGCACTTTCCAAACCTTCCCCGCCTTAAACTCTGCCAAAAGTTCTTCGTTCATGATTAAAGTGACCCGGGAGGATGTTGCACCCAAACTTGCTTCAAAATTGGAAGGGTTGTCCGACTTGAAGATATTTGCAAATTTGCTAGAACTTGAATTACCATTCTTGAGCAGAAGTTATTCGTAGTGATAATGAATGTCAATGATCATATACGCTTCAAGGCTTTTTGTTAGGTTCTAAAGTTTAGGACTTTATGTATTTTAGAACTCTAATTTGTAATGTTGGCAAACCACGATCAAAACAATGTGTTTAGAAGTGTTTAAAGCTAGCTCAAAGTTGTATGTCAATGTAAAGTTGGAATCGAGTGTAAAGCAGAAAGTAGTGTGGCTTTCAGCCTGGCTCGATCGATCGAAACTTAGGCTCGACCGATCGAACGTCGGGCAGATTGCTTTTCTGCAGATTCGTCCAACTCAGCCCTATGTGTTTAAAATGTTTTTAGGGTTTCTTATTTGTCCTAAGTATAAAAGGCAAACCCTAGCCACGTTTTAGTGTTGCTCATATTGCGGTTTGTGTAAATCTCTTGTGAGATCTAGACGAGCTTTCCTTTACACAAATTTAGAGTTTTCAAGGAAGAGACATTCTCTAAACCTTGATGATCAAAACAGTTGCTGCCATTAAAGTTTAAAGAATACACAAGCGAGGGTGCTTGTAGCTGGTGGGAATCCAAAGAAAGAAGGAGTCCGTGGATTCGGAGCTTGCACGTGATCATGTCAGTAAGTTCTACTGGTTGGTAGCATTAGGAAGTTGAGTGGGGGTGCTTGTAAGTCCTTTTGTATGAACTTCGATTCTTTCTGATAGTGGATTCAAGTTTACCTTGAGGATAGCTAGGTCAAATCCTCCCCAGGTTTTTACCGGTTTGGTTTCCTGGGTGATCATATCTTGTGTTATTTATTTTCCGCTGCTTTACTTGATTTGATCTTTATTATTGTGATAACCTAGACGTGTTAATCTGACTAAGTAACAACTTGGCTAATTAACTAGGTTTAATCAATTGTTTTAAGGGGTCTAAAAACAAACACTTTTCATCATATTGATCATTTAAAAAAAAAAAAAAAAAAATTGGTATATATAGTAAAATTTAATAGAATATCAACTTATTTGAGGGAATATTTCTAGGGCAACCTTTACTTCTTCTTTTTTATAATTTTAATTTTTTTATAAACAAGGATGTCTAGACCTCTTTAAGTATTTTACTATTCTCTCAAATATATACAGTTCTTCCATTCCACACACATCAACTTATTACAAGAAGAAATCTCATGGGAATGGCTCCAAAATGCTGACCAGAAATTTCAAATCTAATATTCCTTGAATATCGTAAGGCTTTAAGAAACACCACTCTTGCTCACTTTTTACCTAATCATTTGTTTTAGTTAATGATGTTAGGGAGTGTTTGGTACTTGTTTTCAAATAACAATTTTTAGTTTTTAAATAATATTACACGTATCTCCATACACGTTTTCACCCACACATATTTCCACATATATTTTTAAACAACAATTTTCAATTTTTAGGTGCATATATCAAACATCGCCTAAATGCCCGGTTTCCTTTAACTTTTCTTTTGAAGACCAACCTCGTGGAGAGTATATCGTATTGTGGCAAATTTCATAAAAAGGACTTCGATTGTCATTGTGGTCCACATCTCCCATTCATTTGTGAAATAAAATCTGATGCTGAACAGACTTCTTTTTTAATGAAAATGGTGAAAAGACTTCTTGAGTTCTTGTACGTGCTATTAGTGTTCATCAAATTTAGGAAAGTAAAATAAATGCATTTCTTTATAGCCAACTACTAAACAAACCCTGGGGCCCTTTTCATTTAGTATAGTTCTTGTTCCTAGTCTCTATATTTATGAGCTCTTATGTTGCATCTTCTCATCAAAGTTTACTTCCATATCTTTTCTGTCTGTGCTTCCATGGCTTTACCTAAGCTGATCACAGCACTTCTCTTTGTTTTGGCTTTTGTGAAGATAGAGTTTTCAACATGCTATGTTGTCATGAAGGGCAAGGCCTCTTGCCATGACTGCAATCACAATGATGTCTTCTCGGGTTTGTACTCAACTTTCTTTCCCTCCGATTTACACGCTTGAAGTCCTAAACAAAATTATCTTGAAGTTGCCATCTCTTCAGTATTTTAGCTAGGGAAATTATAGCATTTGTGGTACTATAACATTGTTTAGAGTTTTGCTGCCTTTTTTGTGTGTGTGGCTAAGTTATACTATAGCGTATTGCTTTAAAACTGCATGGACACTGCTATATATTTTAGGTATGAAGCAAAATATACATGATGGAATAAATGACTTTAAGAGATGCCGGAGATAATACAAATATGGAAAAATATTAATACACACCTTACTACACACATTCTTATACACACACTTAAAAATGCACTAAAATCATGACTTGAAATAAAGTCACAATTTCTAACATGAAAATTGTAATTTCAGTGCATATTAAGAGTTTGTGTGTAATAGATGATGTATAATAAACATTATCTTACAAATTTTATTTCATAAAGTTTATATACTGATGATGTGTTATCAATCACGTAAAGATAACTGATATATTTATTTATTGGTCATTAAAGTGACACTTATTAGTTATTAGTCAATTCATAAATCTTTTTATTGTATATGGTGTGTACAATACACATTATCCTACAAATTTTACCACTTAGAGCTTATAAACTGATGATGTGTTGCTGTCAATCACATAAAGATAACTAAGATATTTATTTATTGGTCGTTGAAGTGACACTTATTAGTTATTAGTCAATTTGTAAATCTTTTTATTATAAAATAAGTAACATTATAGCCATAAAATATTTTATAATATTTTTATAAATTTTTGTTAGGTTCTGGGCCCACAATCAATACATTGATGTAAATATTTTTTGTGAAAAAGTTGTATCTCTAGCATTTACTTTATAAAATTTGTAGCTAGCTTCTAGGGGTGTGTATGAGTCGGGTTGAGTCAGGTTGAGAAATTTTTTCAACCCAATCCATCATGGTTGGTTAAAAAACAGTCCAACCCAACCCAGTCCATCACAGGGGTTCAACCCAACCAACCCAATCTACATGAATCGGGTTGAGTTGGATTGTACTCATAGGTTGGAAATTTTTTTTTTTAATTACTATTATTATCAATTAATTGAGCATTAGAACACTACGACCACCACAATTAAGAGCAAATTTATAACTAGATAATCATGTACAAATAAACACAAACTATATGAGAAAAACTTAGGGTTTGGGATTTATTTAGGAAGAGGGGCAAAAAAATTAAATATATAACAAAATTATATAATAAATTTTTTAACATATATTTTTAAATTTAAAAATATATTAAATATAGATAGGTCATGTCAAGTTAGGCGGATTTGTAAATCTCATGACCCAAACTCAACCCACTAAAAAAAAAAAAAAATTCATGACCCAACCCAACCCACCAACCCCTAAAAACCAACCCAACCTAGTGGGTTGAGTTGAGTCGGATCGGTTTTGACGGCTTGTCAAGTTCGTTGCACACCCTACAGGCTTCTATGAATTGAACCAACTTTGACTCATTGACTGACTTGATTAGCCCTAGTCTCTCAAGCAGCTAAACTTTCTATACTCTGCCTAATTTGTTTCAGGCATTAAGGTTCTTGTGAAGTGTGATCGAGTTAAAAAGTAATCACAGAATATGATGGCTCTTTTGAAGTCAAGCTTCCCACAGACAGTACTCCAAAATCATCTCCTCCACTGAATTGCTATGCCAAGCTTCTAGGGGGTCCAACCCAGCTCTATGCCTCAAAGAAAAACATGGTATCCAAAATTATCACAACCCATGAGCCTAACACCTACACCATCTCCACTCCTCTCAGCTTTTCCAAATCTTGCCCTTCTACCATCGAAGCTGCGAAATGCAAGCCCATCAAGAACAAGTTTGGTTCATCCAAGACCATCTATCTGCCTCTGCCACCAGAGTGGGGTTTAGCACCATCTAGCTATTACATTCCTTTCACTCCCATCATAAACATTCCTTGATTATCTATGACAGTGTGGTCTATATAGTATAATAATATACTGTATTGGGTAGAAAAAGGTATAGTGTAGGGCTGTACTATATGACTTGTGTGTGAAGAATGAAGAATGTAATCACCTCCAGCGTTTCTTTATCCTCCTATAGTCACTATTAATACTTTTGATAAGTTTCTTGTGTGGTATTGTAAGTTATTGGACTTAAAAATAAGACGTTAATGTGTTGCTTGGAATGTATTGCTAATTTACTATATTTGTATTGCTACATTTTTAGAATATATCACTACTTTTTATAAGTTTTTCTTCTTCTAATCTTCTTCTTCTTCTGGCTAAGTAATATATTCATCTATTTTTTTTCTGGGTTGAAATGGAATTTCATTAAGACACATTAACAAACAAAAAATTTGGGGTGCAAACCCCCACCCCCCCAAATGCATGTCTGCCATAATTAATTTAGCTTACAATACATGAAGGATGATGAAAATACAACCCAAAAACTTCCTGAGAACAATTTCGCGCCTTCTACCAAAAGATCAACACAGTAATTTCCTTCAATATCTTTATTTATCATTTTAACTTTTTCAGGCCAAATGCTCGCTCATTCAATGTTTATATATGTGAATGTGTGTAATAATAACACTACAAGCACACCTAATTTTACACCAATTTTCATAGCTTACTAAAATGGTAGAATGTGAATCATGGAAAAAAAATGGATCCATGTAAAATTTGGTGGGTAGAAAGTATCTACTAATCACAATCGACTACTTTTAACATGTGAAATTGAGTTTGGAATAGGGTGTCTCTAAATTTATTCAAATGTGTGAGGGAATTTTTTTTTCTTTTTCGCAAATTATATATTTGGGAATTTTTTTCCCAAGGCTATTTTCTTCTCCCTTTCAAAGTTATACAAGGGCACATGACTGCTAAGATTTTATTTCTTGTATCTAATAATATATACAATGTTATGAATTTTATGATATTTAAAATTCTAAATGTTATTATTCAATCCTAAATTGTAATGTTAGTTTTTCAGGAAGGCACATATTTCCCAGGTAAGGTTGTGTATGTAATAGAATATTAAATGTGTTTCTTCCTAACGCTAAATCTTATCGCCAACAATTGGTAGAATGATTCCAAATTATCAACAAAAGCCACCAAGCCACCCATACTCTTTTTTCTCTAGCAGGCAAAAGGAAGTGGGAAGTTTAAAAAGGCTTAAACACTCACCGTGATTTCAATTCTACCTTAGAACTCCCTAAGATAGAATTGATATCCACCAAATTGATCTTTGGGACTAATTACCATTAACATCGGTGACATTAGGAGGGACTATGAAGTCTGTGAGGATGTCTGGATCTCCTGCTATTGCCATTTGGATGATGGCAAATGAAGAAATCAGTAGTGCGAAGAATTTCATGTTGAAAATTTTTGAGGCCATGGAAGAGAACTTGAGGTGTAGTGAAGGGAAAAGCTAATATGGTATTTAAAATGATGGTTATAGTGTGTGCTTGGACTTAATATATGATTGATATAGACATGTGTTGCTAATTTACTATATTTCTATTGCTACATTTTTAGAATATCTTCACTTGTTATAAGTTTTTCTTCTTCTTCTAATCTTCTTTTTCTTCTGGTCAAGTAATATATTCATCTCTTTCTTTTTTTTGGGTTGAAATGGAAATTCATTAAAGCACATAAATTACAAATAATAAAAATTAAAAGGGCAAAACCCCCTCTAATGTCTGCGATAATTAATTTAGCTTACAATACATGAAGGATAATCAAAATAGTAAAGTACAACACAAAAAATTCCGGAGTAGTGCCCTATTATGCGCGATAACACGAAAAAAAAAAAAAAAAAAAAAAAAAAAAAAAAAAAAAAAAAACAACAACAACAACAACAAAATATTGTACGAGAATAGTCCACTCATTCTCTGCTCTTTCTTTTGCTCTTTTTGAGGTGAGTCATTAAAATAGTAAAGCACAACACAAAAAATTCCGGACATTTTTTTTGCCCCTTCTACCAAAAGATCAACAGAGTAATTTCCTTCAATATCTTTATTTATCATTTAATTTTTTCTGGCCAAACACTAGCTCATCCAATGATTATTTATGTGAATGTGTGTAAAAATACTACAAGCATGCATAATTTTACACCAATACAGTGGTTGATTGTGAAATTTGGTGGGTAGAAAGTATCTACTACTCTTAATCAACTACTTTAGTATGTGAAACTGAGTCTAAAACTGGGCGTCTCTAAATTTATTCAAATGTGTGAATTTTCTTTTTTTTTGTGCAAATTATATATTTGTATATTTGGTTTTCCAAGGCTATTTTCTTTTCTCCTTTCAAGTTGTACAAGGGCACGTGACTGCTAGTCTCATAGTTAAGATTTCATTTCCTGTATCTAAAAATATATACAGTATTATGATATTTAAAATTCTAAATGTTATTACTCAATCCTAAATTGTAATACTAATTTTTCAGGAAGGCACATGTTTGCAAGGTAAGGTTGTATATGGAATAGAACTTTAATGTGCTTCTTCATAACACTAATTATTATCACCAACAATTGGTAGAATGATTCGAAATTATCCACAAAAGCCACCAAGCCACCCCTACTCTCTTTTCTCTAGTAGGCAAAAGGAAGTGGGAAGTTTAATTAAAAAAAAAAAAATGCTTAAACACTCATGGTTTCAATTCTTCCTTAGAACACCCTGAAATTTTCATATCCGCTAATTAAATTAATCTTTGTGACTAACTACCGTTAGCTCTTATGAATGAAAAAATTTGGCTGTTAATCTTCTTAATGTGGTCTCGTGATTTTTTCGTCCATAAGAACAAAGGAAAGTTAGTTCCATAGACCAATTTGGTAGATATAAAAACTCTAGATAGTTAAGAGGAAAAATTGAAATCCAAGGAGATTCTTTGTAATTGACCTAAACCCTACATAAACATGTTAGGTCCAAAATTATTAATTGTTTAGCAAATTGCATCCAAAATTTTGTTCCATTGTATTTTAAGTTGTAACTTCTTGATTGCACTTTCCCCATATTCATCAAACCAATGTCCTGGTGGTAGAGCATTCCAATCCTCACCATCTTAGTTCAACTCACTGACGTGTAGATTATGTAAAACTTCAAGCTATCTTATTTTACTCTTATCAGTAATCATTTCTTTGTTGAGAGTCTTGAGATTGTATATTTTGGCATTAGCTACTGATCCTAACTTTAAATGTTGTGATTGAACTCTATTTTGCCTTATCCATTTATTGTTCCGTGTACCCTTGTTGAGCTCATATATTTCATGCTGCAACAATATAATACTTCTCTCTTTTGATCATTTTAAAATGAACAAAATTTCAATGTTTAAATGCATACATATTCAAAATAATAGAAAAGTGAAATATTTTGTGTCTCGTTGATGCTAAATAGGAGAAACAACATTCAAATTAAAGCATTCAAACATGATAATACATGCATACTCTTCTGATTTAGAAGAATAATTATTATTAAAAAAAAAAACACACAAAACACCAAGGAACAAGAAGATATCATAAAGTAGCCACTAGTCGTGATCAATTCTATCCTCAAGGCTGGGGAGCAAGACCAGCCTTAAGAGCCTTAATGGTGGCAATATCAGTCTTGAAGGATTTAGCCAAGACATTGTCGTCAATACCAGTGGTGAACAAAGTGTTGGGAAGTGAAACCGTTCCAGCGTTTGCACTCCCAAAAGTTGAAATTGCTATAGCTGGAGATTTTACATCATCATTGTATTGAAAATGCACAAGACCCTTAGGAAATACAAAGACATCACCCGCTTGTAGTGTCTAATTAAAGAGCTTGTTGGTTGTATCAACAAACCCGACTTGAAGGGTACCTTGAGTCAGGAAAAGGAGCTCAGAAGCGCGAGGATGAGTGTGGGGCTATGTTGCACGGACACAGACATGACACGGACACGGACACGGACACAGGGATACGATAATTTTTGAAAAATAAGGACACGACACGGTAGTTAAATAATTAATTAAGTTTTATATTTAGGCATATTTTTTAATATTTTTAGACAAAATACGTTTATGTTTAGAATTTAAATTATTTAAGAACTACAAATAAGTAAACTAACACCCAAAGTAGTACAATAATACACAAAATCTTCAAGCACTTTCAATATTCATTTTAGTAAAATCACCTATAATATTTAACTTTAATAAATAAATAAAACTATAGCAGGACACACAAAAACAAATTTATAAGTTATAACTAATATAAAAATAATAAATAAATAAATAGGATAGAGGGCACACAGGCCACAGCAACAGTTAAAAAAACAAAAACAAAACGCGTTATAAATAAGTGAGCAACAGTACATTCAAATTAATATCGGAAAGAAGAGAAAAAAAAAACAGAGAGAGAACAGAGAAGAGAATCAAGAGATCGGTTTGCTTCGAGAGAGAGAGAGATCGGAAGGGACAGAGGACAGAGGACAGAGGGCACGACGTCGATGTCGGAGCTCTTCGATCGGTCCGATTTAACTTCGGCGAGGGATAGAGGGCAGTGGCAGGGATAGAGAGCAGTGGCAGCGACAGAGGGAGGGTGGCTTGAGAAGAACTTGAGATGTGGTTTCAACTTTCAGTCTAAGAGACTCTAAACTTGCTTTATTATTTTAGGGTTATCACAAAATCAATGGTATTGGTAAGTTCACTGGTCAAAATCTGTGATTTTTTTTTTTCACTGCTGGCGTGTCGAACGCTTCGGAACTGCATCGGCGCTGTGTTGGAGCCGCGTCGGTGCCGTGTTAGAGAAGCGAAAAAAAAAAAAAAAAAAAAAAAAAAATTGACACCGCCGGACACCGGAATCTGGCATTTCGTCCCCGTTCCGGTGTCCGACTTGTGTCGGACGCAGACACGACGCCAAAAATGGCGTGTCCGTGCAACCTGGGTGTGGGGTAGGTTTGTGGTGCCAGCCAGGAATTCAAGGACAGCATAGGAAACACTCTGACCATTGAGAGCAGGAAACTCAACCAAGCTTGCCTTCCTGACCTTGAAGACAGTGGGAAAGCCACCCAAACGGGCACGCATGCCAGTAAATGTGAAGAAATCCCCATTAACATCGGTGACATTAGGAGGGACTATGAAGTCTGTGAGTACGTCTGGATCTCCTGCTATTGCCATTTGGATGATGGCAAATGAAGAAATCAATAGTGCAAAGAATTTCATGTTGAAAGTTTTTGAGGCCATGGAAGAGAACTTGAGGTGTAGTGAAGGGAAAAGCTAATATGGTACGTAAAATGATGGTTATAGTGTGTGCCTGGACTTAATAGAAGGGCCAGTATTTATTGAAACTTAAGGAAAGGCAATTTGGTTTGTAATCTTTCTGTGCAGGCCTGTTGGATGAAAAATTTAGAGATGACAATTACAAAGTCATTCTTGTTGTCGCCACATTTTTTTTTATATATTATTTATTTCTGTCATTAGGCTGTTGAATGAGACCAAGAAAGTAACAAAATTTTCTTATCTTCTTATATGATTGATATAGAACATGTTAAAAAGTTTAGTTCCTTCTATTGCTTAAAGCTGCCTTCCTAAACTTAATAAAAATATTAATAAGAAGAATCAAGGGCTAATGCCTTTTGAAATTAGCATAGAGTCTCTTAATTTGCTAGAACTTGAATTACAATTCTTGAGCTGAAGTTATTCGTAGTGATAATGAATGTCAGTGATCATATACGCTTCAAGGCTTTTCATCGTATTGATCCTTTTAAAAAAAATATTTTTTGGTATATATAGTAAAATTTAATAGAATATCAACTTATTTGAGGGAATATTTAGAACAAGGTCAGTGCAGAAATTGGATTTAGCATCACAGCTGTCAGATAGAAAATGCACCTGTTCAATCTTAATCATTTACATAATTTCCATGCAACTTAACAAATCTATATATGGTTTTTTTTAAATTATAAAATAGTAAGTAAATTCAGAATTGTCAAGAACAAATCTGTTATTCGTTCTTGTTCACAAGTCAAGTAACAATATCCAACGAGATTTTCGAGAGGAAGAAAAATATCAGTACGTAGGATTAAGAAATTCAAAAGAATATACTTCCTAAGTTTTAATTTTATACTTCTTCCTGGGTATGCATGCATGAGCCAGCTCAAAGAACCCAATTGATGAGATCTATGCAACTCTAACTTGGGACGGCACCAGCTCAATTGATGATGACAACAATATTGATGCTAGTTTTTATCTCCTTGCCGTTGGTATTTTTAAGGTTTTCATAATCAAAATAGAGCTCCCTTTGGATACCGTATGAATTTTTAAGTAGGTATTTATGTAATGTGTAAAATGAAGATAACAAATCATATTTTAATAAAGTTTTTTTTTTTTTTTCTCATTTGGTATATTTCTAGAGTTCCTCTTTACTCTTTATCATTCAAACTTCAAAGAGCCTCATATGGACTTAAGACTTTGCATCTAGTTATTGGTGCAATATTTAGCAGCCCTCCTCGCCTTTTGTTGTGCCTCAATTGATATTAGCAGAACCTGTTAATTATTATCTTCTTAATACAGCAACTAAATTTATAGCCAAATTTTATTCATATCTAATAACCCTCCACGCTTTTTGTTCCGCATCAATTGATGTTGGAACCTTTTAATTGGTATCATCTTGATATTGCAACAAGTGACGATAAATTACAACCATTGGTAATTGTGTGGTGCAGACCCTCATGGAAATAATTCAAGTTAGCGGTAAGAGGGTGTCACCAAACTCCATGAGATTTGTGACATGTTCATCAACCTATGTTTGGATACCAAAATCGTGTTAAAAATAAAGATCACTATTACGGAGGTAAAGCTCATGGAAATCTTATTGGTATACATATTTCACTTCATACTATTAGTAAGGATTATGAAAAAATATATTTTTTTAATTACTTTCTTTTTACTCTTAATAATTTATTAATAATTTTAATAATTTATATGATATAAATCAATTATCACTTATTCTCTTATAATAATTTACATAACATTGTATGATTTTGTCTATTATACCCTACAATCATAGAGGGGTTCTCATCACTAGTACTAATTAGCTCTATAAGACGGTATTTTTTTAAATGGGGTGTATTAGTCATTTCCCCTCTTACTCTCTTTTTAAACACCCTTTTAAGGAGAAGTATCTCCTGTATTCGTTTTATTATGGACTTAGCCTCTCACATAAGATAATTGCTTCTTAGTTTTTAAGGGCTTTCCTAACTACTCCCTTATAGCCATCTCTCTCTCTCTCTCTCTCTCTCTCTCTATATATATATATATATATAGTCTTTTATCTTCCATACGTCATTTCCATTTTTCTCCTCTTCTTTCCCTTTCTTGCAAACATATTAATTAACTTAGAAATAAGCCAAGCTAGTATCAAACAACTTCAACCCCACATCCACAAATAATGGCAACTAAAATTCATTATCAATAATATGGACTACAACCATACTCTGTCAAACCTCACAAACTTAGATAATCACGCAAACTAACTTATAAACCACATACGCATATATTCACATTCTCAAAATCCCAATACACCCAAAAAATCTCACATTAACATTACAAACAAATTCACAAGACAACCAATTTTTCAACCTCAAAATTCTACCAAACTACTTTTCTAAAAACTGACTCATGTTTTTCTAGGGGTCTTCTCTTTTTCCAATGTGAGAGGATCTTTGGACAAAATGCACCAAACCATTTACAAATACCTATTTATAAAACTCTAATTCTATTCCTTGTTAGATTAATAATATCCAATAATTTCTTCAACAATAAATACTTTTTCCTCCCATACTAAGAAGAATCATTTTCTTCTACACCAAATACTTTTATCTTCCGTACATCATTTCCATTTTTCTCCTCTTCTTTCCCTTTCTTGCAAACATATTAATTAACTTAGAAATAAGCCAAGCTAGTATCAAACAACTTCAACCCCACATCCACAAATAATGGCAACTAAAATTCATTATCAATAATATGGACTACAACCATACTCTGTCAAACCTCACAAACTTAGATAATCACGCAAACTAACTCATAAAACACATACGTATATATTCACATTCGCAAAGTCCCAATACACCCAAAAAATCTCACATTAACATTACAAACAAATTCACAAGACAACCAATTTTTCAACCTCAAAATTCTACCAAACTACGTTTCTAAGAAACTGACTCATGTTCTTCAAGGGGTCTTCTCTTTTTCCAATGTGAGAGGACCTTTGGACAAAATGCACCAAACCATTTACAAATACATATTTATAAAACTCTAATTCTATTCCTTGTTAGATTAATAATATCCAATAATTTCTTCAACAATAAATACTTTTTCCTCCCATACTAAGAAGAATCATTTTCTTCTACACCAAATAATGAATGAATTTTCGTTTCACATCAAGATAACCTAAACTAAGTCAAATTAGGAATTTGAGGTGATTAATAATATCCAATAATTTCTTCAACAATAAATACTTTTTCCTCCCATACTAAGAAGAATCATTTTCTTCTACACCAAATAATGAATGAATTTTCGTTTCACATCAAGATAACCTAAACTAAGTCAAATTAGGAATTTGAGGTAATATTTAACAATCTCTCTCTCTCTCTCTCTCTCTCTCTCTCTCTCTCTCTCTCTCTCTCTCTCTCTCTCTCTCTCTCTCTCTCTCTCTCTCTCTCTCTCTCTCTCTCTCTCTCTCTCTGGGGTAGTACGATAGTTCCTCTACTTAAATATCTTTTTGGCTCTCTATTGAGTCCATTCAAGGTGGTGGAATCGTTATACATAGCATCTTTTTTACATAGGATTGGGTTTCACATTTGTGAAGGTCATCCCATTTGTTAGAAGATGTTGAATACAACATATTACATAAAATAATAAATCTCGTCAAGGAGGTGGAATCGTTATATGTAGCATCCTTTTTACATAGGATTGTGTTTCAAATTTGTAAAGCTCATCCCATTTGTTAGAAGACGTTGAATACAACATATTACACAAAATAATAAATCTCATTAAAGAGATAGAAGTCTACCTTAGTTCAACCCATCCATGCTCATCAACAACCCACAAAAAGATTAATAATATTAATTAACAGTACCCTAGAATATGGGAACTATAATTAATACACTTTTGGTCAAAATGTCTGAAAAGTTTGACAACATAATATCATATCTATATCCATACTACTAAATTTGATTTAAATAATAAAATAAATAAATAAACTATGTGTAGGACTAGGATCAATGCTTTTAGTGGGTTCCATTCCATAGTCTTCTAGAAAATATTAAAGAAATCAAGATTTAAGAGTAAAAACCAAAAAGAGTAAAGAGTTCAACAAAAGTTAAGCCAAAAAGGGGAATGAAAACTCAGCAGCAAAGATAATTCTATGAAGAAGAGAAGAGAAGAGAAAACAAAAAACGAACTTGAAATGAAGATCTGTGATCACGCCAAGTCTATTACCAAAACTAATTGATGAGTAAGCCAACTAAAAAGAGTGTTTTATTTAGAATCAAGATGGAGAGAGTGTGTTTTTTTCTTCTTTCTTTTTTTCTGCCTTTTGTTACTTATCTATTCTTTCTTTTTTCTGCCTTTTATTATCTTTTCTTCTGCATTTTGTTACTTGTATATTAAGAAAATTAGCGTCTCTCTTTCTCTCCCTCTCTACATTTCAAGTAATAAATATGGGTTTTCTTAATAAAATGTGGTACAAAGGTTTGATCCCGAGGATACTTGGATATGGTGATTTTTTTTTTTTTTTTTTTTTGGAGAAAACTAAAGATTTGGTGATTTGATTGGATTTCATGTTATTTCAGCTTTTTTGCTTTGTGAGAAATTGTTAGAAATAACTTATTTTTTCTCAATTTTTAATTAGGGGCTTAAATAATTTGGGCGAGGCCTTAGGCCTTACCTTTTTTTTTTTTTTTTTTTTTTCAAATGAGAAAGCAACATTATATAATATATTAGTACTATTGGGAGCCCTCTTACAAGTGAGGGCCTTAGGTGATAGCCTAAATGGCTTATAGGTTTAGCCGGCCGATAATATGTACCCTTCAAAATGTACAATAATATAGTATACACCAATAACATAATTAGTTTATATCTCTTTTCTCTTCAACCATAGAATTATGAAAAAAAAAAAAAAAAGTATTTATTATATATTTGCGAAGCTCAAGTGTGGGGTTCCGGCAGTGCTTAACTCAATATGAACTTAGTTTTAAGGCTTGTAATAATCAGTTAAATAAATAACATTAGGTTTAAGAAATTCAGTCCGAAATAGCAGGAAAAAAAAAAGTAAGCATAATAAATTGCATGGATAGCTGTAATTAATTACACACAGTGCTTCGCGAAACAAAGAAAGAGTCGCGGTAGACAAGAGAACAGGTCAAGTAGGAAAGTGTGCGACAAGACAAGACATGACTTTTCCCTGCTTCGTGACCTTTGTAATATATGAACCCAACAAATCCGATTCTTGTGTCATTGTGTCCACACTCCACATACTAATTTTTGAAAAAAAAATCCCCTTCCCCAAAATGACGTTCAAGTCACAAAGAGTCAACCGCGATACAGCCATAGATCGAGGTCTCTCAATCTCTCATTTTATTCATTACTTAATACGCTTAAGCCTGGTTTGGATACAGCGTCCACGTTCACGATTGTCCCTCTTGCGCATTTTGCGGGATTGTTTTTTTTATTTTTTTATGACTAATGCACCAAGGTATATAAACGGTAAAAAAAAGAGTGAACAGTAATTTTTCACATATTTAAAAATTATTTTGTTACAATATTTTCAGTTTTTAGTTTCAACAAAAATAAATTGTATCTAAACATACCCTAAATATATAATTTTCTGTCCCTTTTTCCAACCATCAACCCCTAAAGGTCACCAATAATATGCTTGCTATATTGCGAGTGCTAAGACCGCACAAGCTAGTGAGGCACAGCTCATACGAGGTCCCTGTAGCTTAAATAAGATTTGAGACAAAGTATCTCACATAAGATCTTATGTGGAGCCCTTTCTCACTTTTGGTAAGTTTCTTGGCCCTTTGAGGAAAGAGAATATTTTTTTCGTATGAATTAATCTATTTTATAGGTAAGATAAGATGTTTTGGATTTTAGTGCTCAATTAATAAAATATTTTATTGTCAAATAAGAGATTCATGATTCAAGAAATCTGTCCATACAAAAAACCGATTGATATTTTAACATAATAATAAAAAAAAATATCATAAAATGAATGTTATCATAAAATAAATTGCCAAAAGTTATATTTCTATCATATTTATAAAAGAAAAAAAAATAGATATTACATATCAATCTAAAATAATGTACCATGTTTAAATGATTAAATTATGCTCTAATACCATATTAAATCCCATATGTTGGACCTCCTCACCTATTAAAAGGAAATTTGAGCTCATATGTGAAAGATAATGTTAGAAATATGCGATTAAAAATGAATACATTTATCATCATATCATAATAGTTTAAGTTTTTAAAACAATAGACAATTTAACGCATTAAATTCAAAAAATAAATAAAATTAACCATAAAATAGATTATCTTTGTTATATTTAAGAAGACTCGGTATAATATGAGAGAAGTTCCACGTACAGGTCCTAGAAGATAACTTTTCCTTATCTTAAACGCGGAAACGAAGCGGAAAACAAAGTGGATTTAGGTATGAAAAAGTTTTCCCCAAGTCCGCGTGCATGGATGGCTTTTTGAGTTTTTTGAATGATAGCAACGTTACTCCAATTCTATTAAATTTAGTTTTGTTTTCCCTTTCGGTATCAGGTAGACTGGGTCTTGCTGACGAAGGACAGAAAGTTTCGGAGTTGCTTTATAATGTGTCGTACGAGTATGTGGCATTCAATTATGCCACAAAAATTGGAACTTTGTTTTATCCAGAAAACAAATGATAATAAAATAGGCATACATCTTACAAGTCACAACTTAGGTCTTTTTCGTATCATTAATTATATCAAAAAAATCTTTCTGTTTTCTATTGGTGATGACGTTTGAGAAGGCATTAACTTTTGTTAAGGAGTAAGGACTCCTTCAACCCTCAAAGGAGGGGTTAACGATGTTGGATTTTAGCTCTATAATAAATGTTAAAATATTTTTGTAATCTATAGACATTTCAATTTAGGCGGACTTGAATCTTACACTTATGAGATCTATCGATACATACTCCTCTTCTTCTCTTTAATGACTTGGGGTCACCCAAAAATAAATAAAAATAAAAAACTAAGGATCTTTCTTTTTAACTCTATCCAACATTATTAAGAGCATTCATATTGGGTGGATGTAAGAACTTCTAAATATATGCAAAGACATCAAAATATATGCTATATAAGAACTTCTAAATCTAAAAAAATTTAACAACTTGCTACTTGCTTTTTCTTTTCTTTTCTCTCTCTCTCTCTCCAACTATAGCAAGTTTCGTAGGTGGATGTTTTTTATTATTTTAATGGGTGATGTTCTAAAGTAAGAGATAAGATGTAGAGTGTATTGTTAAATGGGGTGATAAAATAAATAAAGTTTTTGAGGTGTTAAAAGCTAAGTTTTTTAGCACCACTAATGTGAATACTTAGAGAAGGGAATTGGATGCTACTTTATTAAGTGTGTACACAACAATGTGAGTTTGAGACTTAGTGTGTGTTTGGCATGGCTTAAAAAGCCATCTTTTTTTTTTATTATTCAGCTTATTTTTACTACTATTCATGGGTCACATTGTACTTTTTGGTATTATTTATAAATCTCACTGTACTATTTCATATACCTTTTATCTTTATCTACAATACTTTCAACAAAAGATTTTCAATTTCAACTAAATAAGCTGTTCCCAAATAGACACTTTACACCTATTAAATTTTTATCTATTCCTCTTCTCATCCTTCTTACTAATTAGTATTATATATATACACACACACACATACACACACGTAAGATTTCTTGTTATTACAAATTAAACCAATATATAATTAGACAAAGTTTGGCTACAAATTTAGTTATAGTCTAACATTGTTACACATTTTGAAAATTTAACTGTTGGATTACATATTCTTTACGCTTTTAACATATATGTCAAAATTTGTGTCAATCAGATGTTATTTACTATATAATCCATAAACTTGTTTTTTATGCATAATTTTGAACTACAAAAACTTGCAATTTAAATAATTGATTGATAATATAGGTATAGATCTTTGATCTTTTGGAAATTTTGCAAGCATGAGAGATATAAGAATGTAATCTAATGGTAGATTTGTCAAAATTCACATCTAATAAAAAATATTGAGTGAAATTGTAGTTTTAAACTACAACCAAGTTTATAATCAAACTTTGTCCTATATAGTTTCACTAGTATCATATTAAACCCTAAAATTTTATAGTCCCTTCAATTTTAAATGTAAAATATAATTAACCCTAATAATAATATAAAATGAAAATGATTGACATTTTGTTAATTTTTTCTAATATTGTGATATAATTTTTTTTTAAAGCCTACATATTTTCTAATTTACCCTAAAATTTGGTTTTTATGTTACATTTGTTTCAACATAAAACGTTTTCGAGGAAAAACTAGGTTTCTTTGGTGTTTGGTTATACATTTGAAAAACATTCTCATCTATTTGCTTGGAAATACAATAGACTTGGGGTGAGGGACGGGGTTGAGATCTACATTATTGTGTAGTTTTAGGGAAAGGAATTTCAGAAAGAGAGGTCTCTTCCAAACCCTTGAATGACCTATTATTCAACCAAGGCCGACCCAAGGCCTAGGCCTAAGGCCTTACCACAAAAAAATAAAAATAAAATAATAATAATAATAATTTACCCTTAAGGAAAGAGGCCCCCTCCTCCATTGTCAAAGGCCCAAAATTTTATAAAATTATATATATATATATATATTTTTTTTTTAATAGTTGTGCATTTTTTTTATTAAAAAAAATGATGCCAAGGATATCACAAATTCTACTATAGGCTTACAAATTGGCATATCACCGATCACAAAAGAAGTAATTTAAACATTTATAAATTAGATTGATGAAATTCATCAATAATAGTTTTTGTCACATCATATTGTAAACATTTTGTAGTGTTTTTTTTTTTTTTTTCGCATTTTTTCTTTTCATTTCTATCAATACTCCCAAAGTACGAACCAATAGAAACCTAACCCAATTGAAAGCCTAAAATGGTTTTTTTTTTTTTTTTTTTTTTAATTTTGCAAATGTGCTAAGTCATCAATTATACATTAATCTCTCCTAATAGTTTGAGATTTTAATTTTTGTAAACCAATATATAAAAAACACATATCAAAAAATATCTATTTCTCTCACTTAAATACATGAGATATAAAGTTAAAAATTAGATTACAACTTTACTTAACTATGCATCGCCATATATTTAAAATAAATTATTCTTTTTAATAATAATATATTTTTATTTAATTTTATTAAAATTTATGATTCAACTATGATATTCAATTCTCTATATGAAATTAACATTAGTTTAGTTGATATTATTCATCAAGTTATGTATTTATTGTGTCAAATTAACCTTGATTTGATTTCTCAAGAAAAAAACCTTGATTTTGTTTAATATTAAATAATTTTGTTTAATTAATATTTACATATAAAAGGTTCCGCATAAAATTTTCACCTTAAGCCCCAAATCATGTTGGGCCGCCAACCAAAATCACCATAAATGGGTGAATAATCTATGAAAGCATTTAAAGGCACGTTAGTGGACTACCGTTACACAACAGTCTCAAAATCCCATTCAGAAAGTAATCGATGCCAATGAGAGTTTTAATAGCATTCATGAGAGGGAAACATAAATGACCATCAATAGTCACACACCACCCCTATATAAGAACCACTGGTCTTATTCATCCATGTATGAGAAACAATTAAGCTACATTATCCTCTCTTAATCTGACCTAAATATTAGAGAGTCTTAGGTCGGTACCATACCAATGTCATCGGATCACCCTTTTTTCTTATCGTGTGGTCAGAGCACTTCTTCTTTCCACTTGACTAATTTGCACTTGGGGTAGAAAAAGTAAAAGATTTCACATGACACATCTAAAGATATTTAAGGAAACTTAATTTTCTCATTAGATTCTGATTGATTTCATTTGCATTTTAGATGTCATTAATTTCACTCTAGGGCCCTAGGCTAGGATAGTGAAAGTCATTGGTCATTACCAAGATTTCCAACTGCATTTAGACTCTCAAATAGAATCGCATGAGGACCAAATTTAGCAAACATGACATGTTAGATAGCTAGGGACCACATGAGGTAATTGAAGAGAATTAGAAAGATTTAAAAAAATAGTAGTGTTAACGAGTGTCCTTAGGGCAATCGTTAATAAACTATATTAGAAAAAATTTTACGCTACTTTCATTTTTTTTAGAAGATTTACACTACTTTCATGGAAAAAATAAAAAACTGTTAACAAAGTTAACTATTTTATTATTTTTTCAAAAAATATTTTTAAAAATGATTCTTAAACCAATGTTCTTGAAGCAATGATTAACATTTTCCTTATAAAAAAAAAAAAAAAAAAAAATCCTCACCCTAAATCTGCGCTGGGATAAAAAAAAAAATTACAAACTTTAATTCTATTGAGATAGGGTTATAAGTAAAGTGATTCTCAAAAAAAAGGGTTATAAGTAAAGTCGTATTATTAAACGATTATAAAAATAAGCTTAAACCCAACACTCATAATACTCAAAAAATATATTAGATACACGTCAACTGGTGTGTGGGCAAAACCACCGACGCAGGTAAATTCCCAGCACCTACGCTATGTACCTACTACCAATCATTTATTGCCAGACTTAAATCGTTACAAACACAAGCAACTAATTAAATTGATGTCCGAGTGAGAGTAACACACATTCCTATTCCTATATCTATATAGGGAGTGTTTGGTTAAGCCTTTTGAAATTGGATTTTTTGAAAAAGTGAGGTTTTTTAAAAAGTGCAGTATGAAATTGTATTTTTTGAAAAAGTTAAAATGTTTGGCTAACATTTATAAAAGTGGTGATTTGAGTGGTAAATTACCAAAAAGAACAATATATATATAAGTGAGTTTATTTCATTTTTAAATCAACTACTTCATAATACTTACTAAAAAAAAAAGCTACTTAATAATAATAATAATAATAATAAATATATATTATTGTCATAATTATTTGTTATTACTATTACTATTATTGGTATTATTTTAATAATGTTAGTTTTTTTTAGCATCAACTATTTGTTATTCTAAAAATTTTGAATCAAGTATGTTTTTATCTTACTTTAATTAATGTTATCTATTTTTAATAATATCAATATCACTATTTTAATAATGTTTTTGTCTTATTGAATATGGTGTTATCTTGTTTTGACATGACGAGTTTTAAAGAATAAAGTTGGGTTTTTAATAAAACAAGTAGGTAATTTGGTAATTGAACCAACAATTCCTTTGGCTTTTTAGGAGTTTTGCACTTTTTAAAAAATCAACTTTCTTGATAAAGCAGTTTTTTAATACTCATCAAACACCTAGCATTTTGAACTTTGAAGTAAAAAGTGTTTTTTGTCATTTGAAAGTGCAAACAAACAGGCACATAGTCTCCTACATGAATGAAATTTATATATTATGGTTGAGAATTTTTCTTCTTGTTTTTTTTCCTCAGAGGATTATATATGTATATATATACACATTTTTAATGCTTGAGCTTAATTTCCATCATTCCTTGCCAAGAGAAATAAGACAAAGTGTGTGTTCTTATTTCTCACCTCTTTTAAGAACAATGACCCGGTTTTGCGCGTGAAACAAATGTTGTAGGCCGCGTAGGCGCCACCTGAATCGTTCCAGCTCCCAACCTTCACGCCAACTGGGCCAATGCCTGCCCGGAATTTTTAAAAAAAGAAAAGAAAAGAAAAGATTTTCAGTAAGAAAAATCATTCAGGTAACGTAACATTCCTCCACCATTGTTCTAGAAGAAATAGATCACTCTTGCAAATTGCCTTGATGACAGAGAATTCCTTTTAACGTATATGCCTTGCTGGATAAATTTTATTAATGGAGAATACATAACAGGGTAGAAAGAGGAGAATTTATTAGTTTCAAACGGTTGTCCTCCATGGTTCTCCCAACTAATGAAATATTGTCATTTACACAAATGTAATAATATATGGTAATTTTTTATATTGATTAGGAAGTTGACTCACACGTTAACATTGATAACATCATCTCATTGGTTGGGAAAACCATTTCAACAGTCCTCCTAGTAGACCTAGTAATTTATCGTAGAAATGATCTTCATATTTAATGTTAGTTATTAATTTACTTCCCTTTCAAGGAAAAAATTATAGTGTGGGTTCTAGTTAGTTTGACCGATCAAGTCTCTTATTGTCAATAAGATATTTAGGAGAAATTATACAGTCCTCTGATGAACCACATCATTTGTCCACTATTCTACTAAAAGATTCACTTGTTTAAAATTGCTGAGTCAGTAATCAATTTCTGTTTAAAAAAAAATTTCTAACTCAACAATTTTAAATAGATGTGAGTCTTTTAGTAGAATGGTGGACCACGTCACTTGTCCACCATATAGACTTTATAATTTCTCGATATTTAGAGGCTATTTGGTACTTGTTTTAAACAACAGTTTTCAGTGTTTAAATAAAACTAACACTTCTTTCACGTATTTCTATAATACTCAAATACGTATTTTCACAACACTGAAAACTAAACAACAATATTTAAACACTGCTACTAGACGGGCTCTTAATGTTCAATCCTCGCTTACACAAAAAACTAATTGGTATCTAGAACTTTATGATAAAGAACAATCATCAAGAAGCAGACACTATAAGTTGAGATTTCATCGTATCTATCAAGGAAATGATTATAGTCAAGTGACTAGAATTTTAATTAAATTAATTGTATTTTAGTAGTTGGTGTGACAGGTTTTGGGAAATTATTTTTCATTGCACTAATTGAGTTGGATTTTTTATTTGCCTTTAGATGCAGTACATTAGTTTTTTCAATTAAATCTAAGTACATGGTTACATTGACCAATGAAACATAAATAGTGTTATCTTTTCCAAAAATAATTAAATTCAATGTATCTATATGTTTAAATTTAATTAGAAAACCTAATATATCACATCTAAGGAATTGCTCCTAATATATCACATCTAAGGAAATGCTTAGCCTTGAGAGGCAGTTTTTGCCAATGCAATTAGTTAAACGCCAACACGGGATGAGAAAAATAAAAATACTATTGTTACATGATCTAGGAATGTCAGGATGTAGAAGAAAATATCGCATACACCTAGCCTACATAACATTCCTATAGCATGTGGACCTCATAACTATGTGAGACTCACATATTGTAAGAGGGATGCTATAAACGTCGAACATGCAAAATAATTATTGTTGGATGTAAAGCACAATAATTTTATTTTTTTTATTTTTTATAATTCGATAACTGGGAGAGAGGGAATATTAACCCTGGATGTTTCTATTGGAGACATTAGGAAACGTCAATTAATTGAGCTACAAGCGTAAACCACAATAACTTATTGTTAATGTCATAAACGAGTCTTATACAAAATCCAGAAATATCAATTCTATATGATTCCAATAGAATACATTTGAAGAAATTTGATCCATAATCCTCTAAAAAAAATGTGAAAGAGAGAGAGAAAGGCCCACAGAACCAAGCAAGATTGTAAGGGGCATCTGGCCATGTTTCTAAACTCACTTAACAAGTTGATTACTTGCAGAAATTATACAATCCTCAACGTTGATCACATCACCGTCCACCATTCCTCTTAAAAACTCCCATTTATTTAAAATTGGTTTAACAAAAATTTTTATTATCATAAGCTAACCTAACAATTTAAACAAGTAGAAGTCTTTTAATGGAATAGTGTACAAATGACGTGATCCACCATGAGTATTATATAATTTCTCGATTACTGGAGGGTGTGCTCAAAGGTTCTTCTAGTTCAATATATATATATATATATATATATTTTTTTTTTTGCAATAACGGTAGATGTGTTTTTTTTATTAGTATGGTAGATGTGTTTTTACAAAGAAACGTGTGTTTGTTTTATTTTTATTTTTATTTTTTATAAATGGATAAAGCAATTTGAAAATCATCAAAAAGTAGTCATGTTTTATATGCAATGTTTTAGTGGAAATTAAAGATGTATCTACTTAAAAAAAAAAAAAAAAAAAAACGAATATATATCTATTCAGTTTAGTTTTTTTTTTTTGATTTTTTTTTTTTTTTGTTTTTGGATAAATGTGGGGGTTTTTTTTTTTAGGAAAAAAACCAAAAAACAAAAAAAATGTGTATAAATCAATTTAGTTTTTTTTTTTTTGGATAAATGTGGGGTGTTTTTTAAAAAAATAATAAAGTATTAGAAACGTAGGTTTTTTTTTTTTATAGGAAAAAAAATAAAAAAACATGGGTTGTTTAACTTATTTTTCTATTTATAAAAAATAAATGTATAGTTACTTTGAAGAAGTGGGTTAGTGAAAGAGTGTTTCTATTTTGTAGGCAATGTTTTAATGCAAGTTAGACATGTATTTTTATAAGACTATCCTATAATTTGGTCTCTACTTCCTTAACATAGGGGTGTAGGGGTATTTTGGAAAAAAAAATTCAGTCCAAACAAGAGAAGCGCTTTAAATAGTAGTATAGATTTTTTTTTTTTTTTTTTTTTTTTTTTTTTTTTTTTTTTGTGGAGCAAAATATAGTAGTATACATGATTACGTCAAGATGATGCAAATTCATTGGAGACCCACAAAAACAGTTGTACATTCAAAATTTGATTAGCACGAGGCTGCACAGAACAAAAGCTAGAGTTGCAATTTGCAATATAGGGAAGAAAGAGAAAGCTGACTGGTTCAAAACTACAAAGAGTGGATATTATTTTATTTGACGTTTCTATTACCACTACGGAAAGACATCATAGGACAGATAGACAACATTTTCTCGCATAACCGCGTGGAAGTTTCCACCCAATCACAAACTTCCCCACTTTCTCATTCTTTCTAATACTACCGTGCTATCTACCCCTCTATATATAAAGACTTCACGCCATTTAAAAACACACAGCAATTCAAAATTTCAAACACAATTACAAGCTCTCAAAACTCTCATCAACAATGGAACAACTCCCACCTGGTTTTCGTTTCTACCCAACTGAAGAAGAGCTCGTTTCCTTTTACCTACACAACAAGCTTGAAGGGAAGAGACCTGATGTGCAACGAGTTATCCCAGTCATCAGCATTTATGACATAGAGCCTTGGCACCTTCCAAGTACATATCTCTTCCACAAACTAACTCCACTTTCATTTTAACCCAATTGTGTATGCTTTAGAAATGGTTTTTAAGTTTGAGCTAAATGGTATTGTGAGTATGCTGACTTGGTTTTTATTTGTGTTGCAGAACTTTCAGGAGAGATGTGTCAAGCAGACACTGAGCAATGGTTTTTCTTTACACCAAGACAAGAAAGAGAAGCTAGGGGAGGAAGACCCAGCAGAACTACAGAATCTGGGTACTGGAAAGCAACAGGCTCTCCTGGCTATGTGTATTCGTCAGATAATCGTGTGATTGGAGTGAAGAAAACCATGGTTTTCTATAAGGGGAAGGCACCCACTGGAAGAAAAACCAAATGGAAGATGAATGAGTACAGAGCCATTGAAGAAGTGCCAAGCTCATCTAGCACCGTAGTTCCCAAGGTGCATATGCAATGCTAAAGTTCTTTTGTTTTCTTTTTTTCTACAATGGGCCGGAGACCATATCTCATTGAGTATTGGCGTCTTGCGTAATAGTTGCATATAACACTCTCTCACATGAGTATTGAGTCCCATGCTTATGTTTTTTTTTTTTTCCCAAAGATGGAAAATAGTTTTCTACTTTTTTTTTTTTTTAAACAGAATTTCTAATTATCGTATCCTATTCCACTATTTATTTCCTGTAGTTGAGGCATGAGTTCAGTTTGTGCCGAGTGTATGTGGTTTCTGGAAGCTTTCGAGCATTTGATCGACGCCCAGAAATGTCAACAAGAGAGACACCACAGCTTGGTGATAACAGGGATGCAACATCTTCTCAGAAAGCCACAATGGTAGAGAAAACAAGCTCGTCTGAAAATTCTCACTCGGGAGGAGACCATGTTGATCTCCCAGAGATTGATGGCTTTAACTGGGAGATGAATGATGGTCTAGAACAACCTCTATGGGAGTGGGAACAACTAAATTGGCCCTAAGTCAATCAATGTTCAGAGCTGCAGCCCCGTTCAGCAAATTGAACTAAATGACATAGGCAATAGGATAGCTTACTTTAGATTTTTTTTTTTTTTTTGACTTCGTCACAGAAAGTGATAGAAGAGTAACAGAGAATTAGAAAGATGTAAAAGATTTGTAATATGAGAAATTCAATTATTTTTGTAGATCAACTACAAGCTAGGAATAAGATGTAAGGTCTGATGGGGGTGTAGCAGAGCTAAACTGTCAAATGCATTCAGCTATAATCAGTTTCAAGATTGCATCCTGACAAACTTCAACTTTATTTTTAAGTTTGAAAATGGCATCACCTTTTCTCTCTCCCATTGAAACCGTCAACTTCCCAAGCACAACTTGTGAACCTGGATTAGGCAATAGGAAGTCATATTTCAAAATCAAGTAAGAATTATATACAGATATAGACTAGGAAAAAAACTGGAACAACACATGCACACAAAAAATCATTTATTAGTTATTTTGCATATATGTAATTAGAAAAATATGGAACTCAATTGTTTTCTCCAACTTGACTTGGCATCTAATGCAATCATATATTCATATGTAATTTTTTAAGTAAACTGATACAAACAATGTAACATTTTAAATTCCAAAACAAGTAACTAGATCACAAACCATTCCAAGGTATTGTTCTATAACACAGTAACATGAATTTGACCTTCACGCATTCCAAAATAGATGATCCAAAAAAGAAAAGAAAAAAAATTCGAACCTCTTCCTTCTTCAATTGTATAAGGACTAGCCTACAATTCACATTATATGCCATTCTTGCCTTCGAAAATGATGCTTTCACTTGAATTCCTGGTTTGCTTCCAAAAAATTGCCAACAGTTTCAGTTGGATCAGTTAAAGCTTACAAATGGCCAATCAAAACCATGCAATATGTAACTCTGTAGTTATTTTCATGTTTGCAGATTCATTGTAAATTGTCTTCACTCTTCAAGGCGGGCATGGTGACAGTAGAAGATATTAAGACTTGGTCAAGATTCGAAAGGACTTCAACCATCAAAACAAATGACTCTGCAGCCTGACAATAGAACATGATGGTAATGACAATATGTAACTCTGCAGTTACTTTCATATTTTGAGATTCATCACAAATTGTCTTCAGGGGTGGCATAGTGAAAGTAACTCTGCAGTTACTTTCATTTTTTTTTTTTTTTTGCATAGTTATAACTGTTCTGTGCAAAAAAAAAGGTTACTTTTCTGATTTATATTCACAAAAGAATAAAAGATGGCCAAAAATATAATTATAGAAAGGCTGAAATTCAAATTAGTCGCTTGACTTTTACTTCAATTGTCAAATAAGTCTGTTAAACTTTTGGTTAAGTGATTAAATTCACCATTTCCTAACAGTTTAAGCTTTTGGGACAGTCGGTAATTTAACATGGTATCAGAGCAGGAGATCCTGAGTTCGATCTCTGGCTTTAATCTACCTCCCATTTAAAATGTTAAATTCCCACTTGTTGGACCCCCACTTATTAAGGGGAAGTTTATGCCCACAAGTGAGGGGGAGTGTTAAACTTATGGTTAAGTGATTAAATTCACAATTTCCTAACAACTTAAACTTTTGAAACAGTCGGTAATTTAACAAAATCCTCCGTCCAAATTTTGTTAGCAAATGAAGTCGTTCAAATTTTTTTTAAACAAATCAAACAACAAGATCTATTAAATGCCACTTCTCATGAATGTTTTCAGTTTTATATATATATATATATATATATACACACACACACACACCTTTTTTTTTTCTTTTTTTTTAAGGATGCTCAAACATCATTGTTTGCCAACAGATTTGAATGGAATGCCACATTGACTTATTTTAACAAAGTGAGAGACTAAATTGACAAAAATTAAACTTTAGGGACTAATTTGAAATTGAAGAAAAAGTCAAGGGACTAAATTGAATTTTAACCAAAACTTTCCAGGTAGAAGCAACTTGGTTGGATGACTGGGTCAGCAGAATAGCATGATGAAAGTATAGAAATTCATATTCTCTTTTCTTACAATCAATAACAAGAGGTAAGAAAACATGATAATTAGCAACGCCATATATGGACGGTAATCATCAAAAGAGTGGCTACATACATATTGTATTTATACGCTTCTGCTAGTGAAAAGGCAGAGGCTGACAGATGTCCTGTTTCGTTGAAAAATGTGCAAAATTGATGATGACTCCTGAGGAAGTGAAAAATAGGGATCAAAAGTCAACGCATGCAAGCAACTTGAGGTTTAAAAGATGTAAATTGACACGGTGCAATCATTGGAATCATAATGGCATCATACGAATAACTCTAGCTTTGTATTACATCTTCAAATGTCAAAATAGTTTTTCCATCAACTGTTTTATAAGCAAGATTCTCTTTCATTACATTATACAGAAATAACAATAATAATTTTTTTAAGGAACAATGGTACTCAGAACAAGTAATGTTGTTTCCAATGGAATAGCACCGTTCCATTGGATAACCAGCAAATGGTGGATGTGCAATGTTCGCATGTATTGAACATACTTGAGCATAAAGAAGATAAGCCAATGTACAACATCGTTGTTAAATGCAGTTGCCAAGAGGTTTAATAATTGTAACTCAAGTCATGGAAGACAAGGGTAGAACTATGATAATAGAATTCAAATTAGAGGAAAAAATTATTTATAATATAGATTTTAGAGTTATATGTGAGATAATTTTTGGGGGGCATTCCATATATTTTACTAAATACTGTCCTTGAATGTGTAAGGAAAACATAAGGAATTCAAGAAGTTTTATAGGCTATGCCCCCCAAGCTCTAATGTAGAACCACCCCTGATGGCAGACCTATTGCAAACTTAAACTGCATGAAATTTTGAGAAAAAAAGGGTACTTCCTCACATCTCTGGATCCTCAATTTAAATGCAGAATTTCTGCTCAACAAAGTGGGTAGTGTATGCAACTGGTTTTAACTTGCATAAACTAAGGTAAAAACATTAATTTGTGTTACCAATGACATCCATGCAAAGGGTAGATAGAAAATCCAATAATCTATATTTTCTGCGGTGGCAAAGTCAAGCCACACATCACATCAAACAAAGCAAAGTTGATTATTTAATCTTAATGAGTCTCAAGCAACTGGTACAAATCATGAGAAGAACAAATGGATGTTTGATGGAAATACAAGCAGAAGAGGGATTTTTCATATGGAGCACGGATAGTGATTGTTTTAAATGATGAGGTAAAAACATTAATTTGTGTTACCAATGATATCCATGCAAAGGGTAGATAGAAAATCCAAGAATCTATATTTTCTGCAGTGGCAAAGTCAAGCCACACATCACATCAAACAAAGCAAAGTTGATTATTTAATCTTAATGAGTCTCAAGCAACTGGTACAAATCATGAGAAGAACAAATGGATGTTTGATGGAAATACAAGCAGAAGAGGAATTTTTCATATTGAGCACGGATAGTGATTGTTTTAAATGATGAGGTAAAAACATTAATTTGTGTTACCAATGATATCCATGCAAAGGGTAGATAGAAAATCCAAGAATCTATATTTTCTGCGGTGGCAAAGTCAAGCCACACATCACATCAAACAAAGCAAAGTTGATTATTTAATCTTAATGAGTCTCAAGCAACTGGTACAAATCATGAGAAGAACAAATGGATGTTTGATGGAAATATAAGCAGAAGAGGGATATTTCATATTGAGCACGGATAGTGACTGTTTTAAATAATGTATAAACCAAAAAATATTTATATATAGACTATTTAGATACAATCTTCAATGAAAAAATGGACAGAGATTCAAGGTAGTCTAACACCAGAAAGCATTTCTTTAGCCCTAATAATTTTAACAAACAGCAAGCATGAAAATAAACATCATCTTGGTGGAAACATAGTGCTGAACGAGTGGGAGAATATAAATTCCAAAATTGTGAGTCTTCAGTTAGGCATGACGAAAAAGAAGTCAACTGTAATAAGAATATGATTATCGCTGTGTTAGGATTCAAAGAAATGCTGGAGATAGAAATGAAGCAATTGAATAATAAACATAAGACTTTGTACATGAAAGGTCAATTATATGTGGTAATTCTTATCAAAAAGGAAAAATCATAATGGTTTTTGTCTTTGTCAATGCAACAAGTATGACTTATGTTGACCAGTGGCAACTAATTTTTTATCTCTTTTGCTATACATTACAATAAGAACAAGATGACTCATCCTGTACTAATAAATAGGCATAGACTCATGCCAACATACAGCTGATATGAAATAGCCTATTGTTGATCCTTCATTGAGGCTATAGTTGTGTTTCAGGTGTATGCGCCATTGCTCATCTCAAATCCCAATGATAATCTCCTGATAGGCTTCAAAGCTAAAAATGTGCCACCCCATACTGCATGGGCTTTTAATAAATCTGAAGGCATGCATAACAGTTAGCAGTAGGTCTTTTCCACCTCAACCGACTATTCAAATGTCTCAAAGTAGTGATGCACTCTTATTCCAAATTATGAAGTCCTAAGTGAATTTTCAACCCCTTTCATTTACTCCTATTAACTAAGCCCAGAAATGGTATTCCTATGATGAATACATATATAAAACAATCACTAATAAATTGTTGGCTATCAAAGGAAAATATAACGAGATGGAGAGAGTTCCTAGCATTAGCCACAAGGAAACATATTTCAGCAGCTCTTTAAACCTGTAAACGTTACCTTTGGCTGAGTATATTGCTCATTGGTTTCTCTTTAAAATAATATTAATTAATGGTAATTTGTTTTCTACTTTTTTGGGGGGTTCTTTCTTGTTCCAGCTCTTTTAGTTTCTTACTTGATAATTTTTTGAAACACATGTGCTGCCTTATTGTTTCTATGCTGTTTTAAGGCTAGCTTAATGGTATGATATAGGGCCACTCTGGAACTAACTGATATATGCTATATGCACTGATGCATTAAGCTTGAAATTGTATTATGAGCACTTTTCTACATCTATTGTGCTACAAAATAGCAATATGAATACAATATCAACTGGTAATTTGTCATCTATTGTTATTCATCATTATAGATTAACCATTTTGTTACAGAAAAATTACCAGAGTTTACGTGTGTCACTGTGGCTTATATTAAATCCCTTCTGATACTTTCTCCATCAAATGTAGTAAAACACATCCTATGATAAACAAACTATCAACATTTCTGTAGACTGAGCTATGGCAGCTTCCAGCAATTCCCAAAATAAAATCTCTTCTTGCTCATAATCAATTGCTGCTTGGGAAATATCACTTAAACATGTCATAACCTTGTGTACATACTCCCCATGCCAGCACCTAGTTGATACAGTTGAGAACCTCTACACTACTTTAAGAACCAATCACAAGCTAGTCATACACTGACACAATTTAGCATTTGGCTGGTGTGTCACGTGTATCAGCACTCATATGCATCCCACACCATGCATTTCACCATAGTTCCACTTACACATTCAGCAGTGTTATCAAATTCTTCCACAGGACTGTCTGCAGGCTGCAGCTCCTTAATTAACTTCACAACTACACAGGTCTGTTTGCTACCAAGACCACTTGTGTCTCATGAATTTATCAAGCCTAGCATTGGGAAATCTATAGCTATTTACACAAAAAGTATTTTATTATGTAACAAATTTTTATGGATTATCTACCTTGTATTGGGATATCTATAATCTTCAGACACTTCTAGTAATTCAAGAAAGCAAAGAACCAAAAAGTGATTCAATTCAAGGAATCATTCAGCAGAGCCAAACGTGCATTTCCATTCATTATTTCTCCCTAAAAGGCTCAACTAAAACTATTCTTACACACAAATTTATCGTTAAGGCAAAAATATTGGAAAATTCCCATTGCTTACAATCCAAATACTTTTAATGCATTCATTTTCATTCAAATTGCATTTTTGTTGAGAACCTAATCAGTGGTGGTGCAGAACATTTATCAAAGAATGCAAGTGTACTAGTTCAGGTAATCAAATTTAGAAAGGATTTTTTTTTTTTTTTTTTTTTTTAATGGATGAAAAATGAGTAGAGGGGGAGTGACTTAAATTGGCGTCTTCCACTTAGGCGTGACCATAGTGACACTCTACTTATTGAGTCCGGATCTGCGGGATTAAGGGATCCAAATAAGCCACAGCTACACCCAGCTACATCGAGGATGCTAATGAGCACGAGCCGAGAGCATGGAGTTAGGAGTTATTTTCCAGGTGCTTCCCAAAGGGAATATTTTTTTAACTGAACACATTCTTTAACATATGGAAAACAACATCCAATAGCATATAAAACAACCAAATCCCTAAAACGTTAAAACTAGCCTAACATTTATGGTTTTAACAAGTATCTCTGTTCTCTTACTCTTTTTTTGGTTCCAAACCAAAAATATATATATTTTATGGAAGAAAAAAGAAATCATAAATATGTTTCAAGGAAATAGAGAGCTGTGAGCGTTAACTTTGAGCAATTCAAAGCCTCTTTTATTTCCACACTCATTCTGAGAAACTAATGTATTGAAAAGCAAAGAGTTAACAGTTAAGAGAAAAGTCAAAAGTTACAAGGCAATGCATTGAGATTTGGAAGTACAAAGAGAAAGGACGTGTGTACCTTTGCTTTTTCCTTTTTTGGTCGCCATTTTTGCAGCCCAGAGTTCTGTACTATAACTGAAGTTGAGGGGGCCAAGACTGAAAGAGAAAAAAAAAAAAAGTGAGTGAATCAAGAAGACTATTTTGAAGCAGAGTCAGCAGACAGCGTGACTTTGCGTTTGCCTGTGTAGCAGTGTCCAGTGTGAACACACTATGCACGTGTGCACCAATCGCCACTAGAGTCTAAACCCACTACCTGCTCTTCCATATGGGTGGGTGGTACTATTTTGACTCTTTTTTTTTTGTTTGGACAAAAAGAGCAATACTAGGTACACTGCACCCACAGAAAATTCAATATCTGTTTTTACTTTTTTTTTTCTTTTTCTTTTTCTTCCTGACAATTAAATTAATAAGTTTATACTAATTCTTGTCTGAATAATCGTTAATATCGTTTTTTTTTAGTATTATTAACAATCAGTCACACTAGCAGTTTTGAAAATTTTTGTGTGTATTTTTTTTTTTTTTGGCAAATATATTCTTTTTCATTCTTAATACATTTATTTATCTTAGTATAAATTACACTAATATCTAGACTTTACCAAATTGAACTTGAACTTGATAACCACCCAAATTTGAAGAAAAATACATGCTTGTTTTGCCTTTCTAAGTCTTTGTAAATATATTCCACATTTTTACTTCTTCCATTGTCTTTATTTCCTTTCTTTTCTGAGTTATTTTCTTCTCATATACTCTCATGGATTTTTTTTTTTTCTTAACAAAAGAGAGGATTGAAAGAACTTTAATTAATGTATCTTTAACTTTTATTTTTTAGTGGTTTCTTTATTTGTTCCCTTATTTCTATTGAAACGAAAAAAAGACAATATTATAAAATTTTGATTTTGTTTATTATTACTATTATTAATGCATGGGAAAAATAAATCGTCATACGAGGTAAGGATTATATTGTTTAAACTCTCACAGAGAGAGAATTATAAATAAATCTAAATATAAGAAATTTGAAAGTAAAATTTAATTATGAAAGTAAATTGAGAAAATAATAAATGTTGAGGTATCAAAAAAGTATAACAGTATATCTAAAAGGGTTTTCTACATAATTTTTTTTTTCTTTTGAGAAGAAGGTTTTCTATGTAACTTGATTGCTTTTAAAAATTTGTTTAGCATCCAATCATAAAGTAATATATGTTTTCAATTTTATGTTTATATGTGACTTTACAATTACTTTTTAATATTACATTAAATTAAGGGTCAAATAAAATTGGTTTTGTAGGATACGGAGGTTGAGGGAGGCCAAATTAAAGTGCATTCGTTTTCTTAGGTTGGGTTAGGGGTGCAATTGACCCCTTTAGCTCCTGGCTCTGCCTTTTTACTGGAATGGATATTGGATAATCACCGACTGAAAAGCAAGTGGGCTGCCCTTTTGTTCTAGACTAGGCCAGTGCCCATCTCCTCCTTATCGCCTCGTATTGTTCAGGTTTGGGATAGAGATGGATCCAACTTTTAACTGTTCTCTTTTTTTCTTTTTCTTTTTGCTTGATCAATAAAGTATTTATTCAGGAAGAAAAGAAAAAAACTTTTTTTCATAGTCCGGCCTTTTGGAGAAAATGGGCTTTTGTCTCTTCTTCTTCTTCTTTTTTTTTTTTTTTTTTAATATCCAGCAAAATACCCCATATCTAAAATTGTGGGTACCTAAGGCATGCTTGACAACGTCCTAGGCATTCAAGCAACGTTCTTGGCCATTTATAAGCTGTGAAGTAAAGGGAGTAGTGTACCACCAAGTCTCTTGTGATCACAGAGATGCTTGGTGGTACACTACTCCCTTTACTTCACAGCTTATAAGGCAGAAAGTGGGGGGGTTTTCTTTCGATGTGGGACGCTTAGGTTGCAAAGCATGCCGAGGTCAACCAAGGACGTTGAAAGCATGCCGAGGACGGCCAAGGACGTTGGTTGAATGCCTAGGACGTTGCCAAGCATGCCTTAGGTACCCATAATAAAAGGGCCCTTTTTGGTGTGTGTTCCTTGGATGGACGGATCTTTGGGCCAAGGGCTTTTTTGCCTTGTAGCCTTTTTACACCGCACCCTTTAGAATCCCACATTGAAAGAAAACTCCTCCACTTTCTGCCTTATAAGCTGTGAAGCAAAGGGAGTAGTGTACCACCAAGTCTCTTGTGATCACAGAGATACTTGGTGGTACACTACTCCCTTTGCTTCACAGCTTATAAGGCAGAAAGTGGGGGGGTTTTCTTTCGATGTGGGACGCCTAGGTTGCAAAGCATGCCGAGGTCAACCAAGGACGTTGCAAGCATGCCGAAAACGTTGCAAAGCATGCCGAGGACGGCCAAGGACGTTGCTTGAATGCCTAGGACGTTGCCAAGCATGCCTTAGGTACCCACATAAACTATTTAGGAAAATACTCATATTTTGAAACTCGATTTTTGGACAATCGAGTTATAGCGAACTGAAAAATAAATAAAAAATAAAAAGTTCTATGGAACTCAAGTTCCAAAAAAATAAAAAGTAATTAAAAAAATTAAAAATTCTAAGTCAACATTCGCTATAACTCGAATCTCGATGTTTCAAAAATCGAGTTTCAAATTTGAAAATCGATTTAAAAAAAATCAAGTTTCAAAATAAGGATATTTCCCTAATTAGTTTCAGATATAGGGCATTTTGCTGAATATTTTAAAAAGAAAGGGCAAAAACCCATTTTCTCCCTGGTCTTTATGGTACAATTGAAGTGAGCACCGATCAAGAATGAAGAAGTGAACCTCGTAATAACTGATACAATGATCCCAAAATCTTCTCGGGGAATTTGATTTTGCCTAAAGCTAGGACCAAGTGCTAGAACTGCCACAAAATCGATCATGGCAAGCACCTCCTACCACCCAATACAAGGTCAATGTGCAAGTGGTTGATTTTAGAAGAGCAAAATTGTGTTGGTATTAAAAGTCATAACTCATAGAAGTGGCAATGAGTCACAATATAAGTGAAGCAAAATAAGAGTCGGCAAGTAAAATGCAGGAGTAATGTTGCAATAATAAGGAGGGCTATAGAGTTTGCAATGGACATTGAAGTGTCAGCTATCACTGTAAATTAAGACTCTCTACCAGTATTACCAACTTTGGTCAAGAAACAGCGGAATCACTCTCTAGTTTTGGCCATAGGATCAAAGACGCGCATAAATTAATTAGTTCAACTAGCAAAACATCTTTTTTTTCAAATAGAGCATATCGTTTCATCTTTGCTTACATTAAAAATTAGTTCTTGTATTGACCGAATGCTAATAAGACAAAAATAAAATTCAAAGAACAAAATTCAAACAATTTTTAAATATTCATTGAGAAAAAAAAAATTCTAAATAAAAAGTTTGATTGTGGTATGAGAATAAGAATAAAAAATAATTAAAAAGCAAAAGGAAACAATTTCCGCCGACACACAAAATACACGTGTAAGCCACTTAGAACTTACATTGAATCGAAGCAGCTTTGCAAGATATAAAAATTCCAAAACCAAGAACGTGTTTTTATCACTTCCTAGTCATTGCCGAAAAGTTGGCGTAATCCAAAACAGTCATTCTTATTAGTTTAGTTCAACTTAGCTTTACCAACCCCACACATAAATAAAATAAAAGACCCAACTCAACACAACACAAAGATTTTATTACAAACAATATTATCTTTTATCGATAATAATGTCTCTTGCTCATAATATCAGCAACCAGAGTTCGATCGGCGATTCCTCGTCCTGGTCCCGTGTACAGGACAAGCTCTTCGAGGAAGCTATCGTTGTCTTTCCCGAGGGAACGCAGGACAGGTGGGAAAAGATCGCCACCCAGGTCTTAGGAAAATCGCCCTTGGAAGTGCGCCGACATTACGAGGTTTTGGTTCATGACTTGCTGGAGATTGACTCGGGCCGAGTTGAGTTGCCGTGTTACGAGGATGAGTTTAACTCGGTGGGTCAGGGCTCTGAGTATTCGGAGGGTTCTGTGGATTTTGGGTCCAAGGCTAAAGAGACGCAAAGGAGGAGAGGTGTCCCGTGGACTGAAGAAGAGCACAGGTATAAGATTCTCATTGTTTTTTTTTTTTTTCTTTAATTAATTTTTTTAAAATTATTATTCTTCAAAGTCTTGCTATAATTGATAGTATAAATTAGGCCTGATATTGCATATTTAGTTAAAAAAATTAATTAGCTTAGTTAATTAATTTAATTGATGTTAGAAAAACTAATTAATGTCAAAAAATTTTAAACTTTGTTATGTCATTGGGTGTTGTGTTATTGTATCGAGTAGCGTGGAGAAAATCTATTATGTATCAAATAATGTATTTAAATAATGTATTTACTCTCTCATATGGGTAGATACATGCCACTTGGTCTTCGTGTTCATTTATGCTTCTTAGGGTATAACCTCTACAATCTCAACACATGGAAAAGGTGTGCAAGTGAATTTCTTATTTACAAGTATTCTCTCATATGGGTGGATACATGCATTCATGCCACCTGGCACCTGGTCTCCATGTCCATTTATGCTTCTTAGGGTATAACCACTACAATCTCAACACATGGAAAAGGTGTGTAAGTGAATTTCTTATTTACAAGTAAGATTGTAACTTGTAAAAGCATTCAAATTAATCCGTGTATGATAGAAAAATGTGTAGAATTTACATAGTTTTATCTAAATATGATTTACATCCGTTCACGTATAATTTTATAAATTTATAAGTTTACTAAAGTAATTACACTAATATTATTCATTTTGTATTTAATTATTTTTTTCTTTATGTATCTCGAGGATGAAAGAAAGAGAATGGATGATTGTTGTTATGGGTGAAGAAATAGAAACAATTAAAAGAATTAAGAAAATTTGATATTTTAATCAAATATAAGATAAAATAAATAATTTGAAGTGAGATGTTTTGAAAAGAGAGTGTAAAATAGAAAAATAAGTTTATAAACAATAATTTTTGCACGAGTTGATTCGAATGCTCTAACAGGTTATTTCTGCATGGACTACAACAATTTGGGAAGGGAGATTGGAGGAGTATTTCAAGGAAAGCTGTGAAGTCGAGGACACCAACACAAGTGGCCAGCCATGCCCAAAAGTATTTTCTTCGCCAGAACTCAGTCAAGAAAGAGAGGAAGAAGTGTAGCATTCATGACATTACCACTGTTGAGGAGGCTGCTAACTCAGTGGGCCTAGGTCAAATTAATGATCAGATCTGGGAGATGGGCCCGGCTATACACTTGTATGATCAACAAAGTTTAGAGGAGCACAATAAGGGCTTTGGATTCTCTTTCTAAAGATGACACAATGATAAGTTTCATAGTTTGTGCATGGATGAACTTTTTTTTTTCTAGCTTTCCGAGTGAAAAGTAGAATGATCCTTTTATATTGGCTTGCTGGGTCCTTGTGTATAATCTATCAAAGTCTCATAGATGTAAATGCTAAATATAGCTAGTCCAAAAAAAAAAAGTTGTAAATATTGACTAATTCCTCACTTTTTCTTTCTTTTTACAGTAATGGTTGAGGTTGACACTATCTTTGAGTTATTTTTTTATTTTCTTCCATATTTGATTCTGAGTTCTTTTAGTTCCAAAAAGAAAAAATTGAACCATTACTGTTAAGGACTGTTTTCTAAATGGAATAATCTGTTTACTTTACTTGATAAGTGATAGTATGATTTAAGTTGGGCCGGCCCAACTCCTCTTAAAAGATTTTTTTTTATTTTTTTATTTTTTTATTTTAACGGCAGAACTCCTCTTTAAAGATTAAAATAGCAACTATAGGTTCGTGAAGCCCAATACTAGAACATTTATGCCAGTAACTTTTGGACTCAGAATATCTTGGACAATACTAGCAGCCGCACCTTTTGGTCATCTAATAAATCCATATCGAAGAGTTCTAGAACTTCTAGAAATTGACATATTTTGATATGGACAAAACTTATGTAACTGTTCCTTAGATTTTTCACTTAAAATTCTGTAATGTGATTACTTAATTTAAAAAATACACTTCCATTCATGAGAAAAAAGTTACATAGCAAAATTTTAGAAGTCAAATTTCTTCTTATTAATTATCAAATTATTATTAAAAAAAATCTGAATTACATCCCTTCCTCCCATCCTCCAAAGTAAAGTTAAATGCTCTCTATCAAATGATTAATTATTAACAAATAAAAAGCCAAATTAGAGAATTTAAGTAGAGAAAAAAAAACTAAACACAATTTAATTACCACTTGTTTAGAGAAGACCAAGAAGTAATTTAATCCAAAATTGTTCAACAATAAGTTGTTTTTGAGAAGAAGACTCATAAACAGTGATATCTAATTAATTTTCGCACAAATTTAAGTTACAACCAATAATAGAAATGTCACATAAACACGTTCCATCTGATTATTTTTTGAAGTTTATAGCCAGTGCCACAAACTTTGTCCTTAATTTTCACTAAACATGAAATAAATTAACCCCCTTTAAAGTTATTCTAGTTAAAGATATAGCCTATAAGGATAAGTTTAAAATATTAATAACTTATAACTCCCTCGTCGGTTGTAAGAGCATTCACATTAGCTCATACAAAAAATTCCGTATAATTTATTATAAGAACTTAATTTTTCTATTTTATATACTCACTTTTCAAAAACCACACATAAGATTATCTATTTTACACTATATTACATTAAAATAGAAAATTTTCATCTAATTTTTCTTGAATTTTTAAAAATTATTTCTCGTTCTTCACACGTAATAATCACCATCTACTCTCTTCCCTCATTCTCGAGATACGTAAGAAGAAAACAAAAACCATATTCAAAGTGAATAACATCAGTGTAAATTTACACCGTTATTATAACAACTTTACAAATTTATACATTTTTAACTTAATTGATAAGGTGATTTTGGAGGTTGAACTTGTAAAATGGATAACTTTTCCTATTTTGATTCAAATGCTCTAATAATGTATAGCATATTTTCCTTTTCACCGTTATTATAACAACTTAACAAATTTATACATTTTTAACTTAATTGATAAGGTGATTTTGGAGGTTGAACTTGTAAAATGGATAACTTTCCCTATTTTGATTTAAATGCTCTAATAATGTATAGCATATTTTCCTTTTCACCGGGACAGCATAAAAAAAAGGTAAAAAGACAAACGTATTAACAAGTAGCGTCCAACCTATGCGCCTGTAGAGTCAGCGAATCAAAATCCTCAAGAGGCTACCTAAAACTAAAAATCTAGAAGTCTGTAAGTCTCACCACATTGGACAGACAGGACTTGCCGGTAAAACATCATAGTTTGTTGTTTGTACCCGGCTTTCACTTTCATCTCTCAACTTCCTTTCTTTCCTTCCTTTCCCTCCTCTGTTTTACAGTTTCACACCAAACCCAATCAAAAACACACGTCCTTAATTTAGTTATTATATTAATCTAAACTAATTAATATACATATAATATAGTATTAGTTGTAGAATGACAATTGCTTTGTTTTCGAGACCTTGAAATTGGAACCAATCAGGGTTCAGAGTCAGAGACACACAGTCACAGAGAGATTGATCGCTCTCTGAATCTCAAAGAGAGAGAGAGAGAGAGAGAGAGAGAGAGCGAGATGGCTATACTGTACGCTGTGGTGGCTCGAGGGACGGTGGTGCTGGCGGAGTTCAGCGCGGTCACGGGGAATACAGGCGCGGTGGCGAGGCGGATCTTGGAGAAGCTGCCGTCGGAGGCTGATTCGAGACACTGTTTCTCTCAGGACACGTACATCTTTCACATACTTCGATCCGATGGCCTCTCTTTCCTCTGCATGGCCAACAACACCTTTGGCAGTGCGTTTCTCTCTCTCTATCTCTATAATTCATTGAGTTAGGGTTTAAGTATTTTGGTGTTGAGATTGATATGAATGATTTGCTTAGGCTTTTGGGATCAGTGGCAATAGTTAAGCTATGTTTTAATAAATAAAAAGTAAGATAGGCTTCAATTTGATGTATTTTGAGGTTTTAGTTTCAATTCAATGACTTGCTGTCGAGAAAATATGTACCTGATTATAAAGAAAGAATCGAATTCATGTTTTGATTTTAGTTTTTATCAAATTTAAATGTAAAGGAGTGCTGATATCAGATTCTAGTTGATAATGGTATATAAGACTAGCTAGTTTTTTTTTTTTTTTTTTTTTTTCATTCCTTGTGGATTCAGAATTACTTGTAAATATCATGCTTTTTCATTTTGTTTTTTCACTTCTGTGTTTTGGAAACCAAACAATGTGTAATATGAGAAACATTCGAATTTGTTTCTGGTCTTAATTCTGTGCATCAAAGGTGTGATCTTTTGAGTTTCTAGGTAGATGTTATGGTTTGTAGTTGAGCATGTTGATCGTCTGATTGAGGAAATCTCTGGAATTTGTCTTGTTTTAGAAATGAGGAATTTTTTAATGAATAATTCATCCGTGTTCCCCTATTCTTTTTTCTTTTTCTTTTTTTAAATTTTATTCCAGCCATCTTTTTGATTTTACAGTGCATTAGTTTTTGCCTTGGTACAGGGAGGATTCCTTTTTCTTACTTGGAGGATATTCACATGAGATTCATGAAAAACTACAGTAGAGTAGCCAACCGTGCACCTGCTTATGCAATGAATGATGAGTTTTCAAGGGTCTTACATCAGCAAATGGAATTTTTCTCTAGTAATCCTAGTGCAGATACCCTAAACCGAGTTAGAGGGGAAGTTGGTGAGGCAAGTATCATCTATTTGTGTTGTAAATTTGATTTCTGTTTCTTTTTCTTTTTTTGATAGAGAATGAGTAAATTTTATTTATAGTTGTAAATCATTAGTACAATGAGACTTTGGTGGGTATACTGGATGTAAACCCTCCTAAAATGACAGACCTCAAAAATGTAAAGAGGAGAAGAATTATACAAGATCATTTGGTCACCCCAAATCAGCTAAAAGTCAAGAAAAAAAAGGTGTAACAAACTTCAAATTAATCCTCATTGATGACAACTCCTGCCCCTCAAAAAGCTTTCAATTCCTCTACCTTCACAAAGTCCACATAAACAGCACGGAGAAGCTGTTTAGCTTCCTTCTCCAATCTTGAAGCAACACGAGCACAAATTTGGGCATCACTCACCAAATACAAAACATCGCAAAGACAAACTCTGATAATTCTCTAGCAAAAGAACAGTGGAGGAGCAAATGATCCAGATTTTTGCCACTCCTCTTACACATACAACACCAATCAACCATAATCATACCTCTCTTAATTAGGTTGTCAATGGTGGGAATCTTTCTCTAGAAAGTGGCAAACCCACTTAGTAATGCAAAATCAAAAGCACTAAGTTTTCTAATGTGCAGCCCTCCCATTCTCATTGGTAATACCTCCTATTTTCAATAAACCAAATGAACTTTCTTTTCCTCCACTAACTCCCCCCTTCCCCAAAAGACACAAGCAATCCCGTTGTAACTTTTTTAATCGATTGGAAACACTAATAGGAATTGTAAATAAAAGCATATAATATGTGGTCATGATTGAAAGAGTGCTCTTGATGAGGGTAACTCTAATCTTTAGAAAGTATGTATGTTCCACACAACAAGCCACCTCTCAGTCCTTTCAATTAAACTGCTCCACAATGAAGTAGCCTTAAAATTTTCCCTAAAGGAACAGCACATTAATGCTCCTCTCATAGGATTCCCTCCCATGAAGTAGGAATGGCATTACATTATCCCTTCACACCTCCCAGCACTTTCAAAATAACGCAATTTTAAAACCTGCAAAGATGGTTTCCTTTCATGATTTTAAATTACATTACTTTCCTAGGTTATTTACAATTTAACTTAGTTTCCAATCTTAACTATTTTCAGTTGGCAATTTCAGTTAGTCCCTGTTAGCAATTAGAAGATAAACATTATACAATGTAAAGCATCTACTCAAATTGTGTTTGCAAGTTTATATTTTTTCGTCCTCTAAGTTTAGTACTATGTCTGCTACATCTAGGTCTCCTCTTTCTTTTTTAGCAAATGCATCCATCATTTTCCTGTGATGAGCTTTTCAAACTTTTCACATCTCTTTGGTTTAAATTTTTAGCTTTTATCTGTTTCTTTTTTCTTTTATTTATTTATTTATTGTTTATTATTATTATTTTTTAATTCAGTAATAACAAGGGGGGAGGGGGGATTTAAACCATGGTTCTCCTAGTAAAGGATAGCAAACTATGCCATTGAGCTACAAGACTATTGGCGTATCTGTTGTAGACTTAACATGCATGATAATGCAAAAAAACTCAATTCGCTGAAACCTTCCAAAAAATTTCATATCTAAGCATTGTAGCATATGTTGGATCTATGATTCTGCAGAAATATGACTTTTCACTTTCTTCTCCTGTTTCATGTTATGCTATCGCTCTCTCTCTCTCTCTCGCCTTTTCCTTTTGTCAGTTTTTTATTAAAGCTGTAGTCCTTGCACTTTTTTCTGTGCTCACAAGAACCAAAAATCTGGTATCCAGATACGTACTATCATGGTGGAGAACATTGAGAAGATTCTGGAGAGAGGTGACCGGATTGAACTTCTAGTTGATAAAACTGCAACAATGCAAGACAGTGCATTTCACTTCAAGAAACAGTCCAAGCGACTTCGTCGAGCTCTCTGGATGAAAAATGCCAAGCTATTGTGAGTACTTCCTGTTTTCTCTTACCACTTTGGCTTTATGAATACATTAATGCTCAGTGAATGTTATGAATTAGATTCTTTTTTTTTGATAGGTAGAATGTTATGAATTAGATTCTTACCAGTTGTTAGTAAAGATCTATCATCCTAGGGTAGAAAAGAAAATGAAGAGAAGATTAATGGCTCTTTTTGGGGGGTGGGGGGTGTATTAAAATCTAACTCAAGGAAGTTCCACATTTACGTTAGCCCCTTTTCTTCCACACATATTCCTTCTGAAGAATGTGGAGACTGGAGAGTGAATCATCACTGGGGCCTTCTGCTTTATGATTGTTGTATTTTGGAGATATTCTTTTTGGGCTTATGTCTGCCTCATGAGAATCCTATTTTCCATGTTCTGCTCTGTTTTTCTTAACATTATTTTGTTCTGGAAGTTGGGAGTTGTTCTTTTAAAATGGAAGTTCTTTCTTTTCTTTTTGATGTGCATCTTTCATATCTCTGTATTCAATACATATTCTAATATGATGATTTTTTTTTCATCTTCATAGATAAGTATTGTCTTATCTATAAATACTTGCTGTAATTTTAAGGTAAATTTTGAAGAATTGCTACATATCTTTTCTCTCTCTCTCTCTCTCTCTCTCTCTCTCTCTCTCTCTATCTCTTTTTTTTTTTTTTTTAAGGGTAAATTTTGAAGAAGTGCTAATAGAAGACTCATGTTTTTTTTTGGTTAGTAGTCTTAGGTCTTAAGTAATGTGTCCTGCCAAAACAAAGGACAACAGATTTAGTTTGGTCACAAGGACAAAAGAATCTCTTTGCATATGTTTGGTCTCTCAAATTTAGTTCTATTTTAATCTCTGAAAAAAACTAAATTTGTCCTCAAAAAATTTAGAACATATCCCAGTTGGTCCTTCCATCTTTGTGTGCCTAACAAGCATCTTGGTGGCTCTTTTCTTGACATGGTGCTGATCCATGACAGCTCAGCTACAGGTTGTGCAAAGTCCACCACATCATAAATCCCCACCCCATTAGCTCAAAACCCCAAGATTAGAAAATCCCAACATCTAAAATCCCTGAAATCACCACCAACTCGGAATTCTCTCCAAACGCTTACATCCCTCATAAAGCACTGTTGCAGGAGGAGGAAAAATAGATGCTTGAGGGAGAGGAATGTGAGGATTTGGGGGAATTTTGTGTTGTTGGTCATTTTAGGGATTTTTTTACTTTGTGGGTTTTGATTTTGGGCTATTGGGGTTGGGATTTCTAATGTAATGATCTTTGCACCACATGTAGTCAAGCTCTTATCAATCAACCTCACATTAATAAATAAAAAAGCCACCCAAGCCCTCCATTGGCAATGTAAGCAGGAATTATAACAGCACACAGACAGTAGGTGTAAATTGGATACTTTAATTTTTTGAGAACTAAAAAAATAATAATAATAAATTTCTTGACTAAAATAGAACTTTGCCCAAATTGGATGGACCAAATGTATATCTTTGCTGAGGACAAAAGAAATGTGAAAGTTTAGAAGAAGAGGTTTTGGAAGAAAATGTGATGGTCTATGACTTCGAGCAGTTGAACTTCATGAGATTTGAATACTGAAGCACACACTGAATGCCTCCCCTTCCCCCTCTCTCCGTCTGCTGCTTCCCATCCTCTTTCCTCATCCGGCTAGCCCCTCGTTGTCCACCCCTCTACCTATTTAGATTGGCTACCAAAAAACACCCATGGCCTAAGCTTGCAGTCAATCTTTAAGAAAACCATTGGTGATCAAATCTCATTTGTTCACAGCGGCGTTTACAAAAGCCACTTTTTTTTGCCTTTACCCACCAGCAACACTGGCCTGCCTCATCGACAAAATGACTGAAGCTCAACTTTCCTACATATACAGTGTGGTTTCTTGCAAACCAGATACACTGATTGATGAACACCCCTAGCTTATATGATGCAGCCATGAAGGACAAGGGTAGGAACATTGAGATAAAGGGGGAAAAAAGGGATGGAACAGGGCAAATCCTAAGCTTCACCACCTAGAATCTGTCTGAAAACTTTAGGCATCACGATGTAAGGGTGCTTCGCATCACCACCAAACAAGAGGAAACATTCTCTAATCATAAAATTCTTATTCAAATTGTACTCTCAAACTATTCCTGGAGCCTCCTTTTGGCTTCATGGATTAAATTTAGCTGCAATTACATTTCATAAATTCCTAAATCACATAAAAGCCAAATTCAAAATTTAAAAATAAAATTTGGTATCTCAAAGAAAATCTGAAATATTTTTGGTATTGCTCCCTGCATCATTATATTGCCAAGGGTATTGGACTGTATGTCATAAACTTAATAAGTTATTTACTGGCTCTTTCTAATTAACTCATGCCTGAGAGTTCTACATGACACAAAATGATATATTTTGTGTAAGAACCACCTGATTAATTGTTTAGTCTACTGTCATCTAGAAGAGGTTTTCTGATTCTGTTTAATCATGAGTTTCATCTTTTTCGATTGGTAAGTTAAACACGCACGTCGTAGGTCTTGAATCTAAAACCTCACTCGCCACTTCTTTCCTTATGGGGGGATAAAATGCCATTTGAGCTAGATCTCTTTGGCCAGCCTTTATTATCTGCATAATTATTTATCACATAAGGGTTGCTTTACAGAATGAAGAATTTGATTATATACTATTAATTATTAGTGTTATGCAGTATCCTGACAATACAATTGGTAATGATTGGAAGTGTACAAACATGTTAAAAGTTTCTATCTGCTAATAGCCTTTGGGCATTTTAATTCTCATGCAACTGAACTTTTTTTTTTTTTTTTAATTAATGACAGGGCACTGTTGACAGGCTTGATTGTTGTGTTGCTGTACATAATAATTGCTATTTGTTGTGGAGGCATCACCCTACCTTCCTGCAGATCTTGATTTCTACCGGATATTAGCTCTACTGAGGTATGCAACAGATGGCTTTTTAAATGATGTCAGTCCGATTCTGTTAGAGAAGCTCTGAAGGTTTCATGGTTCAGATTTTTGACAGTTATATGGAAATATGATATCTTTATCTCTGCAAGGTTCCAGTAATTATCCCGATGCTTCTCTTGCCGTTGTTGCACTTGATGTGAGTAACCAATGTTTATCTTTGGAACCCTGATGAGTGCTGTTGCAGTGCTATGCTTCATCTCTGTATTTTGTATATGTATGAATTTATAGTATATTCATTATTTGGTAAAAAGGTTTTTTTTGGTGTAATTTCAACACTCAATATGCTATTACATACAAGTATTCCGTCAATTTACTCTTTCTATTTCCTCATATGGACAGTGTTGTTTCCTCATTTTATGTAGTTCTTTTTAATTATGACATGACTTAATAATGCAGTCACAAGAGCAAGCTCATTCAGGTCCTTATTCATATGTGGTCAACGCTGCTTTGCTGTTGCTTTCCTACTTCTTAATGTTGCAGACTGAAGTCACTGAACAAATTTGTGGATGTCGAGTGAAATACAAGTTGTTAGATAGTGTTTCTGAAAAATTACATAAGAGAATGTGGTGATCTGAAGTCACATTCTTCCTAAACTGTGCGTTAGTTTGAAAAACTGTAGGCATAGTTTTTTCATCTGTTTTTCAAATTGGTAGTGCGTGTGCTCACAAATGCATTTTCAGCCTTATTAATATGTAGGGTTGTAATTGAGCCGAGTATTCGAGTTTGATGCACTTCAAACTTTTGAGTCAGCCTTTCAACAAGTCAATCTTAAGCTGAAATTGAGCAGCCTAAAAATCATTTAAGAGTACAAAATCAAGTTGAGCCCAGTAAACTAATACCAAGTCAATGTGAATTGAGCTTGACTTGTTAAGCTTGTTTTAGCCTAAATTATGGAAACTTATGCCTAAGCTTAGAAGTCGCATGCTATGACATCCAGATGAGACTGGAAGAAGGGAAAGGTTTTAAAATATTGAGCATATTACAGGGAAATATGTTGACAAATCTGCTGTTATATGATGCAATCATGCAAGCTACATTATCATCTGAAATCTGAATGCGGTTTTCCCGCTCGGAAATAATTCGCTTAAGGACAAATAAAGTCAATCATTTGGGAGTTGCTTTGAGCTTGCCTACACTTTCACATGCTTATTACATGAACAGATAATCTATTTTTTGACAGACTTGTAGCTTAGCTTTTGGTACGCTTTTCCCACTCTTTCGTCTTTCCTTCGGTGGCCTATGGTTGTACAGAGGGGTCGCATAATTGAATACGACTCGCAAATTTGACACAACACGACACAAAATTAGTAGGTTATAGGTTGAGGTTTAATTGGTTAGTGTTATATTCGGGTTAACATAACTGGTCCGTTTAATGAATAAGTTAGGTTAGAGTCCAATCCAAGGAACCCGTTTGACTCATTTAATTAAATGGCAATTTACTAATATACCCTTCAAATCCTAGATATATAAACTTATTAATTGTTGTGGTTTATTTTATTTGACATATTTTAATTGATTATTTGTGATATTGAGATATGCTTTAATTTTGAATGATTATTTGTGATTAAGTTACTTGTTAGTTGGTATGGAAGGAGAATGCTGCTCAGAAATTTACCGTCAAATCAGCTTATCGGGTAGCAATTGATCTTCAAAACAAATACCCAGCTGAACACTCACAAGCTCGGCATGATGGGAGTGTGTGGAGAAAGATTTGGAGATTAAATGTTCCTCCAAAAGTAAGGACTTTGCTGTGGCGGGCCTGTTCAAACATTTTGCCCACAAGAGAAAATCTGCAGCGTCGCTAGGTACAAATTGACCCGAAGTGTGAAATATGTCTCCAACATCCTGAGACAACATGCCATGTTTTACGGGAATGTCCTTTTGCGAGGGATATATGGTCAGTGGCGGGTAGGAGAATCCAGAAAAGCCCAACTGGTACGTCTGACTTCTTCAGTTTGTTTCGGAGTATGACGAACAGGTTGAGCAAGCAAGAACTTGAAAGCTGGGCCATGGTGGTGTGGGCAATATGGGGGGCACGAAACAAGTTTTACTTCAAGAAAACTCAGCTACAACCATTGGGCATTGTGGAGGGAGCTATTAGTATGTTGAATGATTTTCAGCGTGTCTCACAGCTTCACAGACAACGCCATGAAGGAGATACCTGCAGGCCTACATTTTTGTAACTAAAAACTAGTTTAGCAGGCCTACGTGTACTGTAACTATATCCAGCCTTGTCAACGCCTATGTAACCTGCTGGAGGTTTACTTGTAACACTCTTTTCAATCAGTAATATATATTCTATCTTGGATCTCAAAAAAAAAAAAAAAAAAAAAAAAAAAAAAAAGAAAAAAGGTTACTTGTTAGTTTTGAATTTTATATTAAAAATATTTATTTTTTTGGTTTTTCATAATTCAATTTGGTTAATACGCAATTTTTTTTTTTTTTTCATTTTGATAAAATATGATAAATAGGTCGACACGATTGACCTGTTTAATAAATGAGTCATATTAGGGTTGAAGAATATTGACTCATTAAATTATTATGTCAGGTTAGTATTGACCCATATAGTCGAATTCTCACGAGTCAACACAACACATTCTCGACACATGAACACGAATTGCACCCTTAGTTGTTCTAGTCTAAATCTTCTATCCCATTTTTTTTATCCCACTATATGCTCCACAGATAAAAAATTGCCAAGTGTATAGCTACTTAATTAAATACTAATTTTCTCCTTTTATTTCAGTTTGCTAAAATAAATAAAATAAAAACCAACACATCCACACCAGCCACCATCACTAGTCCACCACCACCAACTAGCGCCACTGCCACTTCACCAACGATAATCCACCCCTAGTTATGTTTATGTTCCGATATACCGTACAATTTTTCGAATACGTTGGATGTTTGTTCAACCAAAGTATTCTTAAGGGGTCAATGTTTGTTTTATTATGAAATTCTTCTTAAAATCAAACCAAATGGACCTGTGCATACTCTCATATCATGAAACGATCCCCTTCTACTTCAAAAGCAAATGCAGGATCCTAAATTCCAAAGACAATAATATCAAAGTATATGCCCAAGGCAGTTTATGTTAAATACCAAAAGAAAATCACAGACACAGAGCCATTTGATATTAATTTTTTGTTTTCTAATATACTTTATCAATCTACCAAAATAGACCATTGGTTGGTGGATTCGATGAATAGATGCTAGTTTGATGAAAGGACAATGCAATTTCTCTATACTTGCACCTAGTCATGGTTTTGAAAACAATGAGGCATTGATAGATGGCCGTTGTAAGCTTGTAGTGGCATCGGTGTTGGTTAGTGGTGGTGGACCATTGACAGTGATTGGTAGGGATGTTTTGATTTTTATTTTAGGAAACTGAAATAAGAGAAGACAAAAAATTAGCATTTAATTAAATAGGTAGACACTTGAAAATTTTTTTATTTGTGGAGCATAGAGTGGGATAGGAAAAATGAGACAGAAGATTTGGACTCCTAATTGTACTACTGACTACATGCCTGGCATGGAAAATGCTTACATAGTGAAGCCCACTTGTCAAATTCATGTGAACTAGGATAATTTATTAGGTCCACCAAGAGGATTACTAATGTGGTCCTCTCAACCAATGAGACGATGTCATTTATGCAAATGTGAGTGAGTTTCCTAATCAGCACAAGGAATAAAAAAAAAAAAAAAAATTACCACGTGATGTCATATTTGTATAAATAATAGTATTTTATTAGTTGAAAGGTCAAGGAGGACCACATCAGTAATCCTCCTAGTAGACCTAACAATTTCTTGTGAACCAAGTCATTCAAGGCAACAGTATTTTCCTTATAGTATTTTCCTTTTCTTTTACTTGCTATTAACTCCCCTATGTTTACTACCATATATGTTTTGGCTTATGGTAATAAACATTAATCATATAGAACTAACCTATAAATTTAAACTTTATCATATCTATAAAAAAAAATATTGACAAGTTTGGTAAATGAATTATTTAATGTACTACTAATTTTGACAATTAGATAATAAAAAAATTGTTGACTTTGTGGTCCATCGTCCATGGTATAGCCTGATAGGACTAAATAGAGGATGGTTCACATAATGCTAAGCTATTTATGTATTTAACAGTGGTATTAAGTACTTTGTACTTTTCCTCTCTACCTAGCCTATAGTGATTTGTGAAACAACTTGCAAATTAGATCCCTCAACCCAGCCAGGGGAGGAGGGTGTCGATGAGTCATGTGTTTTATGTTTTGGCGGTTTCTGAGCCGAATGTAGATGATATGACAAAGCAAAGGAGTGTTTTTGCCGCTACAAGAATGCTCTCAGTGCTTTCTCAAAAAAAGAATGCTCTTAGTGGGTGTGTGTCATGTGTTTTATGTTTTGGCGGTTTCTGAGCTGAACGTAGATGATATGAGTCTATGACAAAGCAAAGGAGTGTTTTTGCCGCTACCAAGAATGCTCTCAGTGGGTGTGACACCCAGTAAACGTACAAGATGGAATCTGTGGGGTCCTACGTGCCTAACTCTCCATTAAAATTTGCCCCCCAACTCTGGTGGGTGGTACACCACCAAGTAGGCTTCTACCCAATGTGGCAAACTCACAACACCTGTAAACCATTGACCCCATCAACCACTCTAAAGATATCTTAAGTACCCAACAAATTTTATAATTTTATTTTTGGTTAAAATACATGTAACATTGTGAGGTTCACGCTAATATCAGCTAGTCTAAGACAATTAAATTGGCTAATTTGATTCTTGATTACCTAGAGAAAGAAAGAAAATTGAGTAATAATTTAGGGATCATCAAGTGGGGTTTAGGGATCAAATTGATCAATTTGAAATATCTTGAATTTGATTGATATTAGTTCAAACTTCAAGAGTGCTGACTGTATTTTATCTTTTATTTTTTTTATTATTGTTAAGATAATAGATTATAGTTGGTGTGTTAATAAAAATATAGTAATAATAGTCCATGTAAAATGGTTTCACATTGATCACAATTTCACTTCCAAATGAAGTGTAAAAGGAAGGGAAAAAATAAAGTGAAATTTATTGTCATCATTATGGTGCAAGAATACTATAGAGTTCATTACTAGTGCTTCTGTGAACAAAACAAAGCCAACTTGATGCATGAGACAGTGAACTGGGTCTGACTACATATCCTTTTTTGTCATTTTCATTGGAGATTCAAACATTCAATGTATAACTTGGTACGCCCTCTATAATTCCCATTATTTAAATCATAGGCACCAAATGCCGAAATCAGTTTGGCAAATAGGTTGTGCTTGTGCAGTATCATTTTCCAGATATATTTTGGATTCCTTTTTGCACATATAAAATACTATAGCAGAGTTCCACTTTTTCATTTACCTTAGGACTAAGTCCTTCCCATCTCCCAGAATTCCATGGGGACTCTTTTCAGGCTATTTTCACCACCACCAACTACACTATGTACTAACAAGTTCTTCCTATCACCCACTACCCCTTCAATCTCTTCTCCAAGACCCAATACCACATCTTCAACAAAGAAGCATCAATATTACAGAATTGAAAGCAGCAAGTTTGGAAATTTCCTTGACTTGAAGCCTGAAACTACACAACCTGAAAGTTTGGATTTTGATCTCTCATGGTGGGACCCCAAGTCTGATAGGCCCCACTTTGATGTGATCATCATTGGGACTGGCCCAGCTGGACTTCGTCTTGCAGAGCAAGTGTCTCGCTATGGAATCAAGGTATGTTGTGTTGACCCTTCTCCGCTTTCCGTGTGGCCTAATAACTATGGTGTTTGGGTTGATGAGTTTGAAAGCTTGAAGCTTGAGGACTGCTTAGACAAAACATGGCCTATGGCTTGTGTTTATCTCGATGAAAACAAGACCAAGTATTTAGACCGACCATATGGTAGAGTTAGTAGGAAAAAACTAAAAACGAAACTAATGGAAGGGTGTGTGTCCAATGGTGTTAAATTTCATGAGGCTAAGGTTTGGAAAATTGAGCACCAAGAGTTTGAGTCTTTCATTATGTGTGATGATGGGAATGAATTGAAGGCAAGCTTAATTGTTGATGCGAGTGGCTTTGCAAGTAGTTTTATAGAGTATGATAAGAAAAGGAATCATGGGTATCAGATTGCTCATGGAATTTTGGCTGAAGTGGAAGAACACCCTTTTGACTTGGATAAGATGGTTCTTATGGATTGGAGAGATACCCATCTGGGAAATGAGCCTTATTTGCGAGTTAAAAATTCAAGGTTTCCTACTTTTCTATATGCAATGCCGTTTGATTCAAATTTGGTATTTTTAGAAGAGACTTCTCTGGTTTCTCGGCCTGTGTTATCCTATAAGGAAGTGAAGTCAAGGATGGTAGCAAGATTAAGGCATTTAGGAATTAGAGTGAAGAGGGTATTGGAGGATGAGAAGTGTTTGATCCCAATGGGAGGTCCACTCCCAAAACTCCCTCAGAGTGTAATGGCAATTGGTGGGACTTCTGGGGTTGTTCACCCTTCAACAGGGTACATGGTGGCTAGGTCAATGGCTCTGGCACCAGTCTTAGCTGATGCCATTGCTGAGTGCCTTGGCTCAACCAGGATGATCAGAGGGCAGCCACTTTATCATAGAGCGTGGAATGGCTTGTGGCCAATTGAAAGGAGGTGTAGAAGAGAGTTTTACTCTTTTGGAATGGAGACTTTATTGAAGCTTGATTTGGATGGAACAAGAAGGTTCTTTGATGCTTTCTTTAATTTGGATCCTTATCAGTGGCAAGGCTTCCTTTCCTCAAGGTTGTCCCTTCAAGAGCTTCTTCTACTAAGCTTATCTCTGTTTGGACGCGCCTCGAATATGTCCAGGTTTGATATTGTTACAAAGTGTCCTGTGCCCTTGGCTAAAATGGTGGGTAAACTAGCAATAGAAACCATCTAATGGTGGAAGGTTGTAGAATTTATATTGACTCTGTTTCTGTTGCTATTTAAGAAATTCAAAATTGTGGCATGGCATCTCCTTTTTTTCAAGGAAAATTTTAAGCAGGAATTTTACACTTGTTATTTAAGAACATTATTAACAGCAAATGAATTTATGGAATAGATATATGTTGAAAAATTAAAGCTTGCAGCTATCGATTGTAGAAGATTAAAATACTCGAGAGATTTGCTTAATTTTAATTATTTAATGCATGGCCTGTTGATGACAAAGGATAATTAAGTTAAATATTAAGTGATATGCACTTTGTGATGGTTGCTTTGGCAATAGGGATATGGAAAGTCTGAAATGTGCCGTAGAGCATGATCTGCTTATATGAGTTTATGATGATTTAAGTACCCAGGAGTTGATTCTCAAAAAAAGTAACCAGGAGTACTTAATAATTTTCCTACAATTAATCTATGCTTGATGGAAATAACATAATAGAATCATTATTGACTTAATAAAACAAGACGTCTTCTATATTAATGCCCTCCATACATTTTATTTTTTCAAAGTAAGTATTACTACAAGCTTGGCTTCAATGAGATGCATTACAGAGACAGAGAAAGAAACTTTGTAGTCTTAAATAGACATTTTTTGTAATAAACTTACTTGAACTTTAAATGGACTATAGTTGATTATGTCTGGTATGATGGTGGAGGGTATCCATATGTTGGAGGAGGGCTTACTGGGGGTGTATAAACTAGTGGAGGAGATGATGGAGGCTGTTCTGTATGTGGTGTTTCTGGAGGTTTAATAGGAGGTTTGGGGGTAGGTGGACATGGATGAGGTTTAGGCGTTGGTGGAGGCGAAAGTGGAGGACTAGATATTGGAGGAGATGGTGTTGGCGGTTGATAAGTTGGAGTTGGAGGAGGTTTTTGAACTGGTGGTGATATTTGTGGAGGGGGTTGATGTGCCTTTGGTGGTGGGGAGGTTGGAGGTGGCTTGTGGGTTGGTGGACATGCTGGAGGTTTGTGAGTTGGTGGGGGATGACTAATAATTGGGGGAGTTATGGGTACTGGTGGTGGCTGATAAGTTGGGGTTGGAGGTGGCTTTTTTGGTGGAGAACAAGGAGGTTTTGGTGGAGAAGTTGGAGTTGGTGGTGGCTTTATTGGGGGAGAACAAGGGGGTTTTGGCGGAGCTGTGGGTACTGGTGGTGGCTGATAAGTTGGGGTTGGAGGTGGCTTTATAGGGGGAGAACAAGGGGGTTTTGGCGGAGAAGTTGGAGTCGGAGGTGGCTTTATTGGGGGAGAACAAGGGGGTTTTGGTGGAGAAGTTGGAGTTGGAGGTGGCTTTTTTGGGGGAGAACAAGGAGGTTTTGGTGGAGAGGTTGGAGTTGGGGGTGGACTAATTGGAGGTTTTGGTGAAGGAGGCCGTCCATGTGTTGGCGGATTTGGGGATTCTAATGGTGGCGTCAGAGTTGGGCTAGGATAGTCATAATCCGGTGGAGGGTATAACCAAAAGCACGCCGGGTTGAGTCTATGGCCATTGTTGGGAAGTTCAGCTGCAACACAGTTATCGACTAAGACATTGGCTAAAACTAGTAACAAACTTAGACATGGCTGTGAGAATCTCATTGCAGCCTAAATGGGAAAGTCTATACAATGCTACTTAAATAAACTAGCAGAGGTTTTGCATGCAAGACTAATGGCCATGTCAAAGGTGGGATGGACTAAGATGTGTTCAAGATCTAAGCTCAATTTATGGACAAATGAGTGGCAGATCTATGCATGGCAGTTACAATATGTGCCAATAGCTTCGAATTATTATGGATCTTCTGGAATTTGGCTAGCTGTGTTTTGAAATTTGTCAATTGGTCATTAATTATGATTTTTTTTTTTTTTATGTTACTTTTTCAAAAAATTATCTTCAAAGAGACTTTCTAATTTCTATAAATGAGGGTCTTTTTTTTTCTTCTTTGTTTTTTTTTTTTTTATGAAGAAAGAGAAACCCTCATCTATAGAAATTAGAAAGTCTCTCTAGATAGTAATAATACCATATAAAATCATAAATGAGGGTCTCTTTATGGTAATATGAAATTAGCAATAGCATTCAAGGCAAACCTCCTCTTTCTCAAAATTGGCTAAAAGTCGTTTAGCATCTTAATTCATAACCAGCTAAGAGTAATGAGATAGAAATTATGAACTCACTGAACTTTATGGCATGTCCTTTTCCAATCTAAGGATTCAATTTAAAATTAAAATTCCCGCCTCAATCCTTAAATGGTATTGCACCATATCTCAAACTTTGTTTTATCCCTTTTCTTTCATGATTGATGAGGGGAAAATGTTGAGTTCTTATGTGCAATTTTTTTTTTTTTTTTTTTTTTTTTTATATATATATCTCACATTTTCTAAATAAAATTACCACATTTTAACCAAGTTTCAAAAAATATGTAAATAAATATTCGGCAAAAGGTTACATCTAAATGTATTTAGATGAGTGAGTTTCAATTAATTCAACTGATAAAGTTTATTTTTGTCAAAAAAGAGACAAGACAAAGAGTCATATCTTAGAGTGGATGCCATATTTATCAAGATCTATGAAAAAAAAAGAAGAAGGGTACTTATTAGAAGGGATAATGATGAGCATCTTTAAAGGGCATGGATCTATGTTGCACTCAGTTGTCCCCTCGACAGCTCTTTACCACTATGCATCACGGAAAACAGTTGGAGTTTTGGACTTGGGAAAGGTAACAAAACCGTTTTCGAATCTCTGATTAGCTTTTTTAATACCAAATTAAATCATATCCATTTGTGCAGAAGGCAAAAGGAAGCTAGCCAGGACAATTTTCAACCTAAATATGAGAGTTACATTTTATTAAATACCCGTTTGGATTCAGCGTCTGCGTTTTTTTTTTTTTTTTGAAGCGCATTTCTCTGGCTCTGGGCATTATTCAGTGGGTCTCATGCACTGTTCACAAGACCCACAAACCTCTTTTTTCAACAAAACTTTCATTAAAAATGGGTCTCACGACACTATTCACACATTTAAAAATTATTTTGCTATAGTGTTTCCAATTTTCAATTTTCAGCGAAATAAGTGGTATTCAAACACATGGGTGTGTTTGGAACGCACATTTTCTGTGCGTTCCAGTGTTTTGCAGAAAAATGGTGGGTCCCATGCACTATTCACGGGACTCGCAAATACTTTTTTCAGCAAAAACAACTTCAAAACTGGGTCCCACAGTACTATTCACACATTTAAAAATTATTTTGCTACAGTATTTTTAGTTTTCAGCAATAAGCTGTATCCAAACAAACCCTAAAGCTTTTTTTTTTCTAGAATGTGAACAACATGATTACATAAAGGATTTACAAAGCTAAAATAAACGTCTCTTAAAGCAATGGTGACCCATTTTATTTTATATCTTCAACCAAATCCCCATGTGGAGAGATAAGTTTTTGTGCTTCGTAAAGAGGAAAAAAAAGGAAGAAAAAGGAGCACAATCCCTTTCAACCATGACTGTAGACTTAGATCCTGCACAAGGAATGGACAACATCACCATAAAACTGCATTCTCTCATGAAAACAACCATTGTATGACTCTTCATTTCAAAAACACTCATATTTGCCTAAAAAACTGCCAAAGAAACGAGTTAGAAATCTCCAATTGTCAATCCTTCAATATCTTTGTCTTGTCAGTAACAAGAGCAGGGCTTCATTGCTTGGGCTTTCCCTCCTCATGGATTGAGCCACAAAGAACAATGCTAGAGCAACATCGTTTCTATAATTTGATAAAGTGATAAATTGTTATTAGAGCAACATCGTTTTTACTTGTGCCCACCAGACCATCACTAATGCCATTTTTTATACACCAATCACAATAGGTTGCATAAGCAGTTGCAAAAAATTGTGTAATAAATTTACTGTTCTCTAAATAATCAATGCATATAAATTTAACTAGTAGTTTTGCTAAAGGTATGTCACAAGATAACTAAACTTTTGCTTAACAACTTAAACTTTTGAAGTATTAAATTTGATTTATTTAAAAAAAAAAAAAAAAAACTATACACTACACTATAGAGTTTTGAAAATTCTATTCACCCATTTTGTTAATTGAATTTTCTTAAATAGTTGAATGAAAGCTCAAAATGTTTTAGTAGCCCTAGCTAAATGGCCCATCTTATTTCCTAATGGATAGGTTGAGTTAGTTTTAAAATTGTCATTAGTTGGTTTAGGGATTTCTCAACCTTGGAGAGTTGAATTGGATTTAAAAAAAAAGAAAAATCAGCACACTTGTATCCCTAATATTATCCAATATTAAATTGTTGTTTAAACCATAGGTAAGTACCCTTGTCCAAAACCACAATGCCAATCACTTATGGAGTCCCAGTAGTAGGGGCATGTTAATCGAGATGGAGCTAAGCCTCAAAGGATTGAAATAATAACATATGTATATAAAACGTTCACGATTGTTAACGTAACAAATTGGGATTGAAGTAACATTACTATCATATATACTTAGTTTTAATATCATTCTCATTAATGCAAACCACAAAATATCACCTTTACCAAAAAAAAAAAAAAAATGTATCTAAATTGATTGGGATTGAAAATTACCCGTATTTAAAATGGGTCTAAGAAGTTCTAAAATGTTTTATACATTTATACAACCAAAAAAAAAAAAGTTTTATATATGGGCAAAACCTCTACTAACCGTTTGACTCCTCGTACTAGTTGGCTCCACCCTAACCTATTTATTTTCGGTCACTTGATAGTACTTCCTGGAACCGACTCGCACCCACAGCTTAAACCGAAAGCAAAGCCTCATTCACCAATCTTCTCCACAACTTTCAGGTAACCCTTCTGGCGGTTTTATATGTTTCTGTCTTTTTGTCATTAAATATTTTTGGCAGAGTGCAAATTAATGAACTTATTGGTCAGCTTTTTCTTGCTTACTGCAGTTTCATTCGTTTTACATAACTCTTACTTAAGTCTCACTCACCATTATAATAATTCTTACTTATTTTTAATAAAGTCTGAATTTTTATCAAACATGAGACACAACTTGTAACACGTATGGATAGGAGTTATACACAAACTTGATGCCTTATGAGACAGTAGTTAATTTTTTTTTGGAAAAAAAAAGCATTAAACTTTCTCTACTAGCAATGAAATAAATTTATGTGCTTGTTGAGATAAGGGGTTTTAAGATTTAATAAAACGACATTTGCTACCTATTTTTTGGTTGAATTGCAATGCAAGACTCAAAAAACTGATTTTTAATTTAGAGATGTCTAAGCTCTCTGTTTGGCAAATGAGGAAAATTAAGTTGTTTGATATTGTACTCAAGTATCTCAACCAGGGTCATGTGAGATGGGATGTTTATGCTTTGTATATATAGCCATATTAATTCCAATCATGTGTGGCTTTAATTAGCATCATTGTTTCAGATCATACTTTTTTGTGTTTCAATGGTTGAGGCAAGGCTACAGATATCTGTAGCATACTTTCTCTTCCTCTTTAATTATATATGATCATTGATTCATCTCCAAGGGGAAAAAAAAGAGGAACTTTCCATTACATGTGGGTATGATAAGAATAGTGACCTTTATAGCATGTGAACATACTATTGGAAGCTAAGCAAAATTTACAATGCAGCTCAAATGGACCTAATCTAATATCTTCCTTGGTTTTAGTTTTATTGGATCTAATTGTGTATTGGAGGGGTTTGTTTGCATCGTTTTAGCTAGATGCTACTCAATGTAATTTCTTATTTAAGCTTTCTATGGTTTCTGCAGTAACTATTGAATCCCAGCTGAAAGGGTAAATATAAAGTGTGCTCTTGTTTTTGGGCAGTGTTGGCTTATGTTTATTTGGAAGCACTTCCTAATATTATTATTATTATTATTATTTTTCTTCAAGTGGCTTGATTGGTGTTGTCAAGAGAATTAGTGGATGGAACTTGCAGTTAATTTTATATATAATTTCATTATGAATGCAAAATTATAGTTGTCCCGATAAGAAAAGATGAATTGGGCGATGGAGCATGAGAACTGTACGGTACCGAAATTCCAAAGCCCATACTGGCCTTGGGCCCAGACCCATCTAGGCCCCGGGCCCAAGCCCATACCGGCTTTGGGCGCAGGCCCAGCAGAAAGGTTCAGTTACCTTATGCCCTTCTTGAAACTGCCTTAGAGTAAAAACAAGTTTTGGGTCTTGAGTTCCCAGAGTTGACCGGTTAAGCTTTCCCGGTCGAGCGTGTGAGTCATATCCGGGAAAATCATGATATGCACGGGAAATTGAGTTGCCGAACATAATCGGTCAAAATGGAACCAAGTTCCAAGATCATAAATGATGCACCGCCCTTTCACCTAAACACCCACTTTAACCAGATAATATTGGACTTTCAGTAGCACTAACGGTGACTGTAATCATAATCTCCCCACTAACCTTGGCTATAAATAGAAGAAAGTTGGGAGAAGAAGGGGTTCAAAAAAATTGAGAGAAAACAGTCAAGGAGAGAGTATCAACTGAGTGTTGCTTTGAGTCTCTCTGCCGAGAACGATCCATTGTAGGAAATCCTTAAACCCACTATAAATAAATTGTGAGCCCAAGTGATCTAAGGCCCAGAATTCTTGTACTTGGTTCTTACAATTGGCGCCCACCGTGGGGCCCTCCTACAAAGCTGTGGTTCGACTGGGACTCAAACGACAGGAATGTCTGAGGAGCGTTCAGGGGAGCGTGCACCGAGCGGCTCCATGGGATCTTCTCGGGGGTCAACGTGGAGGGAGAGAAGGCAGAAACGACGGGAAGATAGGGAGCACCCAAGAGGGGAGGAAAGGTCCGGATTGGGAGAGGGGTCGGCTCAGACACACTGGACGGTTTCAGACGTCTCGGCGCATCGACAGTATGACGAAAGGGACCGAGAGCTGGAGCGGTTACGCAGACTGGTAATGGATTTAGAGCTGGAAGCAAGGGGTTGGCGACATGAAAGGAATCGCAACCCCCAACAAAGGAGAAACCAGGGCGAGGGCTCCAGCCGGTCTAATACGCAGCGATCCCAAGACCGATCGCGTTCCCAAGAGTCACACTGGCAACCACGGGAACCATGTCATCAGCAGAACCGTTCACGGTCGCATGGTTACGATCACCAAGGATCAGAATCGCCGGAGGAACGACTGCACCATAATGCCGCCATGGACACCATGAGTCGAGCCGAGCCTTGCGGATGGCGGCCCGGTCACCATTCTCCGATGAAATTGAACGGGCCCCGATGCCGAGCAGATTCACACGACCACCATTCAATTCGTATGAGGGGAGGACAGACCCCGTGGAGCACGTTAGCCATTACATCCACATGATATCTTTGCATGCGCACAACGATGCATTGATGTGTAAAGTATTCCCCTCTAGTCTCGGCTCTACTGTACTGAGATGGTTCAATGGGCTGCGGAAGGGTTCTATACACAGCTTCGCCGAGTTGATTCAAGAATTCGGCAGCAGGTTCGTGACATGCAGCCGAGTGCAACAGCCGGTTGACGCACTACTTTCCATAAAGATGAGGGTCGGGGAAACCCTTCGGAGTTATGCCAGCCGATACTGGGAACTCTACAACGAGATTGGTGGAGGAAACGAGAAAATTGCAGCAAGCACCTTCAGGATGGGGCTCCCTGAAGATTCTGAATTACGGGAGTCACTGACGAGAAGACCCCCTGAGGATATGAGGCAACTGATGAGACGCATAGAGGAGTACAAACGCCTGGAGGATGATCGGCTGCAAAGCAGGGGGAAGGCTCCTTTAGTGGGGAGATCTCGTCAAAGCATTTTGCCGACGAAACCGAAAAGGGACTTTAGAATGCAGCAACCAGAGGCGCAGATCGACGGGGTTAATGTGGTGTTTAAAGAGCCCGTGCACAAGATCTTGGAACGGATAAAAAACGAGTCATTCTTTAGGTGGCCGAACAAAATGGGGGGCGACCCATCCCGGAGGAACCAAAGCCTATACTGCACCCATCACAGAGACAAGGGGCACACCACCGAGCAGTGTCGAGTGTTAAAAGATCATCTCAGACAGCTAGTAAGGGCCGGGTACCTAAAAGAGTTGGTAGCAGATTCCAATGACCGAGAAACCGGGCAGGGCGCCCAACAGAAAAGGAATCCCCTTCCACCACCCCTGGGGGTAATCGAAGTCATCCATGCCGCACCAAGAAGGGCAGCAGCGGCAAAAAGGGTATTGACAGTGGCCTGCGCGGAGGGAGAATCATCCAAGAAGAAAAAGAAAGTTGGACGGCTGTCCATCTCGTTCGGAGAAGACGATTTAGAAGGGACGATCCAACCCCACGACGATGCTTTGGTGGTGACAGCCCGGATAGGCGGATTCCTGGTGAAGAGGGTAATGATTGATCAAGGAAGTGGGGCCGACGTCATGTACCCGGACCTCTTTGAAGGGCTCGGGTTAAAGACCCAGGATTTGGCAAAGTATGACACGCCGTTAGTCTCGTTTGACGGGAGAGTTGTAATTCCCGAGGGGAAAATCTCTCTCCTAGTGGACATGGAAGGCAAGGGAGTTATAGTTACATTTATAGTAGTCCGATCATTCGCACCATACACCACAATCCTGGGAAGGCCGTGGATTCACGCCATGGGGGCTGTTCCGTCCACCCTTCACGTGAAAGTAAAATTTCCTACTGAGAATGGAGTTGCCGAGGTAAGGGGGAACCAACGGGTGGCGAGGCAGTGCCTTGTCGCCGCGGTCAGGTGGGAGAAGGAACAGCTCGGTCAAACTGAGGAAAACGAGAAAGAGAATTCATAGCAATTACAGAAACCCCCGGGGGAAACTGGGGCGAACGTTGCTGAGGAGGTGCTAAAGGTAAGAATTCTCCCAGATACTGACAGATATTTCCAGATAGGTACAAGCATGAATGACCGGGAAAGGGTAGAGATGTTGTTGTTCCTGTTGCAGAACATAGATGTTTTCGCATGGAGCCCGTATGAAGTGCCCGGCGTAGATCCCGAGTTCATTGTCCACAGACTCAACGTGGATCCATTGTTCCCCCCGAAGAAGCAGAAACCGAGAAGAGCGTCAAAAGAACACGTCGATGCAGTGAACCTGGAGGTACAGTGGCTGAAGGAGGCCGGAGCCATAAAGGAGATATTCTTCCCGAAGTGGTTGGCAAACACTGTCGTGGTGAAGAAGAAGAACGGAAAATGGAGAGTTTGTGTGGATTTCACAGACTTGAACAAGGCATGTCCCAAGGACCCATTCCCGATGCCCAAGATTGACCAGCTAGTAAATGCAACATACGGGCACCCGAGGATGAGCTTCCTAGATGCCTTCCAGGGCTACCACCAGATTGCCTTGGCGCCCGAAGACCGAGAAAAGACAGCATTTATCTCCCCGAATGCAAACTATCACTACGAGGTCATGCCGTTTGGATTGAAGAACGCCGGGGCTACGTATCAGCGAATGATGACGAGAATGTTCCGAGAAAAAATTGGATGCACGGTTGAAGTTTATATCGACGATATGGTGGTAAAAAGCAAAATTGAGTCACAGCATACCGAAGATCTCCGGGGAGTGTTCGAGATACTACGTCGGCACAAATTGCGCCTGACTACCGAGAAGTGCACTTTCGGAGTGGGGGCTGGTAAGTTCCTGGGATATCTGATCTCTACTCGGGGAATATAAGCTAACCCCGATCAAATAGAAGCCGTGAACCGCCTCAAACCACCAAGCAATCCCAAAGAGGTACAAGTGCTCACTGGAATGTTAGCCGCCTTGAATCGATTTATCTCCAAGTTTGCCGATCGCTGCCGGCCGTTTTATCAGCTTCTGAAAAAGTGGAAGGGGTTTCGATGGGATGAGAGCTGCGATGAAGTTTTTCGAGAACTAAAGGAATATTTGGCAAAGGCGTCGAGGTTGACGGCCCCGGAGCCCGGGGAGGATCTGTTTATGTACCTTGCAATCACCGATCATGCCGTAAGTGCTGTGTTACTAAGGGACCGGGGAGTACAAATGCCGGTGTATTACGTGAGCAAAACCTTGGTCGATGCCGAGACAAGGTACCTGCCTCTTGAAAAGTTAGTTTTGGCCCTGGTGCACGCCATGAGGAAGTTACCACATTACTTCCAGGCACACACAGTGTTCGTCCTCACCAAGTATCCATTGCAGTCACTGTTGAAGAGATCCGACTTCACAGGACGGATTGCCAAATGGGGGACTCGGTTGGGATCGTTTGACATAAGATACCGACCTAGAAGCTCGGTGAAGGGACAGGTTCTCGCTGATTTCATCGCAGAATTTACACCCAAGAATGAAGGCAAGGTAATCTGTAGTGCAGAGATTCGCCCGTGGAGGTTATTTGTGGACGGCGCATCAAATGCTATAGGGGCCGGGGCTGGTATTGTCATAATCACCTCTGAGGGTATACGACTGGAACACTCCTTCAGATTGGGGTTCAAAGCCTCGAACAACGAAGCCGAATATGAAGCCCTACTGGCCGGGTTGAGGGCAATATTACATCTGGGCGCAAAGGACGTGGAGATCTACTCGGACTCTCGGCTGGTTGTTTATCAGATCACTGGGGACTTCGAGGCTCGGGACCCCCGAATGAAAGCTTATCTAAGTACGGCAAAGCAGATTATCGATCAGTTTGGAACGGTAAAGATATCCCAGGTAGCCCGGTCACAAAACAAGCACGCTGACTCTCTTGCCACGTTAGCCTCATCGGCTACCGAGGACACGCCAAGGCTTATCACGATAGAACTTATAAGGGAGCCAAGCATCTGTGTGAAGAGTGTTCTCGACCAGGCCGGAGTAGAGGTTGCGCAGGTGGCGGTGGCCGGTCCATGTTGGATGAACCCGATCATAGACTTCCTTTCCGAAGATAAAGTTCCAGAGGATGAGGCCGAGGCCAACAAGATTCGACGAATGGCTCCCAGGTCCTGGCTGTCTTCGGACCGAAAGTTGTACCGAAGGTCCTTCGCGGGCCCTTACCTCTTGTGCCTGCATCCCGAAAGAGTCAAGGAGCTTCTGACCGAGCTGCATGAGGGAATGTGCGGCGGGCATGCTGGGGGACGATCTTTAGCACACAGAGCAATGACACAGGGGTTTTGGTGGCCACAGATGCAGAAGGATGCCGCCGAATACGTTCAGAGTTGCGAACAATGTCAAAAGCACGCCCCAATGATCCATCAGTCGGCAGGACGTCTAAATCCTGTCAGCAGCCCGTGGCCATTTGCACAATGGGGGCTTGACATCCTCGGGCCATTCCCTCGAGCAACGGGGAACCACCGTTTTGTATTGGTGGCTGTAGATTACTTCACAAAGTGGGCTGAAGTTGAAGCCTTGGCTAATATCCGGGATACTGACGTGAAAAAATTTGTATGGAAAAACATAGTTACAAGGTTTGGGGTGCCGAATTCGCTAGTGACAGACAATGGGCTACAGTTCGACAGCAACGCTTTTCGGACCTTTTGCAGCGAGCTCGGCATCAAGAACAAGTATTCAACCCCGGCATACCCACAAAGCAACGGCCAAGCTGAAGCAGTAAACAAGACTATTTTGAACGGGCTCAAGAGAAGGTTGGATGGAGCGAAAGGAAGATGGGCAGAAGAGCTACCCAGTGTTTTGTGGGCCTACCGCACGACCCCCAGGAGATCCACGGGGGAAACTCCGTTTTCTCTGACATACGGAGCAGAAGCAGTGATACCAACCGAGGTGAGCTTATGCAGTGCACGGGTCGCCGGGTTTGACCCCGTACAGAACGCCGACCTGATGATGGAGCATTTGGATTGGCTAGAAGAATGCAGGGAGGCCGCGACCGTACGACTTACCGAGTATCAGCAGAAGTTGGCCCAAAGGTACAACCGAAATGTAAAGGCCAGGGAATTCCGTGCCGGGGAACTAGTGTTAAGAAGGGTAGTGGGGAACATGCGGGACATGGCTGCAGGGAAGTTTGCTCAGAGTTGGGAGGGACCATACAGAGTCACAGCCATCGCGGGTGCAGGGGCCTACTACTTGGAAGACCTTGACGAGAGGCCGCTCCCCTGACCATGGAACGCCAACAACTTGAAGAAATTCTACGCATAATCATCGGTGTAAGCCAGAACTTGTATTCCATTAAAATTAAGAGCATGATGAACTTTTTTGTATATGCTGTTTTTGACTCCGTAACCGCACACCAAGAGAATCGCCAATAAATCTCTAAGGACAGAAACCTGACCCTCGGCTCGATCAATATCGCCAAGCAGGTGAAAACCTTACAAATAAATCTCTAAGGACAGAAGCCTGACCCTCGGCTCGATCAATATCTCCGAGCAGGTGGAAACCTTACAAATAAATCTCTAAGGACAGAAACCTGACTCTCGGCTCGATCAATATCGCCAAGCAGGTGGAAACCTTACAAAAAAAATCTCTAAGGACAGAAACTTGACTCTCGGCTCGATCAATATCGCCGAGCAGGTGGAAACCTTACAAATAAGTCCCTAAGGACAGAAACCTGACCCTCGGCTCGATCAATATCGCCGAGCAGGTGGAAACCTTACAAATAAATCTCTAAGGACAGAAACCTGACCCTCGGCTCGATCAATATCTCCGAGCAGGTGGAAACCTTACAAATAAATCTCTAAGGACAGAAACCTGACTCTCGGCTCGATCAATATCGCCGAGCAGGTGGAAACCTTACAAATAAATCTCTAAGGACAGAAACCTGACTCTCGGCTCGATCAATATCGCCGAGCAGGTGGAAACCTTACAAATAAGTCCCTAAGGACAGAAACCTGACCCTCGGCTCGATCAATATCGCCGAGCAGGTGGAAACCTTACAAATAAATCTCTAAGGACAGAAACCTGACTCTCGGCTCGATCAAAATCGCCGAGCAGGTGGAAACCTTACAAACAAATCTCTAAGGACAGAAACCTGACCCTCGGCTCGATCAATATCGCTGAGCAGGTGGAAACCTTACAAATAAATCTCGAAGGACAGAAACCTGACTCTCGGCTCGATCAAAATCGCCGAGCAGGTGGAAACCTTACAAACAAATCTCTAAGGACAGAAACCTGATCCTCGGCTCGACCAAAATCGCCGAGCAGGTGGAAACCTTACAAACAAGTCTCTAAGGACAGAAACTTGATTCTCGGTTAAACTCAAATCTCCGAACAAGTGGAAACCTTACAAGCGAATACTCTAAGGACGAAAACACGATTCTCGGTTAAACCAAAGCCTGATGAAAACCTAACCCTTTTACAAATACTAAGTCCATTAGCGCTCTCAAATTACCCACAGCGCCGCACAACAGGTTCTCGGGGGTACCATTCTATTAAGCGGCCATAGCACTGGCATGGTTTAAGCAAAACACATAAATAGATATAAATTCATTCAACAAATTGAAACGGAAAAGGAAAACGGACTACTAATTAAACAAATAAAGGCAATTGTTTAGTCACCACATCCCGGTGACATAGGCAAATAAAACCAACAAAATAAAAAATAAGCTAGTAAATAAAAGTAAAATCAGCTGGGAGGTTGGGTCGGCGGTGTCACTTCCTGCTGGACGGTCAGGGGAAAAGGCGGGCCCTCACCGAGAAGCTCCTGCACAGTCGGGATACCGGTGGCTTCCATTTCCTTGGGCTCGGCGTTAGCATCGATTTGTTCAACCAGCTCCCTCATACTGGCCGTCTCCTCCTCGTCAATAGCAACCGGGGCATCTTGGGCGGCAGGTGCAGGGCTCGGGAATGGAATTTGGCCGGGGTCTCTCAAAGGCGAATCCTCGGGAACTCCCATTGCTTGGAGAACGGCAAACCACCCGGCCTCAAAACCCATATTCCGAGCCCGAGCCACTACCGGCTCTGCGGAATTTTTGGCATCGGCAAAACCGACATCGTACCATTTCTGCTCCGCGGCCGCCAAGCCTGCCCTGAGATCGGCAATCTCCTCGGCGTTGGAGGTATTAAGGCTGATGGCTTGGGCTAGCTTGACCTCCGTCTCATTCTGCTGAGTCAGGAGCTCCGCGTACCTCTTCTCGGCCAATGCTCGGTTCTTCTCCGCAGCAGCAGCCTTTTTCTCAGCAGACTCAGCAGCCTTCAGCTTTTCCTTAGCCGTTTTCACCGCTGACTCCCGCGCCTCCTTCGCGCGCTCGTTTTCCTCGGCAAGCTCCCGGGCCCGGGCAGCCACAATGTGAGCCATTTGAGCGGCCTAGCAAGTGCAAAGGTTAGAAAGGAAGCAAAAGGAAATCTATATGAAGGAGTAGATAGACAAAAGAATTACCGCAATGGCGTGCCACTCTAACCAGCGCGTCTTTTGAGATGAATATTAATAAGAAGTGACAGTCAGAAGTCCCAGGCTAGAAGATTCCCGAGGTCAAAAGGCCCAGGCAGCTCCTTGATTCTTCTCGGCGACCGAGTATGAATCAAGGGGGGGCTATTGTACGGTACCGAGATTCCAAAGCCCATACTGGCCTTGGGCCCAGACCCATCTAGGCCCCGGGCCCAAGCCCATACCGGCTTTGGGCGCAGGCCCAGCAGAAAGGTTCAGTTACTTTATGCCCTTCTTGAAACTGTCTTAGAGTAAAAACAAGTTTTGGGTATTGAGTTCCCAGAGTTGACCGGTTAAGCTTTCTCGGTCGAGCGTGTGAGTCATATCCGGGAAAATCATGATATGCACGGGAAATTGAGTTGCCGAACATAATCGGTCAAAATGGAACCAAGTTCCAAGATCATAAATACTGCACCGCCCTTTCACCTAAACACCCACTTTAACCAGATAATACTGGACCTTTAGTAGCACTAACAGTGACTGTAATCATAATCTCCCCACTAACCTTGGCTATAAATAGAAGAAAGTTAGGAGAAGAAGGGGTTCAGAAAAATTGAGAGAAAACAGTCAAGGAGAGAGTATCAACTGAGTGTTGCTTTGAGTCTCTCTGCCGAGAACGACCCATTGTAGGAAATCCTTAAACCCACTATAAATAAATTGTGAGCCCAAGTGATTTAAGGCCCAGAATTCTTGTACTTGGTTCTTACAAGAACAATGGCGACATTTCACAGCAGCCAAAGATGAGGCACAAGGGGAAGCACGACAAGCTGAAGCCATGGGATAATGACCCCAACATTGATCGCTGGAAGATTGACAAGTCTGACCAGTCTTGGAATGAAACCAGAATGCTTGAAGTCAGCTCCTTCTCCACTCTCTTTCCTCGATACAGTGGTCAAATCCAACTTAGCAATTGGTTCATTTTTGGTATATTTTTCTTTTTTGAGTATTTGGCTGAATTCAGGTTGCTGGTTTTTCAATTGCTTTGTGCAGAGAAGTACTTGCAAGAGGTCTGGCCAACTGTGAATTCCTCTTTGAAAGAGTATGGCATTTCATGTGAACTTAATCTGGTAAGTTTCTGTAAATTTTTCTTTTTTTTTAATTAATTAGTTTTGGTAAACAAATTACTACTTTTAAGGGAAATTTCTATGGATCCATTTGTTTAGTGAAAATTAATCTGATTACATTGCTAGATATGAGCCAAATGTGAATTATTGTTATCATTTCTAATGTATATGTGTTTTTCTAATATGTTGTATGATTCATGTTGGTCAGGTTGAGGGGTCCCTGACAGTTTCAACAACCAGAAAGACCAGGGACCCATATATCATCATTAAGGCTAGGGATCTTATTAAGTTTTTGTCAAGAAGCTTTCCAGTTCATCAGGTACAACTTTTGACCTTTTTTTTTTTCTCTTGTTTTCATATCTATACTGTATGAAATTTCTGTAGCATTTCAAAGGTATGAAATTGTTACTGAGATGATGTCCCCCCCAACCCTTTTAGCTCTTATACAACATTTGATGGCAAGTCTTGGAAGAGCAACATGTAAAGTAATTTTGCTTGACTCTTTCCTTCGATACCATATTAGTAGAAACTCTCTTGTGACAACTATTTTATTTTGGCTACTTTTTATCAGTTGGTAACTTTTAGCTTTTGTACAAAATTTGTTGGTAGGCAATAAAAATACTGGACGATGAAATGCAATGTGATATCATCAAGACTGGCAACTTGGTCCACAATAGGGTATGTATTTCTTAAATTGCTTCAAATTATTGTTATCTGTTGACTCATATTTCTTAATAACATAGGAGATATCTGGTTTCTTAGTAACTAAGTAGGTATTTGGTGCAGAGTCTTGCATATTCTATTATGTTAAGCTCTTGATACTATCTCAATTATATTTTTGTTTAAACTTTGTGGGTTTTGTTAATTAGCTTTATTTTATTTTTTGTTTGAATATTATTTTTAGGTGTCATTGGGTCCACAGAATACTATTATTCCTTTGAAAATCAGCATTCTCGGAAATTTAGATTCCTAGTATTAGGTGCTTGGTAAAGTGGGATTCCCGCATCTAGTTTGCCATGTAACATTCCTATCTAATTCCTAAGAATATAGCATTCTCATGTTTTGCAAAACCAAAATATCTTGAGAATGATATCCAATATACCTTTGGTGCAGCGTAAACAACACACTACATATACTCACCAAAATGTAGAGACTGGACCAATTGCAAGTTATGTGTAAAACATTATAGACCATACGCGCACACAAGATAAACTATGATAGGTGCCCTGTCAATCTTAATGAGGACTCAACTATTTTCCCAATGTTTGTGAAATTATGTATTCAATAGGTTGAGGACTTTTAGACTAGAGATAACATAGTGAAATGTATTAATCAAACAATTTTTTCCTATTAAATATAGATGTTCTGTTTCTGCCAATATATGCACTGCAATCCAGCATCCAAATTCACCACAAAAAAGAAGAAGGGGGTGAGTGGGGGTGGCTTCACTGATTGACAATAAATTTGGAACTCGTCTTTCTTTAAATTTTACATATTTAAGTGGACAGTCTTGATATATATGTGTGTGTATATATATATATATATATATATGAAATTCAATAATGTTTAATTTGATAAAATTTTTGACAATCTCACCGTTGGATTACATGTTTTTAATCTCCATTTTATGTAATTTCTTACAAAGATAAGGGATACGTGGAGATAATGTGTTCTAACAGTATGTCAAAATGCTTATTTAATGAAAAGTAATTTAGAGGTGCAGCATTGACAATGAGGCATATTAATCAAACAATCTTTGCATGAAATATAAATAATTTTCTATATCTTAAGAATTTATTTGAAACATGTTCATATATTAAAAAGAACACAATTCGATATAAATTAAGCATAAACATTTGATGCTTGACCCCTTTATGGAACACATAAAGACTAAAAAGTTTATGAAATAGTTTATACTTTCTAAAGTAAGTACGGAAAAAAAAATTCTTTAACCACTTTAAGTACTGTTTTAGAACATGCAATAATATTTTAAAATCATCTAAGCTTAAAACAATCTTATACAATAGCGAATTTTATAGAAAACTTAGTTAAAAACTCATTTGTTCACTAAAGACGGTTTAGTTCAAAACATCATCTTGTTAAAAGTCTTGTAACTTAGTGGCATTGCTTGGTCTCCTTCATAAGGAGAACCAGGGTTCAAATCCCCCCTCTCCCATTTATTGTAACACTTATTGTAACGGTTGAATTATTATTATTTTAAAAATATTTTCAAAAAACCTCCACAAGTATGTGTGTGTGTGTATATATATATATATTTGATAAGTCAAAACCTCCGCAAATATAGTTTTGAGCATTCTTTTGTGTAGTCTCATAGTGGAAGCTAAGAACTTCTCTTATAGAACTTTTAATTGTCCATCTTTAACTCCTAAAACACATGCATCAAAACTATCTAATAACCACCTTAGAATGCTCTAATTTGTTGTATTTGTACCACATTAAGACTTACCTATTTATATTTAAGCTTTTCTGGATACAAAAATTTAGAATATTGTTTTATCAGATTGGGGATGACATCCTTGGGGAGGTACATTTTGAAGCTCTAAAAAATAATCAATTTTCGTGGTTACAAGCAGGTAGTTTTTCTACCTTAAACCTGTTTTTTCACAAAATAAGCTTGTCATGTAGAATTGGCCCTTCTTTGTGAAATTTGTCTCTTTAATGCTGAACATTCACAAATAACCTGAAATGCTAAAAGTATCGTAAAATTTAAATCAATTCTTGGGCCTAGGTCTAATTTTTGAATTAGTGTGCAAGACTGATTTGTTAAGCGAGGACAACATCTAAGTGGAGTAGTAGTTTCCTAAAATTCTTAGATATCTTTGAGATATTCTTTTTAAGAGAATTATCTAATTCTATCAGCAGTCTAAAGTCCTTGAAGCATTTGAATCTCTTTAATTGCAATTTCATAGGGGAAATTCCAACATCACTTGGAAATCTCACTCAAATTACTTATTTAGATCCATCAGGAAACAATTTTATTGTGTCAATTCCAGCATCACTTGGAAACCTCACACAAATTAATTATTTAGATCTAAATGAAAATAAGTTTAGTGAGTCAATTCTAACATCACTTGGGAACTTCACATAAATTACTGATTTGGACATGTCATCTAACAGTTTCAGTGTTGAGATTCAACTGCCATTTTTAAATTTTACGTGTGTTTTTAGCTGACACATCAAACTAACAATTTTTAGTTATTGGGAAATATTTTAACAGATTTGTTGCTGTTGTCAATATTGGACTTGCCGAATCCCTACCATTTATACCTTAAAATTTTTTTTTTGAAAGAAAGATAGAAAACTTTGATTGACTTGACGGTATATAAAATATAAATGTTAATCTAAAATTTTCATCCCATCTCATAATTTTTTTTTTTAAATCAATCAAACTCCTTGAATTACGGAACTACGTTGATAGTGCGGCTTTATTATTCAACCGTGAATTGCACGTGGTCTGTTCTTAATAATATATTCTCAATCGTTGTAGAAAAAATTGTTTTTTCAATTCCCAGAATCATTCATTAGTAAAAAGGGGCGAAATGCGCGCTATTAATATTTTTGTCATTTGCATTTTTAATGGGTTAGAATATTTTAATATTTTTGTCATTTGCACTTTTAATGGGTTAGAATATAATTTGGTCAAGATGACGCACAACTCACGTTTGAATAATAATAAAGCTTTAGGCTGTGTTTGGTTCGCGTAAAAGCATTTTCGGAAAATATTTCATTTTTCGGAAATGCTATTTTTCGGAAAGGAAAACGTTTTCATGTGTTTGGCTGTCACAAAATTCATTTTACGGAAAATTAATTTTGGTGTTTGGTTCATTCAAACATTTTTACAGAAAATGCATCAAATCCGACAAGAGAAACAAAACGCTCGTCCGACGAGCGTCCGATGAGCGGCACGATCGACGATCGCGATCGCGCCGCTCGTCGATCGACGTGCGGTGCGATCGTCCGACGAGCGCGATCGTCGATCGCGCCGCTTGATCGACGATCGCGCCGCTCGTCGGCGCGATGCGATCGTCGGACGAGCAGCACGATCGACGATCGCGCCACTAGTCGGCGCGGCGCGATCTGGGCTCTCTCTCTCTCTCTCTCTCTCTCTCTCTCTCTCTCTCTCTCTCTCTCTCTCTCTCTCTCTCTCTCTCTCTCTCTCTCTGTGGAAATGATTTGAAGTGAAAATGAGGGGAGAAAATCATTTCCGGGTCAAAGGTGAAAATATTGGTCAACCGGAAGTCATTTTCCGGAAAATATCATTTTCCGTGACAGCCAAACACTTGGGTTTTACAGAAAATGATTTCTGGAAACGGTTTTCACCCAATTCAAACACAGCCTTAATGTCAATGTAGTTCCGTAATTTAAGGACTTTGATTAACTTAAAAAAAAAAAAATGAAAGAAAGATAGAAGACTTTGATTAACTTAAAACAATAATAATAAATTGAAAAAAATAAAAAAAAAAAGAATTTTGATAACAAAGATAGAAGACTTTGATTGACTTGGCCGCCTATATAAATGTGAATCTAATATATTCATCCCATCCCATGCCTCAGCCTTACCGATAACATCACCAAATATTTGCGTCTTTCGCTTCTTTTTTTTTTTTTTAAGGGTATCAATTATCAAATCAAAATGGGCAAATGTTTAAGTTGGAAGTATTTCAGTCTGCTACTTTCCTTGCTCTTCTTCCATTCTCAGTTCCCCTTTTCTTCTTCCTTTTCTTCAAACTCACAATGCTCTGCTCTACTCCATTTTAATCACTCTCTTTCTCTCAATAGTTCCGCTTCTCCTCCATTGAAGTGTTTTAATTCTTATCCAAAGACAGGGTCTTGGAAGGAGGATAAGGACTGCTGCACTTGGGATGGTGTCGTCTGTGACAATTCCACTCGCCATGTCATTGCCCTTGACCTTGGTTGCAGTTGGCTTTCTGGCTCCATTCATTCCAACAGTACCCTCTTCGTTCTTCGCCATCTCAGGACCTTGAATCTTGCTGGGAATTACTTCAATTCCTCCCTAATTTCACCTGAGTTTGGCAAGTTTCAGAGTTTGACTCATCTTAACTTATCTCATTCCCGTTTTTATGGTGAAATCCCATATGAAATCTCCCAGTTGTCTTTGCTTGTTTCACTTGATCTTTCTTACAATTGGGGATTATTAATCAAAACACCAGTTTGGAAAAGAGTCATTGGTAACCTTACCCAGTTAAGGGAACTTCTTCTGGATGAGACAAATATGTCCTCAATTACACCTAGTTCTTTGATGAATTTATCCTCCTCTTTGACAACTCTTAGTCTCGGTGGTTGTAGTTTGCAGGGAACACTCGAATTAAACATCTTCCGCCTTCCAAGTATGCAAATCCTTGATCTTGGGGGAAATAGGAATCTTGAAGGTTCTCTTTCAAGGTCTAATTGGAACAGTAGTTCCCTCAATTTCTTATCACTCGATCATACAAATTTTTCAGGAGAATTACCTGATTTTATCGGCAGTCTAAAGTCCTTAGAGTATTTGTATCTCTCTGCTTGCAATTTTATAGGGGCAATTCCAACATCGATTGGAAACCTCACTCAAATTATTAATTTGGATTTGTCATATAATAGTTTCAACGGTGAGATTTAAAACTTGCCACTTTTAAATTTTAAGTGTTTTTGGCTAACACATCAAACTGACAATTTTTTTAATTATTGTGGATTCAACAGGTTTGCTACCATTGTCAATATTTGACTTGCCAAATCTCTCCGGTTTATTCCTTGAGCACAATCAACTTGTTGGTCCCCTTCCTAATCACGTAAGTGGTTTGCATCTCCTAATTGATCTCTATTTAAGTTCAAATTTCCTAAATGGGACACTTCCATCTTGGTTATTCAGTTTGACCTCTTTGGTAATGTTATCTCTTGATCATAATCAATTCATTGGTGAGATAGGGGAATTCAAGTATAATAATTCCTTGGATTCCCTTGATTTGAGCTATAATATGCTACAGGGCTCTATTCCTAGCTCAATATCTAGACTTGTGAACCTTACTTATCTATCTCTCTCATCAGATAACCTACAGGGCTCTATTCCTAGTTCAATATCTAGACTTGTGAACCTTGCTTCTCTATCTCTCTCATCAAATAACCTGAGTATTATGTTGAACTTAGAATTGTTCTCAAACCTCAATAATCTCATTTTTTTCAATTTTTCATATAACAATTTATTAGTCAGCATCAACAACAATCTAACATTTACCTTGCCCAATCTGGAGGAATTGTACTTGTCTTCTTGCAACATTAGTGAATTCCCAATTATCCTAAGAATAGCAACAAATTTACAGAGCTTAGACCTTTCCAATAACAAAATTCATGGTCAAACTCCAAAATGGTTGGGAGCTGTGGGGAGGAATTCATTAATATTTCTGGATCTTTCTCACAACTTTTTGACAAGTATAGATTAGATTCCTTGGAAGAACCTACAAATTGTTGATATTCATAACAACTTGCTTCAAGGACCATTCCCCACGTTAAATGCTCTTAACCTCTATTATCTCTTTGCCTCCCATAACAATTTAACTGGGGAAATTCCTTCTTTAATTTGCAATGCAAGTTCCCTTGAAGTTCTAGATTTGTCCCATAACAACTTTAGTGGCACAATTCCAAAGTGTTTAGTACTTTCTAATGCACTCATAGTGTTGGATTTGCGAATGAATAGCCTTAATGGTTCCATTCCTGCAACATCTTCAGAGGGAAACGGATTGAGGACTATTAACCTTAATAGCAATCAATTGGAAGGGCCATTGCCACGATCTTTGAAAAATTGTACAAACCTAGAAGTTCTAGATCTTGGAAACAATAAGATAAATGACACCTTCCCCTGTTGGTTGGGAAGTATTCCAGAACTGCAGGTTCTAGTCATTAGATCAAATAAATTTCGAGGCCATATAGGCAATCCTATGACCCAATTTCCTTTCCCAAATTTGCGAATCCTAGACATCTCTAACAATGAGTTTAATGGTCCTTTGCCAAGAAAATATTTCAAATATTTGAAAGCCATGGTGAATGTGGACAAAGGAGAAGTTGAGTTGAAATATATGGGAAATTATTATTATCAAGATTCTTTGAATGTGATGATAAAAGGGTCGTATATTGAGTTAGTGAGAATCCAAACTATCTTCACAACCATTGATTTTTCAAACAATAGATACATAGGGGAGATTCCGCAGATAATTGGTAGCCTTAATTCACTCAAGGGTCTCAACTTTTCTCACAATAACCTTACAGGTTGTATTCCATCTTTGTTTGGAAATTTGACTAATCTTGAATGGTTAGACCTCTCTTTCAACAAGCTCAGGGGGGAGATTCCCAAGCAATTGGCAGATATTCCGTGGCTTGCAGATTTAAAGCTATCACATAATCAACTTACAGGACAAATACCTTCAGGGAAGCAATTCAATACATTCGACAATGATTCATACACCAATAACTTGGGATTATGTGGATTTCCATTGACAAGAACATGCAACAACCACGAGTCAAAGCAACCACCACCATCGACCTTGCAACAAGAAGACAACTTAGAGTTAGAGTTTAAAAATGGGTTTTGTTGGCAAGCTGTATCCATAGGTTATGGATGTGGAGTGATATTTGGAACATTAATGGGATATGTTATGTTTAAAATTGGAAAACCAAATTGGATTGTGAAGATGGTCAAACTAGAGCAACATATTTTGCTTAGAAGGCTGAAGAATAATGCCAGCAGAAGCGGTGGAAGAAAATAACAAGTCAAAAATATTTGTGGGTAGATTTGTTAGAGTTTTTGAAGAAAGTGTCAAAGGCATGTTGTAACTTTTTGTAATTCGCGAAAATCACTTTATTTCATGAAAAGGTTGGGAGTCCAAGTAGAATGCATCTCTTGTGTGTTTTTTCATTTCTAGATAGTGGAATTTTTTTCAACCATGGAAGAAATTACGGACATGCTAGAATCTGACTCCAATGGAACGGAAGAAACATACTCTGAATCTGACTCAGACGGCAAAACCCAGCAGAAAATGGAGCTCTACCCCAATTCCTTCCATATGTCAGAATTGGGATAAAGATGAAGCTTCCCTTTCTGCTTGTCATCTTCATCATCCTTATTCACTCTCATCTTCTTTATCTTTCATGTTTCCCAAAGGCATAGGACACCATTCATTGCCAAGGTATGCCTCCTTCTTTAGCTACATCTTCTCTCTTTGTCACTTTTTTCTCTATTTTCTCTAAATGTAAATGCTCATTCATAGGGAAATCAAGCTGCTGAACTTTGTCAATATTAATTATAAAATAAGTATTTGATTTGTTTTTTTTTTTTTCTTAATTTTATTTTAATGCAGCTGGTTGGTGTTGTTGCTATTGAAATAATTGGTAGGCCCAAGATTCCTTTCCACCTTGATTCTGGCTTTCAGTTGTTATAATACTTGTATTTTAATTATCTGATTTTTTTTTTTTTCTTTAGGTGCACAGTTTCTGCTTTGCTTAGCATAAAATGCCCAGTAATGTGCAAGGTTGGTACCTCTGATGTTTTGGAACATATCAATAACTTTTGTGCTCTTGAATAGTTCAAGGCCTCTGTGTAGACAGTAAGGCCTCAGTCTCTCTTGCTTATTTATATTGTTGGGTTTTGTACCATATCCTTATATATTTAAATTTTGCTTTTGTTTTTCATGTCCATTTTTTGATTCTTTGGTGAATGCAATTCTTAATATTTCAATCTTGTGGAATTTATGACGGTTTTTAATTATACACTTGCTATCCATGTTAAATGTGAGTATTGTCGATTCTTGACTAAAATACTGAAAATGTGAATTTAATTTGATTGAAGATTCGGGATGATTTTGAGATTATATATAGAAATTGGGTGAGCTGTAAGTCAACTTGTAGGTGTAGACTTGATATCATTTCTTCTCTTATTTGTAATCTTTGAGTTTTGATATATGAATGTGGAGTGAAGGTATATATAAAGTATCTCACTGTATAATTTTTTTTGGCTGAATAGTTTCACTGCATTCAGTATAAAGGAAACTCTCCTGGTTTTTTTTTTTTTTTTTTTTTTTTTCTTTTCCATTTTAGCAATTGTTGGTATGCAAAAGGTTAATTTTCTTCCATGCTTCAGAGGAGGATTTGGAGCTTTTTTGTGGATCTATAGGGGAGGTTACAGAGGTTAGCTCCATTTCTATATAATGCAATCTTCTAAGTGGCTTTTGTGAAGATTTATATCAATGCCACTTTGTTCTGTGCCAACAGGTTCGGATTGTGAAAGGCAAAGATTCTGGTGAGAACAAGGGCTTTGCATTTGTGACCTTTAGAAGTGCAGAATTAACTTCTAAAGCCTTTGATGAGCTGAATAACACTGAATTCAATGTAACATAGTCTTTTGTGCATCATTTATTATTGCCTTTTTCCCCGCATAGGCTGAGGACTTAACGGCAAGTTGAATATTGAATTTGATGTAAAATTATTATTGTTAGCTAAAAGATTAATGTGAGTATTCCTTAGAACTTTTTTAAGGTTTCTATTATTATTATTATTGTGGCCATTTGCTGTTATTTATGAATGCTGCAATTGTTGAATGCTTTTGTGTAAACTCTTTCTCTCCTGGTTAAAAAAATAAAATGTTCAACATCACAAGCAAAGCACCGTTTGTTCATTGGTAATGTTCCTAGAAGCTGGGGAGAGCAGGATCTAAGGAAGGTTGTCCTGGAGGTTGGGCCTGGAGTTATACTGCTGTGGAACTTGTTAAGGTCAGTGTGAACTAGTTATACGTCTTTAGGGTAGTTATCATTAATAGTTGAGATCGTTTATTTCTTTTTTGTTTATTTTCAGAACTCCCAGTGCCTTTAAAAAATTTATGTTTTACCACAGCCAGTGGTTTAGTTCTTTTGTGCCAATTACAAGTGTTTTGTACTCAATTTATTAAACTCTTGGTCATAGGATGCTAAGAATCCAAGCAATAATCGGGGCTTTGCTTTTGTTGACTACCATGACCATGCATGTGCCAAGTATTCAAGGTAGAAGGTGATGAATCCAAAATTTAAGTTAGGTGATAATGCCCCAACTGTGAGCTGGGCTGACCCTAAAAATGCTGACTCTTCTACTGCTTCAAAAGCCTTGTAAATTTTTTACTTTGTTTATAAAAAATTTATAGCCTCCGGTCCACACTTGAGGACCAACTATAGTTAAAGTAATTGGAATTGAGCCAGAAATTTTTCTTTTTTTTTTTGGGAGGTGGGGCGGGGGGTGACATTAGTAAAATTATTTATATAATAAGAATAATTCTTCAATCCTTCATTGAAGAATTAAACATTTGATGCTTGACCCCTTTATGGAACACATAAAGACTAAAGAGTTTATGAAATAGTTTATACTTTCTAAATCAAGTACCAAAAAAACATTCTTTAACCATTTCAAGTACTGTTTTAGAACATGCAATAAGAATTTAAAATCATCTAAGCTTAAACAATTTTAAACAGTGCAAACATTGTAGAAATCTTAGTTAAAAACTCATTTTTTCACTAGAGATGGTTTAGTTCCAAACATCATCTTGCCAAGAGTCCTATAGCTTAGTGGCATTGCTTGGTCTTCTTCATAAGGAGAACCAAGGTTCAAATCCTCCCTCCCCCACTAATTGTAGCAATTGAATTTTTTATTAAATTTTTAAAGTTCATAAAATCATCTTAAAATATGGGAGAGCGGTTAAAACATCATTTGAATTTCAAATTTTCATATTCAAGACTAAAAAGATTATTTTGAAATAATATAAAAATCATGGAGTTTAAGGGCGTCGACTTCTAAGAACCAATAAGCATACATGTGCATATCATGCATAGTCACAACTGCTCACAAAGCCTCACAAGTATGTGTGTGTGTGTATTTGATAAGTCAAAACCTCCCCAAATATAGTTTTGAGCATTCTTGTATGTAGTCTCATAGTGGAAGCTAAGAACTTCCCTTATAGAACTTTTAATCTTCCAACTTCAACTCCTAAAACACATGCATCAAAACAATCTAATAACCACCTTAGAATCCTCTAATTTGTTTTATCTGTACCACTTTTAGACTTACCTGTTGATATTTAAGCTTTTCTGGGTACAAAAATTAAAAATATCAATTTATCAAATTAGGGATGACATCCCTGGGGAGGTACATTTTAAGCTTTGAAAAATAATCAATTTTGTTTGGTTACTAGCAGGTAGTTTTTCAACCTTAAACCTGGTTTTTACAAAATAAGCTTTTCATATTGAATTTGCCCTTCTTTGTGAAAGCTGTCTCTGTAATGCTGAATATTCACAAATAACCGGAAATGCTAAAAGTATCATAAAAGTTAAATAAATTCTTGGGCCTTGGTCTAATTTTTGAAGTGGTTTTCAGAAGCGATTTGTTAAGAGAAGACAATACCATATCAAGGTGAATAGGCTGGCTCAATGTTTTTACTGTAGTTGGTGGTTTCCCTTGAAGACCTGTTGACAGTTATTTACACCTGAGGATCTGTTGTCATTCTCAATCTCTGTTTATATCCCTCCCCCTCTCCTCCCCCCCCCCCCCCACCCCCCCTTCCTCTCTCTTGATTAGGTTCTTATGATGAAGAAGGAACTTGAAAAGGATCCACTATATTTTTTGTTGTATATATTATATATATAATCAATTTCTTGCAAATTCTTCTGTCCTTAATATTTCCTCTATTTTAAATTTCCCTAATAACTTTTACTCAGGAAGAATGTCAAACAAAAGAAGGTTAAGACTAAAAGAGAAGAAAACATATACACCTTTCCCTCCTCCACAACAACCTAGCAAGGTGAGTTTTGATCCTCATGCGATTCCCTTCTATGGTATTTAGATAGAACATTGTATGACAATTTTTATTAATATTTTTCACCATTACTTATCAAAAATAATGATCTATGGTATTTTCAAATTGATGAACAATTGGCAAGTGAAGAATTCATCATAACTTTGAAAAAGAAATCATCAAAGAAGTGGCAAGAGAAACAGGAGAAGCAGATAGAGAAAACCACAGAAAACAAAAGAAAAAGAGATTGTGCATTTATTCCCCCAGAGGTTGTATTCTAAGGTGCTTTATACTCAATCGTCTTCATAATATTGCTGATGAACTTCAAGTCAAATGGCTCCTCTTAGTGTTTCCAACAGAGAAATCCAAGGTTCGAATCCCTTCTCCACTACTTCAAATGTATTAAAAAATTGTCACCATTTTATTGACATTTTGAGACTAACTCTTTACTTAATTTTCTATCCCAATGACTTTCTATCAATTTTGATTTGAAAAATCTCAGGAACCAAGAAAGATGGATACAAAATCTAAGGATGATAACAAAGATATGGGTCATATGGTAGCCATGGCCATGTCTCTGAAGGTATATAGGATCATGATACCATGAGACTTGGCTTATCTTACTTTCTAGGACTTTTCTATTTTAATGTAATTGCTTAGACTGGTTATTCTACAGAAAAAGGCAGAGGAGTTTGAGAAGCAAAAATCGGTTGAGAATGTTGAAACTGAAGCCTATATTGCTACAGCTAGGGAACCTTCAAAACAGAAATCCGAGGGTGCAGAATCTAGAGCGTGATGAATGTTAATGCAGAAGCTTATATTGCAGCCTTGACAGTCTTATACTGCAACCAAGCTTGTATCCATGGTTCTTAGATGTCGATAACAATGAATCAAGCTTTAAATTTTGCTGTGTATGAGAACCCATTTATTGAAGAAGAAAATCCCCTTCAAGCCCTAACATTTATGGGGAATAGAGAGAGCATCAGGACCCATTTCTTTGAACTTTTCAATAACAAACCTACATTTTAAATTTCTGGGGCCACGATCATCAGATTCAAAGAGGAGAGGGAGAGGGGGGGGGGGGGGGCAAAGATCTAAAAAGTTATGGGAATAGAGAGAGATGCAACAATTTAGGGTTGTGAATAAACTAAGTTATTTATGAACGGCTCGAGTTTCACTTGAAAAAAATCTTATTTACGTTTGTTTATTTCAATTTGAAACTTTTGCTCATCTTTTTTTATTTATCTTTGTTATTTTGGATAGAAAGTAGTTATGATGTATGGATGCTTCATTTGGGGTGTTATACCAATTTCATATCCGTGTCATAACGATGTCCTAATTGTCATATCATGTTATGATTTTTCAAAAATTGCTCATTTGAGATGCTATACCAATTTCATATCCATGTCATGACGATGTTCTAATTATCATATCATGTTATGATTTTTCAAAAATTACTCGTGTCGCCATATTATATCCATGTCCATGCATCATAGTAAAGTAGCATGGAAAAATAGAAAATCGTTAATAAAACTCTACATTTCACCTAGGGATTGTTTAATTTATAAATCAATTTGATAACTATTGAACAAAAAATGTAAAGAAAGTTCCATTAAGAGAGATAAAAATTCACTTAACATGAGGAAGTGCAAAAAAAAAGTCTTCTATTCCGAAAATCAAATTTGGGTTATTGCGTGAAACACTAAATTTTATCAATGATTTTTTTTTTTTTTTTGGGAGCATAATAGAGATAGATGGAAGCTTTAAATTGAAACGGTTTCATAAGTTTGTAAGTTTGTGAATTTAATTGATACAACTAAAAGCTTGCAACTCGCATAGAAACATGGTATAAACACTAGATATTCTATTTGTAATTTCCCTGAATTTTAATAAATTATTATTATACTTTTTATCTTTGGAAAAAAAAAAAACTCGGTTTTACACCTTGTCATCCTTACATGTCATTTAAATATTATTATTAGTATTATTTAATTATAATAATTATTTTAGATATGAGTTTTTAAAAAAAAATAATTGAAGCCAGACAAAGTTTTATTAGTAAATTATTATTGTTTTTTAAAGTTGTAGAAGTATAACAAGATATTTTTATAATAAAAATAAAGTACAAGAAAATATTAAAAGAAAAAAAAACCAACAAAAAAAAAAAAAAAACAAAAAGGAGGAGGAAAGTTCCCAACTTTTCGTGGAACCGATTTGCTGCGTTAACTTTCCTTTCCAAAATCTTCTATACACGGCAAAACCGACTCCAAAATTAGTCGTCAAATAAATAAAATAATAAAGTAAAAACCCAAAATTCCAGTTAGATCAACTGCTGTACAGGACTTCCAATCCAATTCAATTCAATTCCTTCACTCAACTCCTCTCTCTCTCTTCACTTGTGAAATCCTCGATGTTGTTAGGGCTTGATTCCAAACAAGTCAAGCCAATCCGGCTTCCGGAGCCGCCGAGTCCCCACTTCGGCGGCGGCGTTCCCGACATCTTCGAAACCGGCTTCTCCGGCGCCATCAGGCGCGCCGTCGTCATCGGCAACGGCTTCCCCGCTGCCGAGAATCAGTGCTTGGGCTTGGTCCGCGCCTTAGGCCTCGCCGATAACCACCTCTTTTACGTAACTCCTCTCTCTCTCTCTCTCTCTCTCTCTCGCTTAAATTGCATAAGTATAATTTTGTTATAAACGGTCGATTAGCTCAACTGATAAAGTCTTATCTTTGTCAAAAAAGATGCTATAAATTTCGAATCTTTTTTATGTATATTGATATGAATGTGCAGCGTGTAACTAGGCCTAGAGGGGGAGTAAATGAGTGGCTGCACTGGCTGCCGGTTTCGCTTCACAAGAAGTTAGTTTATTTGATAAGGCAGATTATTTTGCTGACGGCTTCCCTGTCCCGGTCCAACAAACTCGCGCCTTTGCCTTTGGAGAATGGGGCTGTAGGCTTGGCGTCTGTTTTAGAAGCTGATGTGCACCAGATTGTCACCATTGCTCGCCAGTCCTATGACAAGTACTTTCTTTTTATTTTTCTGTTACTGTTTATTTAACTTGCCTAGTTAGTTGTTGTTGTTGTCCATTGGAGAAACGAAAACCAGAAAATGCATAAACTTTGTTGCAGTTTGAATTTATATAGGTGGGCTGAAATGAAATGTCTTGCACTGTTACATTGAATTAGTGCGGATTTTTAAGAAAACCATGTTCAAAGTTTACGTTGTATTCCTCAATGTGTGTGAGTATAAATGTTTATGGCAATTTCCTTGGAAAGTATGTTGTTAACACTGAAATTGAATTTTTGGTAAACGAAATTCAGCTCCTTGCGTTTTGTAGCTCTATGCTGAATATGAGATTGATTTCGTAACTATATCTTTTTTCAGGGATGGGCCTTTGTTAGTGGTTGCTTCTGGCAGAGATACCATATCTATTGCAAGTTCCATCAAACGTTTAGCATCGCAGAATGTTTTTGTTGTTCAGGTTTGTGAGTGGAACCTAATTTTTTTGTATTAGTTTGTGCTTAAGCAAAGAAGCTGCTTCCTTGGACTTGTGTGGTTGAATGCGTAGATGATTTAATGAAATTTATTTTATTTTTTGAGGGCATATTTTTCATTTTATTAAGTGCTAGAGGCATTTGAACACCATTAAGAGAAAAAGTTAACTTTAGTTGAAAAATTGAATGTTTGTTACCTTTGGTTCCTAGTCCTGCTAACTTGGATGTAGGACGACTTGGACTCTTGAAGTCCTTGTTGGCAGCAAGGTGCCCCCTAGTCCCCTTTTGGTCACAGAGGATTGTATTGTTTCCTATTCTGAGCTTACAAGGAAAATTTGAACAAAAATTTTCATTTTTTTCTTCTACATTATTTCCTTCTCATTCCCTCCTATTTGGTTCAAAAGTCTTTATATTGCTATTAATAATTTCTAGCTTTTTGGGTAGTGGTAGTAAGTTCATTTTACGTGCCATCAATATAGTTTAGTTTTTCTCTTTTTGATAGGTTCCATCAGTATAGTTTAGTTGATGGAAGCTAACTTTATACTCTTCTTGAACCAGCGTTGGTCAAAACATGAGATGCACTAAAACGCCAAGGCCTCCTAGAGCCTTTGCACAAAGTGCAAGCATGTGCTTTATTTAATTTTTACAAGTTTGGCCCCAAGAGAAAGGAAGGGTACGCCTTGCGGTTGTTCATGCCCGATTGAAGTATAGAACATAATTTTTTTAAAATGATATAGCAAATTCAAAACCAATTATTAATTTATTAATGGACAATATGCCTATCAAGTGATCAATTTAATTATATAAAATATAAATATAGCACTTTATAGATTTCTCTTAAAATCTCTTATGTTCTACAAAAATACACAAATATGATATTTGATAGCCATTGATCAAAATGGAGTACATGGTTGAGTCAAAGACCAAAAAGTACTAGAATGTGGTAAGTAGTGACTTTCACGCTCAATTGATATTTTGAATGTCTTCTTCTAGAATTTGTTATGAGGGATTGAGGGGCCGGCTTTCATGTAACACCATAAAACTGGTCTCTACATTGCAAATACAAGGTCCATATCAATAGCATTAAGATGTAACGATTAAATTTAATAGGTTTAAAAAAAGAAACGCACTTTTTTGCACTTTGCACTTATTGAAAAAGCTCAAAAAAGCTTGCTTTTCTGAAGGTTCTTCTTTAGGTGCAAAAAGAACTTAAGGCTTGGCACTTTGTGTTTTGAGCTTTATGCATGATTTTACCAATACTGTTCTAAAATACTTCTTAGCGTATGTAGGTTCTTTAGTTGCCTAATGTTCAATGTCTTCTTCTGCTGTAGCCTAACATTCACTGTTAGTTTGATGGAATATTTGTGTTTCTGTGCTAATTGTTGTGGGCATGGAGTTCACTTTTGAATGCTTAAATATTTTTGATGTGATATTTAGACCTCTGATGTTGTTCTTGATTTTGGCTTTTGTTTTGCAGATACAACATCCAAGGTCAAACTTGAATAGGTTTGATTTGGTGATTACCCCTCGTCATGATTATTATCCTTTGACTCCTCATGCACAGGAGCAGGTTCCTCGGTTTCTTCGTAGTTGGATAACTCCACGTGAACCTCCTGACAGGCATGTGGTATGTATCATGACTATACATTGTGTGCAAAATTTTATTTTATTTGAGAAACTTTGGTCTTGATTTAATATTAGCCTCATCTATTTCTGGGTTGTTACTGTTAGTCTATGCTAAGAACTTTTGGATTCAGGTCCTCACTGTGGGAGCTCTGCATCAAATAGATTCTGCTGCTCTTCGTAGTGCAGCTAGCACATGGCATGATGAATTTGCACCTCTTCCAAAGCCCCTTCTAGTGGTCAACATCGGAGGACCCACACGTAATTTTCATATCATACTCAGTCCTTTAATGTTTGATACTTTGTTGTACCTAACTGACTATTTGCTTTTGAATGTTGTATGCTCAATTTTATGTGTATTTCAACATCAGCTTCATTTGTGTGAGATTAATCTCCTTTATGTATATATGCATCTACTTTTATTTTTGTCAATTCTACATCAGCACTATCATGCATACCTATTTGACATAGGACTCTTTGCTTTGAAATACATATTTACCTGTAGGATTTAGCCTTTTCAAATAGAAATTTCACTATTGGCCATTTTGTGGGGGTGACTCTTTTTGGTTGTCAATATTTGTTTTTTTACTCGAGTATCAAGATCATCTAAAACTGAAATAGTGAATTTTGGAGGAAGTGGATCAGATTGTTCATGTTATGGAGACATCTTTTTAATTGTTAAGGGCTCGTTTGGTAACAGTGTTTATTGTTGTTTAGTTTTCAGTGTTTTGGAAATACGTGTTTAAGTGTTATAGAAATACGTATCAGAAGTGTTATTGTTGTTTAAACACTGAAAACTGTTGTTCAAACACCCTAACCAAGCAGGCCCTAAATTTTTTAATGACATAAAAACATGCACATAATGTTCAACCCCAAGGGGTAGCATAATTGGCTAGGGGCCACACCTCATGAGGCGAAGGTCACTAACTTGAATATCCCCTTCCCCTCCCCTTGAGGCTAAAACTTATAAAAAAATTCACATAATGTTATTTTGGTAGCAATTTTATTCAGGTAGAGTCGGTTAATCCTTAGGTTGCCCTCTAGGATGGCTGTTGAATCATTCTTCCGCTTGTTTTCTAATATTAGAAACATTGTCTGTTTATTTGAGATGGGATTGTCTTTTACAAATCAGTGTTGGCGAGTTATATACATCCATGCACTTTTCAAGAGTATCAACATCAAGGATGTTATTTTCTATGGGTCTAGAGATTTTTATGAGACAATTGAATATATATAGTGAATACTAGGGCTGGTGTGACTTAGAGCAGTTTGTGTGATAATGTGTACAGATTATGAACATAATGAAAAGTTTTTTAGCCATCAGGGGCTTCTTGGTATTCCGTTCAGTTTTGTTACCTGTTTCTCACTACCTAAATTGACTAGAATTGTCATTAATGACCTGTCACTGTAAGCACATTTGTGCCAAATAAATATTAGTGTCAAGTCTGTCTTTCTTGAGCTTGGGATCACTGTTTGATTCTATTGATAATTGGAATAATGTTCTCTATTTTCAGTTTTTATTATTGTCACTTCTCATCATGTTTGAAGTATATGAGATATACTTATAAAGAAAAAGTATATGAAAAATGATGTTTATACATTTATTCATCCCAATCACTTATATAGGCCACTGTCGTTATGGTGCTGACCTCGCGAAGCAGTTAACAGCTTATTTGCTCAGTGTTCTTCAAAGCTGTGGGAGTGTCAGAATATCTTTCTCAGATAGGACTCCTGAAAAGGTGCTCCCCGCAGACATCAAGTTTCTGATAAATGTTTTATATTGAGTAGCACTCTTTATTCCCTTTACATTCATAGGTTTGTAACATTTTTTGATTGGTATCAATAGGTATCTAACATTGTTGCAAAGGAACTTGGAAATAATCCAAAAGTTTACATCTGGGATGGTGAGGGTAAGTATTGATTTGAAATTCAGTTTTATGAACAATAGGTGATTAAACCCGGGTTTACATGTGGCTTTTTTCTTTCTACAGAACCAAATCCGAATATGGGGCATCTAGCTTGGGCTGATGCATTTGTTGTCACAGCAGATTCAGTTAGTTTGATAAGTGAAGCTTGTAGCACTGGGTATGCTTTTGAAGGCTTACCTCTATTATTGATTCTTAGAACATATTGATTTACTTTTTGGTTTCAAATATATATAGCTAGATAGATAGATAGTCAACACATAAATATTTCCAATTATGTTTTGCAGGAAACCTGTATATTTAATGGGAGCTGAGCGTTGTACATGGAAATTATCAGAATTCCATAAATCCTTGAACGAAAGGGGAGTGGTTCGGCCATTTACAGGATCTGAGGATGTAAGTGAAATCTTTTCTACTTCTTTAACCCTATGGATATGAGGATCAAGAATATTGTAGATGATTTCCCTTCTTTAGATTGTCATACATTCTCACTGAAGTGCATGGGTTAATTTTGGTGGGGTTGGGGTGGCTAATCATTACCAATTTGCTTTCTTAAGAGTAAAGAATCCCTAAATATTTGCAAGCTGGATCCAATAGAGCCAAGGTTGTGCTGTTCTGTTGCTGGTGGCAACTTTTCTTGCTTGTTTTCACCCCCACTCTCATTGAACAAGTTTCTGCTGATTGTTCCCACGCCCCAGTAGCCAACTATCTTATGAACCATATGTAATTCACAAAGCATTAAACTAGCACGAATATACATGAATATGTATATTCATAAAGTAACCTTTTGAATATACATCTTTCTTATAAAAAAAAAAAATTGCTTATAATTCCTCCTCAAGCATTTTTATTTCACAGCATTGAATAAATAAATAACTATCCATATGTTGCTCTATCAATTGCATGATAGTTACTTTTTTTGTTGGTTACCCATGCACCTAATGAGTTTCGAACTCATGAGGCCACAACCTCACCCTTCACCTACAATAGTGAGAGGAGGAAGCGCCATTTGGGCTAGGGCTCATTGGCCTATCCACAGCATGATAGTTTCCTTAATTCCTTGTATGCTTCTGTTTTATGTACTTCAAATAAAAAAATAAAAAAATAAAAAAATAAAAAAATTATGAAATATATCTAAATTAAATAAATACTTGATAATTGTTACCTTACCTTTACCATCTGCAAAGGATAATTGTTGGTTCTAACACTGCAAAGGGAAAGTCATTCTGCCATTTAGGATAACCCTAACTCTTTGGGCCCTGATTTATCTCTAAATATGAAAATAAAGTCTTGATTTGGCACTTTGTGATGTTGTGCTTTATGTCAAATGTTGGATATAATAATTCTGTCTTTAGAAAATTATTTACTGTATTTTAAATGTTCCTTTATTTCCATTGAAACATTACTGTAATATTTTCATTTGGTGCTTCTTTTTAAACCTAACTTCTTTAAATAGTGCCCCTGGGTCTTGGTTCAGTTGGTAGTTGGGGTGGGAGTGGCATTGGGGTTGGTTTTATGCTCAAACTTATCCACACAAACAAAAGAAAAAGGGGGGGAGGTGCTGGCGCATAGAATCCAGGTCATAAAAAACTCAGTTGCCATCACATTGTTAGGCAGCATTTCACTTCTGTTTTCTTAATGAACTTGTATATATATTAAGATATGTGATAGTCTCATTCCAGCTTGCTTAATGACCTGTTGGCTACAAGAATGATTTCTATTATCTACATATTTATTTTTTGTGCATTTTTTTTCCCTTTTGGAATTTGATAGAAAGGTTTTTCTGGCAACTCTCTTCGGGGTTGGGCTATTAAGTTTTAACCACATCAATATTTTCTTCATTCTTTGTAAATGAAGGTGTTATTTGGTGAATTTTTATTTGACACTAATTATAAGCGAACAACTCGTTGGAATGAAATTTCTTTTTCCTTAAACCAATTATTACATATTGGTGCCTGTATTAATTTTCAGATTTCTGAGAGCTGGAGTTATCCTCCTCTTAATGACACTGCGGAAGCAGCTAGACGGGTTCATGAAGCGGTTGCTGAGCGTGGCTGGAGATTGCGGCCATAGAATTCCTGTTAATAATTGTTGTTGTAAGCACATTGTTCAATTGTTTGCTTAAAAAGGTGTAGCCATTGAAAATTTAGTTTCTTCATTAGCACGTATAGGAACTACAGCTACAAGCATTCAAAGCTTTTTGAATATAATTCTTTCTCACCATGGAGTTTTGAGGTATGTGGAATAAAAGGCTTGTTGTATTATTTCGGCTTGTAAAAATAGGCAAGAGGCACACAGGCATGTCTGTTTCAGCTCTACTAAAAGCCCTTTTGATGGGTGGTTTTGGTTAAGAAATATATTTTGTGCTGAAAATGTTTTTGTACATTAAATTGATTATGCAATATCAAAATCTTTCCATATTTATTGAAATTGTCTTTGTGGCTGATTTTCTTTTCTGCTTATGTTTTTCCATTTCTACTATAATGCTTGCTTGGATTAATTCATAACCCTATCTTGGATTACAGAAGGCAGAAGAAAACTAGGACACTCTTCTACCCATATCTGTGAATTAGAAATTTAGAATGCCTAATAGCTTCTTTTGCTCAGACAGAAGCTGCATTATTGCAACAGGAACAAATACACGCAAAATTAAAATCACACAACCTTGTAGTAGAAAACCAAATATCAGGAAAACGCCAAAAGATTTGAAATATGGATCTATAAGAGCAGAATGCAAACTACAAGGCAACAGTTGCCTTCAAATGATAACTTGATGAAATCCTAGATCATGTGCAGACCAAACAGCATGTAGCACAGCAATAGCATGTAACTGGACAACTTCATGAAAAAATAATAGATTCCATAAAAGCAGCCTTAATCTGCCCCATCTCATCCTGGATCAAAATTCTCACTCCACCCTGATCCTTTGGTCTACACAAAATCACAACAACATTAATTTTGTATGAAGGTTATTGCCATTGACACAAGGTGCAATATTCCAGCTGAGCATGGTAGTCTTTATGCTCGAGAGACCTTATTTAAAATTTGTTAATATTACATGCACAACAAATTTTATAATTTTTTCTACAATTTATTGAGATGACAGATTGTGATTGATTCAACATTATTTTCATTGACATCATTTTTTATTGTACACCAACCACAATCTTCTATCTCATTAGTTTTGAAAAATAATTTAAAATTGATTGTCATTAGTCTTATTGTTATCAAAAAAAAAAAAAAAATGTTCGTTTTGATCCCTAGTTTTTCATTTTTGTAACATCTATGCCCCTGTACAGCTTGTTGGTTAGCTGACGTGATGTTGTTTCCTTTTTAATTCTTTTGCCATATTGTATTGGCAAGGGGAACCGTTGGAAGCACTGTATTCCACATAAAAACAATCAGAACCTAGCTGATGATGATGAGGATACCAACATAACAACAATCGAAACCAAGCCCATGATGTGATAGTAACGACAAATTGCCATTAATAATGATAACTGGAAGTTCAAAATTGTTGTCATTATAGTTGTATTTATATTATTATAAGAAAAATATTATAAGTCAAGTTTATTAGAAAAGACTTGTAAACTGCTACAGTGATGATTGTGATTGGTACGCTATATTTGTATATTCATGAGAAACATTGCTTCATATACTTTTTTGCCTTTTTCCTTTTTTAGTTCAAGTACAGTCCTTCCTTGCCTACCACAAATAAAGTTTTTTTTTAGAAAAAATAATTAATTAATTATCCTTATCTATTATATATGTCTTCAGATGTTACAGAAAAGATAATTATTGTTTCACATATCTAAATGTGAATTTTTTTTTTTCTTACAATGTCCTCACTTTCACATATTACATGTGATGTAAAAAAAGTGTGAACAGTGTTTGGACTTGAAATAATCAAAACTCTTTAGGAAAAAAAAAAAAAAAAAGAGAAAGAGGAAAGAAAGAAAATCTATGCCACCCAAACTAGCACTCATGACAACTTAATCTACATTTATGTCATAAAAAAAAAAAAAAAAAAAAAAACAATCACACCACTTTTGTTATTCATTGATTGAGCAAAATAATATTCAGGAAATCTACTGCAATATATAATGAGCAGTCACAAGATAGAGATTGCTATAAGCAAACTATTTCTAATAATAGAAAGGAAGGTGGCATCAAGCTTAATATGATTTAACTTGAAAATTTTGTAACACATGAACTATCTCAAAAAACTGATTAATATGGCACATCAACAAAGAGACATTTTACTTGTTTATTATTCCATACTTATTATAATAACTTGCATACATACCCTATTTGTGTTTGAAGTGGAGCAAGTGAGCACTCATCAACAACTCCTCTGCTATTAAGCCTTACACAAGCACCTAACTTCCCACCATATTAAACACCCTAAACAAACTAACCCATTAACGAAGTCTCATTTCTTTCCACCCCTATATAAAACACACACAGTACTCTCCATTAATTGCATCTCAACCCAATCTTGTATAGTATCCTTCAAAGAAGATTTCCATATTTTACATATCTAATGGACTCAGACAGGAGTGGTGTTCTGACAGAGGTTTCTGTTCAAGAGCCAAAGGCCAATCCCAAAGGAAAAGCTGTTGCTGGGGCTGCTCCTCCTCCCCCTGTTGTAATTTCCTCAAAAGTTACTACTACTTCAAACCCAAAAGGAGGATGGAAAAGAGGCTTTGCCATTTTTGACCTTGTTTTAAGGCTTTGTGGCATTGCTGTTGCTTTAGCTGCCACTGCCATAATGGGAACTACTGAACAAACTCTTCCATTCTTCACACAGTTCTTCCAGTTCCAAGCTCAATATAATGATCTTCCAACTTTCACGTATGCTAGCTTCATATATTTTCTTAAACAATAATTCTATAGACACTATATTTTTCACAACCATTGAATGTCCTATTATGATTTATACATAATAAAAGTGATATTAGCAGGAACTTAGGTAAAAAATATGTTATTTAATTCTTAAACAAGTAGTCATATTAACAGTTGTGAAAAAAGTTGTCTCTAGCATTTTTTATTTTAGTTTAGTTTTTAAAAACTAAATTTTGTCGCGAACATGTGCTTAGGTATCTGAACACATATGACAAGTGCATTTATAAGTCAATTCGAAATTGGTAAAAGATATTAGAAGTCGTTGGACCATTCTTGCTGTGTCATTTTCCTTTTTTGATGTTAGTTTATACTACCATTCTTTCTGTCATTTTCCTTTTTTGATGTTAGATTATACTAACTACCATTCATGCATGCAGGTTTTTTGTGATTGCAAATGCAATAGCTAGCGGATACCTTGTCCTCTCCTTGCCCTTTTCTATAGTCTGCATCGTTCGGCCACATTTAAGAGGACTAAGGATCCTCCTTATCGTCCTCGATACAGTAAGCTTGAGCTTGGACCACTATGACCATATACAATATAATCCTCATTCCTTTGTAGTTGTTGTTTATATATATATATATATATATATATATCAGCATTTGACCAATTGATGACATTGTTCATATACTGCAGCTGATGATTGGCCTTGCCATGGCTGCAGCTGCCTCGGCTGCTACCATTGCGGACTTAGCTCAGAATGGGAATTCAAACGCTAATTGGGCCCCTATTTGCCAGCAGTTCGATGACTTTTGCCAGAGTATCACTGAGGCTGTTCAGAGTTCCTTTGCCGTAGCAGTCATCTTCATCTTGCTGGTTGTTTTCTCCTCTTTGGCTCTGAGTAGAAACTGAGAGATGCTAGACCATCATGGAGCTAGCTAAGCCTGTGTTTTGCTGTGTACATAAGAACTGTCAGATGTTGTACGTACCTTCCAACAACTTGTGGTGGGTGCAGTACTGGGCTTGTGTTGCGTTGTGTTGTGTGCTGTCTAATTTCTTGAATTTCAAAGTAAGAAGAATTTGCTCTTTCAGTTTGTTTTCCTTACAAGCTTGTTTTTTGAGTGTTTCTGTGATGTATAATTAATGTATTGATCTTCATGTTTCTTTTGAAGCCCAAAACATTTGTTTTTTTTTTTTTAAGCTTACCAAACGCAATAGCTCAAAATATCGATTGATCCAAATGCTTTAAATTACTAAGCTCTCGCTCATAATTCAATTTGTTTGGAAAACAAGTAAATTCAAAGAAATATTGTATAAACAAGGGGCCAATCCAATACCCCTCCCCCATTTTTTAATTATAAAAAATGAAGTAATTTATATATAATGCCTACACGTTCATATATTTGGAGTGAAGAAGAGAGGGAAACTTGTCAGAATATACTAAAATTAATATATTCCAACAATCTTCCTTTTTTCATCTTGTCTCCTCTCTCTATCCAAATTAACATGAGGACTATTGGGTAAAATTCAATTTGGTCTCTCAATTTTCAAAATCAAGGCAATTTCATCATTGAATCTCTTCTTCGTTAAATTTTTAACAACATTAATAGTTAAAATCGATTTGGTTTGAACGTTTTACAGTTTTCATAAATAAGCTTGTAACATATGCCTTATTGTCACATCAATTAATTTTGTTAAAATTGAAACAAGGATATTCAATAATGAAATTAACTTGATTCTAAAAGCCGATAGACTAAGAATTCGTATTATAGATAAGGTAAAAACTAGTTGAAATAGTACGGTGAGACCTATAAATAATACTAAAAAATACAGTGAAACCTATAAATAATAGTAAAAATACGTTGAATAGTATCAAAAATAAATTAAATAGTAAATTAGTTTGAACTTTATTCAATAATTGAAGGACCAAATTAATAATTGAACTAAAAATAAAACAGTTTTGCAGGACTCACCACAACACAAAAACACGATGGAGGATGTGAGAAATTGGTGAATCATTCCCTGTTGAGAGACTTTTCCCAACAAAAAAAAAAAAGAAAGAAAAGAAAGAAAGAAGAATCTATTCATATTTGTGGTCCCTTCCAAAAAAGAACCTTTAACCTTTTATAAATTAACAAATCCCTAGAGGTTATGGTGCTATCGAGGAAAACATCATCAACCTCTTGTCTGGAAGTGTTGTGGCTACAATGGTGCATTGCACTGATCTCAATAATTCCTATATTTTTCATTATAATTTAATTTTTATAACTTATTTGAAAAATGTAATAAATTAAACAAAATAGTACCATAATTGTAACAATGTGGTTTTGGTTTTGGTTACTTTTAAATAGGTGTGTGGTTTTGGTTAGGGTTTCAATGTAGAGTAGATCAAAGTTTGATTGGTTGGTATAGTCACTTTTTGTCATCTTATGATTTGAAACTCGATTCCACCTACACAAACAACCATATTGTTGCATGTAGCCCCTTCATTTGCTTTGTGTGCTCCTTTGGTTTAATAATTTAATAACAAGATTTTGGCATCCCTAGCTGTTTCATCTCCTAAAAGGCAAACCTAGCTTGACAAGACTAGATGTGATAATATTAATAGGGCCGTGGTAACTCATGCTCTTAAGCTAATTGTTAACAATCTATTTTAAAAAAGTAAATGATTTGTTAATTATTGTCCTAAGGGAATCCGTTAACATTTTCCCTTTTAATAGACTCCAAAAATCTCTTTTTTGATGTTCTACTTTTTTTTTTTTTAGAATATTAAATATTTTTAACATATACATGGTGAGAGGAAAAAAGGTCTCAAAGAAACTTACAGTGATCCAAAAGGACTTAACTCTTGAATATACAACACAGACTTTAAACCTTTTAACTCACACTCATTTTCCAATGTGAGATTAACCCACTGTTTGATGTACTACTTTTAAATGCACTAGTATTAGGTGTACTAAAACACCCCGAATGCTATTTTAACACACTAAATATCAAAAAAGTAACCTCCATCCAGATTGCTATTTGCCAAAAATTTTAGCATTTGCTAAGCATATCTCACTATAGTCTATAGCAATACTATTCTTTTTTATTCTTTTATTCTACCTTATCTTGTTATTCTTTTTTTATTATTCATTTCTTCTCTCTTCACTTTTTTTCTATTCATTTCTCCTTTCTTCTCTTTTTATTTTTTTATATTAGGTTATTTTAATGTGTTGTGTGCTAGAATAGAAGATGTGATATAGAATGTATTGTTAAATAGTGTGTTCAAATAGTAAAAGTAAGTTTTTGATGTGATAAACTGGCATTTTTTTTAAGCACACCAAATGGGGTAAAGAGAAGTGTTGTTACTATTGAAATTTTTTTTTTGAGAGATAATTACAGCATGTTGCTAACTTCGTAGCTCGAAACTTGAACTCTTTTCCCCCAAACCTCCAAGCACTTTGAGAATCTACTACTTCTCAAAGTGTTGTTAAAGTGTTCTCATAATGAGACACTTCAAGTTATTAAAGTGTTGTAAATAGTATGTGCTATAAATAGTGATGAAACAAAGATATTCCATCCTATCTATATGGTAACTGATGACGTCGATTACCGTCACCAATGGGTCACACCGTACTCGCGACTCGAATTGAACCTGCACGACGAAACAAACTAAAGAGTCCTTCAGAGAGCACCGGTGTGGTGCCGGCCAAAGACTCTCCGACGGTCAAGTTAGACTTCCTCTGTTTTACTTAGTGCGTTAGAGAGGGTTCATAAAAGCATACCTCGATTTCTGTGGGTATTACGCCTTTTATAGTGATAAGGGGTTGACTTTCCCTTTTTGGTTCTCACATCTTTTCAATGTGGGACTCTATTCCCAATTCTTCCAAACGTAGTGAGCAAGGATTCTCATTACCGGATCATGGGCCCTTGCTGCGTCAGTAGTGATGGGCCTCCAAAGCTGGGACCATACCTACGCAGGCCCAAGAGACCCAATCCGTCAGGCCCATTAAGGTAAGCCCACCATACCCAATATTTTATCATCTTCAGTTGCCCCCTTCACCCCGATGATCCGTCACCTTTAAGGTCAAAGGATCAGTGGGGTGACGGTCCTTACATATGGATATGACGGATTCATGCAAAGTAGATCGACGGTTCTAGCTGGATCATCCCGTCAAAGGAAGAATCATCCAGTTGACGGATACATGGCAGGTACAAATCTGTTGGTACGTACTGACAGGTTGTCAGCATTTATTAAGCATGCCACGTGTCACTCTCTGAATGGTCGTTGTATAGGATCGAAGCGTCGCTTCGTCTTCCGTGCACTTCCTATATATATAAGGCGCCTCACTCTTTCATTTTTCAATTTTCACTCAGAAAACACTTGTCAGAGCGAAGCCGTCAACCCTGTCAGAGCAAAGCCGTCAACCTTATCTGTGCAATCCGTCGAGGACGAATACTCGCTGATTACACCAACCGTCACCTGTCCTCTGCTAAGTTTGGTAAGTGCTTCTAATTTACTATAGTCAAGTTACATTCTCTTCCATGCATTGTTGTTAGGCTTTCCATACCCGTCAACACTTTCAAACCCGTCGGTCTTAGGTTTTATTGTCAATTGTAGGAAATGTCTAGTGCGTCGAGTAACCAGTCGGTGGTTCGTGATGGGACGGAATACGAGGATGTATACCCGTCCGGTCATAAAGACCAAGAGAGCCCCGGCGAAAGTAGGAGTCCGTCTGCCTCCTCTTCATCCTCAACAAATGAGGATGTGGAGATAGTCGAAGTAGAGGGTTCCGATGATGACGGGGATCAACAACTGGAGTCCGTTGTAGGCGCTGATGGACTAAGGCAGTTCATCATGTTGCCAGAGTGGACTGTTCATAGGTTTACATCCGTCATCAGGGAGAGACATTTCAGCACCTTCAGGACCAACTTCCAAATCCCAGACTATGTCTCCATCCGTCTACCATATGTGTCGGAGAAGTGTTATTACGAAGGGGTAGACGGTGTAGGAGTGTACGAACAGGCATTGAAGGCTGGACTTCGATTCCCGCTTTCTACCCTTCATAGGGAACTCTTGCAGTATCTGGGGTTGTCCGTCACCCAGATATCCCCTAACGCCTGGAGGGTCTTCATAGCCATGGAGATTCTCTACGGTGCAATGTCAAACGGGGAAAGGAAATTGACGGTCCGTGAATTTCTTCACTGTTACCGTCCAGACGAGATTTCTGGATCGAGGGGGATGTACAGTTTTGCCAGTCGGAGCCCCTTGTTGAAGGTGATCTTTGAGACCCCAGACTCAAATAGAGACTGGAAGAGTCGGTACTTCTTCCTGGAGGGTGATAGATGGATGAACCATCCAGGGGAGACGGAGTTCATGCCCGTCGACACAACTTGGGCAGTTATAAATCAGACACGTATGCATCCGTCTAAATTTTGTGTTGCTTTTCATATCCGTCCAGTTATATGTGTATATCTTGATCATCTTTCTTTGCAGGTAGACGGCGCCCACAAGTCAGCCTCGAGGAGTTTAGCTTCCTTGAAAAGGTTTGCAAGAAGACTACGCCGGAGGAAAGGACTTGGGCGAAGTTGGTGAACCCGAGGACCATACATTGGTACTGCGACGGTCCTGAGCCCACCCAAGAAGCGATAAGATACGACGAGCGAGTTCACAAACGTAAGCCCGTCAACTTTACTTTGTCATTTACTTTGCTTTATTTTGTTTTAATTTCATCTGTCATTATTTGCAGAGATGGATGACGCAAAGAGGAGGGCTTTGATCAAGTCCCAAGCCGTCAAGAAGAGGGAATCCGGCGAGGAGGTTCCTAAGGCATCAGCTTCAATCCCTAAAAGGAAACTGACGACAAAATCCGACCGTCCCTTTAAGCAACCAAAGGTCTCTCTTGAACCTGTGGTTGGCTTAATGGCTGAGGGTAATAAGGCCGTCACCCCAGCGAAGCAGGGGAAGGGCAAAGGATTGATGGCGGTCCCAGACGGTAAGCAAGAGAGACCCCCTTCCCTTCTTCGTGATGACTCCAAGTATGCATTGGAGAAACTGTCGTCCATCATCACGGCAGAAGACTATGAAGACCTGGGAAACCATTCGACGGAGGCCATGGGGGAGACGGGCCTCTTCGCCGTCGCTCAGGTTGGTTATGTTTGTCAAATAAGTTTTTGTTTTTCATTCTTCCTGTTACTTACATTATGTGACGGTCTCCTTTCTACTTGCAGTCCTTGGTCATGATGAAGGGACTACTTGACCGGTGTCTCAACCGTGAGAGTAGCTTGGACCGGGTGCGCGCGAAGGCGCAGCAGACGGAGGAAGAGCTCGGACAACTTCAGAGATGGAGGTCTAAGATGGTGAAGAAGCTGGAGCTTTCTGAGCAGGCGAGGAAGGAGCTTGAGGAGAAAACGGCCACTTCGCTGACGGTCATAGAGAACAAAGAAGCTGAGATAAAACAACTCAAAGAAGAGATCCGTCAGGCTAAAGTGGCAGCCGTCGAGGAGTACCGATGCTCGGAGTCCTGTTTGGGCGAGCTGTCGGACTCCTTCCTCCAAGGATTCGATGATTCCCTCCGTCAAGTCAAGAAGGCTTATCCAGAGCTGGACTTGACAATGGTCAAACTTGAGGACCAAGCCCAGACTTCTGCCCTCCCCGTCGCCTCCGAAAATACGGAGGACCTTTTTGGAGACGGTGCTGCTCAGGGAGACGGAGAGTCCGCCCCGTCGAAGGATGTCCCAGATGCTGAAGAAAAGAAAGATTGATGCATATGTACTGAACAATCCGTCTTTCTTTTTTATTCATTTTTTAAGACAAACCGTCCCTTTTTTTTTTGTATTGAACATTTGCCTTTGGGGCTTTTGGCTTAAAAGTTCACATGCTTTTTATAATTGTTTGGTGCTCTGTTTAAAACTCCGTCTACCTTCTTGAGGGATTATTTTTGTGAGAATATTTGTTAATCTGTGATTATCCGTCCACATTGCAGACTTGTTATCTTGTGTTGATTGAGCTTTTACATCGGTGAGGATTTTCCTTCTCCGTCTGTTTTGAGGGGTTTATTATGCGGACCGTCCACTTTGTGGCGTTGTTCATCACTTTTAAATATATCGCGTATTTAATGGACTTGTAGATAATTTTAACGTAGCCAGTATACGTCCACTTTGCGAAAACGTCCATCTATTGTATCCGTCCACCTTGGGACTTTATTTCATGTAGGACGGTCCGTCAATCTCAAGGACTTTATTTCATGTATTTCAACATCTTAGTGATCTGTCCACTTTGTGGACTAATTGCATCACCTTTGTGATCCGTCCACTTTGTGGACCTATGTCACATCACCTAAGTAGTCCGTCCACCTTGGTGGACTTATGTTTCATCACCTTAGTGATCCGTCCACTTTGTGGACTCATATTTCATCACTTTAGTGATCCGTCCACTTTGTGGACTTTTGTTTCATCACCTTAGCGATCTGTCCACTTTGTGGACTTATGCTTCATCACCTTAGTGATCCGTCCACTTTGTGGACTCATATTTCATCATCTTAGTTATCCGTCCACTTTGTGGACTTTTGTTTCATCACCTTAGTGATCCGTCCACTTTGTGGACTTTTGTTTCATCACCTTAGTGATCCGTCCACTTTGTGGACTTTTGTTTCATCACCTTAGCGATCTGTCCACTTTGTGGACTTATGCTTCATCACCTTAGTGATCCGTCCACTTTGTGGACTTTTGTTTCATCACCTTAGTGATCCGTCCACTTTGTGGACTTTTGTTTCATCACCTTAGTGATCCGTCCACTTTGTGGACTTTTGTTTCATCACCTTAGTGATCCGTCCACTTTGTGGACTTTTGTTTCATCACCTTAGTGATCCGTCCACTTTGTGGACTTTTGTTTCATCACCTTAGTGATCCGTCCACTTTGTGGACTCAGGGTGATCGTCCCTGTAGGACGATCCGTCCATCTTGTGGACTTCATATTGTATCCGTCCATCTTGTGGACTTATGGTTATCATCCATGTAGGATGATCCGTCCACCTTGTGGACGTAGTGGGATCGTCCCTGTAGGATAATCCGTCCATCTTGCGGACTTCTATCGTTTCCGTTAACTTTTGTGGGCAATTGCAATGACATACATTCAAGTAGAAGATCAAAAATTGCATCTGATTGTAGAATGCGTAAAGGAAAAGTGCCTGCCCCCTTGGGCTTAAAAAAGGCACGACAATATTGTAGCAAAAATAGTTAAACAGTGCCAATAAAAGTTAATAATTCCCAAAAAGTCTTAAAAGAGAAACTGGTTGTCGTGTCGCTATCACTGGTAGTATTTCCTCAAGTGCTCGGCATTCCACGGATGTGGTAGCTTTTCTCCGTCTATTGTCTCCAGGTGGTATGTCCCTTTCCTTTTCCACGACGTAACTCTGTAGGGTCCTTCCCAGTTGGGGCCGAGTTTTCCTTGTGTAGGGTCTCTAGTTGTACCCATGACCCTCCTGAGTACGAGGTCTCCAACTTGGAAGCTTCTTTGTCGGACCCGGGAGTTGAAATGTTTGGACATGCGATCCTGGTATCTAGCGATCCTCTGTTCTGCTTCCGACCTGACCTCGTCTATAAGGTCCAGCTGTAGCCTCATGGATTCGTCATTCCTTCCCTCGTCGTGGTTGTGAACCCTGTAGCTCGTGAGCCCAACTTCCGCTGGGATGACTGCCTCGCTCCCGTAGGTCAGTCGAAACGGTGTCTCTCCTGTCGGAGTCCTCGCCGTTGTCCTATATGCCCACAGTATGCTTGGCAGTTCTTCTGGCCATATGCCCTTTGCCCCCTCGAGCCGAGTTTTGATAATCTTTAGCAAGGATCGGTTTGTGACCTCAACCTGACCGTTAGCCTGAGGATGGGCGGGGGATGAGTAGTGGTTTTTTATTCCTAGTTGTGAGCAGAAATCACGGAAGGGGCCGTTATCGAACTGCCTCCCGTTATCTGAGACAAGGACTCTAGGAATACCAAACCTACATATTATGTTCCGCCAGACAAAACTTCTAATGTTCTTTTCTGTAATGGTGGCCAAGGCTTCCGCTTCTACCCATTTCGTGAAGTAGTCAATGCCCACTACCAAGAACTTTAGCTGCCTTATCGCCGTTGGGAAAGGTCCCATGATGTCCAGTCCCCACTGAGCGAACGGCCATGGAGCCGTTATGGGGGTCAGCTCTTCAGCTGGCTGTCCGATAAAATTGCTGAACCTCTGGCATTTGTCGCATCTTTTAACATAGGACTCAGCATCCTTTTGCATGGTCGGCCAGTAATAACCAGCTCGTAACAGCTTGTGCACCAACGACCGCGATCCAGAATGGTTCCCGCATATTCCTTCGTGTACTTCCCTCATCACGTAGTCTGCCTCTTCAACCCCGAGACATCTTAGGTAAGGACGGGAGAAACCTCTCTTGTAAAGAATGTCTTTTATCAAGACGAACCTTGCCGCTCGGACTTTTAGCTTTCTCGCTGCCTCCTTCTCCTCAGGCAATATCCCGTCCTTTAAGTATGAAGCTATCGGCGTAGTCCAGTTTCTTTCGGAGCGTATCTCCTGCATGTTGTCGGGGTCTATTAGCGGAAAGATTTGAACAAAGGGAAGTACATTACCCAGTGTTATCATGTGTTCTGCTGAAGCGGCTTTGGCTAGCCGATCAGCGAGCTCGTTGTCTCCCCTGGGGATCTGGACGAACGTTGCTTTTAGCCCGTCGACTCTAGCCCTCACTTGATCGAGATATCTCTTCAACCTTTCCCCTTTGCATTCATAATCTCCGTTTACTTGATTGGTCACGACTTGAGAGTCGCAATGCACGACCACACTTTCAGCTCCGGCGGCTTTGGCTAGGTCGAGTCCTGCTGCTACTGCTTCGTATTCTGCTTCATTGTTGGTAATGGGGAAGTCGAGCCGGACCATACATTCAATCTTGTCTCCTTCAGGTGACAGCAATACTATGCCGGCTCCTCCAACTCGCTTATTGGATGATCCGTCGGTGTAGATATTCCACTGAGGGGGTTCTTCTGCCCCCTTGTCCGCGTCATGCGTAAACTCAGCTATGAAGTCGGCTACAGCTTGTCCTTTAATGGCCATACGTGGACGATACTTGATGTCAAACTCACTCAATTCTATTGCCCACAGCGTCAGTCGACCTGCGGCCTCAGGATTACTTAGTGCCCTTCGCAAGGGCTTGTCGGTCACTACGTTCACGGTATGGGCTTGAAAGTAGGGCTTGAGCTTGCGAGCCGCCGTGACCAACGCAAAAGCGAGTTTCTCCATAGGTTGGTATCTTTCCTCGGCACCGCGGAGCGCCCGGCTGGCGTAGTATACGGGCTTCTGTGCCCTGTCCTCCTCTCTGATTAAGGCCGCGCTGACGGCCACAGTGGAGACGGCCAAATAGAGGAAGAGCTCTTCACCTGGTTGCGAGGGGCTCAGTAGAGGTGGTGAAGATAGATAGGTTTTTAACTCCTCGAATGCTCGTTGACACTCGTCCGTCCACTCGAATGACTTTTTCAATGTTCGGAAGAAAGGTAAACATTTGTCCGTCGCTCTCGACACGAATCTATTTAATGCCGCTACCTTGCCGTTAAGGCTCTGTACTTCCTTCACGTTTCTCGGGGGGGCCATCTCCATTATGGCTCGGATTTTGTCCGGGTTAGCTTCAATCCCCCTTTGAGATACCATGAATCCTAGGAATTTTCCTGCCGTTACACCAAACGCGCACTTTCCTGGATTGAGCTTCATGTTGTAGGATCGGAGTGTGCCGAATGTTTCCTTGAGATCTTCCAAATGGTCTTCCTCCTTCCGGCTCTTCACCAGCATGTCGTCGACATAAACTTGGACGTTTCTCCCGATTTGCTGTGCGAACATCTTGTTCATTAGTCTCTGGTATGTTGCCCCTGCATTCTTCAGACCGAATGGCATTACTTTGTAACAGAAGAGACCTTGACTGGTTACAAACGAAGTCTTCTCCTGGTCGTCCTCGTGCATGCGGATCTGGTTATAACCCGAGAAAGCATCCATGAAGCTTAGCAATTGGTGTTGAGCCGTCGAGTCCACTAGTATGTCGACCCTTGGGAGGGGATAGCTATCTTTGGGGCATGCTTTGTTCAGATCGGTGAAGTCCACGCACATCCGCCATTTGCCACTCGTTTTCTTCACCATTACCACATTCGCCAGCCAATCGGGGTAGTAGACTTCCCTGATAAAGCTTGCATCTTGGAGTTTGCGGACCTCTTCCGCTATTGCTTGGTCTCGCTCCGGGGCGAATACTCTCTTCTTTTGTCGGACGGGTGGGAACGAGGGCAACACATTCAACTTATGTACCATGACCGAGGGATCGATTCCTGGCATATCGTCATGGCTCCAAGCGAACACATCCTTATTGCTCCTCAAGAAAGCTACGAGCTCTTGACGGATTGCGGGTTTGACAAGCGTTCCGATCCTGGTAGTTCGATCTGAATTGGAACTGTCGAGAACTATCTCCTCTAGCTTCTCAGTAGGTTCTGCCGTCGTTCGGTGTTCTTCTATGTTCAAGGCCTGGATCTGGTCTTCCACCTCCATCATAGCTACGTAGCATTCTCGTGCGGCAATTTGGCTTCCGCGTAGCTCTCCTACCCCATACTCCGTTGGGAACTTGATCATCAGGTGGTATGTTGATGTTGCCGCCTTCCACGAGTTGAGAGTGGGCCGTCCAATAATAGCATTGTAGGCTGACGAGCAATCGACCACCAGGAATGTTACGTCCTTAGTGATTTGTTGGGGGTAGTCTCCTACTGTCACCGGTAACGTGACGGCGCCCAAAGGGAATATCCTACTCCCCCCGAAGCCGACGAGCGGGGCGTTTGTCGGTATTAGCAGTTCTCTATCAATCCTCATTTGTTGGAATGCCGGATAATACATGATGTCGGCCGAACTACCGTTGTCGACCAACACCCGGTGGATGTTGTAGTCGCCTGCTCGCAAGGTGACGACGAGTGCATCGTCGTGTGGATGGTGTAGGCGTCTTGCATCCTCCTCCGAGAACCCGATAATGGGGCCTTCCCTTCTAGCCATCTTTGGTACCGTGCCTGCCAGCTGGACATTCTGTACCATCCGAAGGTACGTTTTGCGAGCCTTTTTTGATGATCCGGCCGCAGCTGTTCCTCCAATTATCATCCTTATGTCCCCTATTGGGGGCCTTGGCCGCTCGTTTTCTCGACGGGGGTGTTGTTCTTGTTGGGGTTGATCCATTCTTTCCTTGCTGACGAACTTCTTCAGCTTTCCTTGTCGGATAAGGTTTTCGATTTGTTGCTTCAAGTCGTAACAATCGGCAGTGTCGTGACCATGGTCACGGTGGAAGCGGCAATATTTGTCTCTTGACCTTTTGTTGGGATCACTCTTCAGCTTTCCCGGAAACGTCAGGGATCCTTCGTCCTTAATCTGCATTAGGACTTGGTCTATCGGAGCTGTCAACGGGGTGAAACTTGTGAACCTTCCACCCATGGGTTTTGGACGTCTCTCGTCCCTTCGATCTCCCATCCGTCCTTTTTTTCGCCCCTGGTCCTGTCGGGGATCCTCTTGTCTGTCTCTTTTCTTCGGTCTGTCTTCTCTTGCTAGTAGAGCGTCTTCAGCGTTCATATACTTGGTGGCCCTGTAAAGCACCTCCGACATTGTCTTTGGGTCGTTTTTGTATAGGGAGAACAAAAACTTACCCCCCTTCAGCCCGTTTGTGAACGCGGCCACCAATATTTTGTCGTCGGCTTCGTCGATCGTGAGCGCTTCTTTATTGAAGCGTGATATGTAGGCCCGTAACGTCTCCTCCTCTCTCTGCTTGATGTTCATCAGACAAGCCGTGGATTTCTTGTACCGATGTCCTCCAATGAAGTGTGTAGTGAACTGAGCGCTCAGCTCTCTGAAGGTGCCGATGGAGTTTGGTGTCAGGCGGCTGAACCAAATCCTTGCCGCGCCCTTCAGGGTTGTAGGGAATGCCCTACACATAATCGCGTCCGCCACTCCTTGGAGGTGCATCAGGGTCTTGAAGGTCTCTAGGTGATCGAGGGGGTCCTTGACTCCGTCATAACTGTCCATGCTCGGCATGCGGAACTTACTCGGCAGGGGGAAGGAGTTGACGGACGCCGTAAATGGCGAGTCAGTCCGGTTGACAAGGTCGTCAAGATCGCTGGACACTCGCCCCTTGAGAGCGTTCATCAGGACTTCCATCTGTTCCTTCATCGCCTGCATCTCTGCGATGATGGGTTGTGGAGCTGTGTCCGTCACTGAGGGGATGCTAGCGTCCCGTCGCACTTGTTTGCTCGGTGCGTTGCTCTCCTGCGGTCCGTCATTATTTCTCCTCTCCGCACTGTTCCCTTCTTGATCTCCCTGGCTATTCACGGCTGCACTCTTTTGATTCAGCTGTTCCGTCAGGTCGTGGTTTTGTTTGGTGAGGCGCTCCACAGCTGCGGCGAGCGTCTTGACCTGTCTCTCAAGGGCAGTCGTAGGAGCTTCTTCTTGGACGTCATTTGTGGTTGCCATCGAGCGCGTGAGTACCATGTAACTCCTTTATCTAGGAAATGTTACCGTACCCGGTCGTCGAGTTCCCACAGACGGCGCCAACTGATGACGTCGATTACCGTCACCAATGGGTCACACCGTACTCGCGACTCGAATTGAACCTGCACGACGAAACAAACTAAAGAGTCCTTCAGAGAGCACCGGTGTGGTGCCGGCCAAAGACTCTCCGACGGTCAAGTTAGACTTCCTCTGTTTTACTTAGTGCGTTAGAGAGGGTTCATAAAAGCATACCTCGATTTCTGTGGGTATTACGCCTTTTATAGTGATAAGGGGTTGACTTTCCCTTTTTGGTTCTCACATCTTTTCAATGTGGGACTCTATTCCCAATTCTTCCAAACGTAGTGAGCAAGGATTCTCATTACCGGATCATGGGCCCTTGCTGCGTCAGTAGTGATGGGCCTCCAAAGCTGGGACCATACCTACGCAGGCCCAAGAGACCCAATCCGTCAGGCCCATTAAGGTAAGCCCACCATACCCAATATTTTATCATCTTCAGTAACATTTGGATTTGGGGACCTCTTTTTACCGGATATCATAAGCCATTCTTAATATAAAATAATTTACATAAATTTTATCAAAGCATGATGAATTTGAGATTTCATAATTTTTCTCCAAGAAAAGCACTTATATTGTTATCAATTTTAAATAGCATCCTATATTTAATGATATTAAATCACCTTATTAATAAACCTTAATTCTTTATATACAATGTTTAATAGAAAAAAAAAACCTTGTTGTGTTATACTTTATTCAAATCATTTTAATTGAAAGTTATAATTCAAACCATTTTTAAATACTTGGATTTCTCATAAGAGGGATCGATACAAGAGAAATGAGGATATATGAGTTAAAACTTAGGTATAATAGATCAAAATACATAAAACTAATTTGTGTTTTTTTTTTTTTCTTAAAAATAAATAAATCTAATACAAGTATGTGCTTGAATTTAATTAAAGTAAACCAAGTTTTTTTTTTCTTCTCAAGAAAAAAGAAGCAGTGAGGAAGAGATTATATTAATCAGGAGCCAAAGGATGCAGAAGCCTAAGATAACCAACCAATCAGCATCATCAAAGACTCAAGAGAGGAAGAAGGTATACCATATTTCAAATATATTGTGTGTATATATATATATATATATATATCTTCTCTCTCAAAGCAGGTGAGTCCCACTATAAAAAAGTAGGACCACCTATTATGAAAGATAAGATACATATACTCGAAACAGGTTATATTTTTCCCAAGAAAGGGGAGATGAGATGAGGTCTAAAGCCTATTATATCATGAGAAATGCTATAAACACATAAAAATGTATCATTTTGTGCTATAATTTGTCACGTGGCAAGTTATAACTGATAGATGTGTGATGGTGGATCATGTGGGAGCACACTACCACCACTTATAACTTACCATATGACGGATTGTGACACAAAATTATACATTTTTATACGTACCTAGCATTACTCGTGCATCATTCCGAACATAACATAAGAAAAAAAGTAAACTAGTTAAGTATAGAGCGGGAGAGAGTGACAAAAAAGAAGCAAGTAGTGACTAGTTCACACGCACGCCCATCCAATCACATATACATCACTATTGTTTCACCACTTCCCCCAATTTCTTTACTACCCACTTGTACACCTTTTCCTTTTTACCTGGAAAACCCCTCCACCCCCCCTCCCACACGTGAAAATCACACGTGCCACTAACCGTCCTGGTTACGCCACGTGTACCCTCTCCTCTACGGGCCGTCGCTGCTGAATTCCACGTCACCACCTGCCCCTCCTCTCTCTCTCTCTCTCTCTCTCCTCCACCCACCATTAAAACGCGTCTCTCTCTCTCTAAAATACTCTCCTTCGCCCCTAAGTTTTCTCTCTCTTTATTTTTTTTCTCTCTTCTCTCTTAAAAATCACTATTCGGTGCTTTCCTTTCCCTTTTCAAAAACCCTAACAAAGATTTTTCCCCCAAATCATAAAATCCGTTTCTTCTTCCCAATTCACACGAAACGTTTCGCGGCTTTTTCTTTTGCAGATCTTTACACCATCATCATCGCTGGTCTTTGTTGTCTTCGAGGTTTTTTCATCTCTCTCTGTCTCTCTCTCTACCAGGTGAGCCGTCCTAACTCGATCCTGAGTCAACTCTAGGGTTTCCACGATCATCTTCTAATTCTGTTTACCCTTTTTGCTCTCGTTTTCGTCTATTTGATCTTTGATCGCCTTTCTTGGCTCTTGATCTTTCATTTGATTAGACCAAAAAAAAAAAAAAAAAAGCTTTCAATTTTGTGTCTTTCTTGTTTATGTTCCTATTATAATGGAAAATTCGCTTTAAAATTAAGTTAAATAGTGGAATTAGCTGTACTATAGTGAACATTCCCATATTCTTGGTAGCAAATTTTTAATTTTGTTAATTTTATTAGGGATTTGGCAGAGAAAGCTATTAAATTTGTGTGTGTGTGTGTTTTTTTTTTTGTGTTTCTTGATTTATTTCTCTCTTTTTTTTTTTTTTTTTGGTTATTGGAAATGTGTGGTGTGAATTTGCAGCTAGAGCTTGTGTGTGAGGGCTAATCCTTGTGGTGGATAATCCGGTAAAATTCGACTACTTAAGAGGGTTAAAAATTGTTGTAAGTTTAAAGTAGTTGGAGGGTCTGGTCTGGGTCTCATGAGAATTGTCAGGGGAATGCAGAGATCGTTTGGCATTGGCGAGGAGCACAGCAGGACACTTGGCTGGAAGAATAAGTTATTCAGCCGTGGGATTGGCGTCACAGCGCCCAAAGCTAGAACGCGTGACAAACCCATGACTTGGTTCTCAAGTCTCTAAAAGCTTCTGGGGGCTTTTGGGGCGTGTGCTTGCTTGTGTGTGAGAGTGTTCAGGAAGGGTCAGGACAGATAAAGAATTTATACGCGAATTTGAATATATAAAATGACTCGGATTTTGGTTCAGCGAGGTGGTTCTGCTTCGAATGCTGGTTCTTCTTCAAACCCGAATAGGAATTCTAATGCTTCCTTTCCTGGCTCTTCTTCAGCTCGGCCAGAGTCACAGCCTCAGCCTGCTCCTGCTCCTTTGAAAGATGAGGAAATTAGGGATGAGGTGCAAGAACAAGTTGTGGTGGAGGAGATCTTGGAGTTTTGTGGGACTAGTGAAAATAAGTCAGCGAAAAGTGATGATCTTTCGATGGAAAGGGAAAGCTTTTGTAATGATCAGAATGAGGGGCTGAGTGATGAAAGTGCAGATAGTGAGAAAGCTGGCAGTGATGAGAGTATGGGTTTAGGAGAAGAGTTGATGAAAGGGATGGGAGGGCTGAGAATTTCAGAGAGGCTTGCAGTTGAAACGGAGGGTTCAGGTGGTGATTCTTCTGTGACAGTTTGTGGTAGTTCGCATCCACCCCCTCCGCCTGTCCCACCTCCGAAACCTTCATCGGGAAACTCGACTTCTAGGAGATGTGTACCGGGAAATTCAAATGCAATGCGTATTGGATCATCCAGAAGAGCAGTTGCCTGGCCTGTTGTTTCAACAAGGACTTCACCCACTGGGTCACGGCCTAGTTCTCCCAGGTCTCATGGTGAAAGCGAGGGGTACAATAGCGCTGATGAGCAGAATCCTTGCAATGTTTCATCCTATGATGATAACGTAAGTTGAAGGTTTTATATTTACTATCAAGTAGACAAGTGTTGCATGTCTTTCCTCTTGTGGTTTGGACAATTTAAGTTCAAATAATAAAATTTGCCAGCCCCCACCTTATTTACAATGTTGAAGTTTGTAACTATTTTGAATTACAGAAGCCACCCCTATTCTGTGTAGAACGTTGAACTTTTCACTGTTTTATTGCCAAAATCTTTGCTACCTCTACATTTTATTTAGTTGTGTATCCTTCTATCTTGCCTAGGGAACTTGTTATTGCTAATTTTGTTTTTGTTTTGTTTCATTTATCTTTATTGCTGTGTCTTAATGTGAAGCTTAGCAGGTTGCATATTCTGTGTTGAAGTTGTAACCCTTTGATTTTTGGCTTAATCAGACACAGTATTGTAAATTTCCATATGCATCTTTTTTCAGGAAAGAGAACGGCAATTTGAGATTGATATTAGAAGAGCAAAAGGGTTTGAAGTTAAGAGAATGCTGGAGGATGGAAATTGTCTCTTCCGTGCTGTAGCAGATCAGGTTTATGGGGACTCAGAAGCGTATGATTTGATCAGACAAATGTGCATCGACTATATGGTAAGATAATTCTTATGTGCATTTTCTTCTTGTTAACATGTTTATGCACTGCTGAAGGTCTAATTGTAATAACTATGTGTTAGCTACATAGTAATTCATTAGATACTAATTGAAGCTGTTAATGTAATTATGTGCTTTACATATAATGATAAGAATTTGAAATATCTTAAAAGAATAAAGTTGGAAAAAAAAATGTCTTTATTGGGAGAAGACTTGATCAAACTTTGTAAGTAAACATTGGATAAAATTTCATTGTTCCCTAAGCTGACCACTCTTCATTAGTAATTGGTGCTGCATGTGTTAATTGTACTTGTAGATAATTTATCAAATTTTGATTGGTTGACTGTCATATATTATGTAAGGGGGCATCTCGTCCTGCATTGCAATTTGCTGTTGATGAGTTGCAATAATTTATGTGTCCTGAAAGTGGAGGAAAAAAATTAGGGAATTAAATATTTAAAAAAAAAAAAAAAAAAAAAAAAAAAAAAAAAAAGGAGAAAAAGAGTAGATTATGTTATCTTTGGTGCACCAAAAAAGAGTAAAGATATCAAGTAAGATAGCATGTTGGGAATGTAGGTAAGAGATTTTGAATGTTGGGAATGTAAAACAAATAATTTTTTGGGTAATGAATTGTATGTTGTCATGTGTGTTAGTTGTAACGATTTTTGTGTGGACAATTATGGTATTTAAATTAAAAATGTAATAATAACATATAATCATGTCCATTATATTTAAGCAATTAATTAAATTCTATTGGCTTATAGGAGAAAAGTCAACAAGATTATCTTTTTATTTTTTTATTTTTTATATTTACTTAAATTGGGTCATTATTCTACTATTGGTAAGTTTACACACGCACTTAGTGGGTTTTGAACCCACAACCTTACCCTCCACCCTTTTCTTTTGAAGTGATATGTCATTTGAGCTACAAATCTTTGGTCTAAATTGAGTCATCAACGAACCTATAACAAATATACTTTATTTATAATGTTAATATCATTAATTTGATGTGATGGTCCAACCTTGGTTGGGCCTCTAATCTTTAAACCTCACTTTTTTTACTGTTTGAGTGGTCCAGTATTTAAAACCACAATAATAGCCCTTGCATGTGCTGAACTACTGGATATCTTTCTTGGGATATTACTCCTTTCACCTTTTGACAACTGATGTGCTTTCTTTGAATAACTAAATACTTTCCTAAAGTAGAAGTTCAATTTTTAACATAAACCTCACTTTTCCCGAAAAACTAAATGCAATTTGTCTCAAAGTTCATGGTACTTTTGGATAAAAACACAAAGTTCATTGGTTTTATGAGAAAGTACTATTGCTCATTAATTTCCACCTGGTTTGTAGTTACCTCCCCACCTATGGATAGGCAACCAATGGTGTTGCTTCTACTTTGCATTTTAAAACCACAATTATGACCAAATTATGGAATTCAGCCTAGGTTGTGGAAAAAAATTTCGTTGGTGTTATGTGAAAGTAGGGTTCTTTTAAATTTACTTTTGGATTCTTGTTGTCTACATCCACTGAGAAAATTATGTAAGTACTTGTATGTTGCAACATTCATATTAGTCAGACTATGTTTAGGATCATATTGTGGTTCTTAGGAAGGAATAAAGATTTGTTCAATTGTGGGTTGGTTAAAATTGGCACGAGTCATGCAAGTTTATTTCTGGTGCTTCAATTACAATAGCTGCCTTTTTATAGAAGGAAATAAAAAAACAAAAGAGGGAGGGGGACAGGGGGGGAATTGGAGTTTCTGACTTCTGTAGATACTTTTTAACGCAAAGCATAGGGTAATACTTACCAGCTTTTACTTTATTCAGGAGCGGGAAAGAGATCACTTTTCTCAATTTATAACAGAAGGTTTTACATCTTATTGTAAGCGGAAGAGAAGAGACAAGGTATGCACTTTTGCAATTTAAGTAGTTGTTTATTTTTTTGATCTGTCAGTTTTAGAGCACAAGTTTTCAACATTTATAGGGTTTCCTCAACACATGTGACCATCCCATTTTTCTCGTGCACCTTGAGTCTGTGTGTTATCTCTTATCATGTTCTGCTTTTGGTTTGGGTTAATCTCGTTGTCATTATATATCATGATGTTATGAATCTTGGAAGGGTGGTGTATAGCATATCATCAACAACCATGTGACCATTTTTTATAATTAATTATGCACTCAAGATGACAAGGTCAAGTTTGTAAGATTATTTATCTTTTAATGGTTAATTTCTGTTTCTAAAATGTTACATGGCAGTGACTCGGTCCTTATTTTAAATCGTTGGTTATGATGGTCCACTAACCATCATGGCCTAGTTGTGTTCCAGGTCAATTTCTTGTCTTTTCCAATGACAATGTGAATATTTATACTCTTTTTATCATTGGTGGCAGGTCTATGGAAACAATATGGAGATCCAATCCTTATCTGAAATGTATAATCGGCCAATCCATATTTATTCCTATAGCACAGGTGATGCTCTGTTAATATGATTAATGATACTGACATTCTCCTGTGAACTTTCGCCATATGCATTGTTCTAGCATTTTTGCTGACTTAACTTACATATGAATGCAGAACCTATCAACATCTTTCATGGAAGCTATAACACGGACACACCTCCCATTCGGCTAAGTTATCATCATGGGAATCATTACAACTCTCTTGTTGACCCACGTCGTTTGACCATTGGTGCAGGACTTGGATTCAGCTGTCTTCGTGGGGTGCGTCTATGTGCTAGGCATTGTATTTGTCTAATATAACTTTATTTTTTCTTATCTTACTTGTTACTATATGCTGATGACATTCAGAATTTTATTTTTTGAATGAACAAATAAATAGAGAGAGAGAGCCATCATTTAGTTGGTAATAACTATTAATTAGTGGAACAGCTGGAGAACTCAAAGAAGGGATACTTGTGCAAGCAATGTTGTTTCTTGATTGGTTGACTTACATATGGCAGTATGTTTGTGGTTGTCTCTGCAGAGAAATGTTGATAAGGATCAAGTCAAGGCTGCAATTAAGGCTCAACAGGACCAACAGATTGATAATGTAAGTTTCTTGATCATTAGCATTATGATCTACTAGAATGTTCAACAACAGTATGCTAACAACATAATCTTAATTGCTTCCCAACTTTTCTATTGACAGGCACTTCTAGCTGAGGGTCGATTTTACTCTGACCTTGAGCTCACTGAGAAGGAAATTGAACGCATGGTGATGGAAGCCTCTCGGGCCGAGTATCTTGCAGATGACTCATACAAGCAGCAACTTGGCTGCAGAGAATCTTCTACCTCTGGTGCTGAACCATCATCTTCTGGAGCTAGTGAGTATATCTATCTATACCAGATGGACTTCACTTCCAATAAGTATATAAATTCTATGGCTTGTTAATAGCATTGGGACAATATGGAGTCCAAATGTACTAACCTAACTTTAGGGAAAATGATTTGATTTCTATTGTTTGCTTTAGGCCTTGAGGATAATTTGAGTGTTTAATTTCACTAAAAATCTCTAATGGTCCATTTGAATTGAGGCTAATTTCCAGCCAACTCAACTCTATTCCCCCCTCCCCCCCCTTCTCAATCCAAAAGGGCCATAAGTTAAAACCAAGAAACCCACAAAAAGTTGGTAGGCAGTGCTGGATGTGGTAGTGGTGATGTTGGGAAGATTTCTGTTTAGGAGGGGGTGTTAGTTGGGAGGTGTGGCCTCGGCAGTGTTGTGAGAGGTGGTGGTTGGAGTGGGAAGGGAGGAGGTGTTGCTATTGGCCTATAGCAGTTAGGTGATGGGAGGAGGAAAAGAGGCGGTGGTGAAGAAAGAGGAGGTGGTGGTGACAGCACAAAGAAGGGCAAGGGAGGTGATTGTAGTGGCATGGAGTGTGTGGTGAGGGAGGTGGGTTATGAAAATGTTTTTATTGACTAGTAATTTTTTGGTTGTACAAAACATCGGAAAACATAATATTTTTCTCACATAATTTCAGTGTTAAATCTCGGTGATTAACTTGAAGTAGACTGCCTTTCTAACTGAAGTGTGCCTTGTGAATAATTGGCTTGTCAGGCAGTGAGACCAAGGTGGAATGTGGAAGAGAGCGTGGTGTGCAGAATTATGTCCTTAGCAACAGCATGCAGACAGTGCTGTCAATGGGGTTCAGTTATCTGCAGATGATTGAGGCCTATAGCTTATTTGGGGAGGATGTTGATTCTATGGTCTGTTACTTGTTGGAAACTGGCAGCAGCGGCAGACGCAAAGGAAAGGCAACTGAATGAGTTTCCAAACCAAGACATGGGCTGCATGTGAATTTGACTTCATCATGCCGAAAATCGTAGCATTGGTTTAAGAAAAACCATTTCTATAAACAAGAGGCCTGTGAGCTCTATTAATGTCCTCTGAATTTAGTCAAATAAAATGTATCTACTAGTGTAATACTTATATAGAAGTCCAACTCCTATATGCAATTAAGTCATTAGTTTGAATAAGCCCTCTGAAATTAAAATGTCATAGACTAGTAGTGTGGTGATGGCAACAGTCAGGGCCACCATGGTAAGATCTCTGTGATAGTAATGCTGGCCTATTGATAGGTACAATATGTTAGATTAGGTTGATTTAATGATTGATCACCTTGAAGGCTTCGAGTATGGTTTTTATAACATCATTCGTTTCTAATTGTTCTACTCAAAATAAACTAATGAAAAATAAGTTACACCAGACGCACTAGAATTTGAGGAAAGAAGCTTCTTGTGTGATGATCAGTTAATTAAAACATAAGGTAAATTACAACAATCTCCTTTTCTATATTTCAGTTGAAATGATGCTCTTCCCACTCAGTTTTCTGTAGTGTTGTGTTATTTATCTTTTAATATATTTCGGACAATTACATAATAATTCTGAAATTTAAAATCGTAAGGTTTAGCTAAAAAAGTGGTGTTAGTTTAGTTAATCCACTAAAATAATGGGGTCAATTATAGTTGTAGTTTTAAATTACACTCTAATTTCATGTCCTAATTAGTTTTGTTAGATATTTATATAATCAAATGTTCGATACTACATCCTAATTTGAAGATTCTTTTGTAATATTCATCTTACCACAATGTCTAAATTAAAAAGTTGGTTGTGTGGATATAATACATATGTGGGAATTAATGTGTTAATTTTGACATAATAAAACTCAAAAGAAAAACTAAAGATAGAATAGATATTATGCAATTGCAACAAATTGCAATGAACAAAATTAATCAATATCTACTCCGTAGTACGCCTGATTCAATTTGGATCTTAAATAGTAAAGAGTAATCATTTTGTTTTTTATAAAACTTTGATTGAAAATTAAATCAAAGGAAAGAAAAGCGAGTATCGTTTCTTATTTGATTCCTTTCATTCCATCAGAAAATTTTGTAGCGTTGAAAACCCATAAATGCGTGTTTGTGTTTTGATTGATAGAGAAATGTTGTAAAAACTAGGACAGTAAATGAATCAAACCGTTCATAAATAACTCAGGCTCGGATTGATAAAAAACTCATTAATGTTTGTTTGTTTATAAATAAACTAAGGTTGAGCCTTAGTTTTAGGCTTGTTTAGTAAACAAGCTGAGTCCAAGCAAAACTATTTGTTCATGAACAAGCTCGTGAGGTATAAGATTCGATACAAAACAAGTCAAGTATAGACTCATTTATAGGCTTAATACGTGCTTTCTAAATAAACTCATTACTCATATCTTAACAATAAAATGTCTCATATTGAACCATTACCCTTTACCTTAATTTTTCACTTCCCTCTAAACTGATTAAGCACCACTTTAAACTTTAGTTACATTTTAAAAAAAAATTTATAAGTGGGTCACATATGGTCCTTCCTTATCCATTATCTAATGTAAAGTTATAAAACATGTTAATCTTTTTTCATTCACAATAGTTACAAACAAGTCTTTTTCTAGTTCTTTATCATCTAATGTGGATGTAAAAATTATATTTTAAACAATTGATGAAGCTATAGACAATAAAGGATGAATGGATGGATTTAATTTTGTAAATTTGTAATTTGAACCATGGCTAATCATAGGTCAGACTAGAAGCATGATAAAATGAGTATGCTATTTTCTTATTTTTGTTTACTTGATTTTGGGAGATTTAAGCATTTGATAGGATAATTTTGTTGGATCTCAAGCTTAAAAGCTTGATCTGAGCTTGAGTTTGAGCTTGATATTAAGCTCGAGCTTGGCTTGACTAATGAATTAAGCCAAACCAAGCCAAGCTCAAGTTTAAGCTTTTTGGCTTTCCCACAAGCTCAAGCTCAAGCTCAAACAATATTTTAGGCTTGTCTTAAACTCAAGCCAAGCTTGAGCTTTTGAATTTTACCAACGAACCAAGCTTGAACATGCACTACTCGGTAAAGCTCGGCTCGTCTACAACCCTAGTAAAAACCATAGATGTGTGATTGTGTTTTATTGAGAAAGAAGAGCTGTAAAAGTCCATATTTTTATCCCAGTCTTGTGACTTCAAACATCTTTTAGGTATTATACTTACACCAATTTTATCTCTAGGGTTTATATTGTAATTTTCGAAACTTTATGGTATTTAATTTTGTACTACCCTTAAATTATAAGGCTTAAAGTAAATTTTATTAAGTCAAGATTAAGTTATACACAGTATAACTTTAAGTAAAGTTACATCGTCTAATAACTTTTTATTGAATCAATATTTTGAAAATTTTACTTTTGAATTACATATTCTCTATATTTTTAACATTCTTGATAAATTTTGTATCAATCAGATATCATTTATTATTTGTTCAATAAATAGATGAGGTTTATAGTCGTTACTCCAAAGAGCTGAATATTTAATACAACTTGAACATTGAATTATGGCAATGTTCTTCTCAAAACTACGAAAATAATTAAAGTGATTATTATTGTAAATTAAGGAAGAGATCATATTTTATGAATAGCGAATGAATTACTTATGGATATATTAATTGGTTTGGACATAGTTTGTGCCCAATGCATCTAGACACCCCTATCATATCTAGTATACAAATGGAGGGGACAAACTCACAAAAGCTTTAAAGCTAAGAGTAAGAGATTTTCTTTTGTTGTTTTTGCTTTGTGTTTTTTTTCCAACGGTAAATAGTCGTTGGGTCTGGTTAAAAAAAAAAAAGGGGTAATATAGTAACTTTGCAGAATAAACTTAGGTAGCAAGCTTTCGCTGAGTAGTGGTGGTGGTCGTAGTAGGCATCGACAATTGAAATTGACACACGCAACTCTTTCTTCTTCTTCTTCTTCTTCACTCTCTCGGTCTCTGCAATTGAGACCCCAAACTCTAGGGTTTTTGTTGGCACAGACACAGAGTCCCAACATCAACAGCAACAACAGCAAAAATGTCACAACAGAGTGGGAAGCTAATGCCAAATCTGGACCAACAGAGCACGAAGCTCCTCAACCTCACCGTTCTCCAGCGAATCGATCCCTTCGTCGAGGAGATCCTCATCACTGCTGCTCACGTCACCTTCTACGAGTTCAACATCGACCTTAGCCAATGGGTTCGCCTCTCTCTCTCTCTCTCTCTCTCAATTTCAAATTCTTCGCTTTCTCTGATTTTTTTTTTTTTTTTTGGTTCATTTTCAGAGCCGCAAGGATGTCGAAGGATCTCTCTTTGTCGTCAAGAGGTAAATTGTTTGGGCCTTTTCGTATTTGTGGGTTGTTGTTAATGTTAATTGCGTGGTTTCGTTAAGAATTTTTTATAAAAATTTTAAATTTTTTGTTGTTATGTGAATTTTAGGAATACTCAACCTCGGTTTCAGTTCATTGTGATGAATCGGCGTAATACGGGTTAGTGAATTTCTATGCTGTCTTATTTTGCTGATTGAACTTCCTAATTACTTGTTTGTTTGGTAGTATTTCTATTATCTTAGGTCCAATTGTGATATGGTTAATAGAGTTGATAAACTGCATAGTCTGTCAGGAACTCAGGGATGAATGCCCCTGGATTACTTGCCAACTGGTTCTGGTGGGTGGGGTTGGGTGCCCGTAGGTTTTACTGGCTAAAGGCGAGTCCAAAGGTCTCTTCTTTAGAAAGGTTCCGTATGTTATTAAAAAAGAAAAAAAGAAAGTAAAGAATTGCCTTTTGGGGTGCACCAAGTTTTAATTTTTAACAATTTTGTGTGGCATTTGGCATTGGCATTGAGGCAAAGTAATACTAATACAATCTCTATCATATTTTTTTTCGGGTTTGGTTTTAGTTTGCCTAGAGAAGGTATCTCTTGTATAGGATACATGCATCCTCCCTCTCATGGTATGTGGGTCCCACACGTTGTCAGAGGGAGGATTCAGATATCTGATGCATAAAATAATTATTGACTTTTACCCACCTTGATTTGTAGGCTTAAAGGTAGAATGGCAATGATATGAGTACGTTGATTTGGGGATTGAAATTGATCATTTGATATGATTATGCACCATTTTCAATATCGTTTCCTTAAGTAGGATTAAGTTTCACATGTTGCTGCTAACAATTTGGTTCAGAGTTACTAGATTGCTTTTGTGTAACAGGCATATATGTTCCTCCATTTGTTGAACTGAAGAACTTAAGTATGTTGATATAAACAGATAATTTGGTGGAGAATCTATTGGGAGATTTCGAGTATGAAGTCCAGGCTCCATATTTATTATATCGAAATGCCTCCCAAGAAGTGAATGGCATTTGGTTTTACAATGCACGTGAATGTGAAGACGTTGCAAATCTGTTTAACAGGTAAAAAAATGAAATTTTTTCATAGTCACTAATTCTATAGTACTTCATAATCTCGTAACACTTTGTTAATTTGACATAATCAAGATTCATGTTTATTTTTTAAGCTCAACATTTTTATTGATGGACCTTCATGGATTCATTACTTCAAATAAGACCCTTTCTGGGGATCTGGCCTTAAGTTGTTCCACCATTTTATGGTCTGTGGAGGAACTGTATGAACTGGACTTTTATTTGATGCAATTATTGTCTTGAATGTTTTGTTGCAGCTTTTCTTGTGTGCTAATGTGGAGATATGTATGAACATTACATAATCTTTTTCTTTCTTTCTTTTCCCCCCCTACCTCCTAATCTTAATCTGGTGCAGTAGTTCTATTATAAATTGCAGTGAAACTGTTTGTACCCAATAGAAGATTAGGAAGGTCATGGTAAATTTGCGTGGATCATAGGTCATTGCAGTGTACTGAATGCTGCTTATCCCAAAATATTACTTAGTGCAATCTTTACATTGCTATTTAATCTTAGGCAGTTGTTGGCCTTGGCCATGATTCTGTATTTAATTTTCTAGCATCCTTCTAAATGGTACGAGATATATTTAATGTTATTTAATCTTTATTTCTATCTACTTGTACTTGTATTTTCTACTTATTTCATATATTCCTAAAGTGAAGTACTATATTAATAGGCTGTGCTTGTTGATTAAATGTTGTCTTAAAGGATGTGAAAAGCCAATTTGCCTATAAAGTATTGATTTAAGATCAAAGATCCTGGTTGTTATATTTGTGAAGGCCTGAAGCCTCATAATCTGGTACTCAGTCTAGTTTGCAAATTAGTTAGCATAGCATGGCTGTCATATCTTGTTTTCTTGGAGTATATCTTTTTGTTATTATTCTTCTTGGATATGTTTCAGTGGGGCATGTAAGGAAAAATATAATCTTTTGTAACTTGGTGTACTTTAAGCAAGATATTTAACTATGATGCCATGTTCTTTATACAATTCAGCTGTTGAGTTCCTTTTTTCTGTTACCATTGTTTGTCTTGAAAGTGACCGAAGGTGAAGCTACATTGCTTTTGCTAATTACAGTAAGAGTCCGTTCTCTGAAATAGAGCACAGTCTCTACCCATAGAAAAATTGTAGTAAAAGGCAAATGATATAACTTGATCCAATAGGGTCGTAACACCTTTATATCTAAAAGAAATGACATGATACTAAAACCATTTGGTTCATTAGGGTGGTTAACTGGCTAGGCTGCTCATGGAGTGAGGGTCTTTTTAGCATAATGTTAGGACTGATTTGTGAAGTCACAAGTGACTCATAATGTGCAAGAGGTGGCTGTTTATCAGTAAATGGAAACTCCCTATCAGGCCAAAGGCCAGACTGCAATGAGTTTTGGGGTTCTTATGTGACATCTAAGTAGGAGCATGGCAAGGCTGTAGGAATGTCTTGATTGCAACCGGTATGGGTATAGTGTGAACTCAAATCATTAATGCATTTTTGGAGGATTATTGTGTGGGGATGTAGATCATAGAGATAGTTACCAGTAATTTACACAATCATTGCAATTTTGCCAAAAAATAAAAACTTGAATGATTGAGAGGCTGCTTCTTGGGATCTTTTGTTAGGTCAGCCCCTTGTCATTCTTTCAGCAATTGAGCATTTATTTATTTCTCAAATTGCAATGGTGGATGATTTGTGCATTTCATGTAAGTATATTAGGATATTTGATATGCCCATGTTTGATTGCACCCATTATGTTGAGGTTTTTGGATTTACACCACCAGTTCAGAAATATTTGGTGTGCGTTGCATGACTAGATGTGTCTGTCTTCTAGGACATAAAATTTTTTGGACAAGCACAAGGATCTTCTACTTTGGTGGGATCACTTTTGGGATCACTTTGCATGTTAGGATTTTGTTACATGGAGTTGTCCTTATGAAAATTGCTGTATGAAAATATTTCATTGGTTGTTCAGTTTGGCAGAAAGTGGATGCAGCATTTCAGAAAACTTTGGTTTTCATTCATCTTAATTTAATAGTTGGAATAATGTTGGCTTCTGAATTTGGGTCATTTTCTACTTCTACTGTTAACAGCGTAATACACATCTATATTGAACTGAGTGTCATGGTAAGCTTTTTTAAGGAACACACATCTATATAGAACTGAATGTTATGGTAAGCTTTTTTAAGGAACACACATCTATATATAACTGAATGTTATGGTAAGCTGTTTTTAAGGATGTCATGAATAAACTGTTAGTTTTGTGGAGAGGATAAAATTCTGGATGGAGTCCATTCTTGGAAACTTATGAGTGGAAAGCTGAGCTAGAAAATTTCTAAAGTTTCATTTTCATCAACAGCTTTCTTTACCAGCCTGTGAAATGTTGATCTTGTGGCTTGCCATGAAATTATATGTCCAACATTGCTAGGAGGAGGCTAGAGGAACTAGATGGTTGACAATGCTATTCGTTCAGTCCTATGTATAAAGGTGCTGTATACATCTGATTTGTTCTATTTGATGGATCTCAGATCAATTTACCATAGATTATCAATAAAAATTATTCAAAGGTTCTAATGGATTGTATGTTTACAAATAACTCTGTCACTTGATGAAAAATAGTAACAGCACGTTGAATTTGGTCTCGTGATGAGAAGTAATTGTTGCATGTTGTTTTTCCAAATTCTGATTACTGGATATGGTTGAGTTCTCTCACTTCAATTTATCATATAAATTTATGAATGTGAACATACATATATAAAGGCTATGTTGCACAGATACTTCTTTAGGAGAGTTGTATTCTTATCTGTGCTACGTATGTTTTTGGATGCTTTCTACACCCTATCATAGCTAAAAGGTCGAGAAAGTTATATTTTTGGATCCTTACTGATACTTATCCTTTACTTCACAAATTTATCAAATAACAACAAAACCAAAGTCTTAGTCCCAAAATTTTGGGTCAGCTATGGATCCTCAACAGATTAGTTAGGGTCGGCCACATGTATTTTTTTACTCCATTCTATTCTATCTAAATTCATACACTTTGATACTTCCTTAATTGATGTTCTTTTTTATTACTTCTACTAATGTTATGTTTATCTTCCTCTGCCTTTTTTCGTTCCCTCTATATGGATCAACCCACTCTTTCTTACTAGTGCATTAATTACTCTCATTTGAACATATTTATTAAATATTTGATATAAAAGTTACACTTTGTGAATGTAACTCTTGGATAAGTACCAGATACATGTGACCTTCTTAAGTATAGAATAGAAATGTAAATTATGACTAAAAACACATGAAGGGTTCATGCCACACATTTGTACAAATGTATTAATTGTGAATTTTTTACACAATTAATCAATACATCTACATAATAGAATATTTGAAAATCTAGTTACACATGCATGTGTGCCTGAGTACGCGCACGCACATCTTAATGAATTCAATTAGTTATTAGCATGTTCCCATAGGATCTTATCCTTGACATATTAGAGTATTTGTGTCTTACTGGATCTGTATTATGTTTTGAACAAACAATTACTTTGATGTCAAATAAACGTCAAAGTGCCATTTGCATTTGGTTCTAGATAATTTTTTGTAATTCATAGGCCTCCTGATGTTGTTGTTACAAATATTTGCTTGGTTTTAACTGAAATGAATGTATGTTATCCATTTAACAAAAAACTTATGATGTATAATTTTATCTCAACTTATCCACACAAAAAAAAAAAAAAAAAAAAAAAAAAAAAAAAGAAAAAGAAAAAAAACCTCAAAACACTTTATTTATTTCACTTTTTAAATTTCTTTTATGCTTGCAGGATACTAAATGCATACTCCAAGGTGCCTCAAAAGTCAAAGGTGTCTCCCAACAAAAGGTATTAATTGGCAATCCATTCTATGGATTTTTTTTAAAATATTTTGAACTAAGAAAGAGTGATGATGTTTTAATTTTTATTTGACTTTAAATTTTGGCTGTAATATTAATTTTTTTTCATTTGAGTGACGGTCTTTTCTGATATATATCATGGCCTATGTGGCAATCTTTATAGAATCTTCTACAACTTCTATTATTATATATAAATATTGTTGAATGATATGTAAATTACGCATTGAAAGTAACAAAAAATTGTATAAAGCATTGTGCTTTTATGTTGATCATCACTTGCATCTCCCCTTTTAAAAAATAATGATAATAATATTGTCCTCATTTCATTCTGATAGTGTTGGACTTGCATCTGCATTTTTCTAATGGTTGCAGAGTTTCTATACCTGTAGTTTTACTTCTTTCTAGTTGTGACTTGTGCAGTTTCCTTGTTACATTTTTCATAAAAGCCTCCATGCATCCTTCATTTTTATTGGTAATATTCTAATGTTTTCTTTGGCTGACACCCTTGATATTCATTCTTCACCCTCTGTGTAATCTGTTTTATGTATAATTGTTATAAAAAACACACCCAAAAAAAAAAAAAAAAACGCGAGAAATAATTTTTCAGTTTTATTTCACTGCAGTGAGTTTGAGGAACTGGAAGCAGTCCCAACTTTGGCAGTTATGGACGGTCCTCTAGAGCCATCATCATCAACTGCCTCCAATGTCACAGATGTTCCTGATGATCCTTCCTTTGTGAACTTCTTCAGTGTACGTATGTTGTACTCTTCTGGACAATGTTATCTGGTTCTGTGAATTATTTCACGGCATTTTTTATGTTCACCTGTATATCATGCCTTAAATAAACTGTGGTGCAAGCATCATAAATATGATGTGCAGCCATATAATATTCTCAAAAATCAAATATGGTCTTCTATCAAAGTTATTTCAGCTTTTTTCCATGAAGAAAAATAAATAAATTCATTTCAGCTTTTGGTATAAAAATCCTCTCTTCTTGGTTGTAAATGATTTTTTGAAAAATTTCCTCTCTTTTTAAAGAAAGCTCCTCTTTTTAGATCAGATCAAAAAGTGTCACAGTTAAGTAAAGATCGGGCGCAGATCCCATGTTGACACATGGTTTGACAAGGAAGTTGCCTAATCTGCATCATAGATGTGCAAATCACTGTTTTGGGATATGAAACAAATTCGATGGAAGGACTTCTATTGATTTAATTGTTTGCTAAGAGGAACTTGAATTCAAATGCATGTAGATGTATCACTATTTTCTTTTATAGCCAAGATATTTGTATTCTAGATTCGATTTCTGTCTCCTTTACCCAAAAATGGATGCCTTAATGTTTATATAGATGCATTCTTCATATCTGTATTTGTTGGTACACTGATTTTATTTGCTTGTTTCATGGATTTAAACTTCAACTTCTGCTTTACAACCAAACACAAATCTCTCTCTTTCTCATATATAATTTCTTTGTTTTTGAGTAGTACTGAGTCTATTGATTACCATATTGCAGGCAGCTATGACTGTCGGTAATTCTTCAAATGCTGCAATATCTGGACAAGCTTACCAGTTCCCTGCAATGGTCCCTCCACCTTCCCATCCGGTCAGTGTTGCTGCTCCAACCATGCCCACCTTGCAAATACCACCCCCTCCTTTGTCATCATCTATTCCTTTAATGCCCCACCTTGATACTCCTGAATCCAACAGCAACAGCAACCTGACCGCTAATCTTGTAAAGCCTTCTTCATTTTCTGTTCCTCCTTCCTCTGCAACAATGATCCCACTTGTCTCTTCATCCATGCCTTCTGCTCCTCCACTTCACAACCTACAACGCCCCTATGGTGCACCGTTGTTACAACCTTTTCCACCTCCCAATCCTCCACCATCTCTCGCTCCTTCTCCTATTCCAACTCCAAACTATGGACCAGTTATAAACCGAGATAAAGTCCGAGATGCACTTTTGATGCTTGTTCAGGTTAGTTTGTTTAGTTACATGACTCAGGTGGCTGTGATTAAAATTTTTGTTAATTATCAAAATAGTCATGTTTTGTGTTTGCATGAAATCATTAAGCTTCTTTGATAGCTGATTGATAGCTGATTGATTGCTGATAGATCATAAATTTGCTATTCGAAATTTTGAATGCTTTTTGGACATTTTGCACGGAAGAATGTGGACTGAGGTTAAATAAATAATCAGGAGTCAATTATATTTATATGGATATTGAAGGAAACCAATTTTCTAGTTCTGTAATACCATCACTTCGTCAGTAAAATAGGTATCCCCTGGTACTGAAAATATGGTTCTTAATTGAAGGAATTGGAGTTAAGGTTGTATGGGTGTAATTTAAGTTCCAGACTCTGTATTTGTCATCTTTTGGTGGCTTTCTTATAATTGAGCTTGCATGCGACTGGTTTTTCTGCTTATTGAGTGCGGGGCTCAATTTAAGGCATACTTGTCACTAGTGTTTGTTGCACATGGAATTGCTTTGTTGTATTCAATTACTACTTAACAACCTTCTGAAAGAGAAATTCGTGTAAACAATCTGATGCTGCGTAGTGGTACGACCAGTTTAAACCTTACAGCCCTTACGTTTGCTTTGGAAGTTCCGGTGCTTAGGAAGTGCCACTTCCCTAATGTTTGCTATATTTCCTTTTGTAATTGCTGGGATATTGATGTTACCTTCTTGAGGCATCGTGTCACTGACTGTTGTTAGAAATTTTTATGAAACTAACCTTAAGGGTGTAAAGTGACACTACCAAACACAGTAACAAAATGAAAATAGGGCAAATTCAAGGGGAGTAAAACATCTGTAGTTCATATATTATGTGACTAGAAAAAAAAAAGTACATCACTTAAGGAACTATCTGTTTCTGATATTTATATTCTTTCCATGCCCTTCTATTATTTCCACAATCTTCACAGGCTCTCTCTTGTTATTGCCTTTTCTGGGATTAGATTTGTGTTGATCATTAATGTGCGGCATTCTAATCTCCTGGAACTTGGGTCTATAAATGACGTGTTATAGATGGTTTAGATTGGTCAGCTTAGTCAAATTGACCTTGGAACGCTTCTTTTTATCATCTGAGTTAACTCATGTAGTTGTCATAACCTTAACACACACATATGATTGTTAGGAAATAAGCAAATCTCAAGTTATGTTTACTTTTTCTGACTAACTTTGCTTGTTCAATTATGGAATATTCTCTTCTATTTGTTAGAATTGGATAGTGGGGATTTCTTTCTTTTCCCATCATACTTCTCATCATGCTCTAAACTTTTTCAAGTAAATCTTGCTTAAAACTAGCCTTCCTACTTGTGTTAAGCTGCTTCTTGCATTGTATCTGATCAACTCTGTATTTGTGATATAGGACAATCAATTCATTGACATGGTGCATCGAGCTCTTTTGAATGCACACCACTCATAATCAATTGGAAGAGGCTTTGTGATCCACATGCTGGAATTTTGTTTATTATTTAGTTTTTATATTGTTGATTTTTTCCTTTTTGTTTTTTAAATAACCTTTCTGGAAGTGTGCAAGGAGATTGTATAGCATTTACATCTGATCACCTTTCCAATGATAGTACTTTTTAGTTTTTATTAAGTGAAAATTATAATATAGGTTGTTTGGACATATTTCACATGTAAAGTTTACACTCCTATAGTTTGGACTAAATTGCAAAGTATTTTATTTTTTCCCAAATTAGCAGAAAATGAGAAAAATACTCGTTTCCCTTCTATTTACGCTCTCCCGAAGCAACTAGCCACCTATTCCTCTCCAACCCATACGCCTCCACCAACAACACAGCAACGTGGTTGAAAACCTGTATATCAACCTTTCTATTCATCGAAGAAATTCAAATCAAGGGACTCTTCTGGTACTTTGTCATTTTCCCTTAATTTAGATGAAAAAATTAACGCAACTACAAACCATAGGGAGGTTAGGTTTTAAAAAGTGAAGATGAAGTAAAGCATGCTCAAATTACCGGAGGCTTTGGTAACCCATACATCAACTGCTCAAACTTGAAAAAAAATTGATTGGTAAGTCTAAATTCATTTTTGTGTACATTCTTTTAAAAATTGTGTATATTAAGGATGCGTTTGAATATCGTTTATTTTATTGAAAACATTATAACAAAATAATTTTTAAATTTGTGAATAGTGACATGGGGCCTATTTTTAATGAAAGTTTTGTTGAAAAAAAAGATTTGTACTATTCATGGGACTTACTTGAAAACAAACCACAAACACAGAGTCACAGAATGCTTCTAAAAAAAAAAAAAAAAAAGGGAAATGCAAAACATTGGGAAATTCATCGGTATCCAAACAGATACTAAATGTACATAATTCCTCTTTTTGAAGCCTTTGAGGAATAGGATTTATTCTAAATCTAGTTCCAAAATGAATTTTAGGAATATAATATGTTACGATAAACAAATTTCTTCATTTGTTCCGATAATGGAATCTTGAAATGCGACATTATAAAAATCTATCAGTCGATTATTTTGGTTTAAAATTTTCAGAATTACATCCAGAAATCAATTCCTCTTTTATTTTTTTATTTTTTGAAGCATAAAATTTGTTCTAGATCTAATTCCCATATGAATTTGTTGAGTATGATGCTCATCTTCTTGTTCAACCTTTCAGCTATCGTATTTAAGTTGTATGATGCATCCCAACTATTGTCCGAAGCATTTTGTTTTTCAAGGATTAGTTTACCACCTTTTTAAGGAAAATAATTGGATTTGATTTACTATTTCTTAGCCTTTCCTTGTTCAAACAAATTTTTTTCCCTTCATAGTTTTTCGAAAAGAGAGATTAACACAGCTGATTATCTCTCATTTATTAACATTTATTTCTTACTTTTGTAGGTTGCCTTTTACTACCCTTCTGTTTTTCCTCACATCATAAAACAAGCACCAGTCCTCAACTGAATCAAAAGCCCAAGCACAATGAGCCTCACATGTCAAACTCGGGGGGGTGGGGGGAACAAAAAATTACAGGGAACTTAACAAAATCTCATTCCAACTATTTGGGTTGCTTGGCTTATTTGCTTTATTAAAAAATTGATGTTTTGCTGAATCATAAATTAGGATTAACAACAGAGTTGCATAAGTTTTAAAAAGTTTCTTTTAGCAGTTTAGGTCAAATTCCGTCACCATGTGCAGTTGCACTCAACCAATACACATTGAGTCACCACGTGCGGATGCACGCAACGAATACATAGTCATTTGCAAAAAAGCCGGCAATAACAAGGCTGAAAAAATGAATCTCACAAAATTTTTCTCGCACAAGATGATTCTCATTTTGGCACAACAAATTATAAACATCTTTCCACGTGACACTAGAGTACTAGACTAACCAACAGAGGATTACTAACAAATCCTCCATTGTAGATTCAATCTAAGCTACTTAAGAAAGATTCACTGCTGAAGCAAGTTGGGTGTGAATCCAGTCTTCAGTCATCTAAGCTGTTTTCACCTTGCGAGATGGAGGTCGTCGAAATATACTGATTAGATCATCAAGACCCTGTTTGATGGCATCATCGGCAATTTTAGCATGATCAGATATCCATTATTTTCCAGCAAGTGAATGGGTGTAAAGCAAATTAAAAAAAAAGAAAGAAGGAAAGAGTAAATACCCTAGTAGTGATGACAAGAAAACTGAACAGCACTATCAAATATGATCCCAACGCTAGAAGCAACAGCAAGTCGAATGTTACACTGGCTACCTGCAAATTATGCATGAGTTCGTAACCTCCCGAGCCACTAAATTAAATAAAGAAATCAATAGATTCATTTCTCAGATAATCTGTTTTCTTCATATACTCAATGTAGGAAAAATTTGCGTAGGTTCATGCATAACAAAAATAAGACAAAATAAATGAAATGATGCCACAAAAGAGCAGGGTAAGAAACTGAGTGTCATGCTGACAAATAATTCAGATTGTATAGTGTAGAAACATAAGGCATAAAGATATTTTGGGGACAGACAATAAAAAATTACCTTCCCAAGAAAAAACAGAGATTTATCATTTGACTTCAACAAAGAGATATTAAATTATGTTCAATGGGATTTGCCATGAAGTGTTGTTGATCTTTTATCAGGTTGTAGGAATCGGTTTGGCAAACACTCTTTTTTTATTGGAATTTAGCCCCTTATGCCTATTGTGGAAATTATTGAGAGAGAAATCGTCATACTTTTGAAGATGTGGAACCCTGGATGGTTCATCTGAAGTCTTTTATCACTAGATCATTGCTTTAATGGTCTCATGTTCTAGGTCCTAGTGCTACTATTTTTATTGTAAACTTAATTGATTCTTGTTCATTTTGATTGTAGTTCATACTATTATTTTTTTTATCCTTTAGTTTATCTAACGTTTACATATATGTACATGAGGTAATTCCACTTTATTAATTGAACTTAACTACTTAAAAAACAATAAAAAAATAAAATAGCTAACACACAAAAACAACATTTACATACAGCATAAAGAAAAATAGATAACTAACTTAAGATTGATACCTGATATATGGCAAGTCTAGCTTTAGTCAAATCATAAAAGGTGAACATCCCATCAAGCACTTCATGTTGCACATTCACCTCATGAGTATGATCTTCTAATTCCTGCCAACAAAAAGGAAATTGTGAATAAAATTCACTGATGAGAATAGTAGAAGGATTTTATCACAGAACAGAACAGTTGCTTCTAGTTATTTCTTTTCTTATTAGTTTTTTTTCCAGTAACCCTCTCTTACATTAACTAGAAAAATAGCACGCAGTAAATCCACAACTAACCCCAATCATACCCTAGTGGGACCCACCACCTTTTGTTTTTAAAATATGAAATCTGTTTTTAAAACAGACCAAACAGCTACATTTGGAGGGAAAGGAATGCACGTACATTTGAAGGGAATGAAAGATCAATTCATGAGTCGAAGCTTTTCTTCTTTCAGACTTTGTTTAAATGAGGAAATGCTTCGGGTGTTGTTACTTTCAATTCTCTGTCTGATATGCATGATTTTTGTACTTTCATTCATTGTTATTTAGTTTGTTTTCTCTGTTGCCTCTTAGCACACTGCCTGTGTGCCTTGTTTTCTCTATATTTTCTTCTATGATTTTTCAATGAAGTTCATTACTTTTCAAAAAAAACAGCTCCCTTCATTCTGACTTTCCACAACTTCTTGCCTAAAATTATCTAGCTGCAGTTTCGTACCACTTGCCACAAAAACAAAGGCATTTTTTATTTTGTATGATTATTTATCAGAAAAATAAAATCACATCAGTGTTTTAAGACTAAGCCTTAGCTCCTGTAATGAGATTCAACAATTGGGATTCAGAAAGTCATAACTTCCACTACAATTCCATTAAATTCTAAATCAATAACACAATTCAATGAGTTAACAAATATGTCAATTCCAAAGATGAATTGTACTAATGATGGATACTTTATGAACATCATCATGAATATTTTTGGCCGAAACAGTAATATTAAAAGCTCAAGGCACACTTTCGGGAACTATTTATTTTGACAGGATTTTCCTCTAACCCACCATGTGACAAACTGACAACTCAAACGAGCATTCAGCCATCACAACTTTAATAACCACATGACTTGTTTAAATGGTTTAATGAGTTATGTAATTGAATATACATAAATAGTCTTATGAACTGCCATATAGAAGTCTCTTCCAGGCTCCGACCCAGTTGAGGGGAAAATTTTATCATTTTTTTAGATGCAGCACATAAATATTACTATGATACGATTTCTCTTTTGATAAGTTATCGCTATCACACAAAAAAGTAACACATAAAACTATAAAGTAAATAAGCTTTAAAAATAAAATAATGAATTATATTTAGCATAATAGAAGTTAAATCACAATTGCATCAAAGTTGTAGGTCTCTTGTTTTCTTCCCTTGTCTAAGCAAATTTAAAAGTATTATTTCTCCATCCTTTGTCCCCTTCTAGCTATATAAATATAATTCATCATAAGTTTTTACATTTAGCTTCTTGGACAATTTTTATTGCTTCCCTTTTTGCCATTTTATAATTTTTACAAGTGGGATTGTCTCTACGTCTAGGTAAGCTTCTGTAGCTCTCACTTTGATCTAATTGCTCCGTGAACCTCCTTAGTCCACCACCAAGTCTCCTTAGTCAGTTGCTCACATCCTTTAGAATCTCCAAGGAAGGCTTTAGCCACTCTTTTAAATTTTTAATATAACTGACCATTAAATTCCACATTTAATCAACATTTTTGTCTAGATTCTCCCAAATGACATAATATCTCCAAAATAAAATGACCAAAATACCGTGGAAATCTCTAAAATGATATCAATAACCCTAAAATCTCCAAAATGATCAAAATACCCTCAAAACTTCTACAATATTCCCAAACCTAAATTAACCAAAATAAAATTGAAACCTCCAAAATACCTTCGAAAACCTCCAATATAACTAAAATACCCTAAAACCACCAAAATGAAAAAAAATACCCTCCAAAATCATCAAAATGGCAAAATTACCTCCCAAATGACCCAATATGCTTCAAACTTCGAGAATCACATTCTTATTTTTTTATACTTAGTGATTTTATTCCAGAAAAACTACCTCATGAACAAAAAACACAAAACTCAAGAATCACCCCCAAAAGAATTTTTTTTACTTCCTTGGTAAGTTACACACCCTTTACATTGCTCTTATAGGGGAAGGAAGTTTCATTTGAGATAGAGCTCAGTGGCTGGACACCCCCCTCCCCCCCCCCCCCCCCCCCACCAAAAAAAAGAGGGAGACACTTTGAATCTTCTAGAAATTTCTAGACTCAAATCCATTACCAAAATTCAATATATAGGAGGTATAGAAAATTACTGAAATGTTCATCAAATAAAAACATGAATTAAAATCTGATTTAAGCCTAGAGTACTCCGACTACATTTTATTTTATTTTTTGATAAATAAACTTTTTTTTTTAGGTAAATAACTTAAGACTAAACATTAAAACCATATGGCTCTTACTTCAATCATATTGGCACACCATATAAAAAGTTCTAAGATATCAAAACTGAAAATCCCTCTAAAGCCAGCAACTTGACTCTTATCCAATGGCTGCTTCAGAAGTATAATAGCCAATTAAGGCATGGAGTTGCATTGAAACCAAAAAAAAAAAAAAAAAGTTTCAAGGGGAGTCTACATTAAATTTCTAGTGATAATCTAGGAAAAGTAGAGAACATATTAGATAAATATATAAACGTGTAGTTCATGAATTTTAGTGTGATCTTCAAGTGAAAACCATTGCAATATAAGAAACAGCAGGAAATTCAAAGGAAAACCATAAACTGCATTAAAAATAAAAACAGTTGAAAACCTTTTTTAATGCCATGACAAATGGATCATTCTTTGAGAGGAATGGTGCCACTCTAGGTGTCCGTGACAAAAAATCCAACCATGACTGTATATAAGAAGGATTGACAGCCAAACTACCGTCATCTGCAAAGATTTGGATGTTATTTCCCTGATAACCATAGATATGTCTCTGCATAAAATAGAGGAAAAGACCGTGTTAGACATCCGAAAACTAGAAGTTGTAAAGTCAAATGGACATACACACGCAAGTGTGGATTTCAAGTATCTAAACACTAGTCTTTTTTTATGTATATATAAGTAACTGAACAATTTTATTCAAAAGAAAAGAGACATCTCAACCCATGTACAAGGGTTGCTAGAATATCATCTAAAAGTACACAAATCCAAAAATTCCAGCATATTAGAAAAAGAATGACTACTTAAGGCAGCCATTCAATCATTCATAGCACGTAAATACATAATAACAATATTTTTAACAGCAGTTTTGATTTGACACAGGATGCTTCACATACATAACTCAAACTTGGAGATTTGTTAACCCTTGTATACTCTCTATGTACTAAGGTGTCCCTTTTTTGATATCAATAAATCTTATTACTTATTAAAAAAATAAATAAATAAATAAAAACTCAAACTTGGACCCAAAAAAAAACCCAATCAACACTATCTTTATAAAAACTACAAATGTGCTCTCTTCCTTCTATGAACATAGAAGTAAAGTGTACACATCTTTCTCTCAGTAAACTAGGAAGATGTACCTACAGCTATTTTGTGTCATCCAAAAGGCAACTTTTATATAATTCTTAAAGCTGTTCATGTGACACAAGCAGTGATATCTAAAACAATGTTTATAATCCTGAAAAAGTTAATACAAATAAAAGCACACTACAATTACAAGAACATTTATATCTGTCTGATCAAAAATAAACATCAAAAAAAACATATATCCCAAGATATATAACCTTACCGCAAGACTCTCTGCAACTAACTTGACACTTCTGATAATTGCAGTTTCATTCACAAAATGTCTGTAAAATACCAAGCTCTCAGCAAATGGCCTTCTAAACAAAACAGATACTAGAGCAATAAGATAAATATGCTTTAGTTCCAGAAGGATTACCTGCTATCAACCAACCCTCCAGTGCTTTCCAGCAGTTCAGGAGCTGTGAAGAGTTCTGAAAGTGTGGCAGCAGTAACCCTCAACCTTGAAAACTGTTCATGCTCCCAAGCTACCTATAGCAGGTAAACAGATTCATTACCTGGCCCAAGAGTAGAATCTGGGCACAAGTTCAGGGTACAGCATGCTTATAAAATTCAGAGTGTTCCCAGATTGACTAGGTGCACACAATCAATATAAACCAAATATCTTTATGTTGAATCAAATGCAACAGGAGAAAAACTGAAAAAGTTTCCTTCATGAACAGGTCAAAAGCTCATCTAACAAAAATTTTGAATAGGCTGGACAAAGTATAGAGGATTTTATGTTCCTTTGCTGAAGATGATGGAAAAAAATATCCACCTATATTCTAAGTGCAATGTGCATAACTATAAAAAAGAGAGTTCGAATAACACAACGTTAATTTTTATGAATTCTTTAATTTTCTCAAGTTGTGAACTATATTTTATCAAAAGAATTCAAAGTACATTTGAAGAAACAGGGCATCGACATAATAATAAAAGTGGTAAAAAATAGCAGACATCATAATTTTCTGCATTAGAGTATTCTCTGCCAACCTTTCAAGCAGAACTGCCAAAACAATAAATAACCAAGAAAACAGTATCATTCTCCACATCTGGTTTCATCAACATTCTAATGCCTACTTTTATTTTGATTGATAAGTAACACACGCACCCAATTGGTGTATTGAACCCAAGACCTCACCCTACACCTAAAAACTTATAAGGGGAGAAGGTGCCTGTTGAGCTAGAGCTCATTGGCAGTCTAATTCCTACCCTACTTTTGACTAACTATATCCCTGCAACGGTGTTCTTCAGAGTGAACAATGATTATAATATTATTTTCAATCACCACAGAAACCAAAAAATTTTTAGGTTAACCCCATGGTACAAAATGACACAATGTCCCTTACAACTTAAAAAACATTACTCATTAAAATCTCAATAAATAATACAATCCCAATTTTCACATTGAACTAAACTATTGTTACTTTTCTCAAGCCAGTATCGTGAAAAGATTGTGTGAGAAGACAAAAATAAATAATTTTCTCTTGTCAATAAAGAAGTACAAAATTTCACATATATCTACTTACTCGGGGATTTGAAATGTTTATCTTCTTGTGCTTCAAACCAACTTTAAAGCCCAACCCTTCTGCTACATTTGAGAAATCCTACACTAAAATCAATTATAAAACAGCACAAAAAGTAATATGATAATGCATCAAATTTTATTTTTGTGAAACTAAAGTAGCTTACCTCAAATATTTGTTTTATGTAAACATTTTCTGCAGGCTTAGACACATGAATCCATAATTCATTATCCCATGAACCGATACTATTTAAGCAAATAGCATAGTCAATACTCTCACGCAATCGTTGATCAAAGCTCCGAAGCCACTGCAAAAGGTAGAATATTAAGATCAAGGGACCACCAAAAAAAAAATTGAGAACAAGATTACGTTAATGGAAAGACATAAAAAAATTTAAGGATAATGAAAATTATAATCAATTGAGAGGAGATAAGCACCTTTTGAGTTCCATTGTAGTTGTAAGGTCCACCAGACGTTAGCCCAAAGAGTAAATTATACCTTCCTCTTGTCTTAGGATTTGAATACAGAAGAGAAAATAACCTAGCTATTTCAAGAAGTGCCGCAATGCCACTTCCATTGCTATCACTTCCCACTGATAATGCCTACAAACATAAATTTTCTGACACCTTTGTACAGTTCACATGATTTGATTTTATAGATTAAATTTGATAACATGACTTACAGGAGCAGCCCCAAGCGTATCATACGATGCCACTATAGCAATGGTTGGGAGTTGACTTGCATCTCCATCTGTCTTCAGCCCTGGCAACCATCCCTGTCACCAATCAAAGAAAACATGCAATTGAAGTACAAGTTTTGGCAGACCAAGCAGCAGTAGCAGGATATGTAGAAAAAAAATACAATTAAGTGTCATGTCCCGATCTAGTGCAGAAGAGTATAGATAGAGCCATGGCTCATAGCTATGTGAGCTTATGTGGATTAAGCAAATACTTGAGGAGTTGAGACTTAATGTCAGGTTACCTTTGACTGTATATTATGACAACCAGACAGCAGTCCATACTGCTTAGAATCATATGTTTACTAAACCCCTAATGCAAGACTAGATTGGATTTATCATGTAATAAACTGGAATTATATGATACAGATGTCCCAGCTTAAAGGGGAGTGTTAAGGGGTATATGTCTAATAACATATTAAGATTTTTAGTATAAATACTAAGCATGTATGTTAGGATAAAATAATAAACCCTAAAAACTTTTCCCGCACACAACTATCTACTTCCAAGCTAAAACATGCCTCAAGTTGCACCCCCATGGTGCAATCCTATAAAGAATTTAGGATATATTGGTCTGACTTCAAAAATATCTATATTTAAATGATCCAATATGACTATGACAGGATGATTGAGATTGTTTGAGCAACTTGTGTAAAGTTGACCTTGGGAATTATAATTATGAGGGCAGGGGGCTTTCTTCCATTAGTAATGAGGATTTGGAATATCAAACATTGATCAATAAAAGAGAGATTCAACAAGGCCCATTTGACTCCCCAATTGTTTATCCAATCTGCATACTTTACAAAGAAGCAGCATTGAGCATGAGGCAGAATTATTGAAGGTCCCAAGAACTCTTTTTTTGGTAAGTACTGAAGGTCCTAAGAACTTAATGGACCTTAAACTTGTAATTCCAAGCACAAACTGCTTCTCTCACTTCCATCATGATTCTATTCATTCTCAATTGGAAAAGGAAGGTTAAATGGGAACCTGAATGTTTGTGATTGTGGGAGAAATGAGTTTCTTAGGTTCTGGTACAGAGACGACAAGCTTGAATCTGCAACATTTCATAAGAAAAGATGAGATCAGACAATTTCAATGACAATAAAAATGGACTAGGGCATTGCGGATAATGACATTAAATATACATTTAAGTATGAAATTATGTTGACTATTTAATAGACATTTCTTTATTTTGTGGGACAATAAGGTGAGGGACTTTGTCCCAGACACGCTTCAACCCCAAAATCACTCCCATGGGGAGCCAGACATGCCACTGAGCCAAGAGGCTCTTGGCATTATTTAATAGACAAATAAGATTAGCTAAAAGAGAGAAGCAGCAACAATTAAATCAGCAGAAAATGTGATAAGCTTCAAAAGGAAAAATAAACAGAACAGGGCACGGTTTACGTAAGATTTTTTGGCCTTTAAAATTCAGCAAAATGCTAATTATACACTCCTCCCTTTGTCTATGGAAGCTGATAGGTGCGAAATCAGGGAACATTTCTTTATTTAACCTCTTTATGTAAGTTTAAAAACAAGCTTCCATAAACATGATTACATTGCCAAGCCTCCTTTTCCTTTGCTGTAACGAGCTTCTAAAAGGTCATTACATATAAGCAAAACATTTTTTTTATAATTCAATTGTTACAACAAGTGGAAGAGGGACTTATCCCAAAAAAATCAAGTGGAAGAGAGGGGATTCAAGTTTTTCCGTGAACATCCCAAGGAGTGGCAAATATTTCTCACTCAAATGAATCCACAATACACATTCAAGCAACATGTGTCACAACAGCATTCAAAATTTGAGAAAAGTTCAAGGACATATAAAAATTATACCCGCCAGTAGTTGCAGTAGCGGGCTGACCAATGGCATCGGTCCTCTTCACATCAGCCAATACAGCATCAATATCATCATCCTCAAAAGCAAAATACACAGGATACTGTAAAAAAAGCATAGCAACGTATTAATAGGCATTTCCACAAATTAACTTAAAGATAGAGAAAAGGTTTTTTTATTAGTAAACATGAAGGAACTACACTCCAAACAGGCAGCAAGCCTAGTTTGACTGTAAGGCCAGCCCATCCACACGGCAAGTCACCCACCCCTTGAGGCATCACCCAACTCACACCCAAAAGTAAAAACATCTATGTTAAAACCAATAAAAACCCAAAAAAATCAGTAGGGGGCTGTGGTGATTGTTGTAGCAGTGGGTTTTGAACCCACAACCTTACCCCCCACAGCTCACCTAGCACTTGCAAGGGGAGGATTGAAGACAAATGGAGATGCCACGCAACTGATTTCAAACTGACTCATGTGAAACCACATTTATGGGTGCTTTGGATCAGCATTGGTCTGAAATTTTTAAACCCCACTCAGTTGAGTCCATTTAAAATTCCTCTCCAAAACAAACGAACCCAATCACTGCATCTGCCTATTAGTAAAGGAGACCCCAAGACATCACATTGGGTGAATGAAAGAGTTTGACAGCTGAGATAGACTAAGAATGTAACTGCCAAAATGAGCAAGTGAAAAGGCTACACACAAGTAATTCTTGAGCAATAAAGAACTCAATAAAACAGCACTGAGCAGAGGTCAAATTTAAAATATATAGGCATCATGAACCAGTAAATGAGAGATGTAAAAATAAATAAACAGCTGCAATTACGATGTAGTGCTTAAAGAAAGGACCAAAGAGATTATAAAGGTTACACTTACAGGAACATTGGCATGTATAAGTAACTGTTCAAGTTCTGCCATTACATTCTTCAACAGGTCATTTCCTTGATTTTGATGATTACTTCTCATGTCATCTTTATTTTCAAAACTAAACATCTGGGGAAGCAGAAACAATAAGCCCCCCAAAGGCTGTCTTTGAGCAATATAGTCTGGATATGTATGTCAAAAATAATAACAATCTTGATCAGGAAGTAAAAAAAACAAAGTGCTAAATCTTCAACTTCAGAAACAAATGGAATTGGAGATATATATTATCTAACCATTTTGTAAATAAGAGAATGGAAAAAAGATATCCATACCAGCTATAAATAAAACAAAATCTAATCAATGGCTGAAGAAGGAAAAAGGTGAGAATTAGTATCATATCTGAAGTAATATTTAACCATCATGGATACATGAAGGTGTTGGACTTTATTACTTATTGCTCTTATTAATAAGGGTGCATGCAGCATATTGCCAATGAGCTATAGCATACTGACACCTCCTTCTCCCATAATAATTTGTTGGAGGGTGAGGTCACTCATGAGTTGAAAACTCATTGGGTGCCTGTGTAACTTATCAATCCAAAAAAAGAGTGCATGCTCAACAAGATTACAGTTCATTATTATAATGGGGCAAATCAAAGACAAATCTTTTATAAATAAAAAAATTCAGGTTTTTTTTTTTTTTTTTGGTTCCCACTTCCCAGTAACCTTACAGCAGGTCAGCATCTAAAAGCCAGTTTTTTTTTTTTGATAAGTGATATGTTTTATTAATGAGAAAACTAATGCATCAAATACACAGGGGATATACTAGATGAATAGCACATCTAAGTACTAAGCTTACAATGTTCCATGAAATTCAGGTTTTTTTTTTGGTCTCTATCTACCTGCAGTAGTTTTTTTTTTTTTGTTTTTTTTATTGAGAAAGTTATAATATCATAATAAACTTACCATATACTCTTTAAAAAACAAAAAAGCATTTGTTTCCAATAAAACCTCTCTTTGAAGTTACAAGACCTGAATAGTTTGTGTCCAATTGTAGCAGTTCAATTGTCCTAAAAGTACAAAATCTTACCCAGTTGACTTATTTTACATAAATTGCAAAACTACAAAAAAGTAAAAAAGAAACATTCTTCCAAAGCCAAGTACTTGCAAAACCCATTAATGGAAAAAGCACTTAAACTAGCTAGCTAGCTAAGCAAGCCAGAGAGAAGCTTAATTGTGCATCAGAGAAATGAGTACCTTGAAGGAACGTGATGTTGAGGTCGCGGACTGGGATCATGAGGACGGTGCGGGAGAGATCGGCGCCGGCAGGGAAGTGAAGAGAGCCGGCGTGGTGGTTGAGCTTGGCGAGGCGAGATCCGAAGGGGGCGCCGGAGATGTCGTACTGGATGAGGCGGTAAACGTCGACGACGGTGGCGGCGTCGCAGAGCTCGACGCAGGTCACGAAGAAGAAGACGAGCGCGATCATCGAGCACACCGAGTCGAGCATTTCTCGCTCGCGAGCTTTTCGCGAACCCATCGATGAAGAAGATCTAGGGTTTCGGGATTCAGATATAGATTCAATTATTTTGATTTTTGGTTTATAAAAATTTGAGTGTGTTTTATAGTTAAATTAGAGAGAGAGAGAGAGAGAGATTTCTTTACAGTGGAATAGCTCTCACTGCAAGTTCGGTATTAGTTTTGTTTGCAGTTGCTTTTTTTTATTTTTTATTTACTTTTTTCTAAAATCATTTTCTGTTGCTGTCATTTCATTTGGGGTTGTCAATAAATTACCAACTTCTAAAAAAAATTATTATTAACTATATAATAAATTACCACCTTCAACTTTAATAAAAATCATTGTTAATTAAGACTTAAAGATCCATCAATTATTATTTTTTACTACACAAAATACGAATTAAATTAATAATTTTGGGGCATGTAAATTAATAAATTTTTGACAAAATGACTACATGGATTGTGATGTTTGATACTCAATTAATCAAAACAATGACAAACCAAAAGTTAAAAGAATAACAAATTTTTTTTTTAAAGCATCTTTTCCTTTAGTTTTTAATTGTCACTCACTCAGTGCCTAGCAAGAAAAAGATACAATTTAGGAGAGATTATACATTTACTTCCTCATGGCTAGAAATAATTTCAAATTGCGATCCTAACTTTTAGAAACCAAAATTATAAGTTCGATCAAAATAAAATTGTAACTTTTTTTTTTAGTGGAGTTTGTGTCCAATGTGCTTATGCATGTAACACATTGGGATTTAGACATGTATCCAAATCTGGATATGTGTTCGAATCCCAACATATCCAATGCAGTAATGCATTGAACACAAGCCATGTCCTTCTTTTTTTTCCCTCCATTTACGTGATTTTTTTTTCCATCTGAAATGCATATGTTGCATAAGATTAAATATAATTGTCGAACTCAATTGAAACAAAGCTAATATATTTTCAGTTCAAAATATTATTGAGAACGTAATTTGAAATCACCTCTAATAAATAAATAAACCATAAGTGTATATTTAACAATAACAATAATGGGCAGACAAAAAAAAAAAGGCCCTGATTAGCAATGTCTTGATCTGAAGCCGCCCTGAACCCCATGATGAGCAATCCTATGTTTTTGGACTTTTAAAGCGTTTGGAACCCCATGTACCCAAGTTCAACCTCAGCTTTTTGTCCCTTACTGATATGTCATTCTAGGATGCTGATATAAGGATATTCGACGTTAGTTTTCCTTTTCTGACGTATAACAAAGTTTTATTAATGTTTTTTTGGATCAACATGTATCATCTCAGCAAAAATAAAAAAATTAAAAAAAAAGAAAAGAAAAAGGAACAACATGAGTCATCAATTGAGATAGGCCTGCCCTCTTCCTGGCCTTATACAGGGCTTATTATCATAAAAGTGGATTTTAGTATAAATAAAATCATGCATATATTAATATTAGGTGGGCCTAAGTTAAGTACTTGAGCTAGATTGAAGGTTGATGAAACTCAGGAAGTTTTTATATAAAAAATAATAAATATCTCAAAATTGTATCCATCATTTCTTTGTGACACTTTTGCTGCTTGTTCCTTTAGCCATAATTTGGCAAATGACCATTAATATTATTCCAGACTTTACAGTTGCAAATAGAAAGCTAATACTATAGTAAAATCTTCACTATAGTACATAGCAGCCTGCATTCTTTGCTACATACTATAGTGGAAATTTTACTGCAACCATGTTGGAAAGAAGAATAAGGGAAGTGATTAATGGGGGTGGAAACAGTATGAAAAGATTAATACCAGTAGATTTGATTCCATCAATTTGTAGGAAAATTTTCCTCTTTTTCTTGAGGTAAAGTTATTGACACCATTGAGAAAGAACATATGACATAATCACCCAAAAGTAACAACTTTTGACAGAGACGTTCGTCATAAAGATAGGCACATACATGTATTAGGCACCATACTTGAATTTGGAACAGATGTTAGTAATAGCCTCACTGAGAAGGTCATCATGCTTGAGAGTAGAGGTTTAGCCCTTACCAGTAGAACTTGCAGAGTTTTAATATGAACCAGCTAACCATGCTGGAATCAGATCCTAAAAGAAATGCAGTATTTCGCTTTGGACATCTTGTAGGTGATTTCCTAGGCTGAATCTAGGTACTGAAGTCAACATAGGTAGGCTTGCAAAATGAAGCTGAATTTATAACCCTAATGACACTGAACTTCCGCAAAGCATCCAGCTCTATTAAAATAATTGCTAATGAAGATGATATTCAGTCACTTGAACCATCCCCATTTTCTGGAAAGACAAATTGCAGGTCCTCATTATCTCTATAGACTTGAACGAGAGCAGCAGCTTTATAGACAAACATCCCAACCATGGCTGGCACAAGCTGTGATGAAACAAAACAACTATAAAATGACAAATTTCCTTATTAAGCTTCATGGAAATTTCTTTTCAGTCATTTTTTTTTAGATAATTCAATAATTGAGGGAGGGGGAAGTTGAAGGCTGGATGTCTCCTTTGGAAACACCAGGAAATGCAAACCAGTTAAGAACTTAAGCTACAATGGCCAGGCTCTTGGCGAATGTTTTACCAGTCCTAATACGTGAATCCAGAAAAAAATAAAATAAAATCATTACAGTATAAGTCATTTCAAGGGTTACCTGGAAATCAAATAAGTCATTGGCAAAATACTGATGAGACAGGACCCACAATCCATATATTGCTGCTGGGATCACAAGCCTTGGAGATGAAAGAGCAATTCCACTACCCTTGATGGATTTCTCTATCGAATCCTTAAGGTCCTCACTTCTGATTCCAATTCTGAGTTGGAGATGGAGAATAATGTTAATTTAGCCATAAAAGGGAATAAAGAGTGTTTGACTACAGAAAATAACAACACAGAGTATGAAGAGATCAAGGCTGAAGTTTTGGGTTCTACTTCTTCTTCTTCTTTTGCATGAAAACTTGAGGAACGATTTCTCTGGACAGGTTGTCTACATGTTTGTATAAGAGCTGAAGGTACAAGCAACTGCACTGAAAACAATGTCAGTTAAAATACAAGAATAAACATGAATAACTTGGGCTGCTAAAACATTGTAAACAAATTCAGGAAGTTTTCCCTTTGTTCTTTTTCTTAAAATTTGATGTGAAAGCATTATTAATTTGGTTCAGCATAAGATTCCAGTAAGTCCTTAGAAAATCTATAACTCTAAAAAGAATTCGATTACTGAATCTTTGCAGCAAAGGGCAATCATATCAGTCATGTGAAAGTCTGAAGAAATGGCTTGGTTAACAAGTCTTCCAAAAAGAAAAATGATTCAGTAACTGTTTATGGAACTCCCCTTTATGGGTCATATTCAAGTTATGGGGAATCATTACATTTTCAGGAACAGTCACTCAATCAAGCCATTACTTCAATTAAACAATCTAAACATATGAAGTACAAATGTATCAACCTGAAAAGAACTCCTGTCCCGTAACTAACTGCAGCCTGTGAAAGTAAAAGAGGCAGGTCAGTACTCTTTAAGCACATAAAACTACATTATTTCCAGAAATACTTGGAAAAAAATAAAAGATGCTTGATTTAGTTGCTGTCAAGACAAAAAAGAAAAGGAAAATAACTTTTAAAAACAAGATGAGTTAGAATCATTCCAGTAAGATTCCAGGTATTCATGTTATTCCAATCCTATCAGCAGTTAAATAGAGCATAATTAATATAGCATAAAAACTGTTGAAATTGTAGTGTACAAGGTAAAATCTTTAAAGTTCTAATGGAAAATTTATTATCTCTCATGACTCGGAGCAACTGTATTGCTTAACTTTGAAGACTAGCTCTTTATTCTTCCCTGTGAAATGTTACCTGGGCTGATAAAACTATCAAACAATACCCACTGCATGCGGTTCCAATACCAACAGATAAAAGCATCATCTCCCTTTTGAGCTACAAGAGAAGGTGCAAAAAAATCAGCATCCTCTGCAATATCTGAATAATTTTGGTTATGGAAATGATGCAGCAAAGTAAAAAAAACGTAAAAGAAACTAAAATGGGCCTGGTTAATCCTTCTTTATTACTTCAACTATTGTGGTTTTTTTGTCTTCCCCATATAAGAGAGAAAGAGGGGAGTGGGGGGAGGGTAATAGAGAATTACAACTGCATAGAATGTGAAGGTTATGTTTCAGGTGAACATAATAAAGCTCATCTATGTACGTTTTTTTATTGGTAAGTCCACACACTCAGGGGGGTTCATGAATCCACCACCTCATCCTCCACCTTGCTCTTACAATGGAAGAAGATACCATTTGAGCTAGTAAATTCATATATGCACTCTTGATGAAATATAAAATACAAAACCCAACCATTGATTTCATAAAAATTAAAGATTCCTCAAAAGAGAAAAATTCAGCTGCATACAGAGTCAAGAAAAGTATCATACAGCTTCATAGTTGAGGAGGTTCAGTTTCTTCCTTCTTTCACTATCATCCTGCAACGCCTGTAATTGCATATATAGATAAGAAACAACTGAAATTGCACTATAGATAAGTAATAAACAAAACAAAAATTCCATGAAGGAAATTTTTTATATTTCTTAGGGGTTGGAGGGTGAAGGGTGGTGGGTTTTAATAGCAAACATAAAGCATCAGTGTCAATATAATAAAAACAACTAAAAGCTTACCTTAGCGATGGCTTTCTTATTGACTGGTGCAGGGTTGTCACCTGATACCCATTCAAGGGTTCTTGACAGTTTCAAAAACCCACCATCATTATCACTTTCCATTACCTATAAATAAAGGACCATTAAAAAGGTGAAATGGTGAATGAATTTGTTTGTTCACAAATATAAACATGAAACACTAATACAGCAAGATTTTCAATTAGAGTTTTGGAAGAATAAAAGGGCAAAGAACTACCAAAGTAGGAAGGCACATTTTAGTTTATGGTATCAGTCACAAGTTGTTGAGATTAAATTAAAAATAAATCAAAGGTGAAGGTAGTCACTAGATAAAGCTAAAATTTGAACTTATCAAAGACCAGAAGATGCAAAAAGTCTGTGTTTGTCTGACAGTGCAGTTAAATACTTTCCACATTTGATGAGGATCCTCCTTCCCTCTCTTGATTTCATTAAATCCAGCAACTGATTTATTTATTCACAAGCCATTCCCACAAAGCTTATGCTTCAAGATATATGCATCTGACTGCTTTTGCTTCAGGAACCCGCACATTAAAATCGTATTTTAAACTAAAGGATCCATCGTAAACTTTCCAAAAAGATGAACCAAGAATGAGGGAATGTCATCATAAATATTGTAAAAGAATATAGGCATGTATGAGCTTTGGGATTCCTTCAAGATAGACAAATTGTCCTGTCAAATTCTCAGAGCTTTAATACACAATTATCTTACACAATAATTTCTATTAATTCCTAACAAAAACTTTCATCTAGTAATCAGGGGGGCTCTAGAAATGATGTGAAGTGCTAAGATAGCCTGATAGGTTCACAATACTTCAAATACTTTGAAGCATTATATTCTCAACCCACCATCAGTAATTAGACCACTCTTTCCAATTGCAAATAGTCATATGAGGCATAGGAGATGTATAAAATCTGGATGTGTGGAAGAAAGGATGACGGGATTCAAAATCAGTTTGTTGATGATGATCACAAATGGTCAGAGAAACAGTTTTGCAGAAAAACAACTATCTTGATACAATTTCTATTTCAAATGAAAAGAGGAATTCTGGAACCTACATTAGAAATGTTCATTATTTATGCAGAATGCACAAGGACAACATTTTATAATCATTTACCAATCCTAAACAGTTTGATATGCTAAAATCACAGTTAGGCCATGTTCTTGACAAGGAAACAAAGCTGAACCCTGATTTCATAAAATTGCTGATCATAAGTGCGGCTTAAGAGTTTCAGTTCATTCCCTCTCATTCACTTTTTTTTTCTTCAAAAGAGAAGGATTTTGGGGGGGGGGGTTGTTGCGGGGGGGAAGACTACTTGTTTTCTAATATATGCAACACAATTGACCAATCAATGATATATTCCTTTAAGTTAAAATCACGTAATCCTGCAAAGAGTATCTTTTCATGCTAGCTAAAAAAAGGGAACATTAAAAAAAAACTTGGTGTACCTGCTCTGCTTGTTGAGGAGTGTCGGCAGGTTCGCCGGCATCAGCATCTACAAATTGCTGGACCTCCCTCTGCCAAAATATATCAGAAGCTTTTGATATAAAATCTCCGCTTAATTTTCTCTCCTTAAAGAACATTTGCAAAACATCCTCCTCTGCTACTCCACTCACTAGAAGTCAAGAAAAATAACAAAAAAGATAAGCTTGCAGTAATTACCCTGGTGAGTTGGCGAGGGAGGCAATCAGCAACTATGATCACATAAGGCACATGCAACTCAACACAAGTAGCTAAAAACTACATGATGAAGTATTATAAATAGAAACAAGTCCTGACAATTTACAAGGTCAACGAAAAATGCATACATAAATCATTAAATGTAACTAGAAAGAGCTCTCAATCTCTAGAATTCTAGTCGTAACATCCATCTAGAAAGACCAATAAAAGTGAATAACTTGGCTCTTATAAACAGCATATTCTAAGTCACATCAAAATTAGCAGTTTCAAAAGTATGTTTCAGAATACATATCCAAGTGCCAATTACCTTGCTCTTGTTACAAGGGAATGAGGTGCCATTTTAGCTAGAGCTCACTGGCAAAAGTTCTCAAATGTTACCCAGAACCCCGAATTTGTGCACTTTGTAAAAACATCATGCAACCCATATAGGAGTAACTATAACTACTAGTCCAATATCCAATGACACCCAAGAAATAAAAAACCATAATTTACTATAAAGATAAAGTCTTCGTAAGAAAAAAGGAAAAATCAGAGTTTGAATTGGGTCTTCCATTTTCAAGGAAACTGAGAAGAATTGCATTGATATCTGAGTGAGCTGAGTGATTCTATTCAATGTAATCAAAGTGAAGAAAATGTACTATAAGTATACTACACTAACTAACCTGGACGAGGGCTTGTTCTTAGGACTGAAACAGTGGGAAGTGTGGAGCGAGGAGTTGGAGAAATTCTTGGAAATGGGATGTTGGAAGAACTGTTAGAGGTAGTGAAGCACCTAACTCTTGAAAGGGTGTCCATTGTGATTGGGCAATCCAGTCCAGGCTCTTCCCTATGAAATGAACAAATATCTTAGTATTGAAGCATATGAAGTAATCTATCTGTGTGGATGATGTTGATTGGGGGAGTGGGCAAAACTGAAAAGGGCGTTTAAAATTGTGCAAAATTGGGTCTTTTCCCAATCTCATGGGACATTTCGCAATTTATTGTTAAAAAATAAATAAATCAAAAAAAGAAAGAGATTTTGAGATTTTTAAAGATAACAAATTAGAGGAATCCATTATTATTGTTATTATTATTTTATAATTTGATATTTACAACTGAGGAGAGAGAATTTAAACTATGAATGTCATAGACATACCAGAATGTATAAATTAATTGAACTATAAGACTTTTGATGGTGAATTCAAATAATAAACGATCAAAATATATGAAATTTAGCCATTTAAAGACCATATTTTGTGTGTTCTAATACCTTGTTATCACGTTTGAAAATAATATAAACTGGAATTTGGATGTTCATTAACATTTGGATTCAGATTAACTATTATATTTTGTCTCTCTCATATGTGAATCTAGATGCTCAATATCTAAATTCCACTTTTTTTTTTTTTTCATTCTATTCTCTTCTCTTTACTCCATTTGATATATGTTTGATTTCATTCCATTATTCCATTTTAATTTTTTAACCCTTCTATCCATTCACATCTCTCGTCCACTTTTTCTTAACATTACATTTTTAAACAATTATTTTGATAAATAGCATTGTTTGAAATTTATTTTTTTAAAATACTCTTATGAATAGACATGTGCTAAATATGGTTAATGATACAACTATTTTCAAAAGTTTGGTCTACATATTTCTCGTGTCTTCAAAAGACAAGTTATAGTTGAAGATGCTAAACCCACCTTCTCTTTAAGAAACTTGCAATGTTTTTAAATAATTTTCAAAGATAAATCAACAATCATGACTCAATATGCATCATTTGGTGTTTCCAGCAAATGCATTCATAATTTAAATCCCCTCTATTGTTGTAACTATCGAAATATCAACAAAAAAAAAAAATGTAACTAAGCATGGTATTTGTTTCCTCCAAAACTTGATATTTAATCATAATACTCATTTAAATACTAGATATTTACACTGCAATATGTCAATCTCATGCTCTTCTTTTCAGTTACCTGGATCATATGAGCTCAATAACCTACACCACAATCAAAACAATGTAGCAAAAGCATCAATATCATTGAAATTACAATCACTTAACGACACGTGTTTAATGAAAGTTGATGTGAAAGTCTTACTTGAATAAATTCGAAATTTTAAAAACTCAATTGAATAAAAGTGAAGTTAGAAGCTTAAAATGAATTTAGCTCAAACTTAAAACCATTCTTATTATTTTGTGAGGTGTAAAATTATTACTTAAGTTTTGGTATTAGGTTTATTAACATCTCTTCCTACCATTGATAATAAACACTCTAATTAATCAATATACTCATAACAATTTCCTTTTTGTGAAACAATTTATGGGTTACAAATGAGCTGGATTTAAACTGGGTCGACGTTAAGACCACAAACCCAACTAAATCCGGCCCATGACACTATTTAAACTAAAAAAAAAACCATTAAAATAACAAAGGGTCGTAATTCAGGCGGGCCCATTCAAAACCAAAAGATCCATTTCCATATCCAAGTCCCAAATTTAAGATCAGCCGCGAAGGCGCGTTCTCTCTTCGTTCTCTCTGCTTAAACCCTCACACACACATTGCTCACCACCACCAAGCTGTTTCTGCAAAACCCAAATTGAAAACACAGACTCACAGAGAGAGGAAGAGAGAGAGAGAGACAGAGATGGATAAAGTGAGAATAGAAGAGGTACAGTCCACTACGAAGAAGCAGCGCATCGCTACTCACACTCACATCAAAGGTCTTGGCCTTGAGGTATATAAATTTCATACTCTAATTTTCCAATTTTTAGACGCTTTAAGGGTTTTGTTTTTCTTGGTCTTTAAAATTTCTATAATTTATTGCCGTCATCGACTTACATTTTCTTTATATAAATGTATTTTCAAATAATTGTTTGTTCAAAAATGACACGGTAGTTGTTCTAAATGTGCTTAGGGTGCGTTTGTATAAGCTGTTGGAAAATCGTGTTTAAAGATTATAATGAGCGTTTGTAAAAAAATGCTATGTACGGGGAGTTGTGGTTGCAAAATAGAGTTTTGGTAGGAGTTATAATTGTTTGGTCACTGAATATGATGCTGAGATTAGTTCTTTAGGACTATATGATTCTGAGGATTTTAGATGGTTGTATGGACATATTGATAATGCATTGTCATGCTCTGCTTAATTTTCTTTGTACTGTCCTCTCTCGCCTATATGTTGATGTGTGTGTGTTTTATTATTATTATTATTATAAAGTGGCAGACCTCTGTTTTGTGGGCAAGAAAACAACATTTGAAATAGAGCTTGTGAATGTCAATTATATAAACCTGTTTATGGGCACCAAAGGAGGGAAAAGGGGTCACTTGTCAGACGACCAAATCCTAGAGGCCTAATTAGATCCTTGCTTGAATTGATATTGTAGATCATGACTGGTTTTCTGGTTTGATCTTCATGTGAATAACTGGTAATTCTATGTTGGATTTTTGGTCATTAATTTCCAGGCCAGTGTAAGAGCATTGCCCTTGGCTGCTGGGTTTGTGGGTCAGGCAGAGGTAAGGGAAGCATCTGGTCTTGTAGTTGATATGATACGGCAGAAGAAAATCGCTGGGCGGGCACTTCTACTGGCTGGGCCTCCTGGTACTGGAAAGACAGCTCTGGCTCTTGGAATGGCACAGGAACTTGGGAGCAAGGTACTTCTCACATTTTATCTTGGTAACTTGTTTTGTTTTTTTTATTTATCAACATTTTTTATGTTTCCTTGGTGAGAGTTCTTTGTTGACGTTTCATGTTTTTCCCCCATTATGATATTAGATGATTGATGGTCCTTCAGGCTTATTAAATAAAACTATTCTTTGTTATTTTGCAGGTTCCATTCTGCCCAATGGTTGGGTCAGAAGTGTACTCATCAGAAGTAAAGAAAACTGAGGTTTTGATGGAAAACTTTAGACGGGCCATTGGTCTACATATCAAGGAAAATAAAGAAGTCTATGAAGGAGAGGCAAGTTACTAATGCTTCTTTGATATTTGTCTGATGTGACCATAATCTCTTTGTGTTATTTTTATCTTTACTTCTTAATTCTTGATATGTTGCTGTTCTTGTCATAGGTTACTGAACTTTCCCCGGAAGAAGCTGAGAGTGTGACAGGTGGCTATGGTAAAAGTATTAGCCATGTGATCATTGGATTAAAAACCGTGAAAGGAACCAAGCAACTGAAGTTGGACCCAACCATTTATGATGCCTTGATCAAGGAGAAGGTAGGTTCCTTTTATTTATTTGCTGTTATTTTTACAATGATAGAAATATATTTGCTTTTTTGATATATTCATTTACTTTGTATAATCTCTTTGTGAGGTATTTTAAATTTACTCATCCTTCTTATCCATGGAGTGTGTGTGAAGCTGTTATATGCAAAATTTTCAATGACTATGTTCATTTATTATTGTCACCTTGCAAAATGTTCTTCCATCAAAAGGAATACGATCCTTGTGGATTGGTGTTGTATGTGTAAAGCTAGTGGCAAATTAGTTGAATATCTGAGGCTTTATTGTTTTATTGCTAGAGATTTGTGGTCTTTTACCTTTTCTTTATTTTGAGTGGGTGATACCTTCAAAGGTTACTGATTTGTTCCTTATGTTTGGGGGGCAAAGTAACAGATCAATATGGAATGCTACTCTACGTATAACATGGGTGATTTTTAGAGAACAAAATGATAGCAGTATGAGTGAATGCTTGCTTGCTTTTGGCTGCGTCCTCATTTTTTGGTTTATAAATAGATTTTCTAGACAAGATGAATCTTAAATGTGGTCTTTAGGTGAACCTTTGTACACATCTTCTGTATACTTTACATCCCTTTTTTTCCTAATAAAAAATTCAGTATTACTAGTGTTGCAACATGTGCTTGAGTATGCCAGGTCGTTTGTTTTTGGGGCAAATTTCTGTTTTATTTTTAATTTTAATTTTAATTTTTTTTTTTAACTTAGGATAGGCAACTCAATCTGATGTCATGCCACTTTGATCCCTGTTCTTCATTTTCCTGCTGTTTTTATTTATTTATTTTAAAACTTTTAACCTGGGGTTTGGTGTGCTCAAAAGGAGAATCTAATTAAAAATTTGATTATAGTTTGATCCCTTTTTGGTTTACCTGATACAATGTTGCAGATGGCTGTTGGTGATGTTATATATGTTGAAGCAAATAGTGGAGCAGTAAAGAGGGTGGGCAGAAGTGACGCTTTTGCTACAGAATTTGACCTTGAAGCAGAAGAGTATGTTCCACTCCCTAAAGGAGAGGTTCACAAAAAGAAGGAGATAGTTTAGGTCTGTTTTCATTCAGCTACTAGGTTTTTTTTGTGTATGTTGCATATTTGTAAACTCATAAGTGACATACTAATTTATAATAATAGTGTTAGACATTTCCTGACTATGTGCATTCCATATGAGATCAGGATTCAAGATAGTTGCGCATTTCAATTTTTTGACTGTCAGTGTAGTTATTAATTGCAGCATTTCTTTCATAAATGCCATATTGACATTTTGTGAAGCATATGCCATCAAAATATAAAGAATTTAAGCTGCATATGTGTTTGACCTATGAGGGAAATGTGTTATAGAAATTATCTGACGAGACGTAACTGACTCTTGAAGTTGCTTGAATTTCTCTTATGACTGCAGCCGACCCAAGGATGATATAGCTAGAATTTAATGCCTCTTAAGTTGGTTGAACTTATCACCTTGTGACTCTTGGTGGCATAGTAAGTTGTTGAGCTTCTTATAGGATTTGTAACCATTAGGCCTGTTCTAAGTGGTAAAGTGGGGGGTGGAGTTGGGTGGTTCATTGATGCGGGAGATGCAAGAAAATTATTATTTAATATTATTTATGTTTGCAAGTCAATTGTATTTTTATGTTTTAGGTCCTAGTAGTTTATTAGGCTATTAGTATTTTAATTTGGGAAGTAAGGTTATTTTTGTAATAAGGCAATTAGGGTTTCCTAGCCAATTAGAATTAGGGTTTAGCAATCCTTTATAAGCAACCTATTGTACTCTTTAAGGAGATAGTTGACATTTTGATGAATGAAAAAAAATGGCCGTTTGGTCTTTCTTTGATCTGGTGCTGACTCCAGGTCTACCTTAGGTGCCAACTCTTAATGGTTTTCCCGCTTGGTGCTGGCTCCAAGCAAGGCCTAGGTGTTGACTCCTAGGTCATATCCCTTTATTTATTGTTGTTTTAGTTTTGTTCTGGTTGTCCTGCATCATTCATACAATCATATTTTGCTTAGCCAAAGAAAAAAAGGGAAAGAAAAAGAGAACTAGGAGAGAGAGAAAGAGTGAGACTGAGCTTAATGTATATAAGCATTGCTTTCAGTTCATATATATATATATATTGTTGTGCTTCTGATAGAATTTTCTTTTTGTTTTCTTAGATTATGTTGATGTTGACTATTGGTACTGGAAGTTTATACTTATCAGAAGACTCATAAACTGATCTTTTTTGCAATGTAATGGGCTTCCTATTTTGATGTTCAGTTTTCTGTTTGCTTATCCAATCTCTAACAGGATGTAACACTACATGATCTGGATGCTGCAAATGCACGGCCTCAGGGTGGGCAAGATATACTGTCATTAGTGGGGCAGATGATGAAGCCTAGGAAAATAGAAATCACTGACAAGTTAAGACAAGAAATTAATAAGGTACTACTTCATAAATTTTTTTTTTTGATAAGAATTAATAATAAAGTAAATAAATTAATCTACTTCATAAATTTATGTCAGATATTAATTTCAACGTATTATTTTCTTTTGATAGAAGCTTAAATCATGGACAGCAAGTCATACGAAGTTTCTCAAAAAATTTTGCAATTATTTTGGGAAATCCTTTTCTTAAGTGGTTATTATTTTTCTTACAGTTCTCTGATTAAGTTGAAAATTCCAAGACATTGACACAGTCCATTCTTCTTTTCACCAATAATACATAAAAAATCATTCTATACTTTGTCTTTATCCCACTATGATGCATTAAAGATGAGATGGTGTATGTTTGTTCCCAAATTTATGTTTTTGTCTAGCTTTGGAGGTAATTTTTTTTTTTTTTTAATGACAGGTTGTTAACCGGTACATTGATGAAGGTGTAGCAGAACTTGTCCCTGGAGTTCTATTCATTGATGAGGTTCTTTTCTCTATTATGTCTGTCCATGTTTTAAATGTTTCATGGTTGCTCTTTATTATTATTTATTTGTTTATCTATCATTATTTGCAGGTACATATGCTGGATATGGAATGCTTTTCATACTTGAATCGTGCTTTAGAGAGCTCACTATCTCCAATAGTAATCTTTGCCACAAACAGAGGGTTTTGCAATGTGAGGTATGAAATTCTTGTGCACCTGAAAGTTTTGCAGTGCTTCTTCCTTGACCGTCTTTTTAACCTTAATAAGCAACTTGTTACATATGAAAGTCACTGTTGCCAGTTGACAAGTCATAAATCTTAAAGCAGAAATTGAATGCATTTGTAATTGATTAATAGATATGCATGATCTACTTCTCTTAATGTGTTATTATTGTGGTTGGTGTTATCATCATTCAGGCCTTAACCAATAAATTTGCCATCTGTATTGCATTGTTAAGGCATCAGCCTTGATACTTAAGCCATACAAATGAAATGAGTGCATCACAAACTTCTTTTGAGCACTATTTTTCCTTTATGGCTTATAGCTGGAGCAACTTGGAGATGGTTTCTTTGGCTTGCAATGGTGGTCAGGGGATAAGAAAGTGAAGCTGTGCTGATGCCTAAGTAACAAAGAGTTTAACAACTAGGTATTGTATGTGTTTTGTGGGACACGGGTTTGTGAAATATTCTAAACCATGCTGCCCACTGCTAGAGGATCCATACCTAGGAACTTTGTCGATCTGATATGTAGAGCTTTTATATTGTTTATTCATTTTCATTTGATCTACTAATGTAAACACAAAGTTAAAAAAATATGGTCTTCATGGCTTCTGTAGTCTGTCCATGATTAACTAGGCCTTTTCCTGGGATGATGCCATGGTGGTTCCACATTTCTCAATGTAGTAAAATGTCAAATGTTTGGATTGATCGATGATCTTAAAGCTGCATTTGGTGGGGTAGGATACAGTTTGCACCCCAATTGCTAATGGTGGATTGGGCGGAAAAAAGTTAGTGACCTTTAATGAGAACATTTTGGGTAAATGGTTATGGCATTTTGGGTTGAAGGAAATGCTTCTATGGAGACATGTGGTAGCCATGGAATATGGAGAGGAGTGGGGAGGTTGGTGCACAAAGTCTGTTCAAGGAACTCATGGTTGTGGCTTATGGAAAAGCATAAGCATGGGTGGGAAGGGGTTTCTACAGTATATATACCCGCTTTGATATAGGGGAGGGTAGTTGTGTTTGGTTTTGACATTACAAGTGGTGTGGTGACCAACAATTGAGGATGATTTTCCAGATTTATATGATTGTTCATTAGTTAGAGATGCCTTTATTGGCTCTTTGCCAGGGAGACAGAAGGGAACATAGGAATAGGGGTGTCAGATTTGAGCGTGACTATTGATTGGGAGATAGAGGTGGTAACCTCCTTCTTTAATCTCCTTTATTCCAACATCCCTCATCGAGAAAGTAGAGATAGATTGATTTGGCAATTGAAAGGGAATGTAGATTTTGATGTGCGTTCTATTTGTGATGCCTCAAGGGGTCCCTGTTCTAAGAGTTTTCCTGGGAAAAGTATTTCATGTGTCAAGGCCCCAGGAAAATTTCTTTCTTTGTTTGGATGGTAGCATAGGGGAGGATCCTTGTGATAATCTCATTAAGAGAGTATTCATGCTAGTAGGGTGGTGTTGTAAGCACCATAGTGGGGAGATTGTGGAGCATCTTTTGTTACGCTGTAATGTTGCATTCAAGCTGTGGATTTTGTTTGGATGGTGGAATTGAATAGGCGAGCGTTTTTCACATATTTGTAATCTGACTCTATTATGTTTGATGTGGACTCTATCGTAGGAGCGAACCGTCATAAATTTGAGTATTTGGGAATTTCAAGGACACATTTGATAGAATTGTTTTTTCTTATTTTTTATTTTATTGGTTTGATTGGTATCCGGCATGGGGTTTTACTAATTTTAACTCCATTCTTAAGTTTTTAGAATCATTATACTTCTGTACATAACATCTTGTAATTCTTTAGACTCCTTTGTGTACTTTTCCATGTGCATGAAGTAGTCTCGTTCAATAGAATTCTTATTTACTTATCAAAAAAATTATTGGGGTTTTTTAGCAATCTTATTGAGCAATTGTGTGGTGGGTTAAATGGACAAGTTCTGTTGTAGATGGGCTCAGTGGTGGGGGTTTACTTGCTTGGATGAAAATGGTGGTTAAATTGATTTTGTGCAAGTGATGGAGGTTGGTGGCATGTGTGACAGCGGTTGCTTTAATTATATATATATATATATATATATTAATTCTTGTATGTGATGCTTTAATTACTTTGATCTTTTGTGTTTATAGTGGTCTACAAACAATAATGCTTTTTTGTCATCTGGACCATACCTCATAATTTCCTAGGAACCTTGACTTAAGTTACTTTGATGTTTTAAATTCTGAACATGAATCTTATAAAAAATTTCTGAATATGAATATGTTTTCATGCAGAGGGACTGATATGAACTGTCCTCATGGCATACCTGTTGACTTGTTGGACCGGTTGGTTATTATCCGTACACAGACTTATAATGTTGCTGACACGATAAAGGTTCAACCCAAATTTTGTGTTCTCTTACTGTCTAGAATTTCTCTTCAACTCCTAACCATATTATCATTGTCCACATACTGATATTTGTGGTCTTTGTTACTGTCAGATTTTGGCTCTCCGTTCAAATGTGGAGGACCTAGTTATAGATGACGAAAGTTTGGCTTACCTGGGCGACATTGGTCTACAAGCATCCTTAAGGTTTGGCTTAATCTTTAGATTTGCTGTTTCTGAGTCCCATCCCTCAAAAGATATTTAGTGACGCTTCTGTCATCTCTTCAGGCATGCAGTTCAGCTGTTATCGCCCTCCAGTATTATGGCAAAAATGAATGGCCGCGACAATATCTGCAAGGTAATAATATGATTTGGATTAATCTGTAATCAATGTGATTGAAGATGATTTAAAATATTGCAGAATTCTTCTTCCATCAACTACATTAGTAATTTTGTTTCAATTTATATGATTTATGGGCGGATATTGAGGAAGTGAAAGCTCTCTATATGGATGCAAAGTCTTCAGCAAGACTTCTTCAAGCGCAGCAGGAAAAATACATTTCATGATAATTCTAAACAATTTTCCCTGAATGTCAAAGGTAGTCTGAATTTGGAAGTAGCATTATTTAGGTTCGGTTAGCTTCTCTGTCGTGGGTTTTGAAAGAGCAGGAGGTTTTGGTCAAAGACTTTGGCTTCGTTGATAATTAATGTGTGTAAAGGCGAAATGTTTCGCAAGTGTTCCAAGCTACGGGAAATTTGTATTTGTCACATGAGTAGTGTCATGGTTATGCTGTCAGCAGCGATGCAAGTGGTGAAACTCTAGTTGTTGCACCATTCTGTTAATGAATGCATCTATGTATGGAACTAAGCTTTCAAATACGCTTCATATTTACCCTGGAAAATTACTAACCCAGTTATGTGATGATCACTAATTCTCAACTTTATATAACAATTTTTATGCGAATCTGTGTGAGCTTTATTTACAGCATGGAAGTAGCCATTGCTTTATATTTCCTTCCTGACTCCTGTGCTTCACATGCTACTAGAAGAAATAGTGATCAAGGGTAAATTGGAAGATATAAATATATATATTGCTCGAGTTGTTAAACCATTACTATATGAGTCCAATTTCAACATCAAATGTGGGTTTCCTGAAATTATGAAAGAAGGAAAAACTAATAATTTAGTTTTGACGGTGAATGAGATAGTATGTATCCTTTCATTCCTTTGCACAAAGACATTCTTACGGGTTATGTGTGGAGAGTATTGCAGGACACGATCATCCGAACTCTTGTCTATAGAGTTGAAAGATTATTTTCTTATACGTAGGGAGATAAAAAAAAATAAAAAAATGTTTGGCTAGGTCATTTCAATTACACAAACTTAAAAATGCTCACTCAATTTTTATTATGCAAATACCAAAACACAATAAATTCTTTAATGTGTTTTCATTTTTTTTTTCTCGACCTCTTTCTTTCTCCTGCACTCTCACTCTCTCCCTTTTCTTTCTCATCACACTAACCACATTGCTCTCCCCAACCCTCGTTGTCACTTACTTTCACCCCAGCCCTGCCACTATCAAAGCTTCAATCTGACAAACCATAAGGGGCTTTTATGGCAGCATCCACAACGGCTGCATCTCTTGGGGGTGATGAAGTGCTCAAAAACCCTCTCAACTTCAGCGGTGTGCTAGGTCACATCCAACACCCTCTTGCCCAACCACTTCCAAGAATGTTGCACTTTTCTCCAAGAAGTCACAATTGCCACCCAAGAGATTTTTCTTTAATAATACATGTTAAGATATTTACTATTATTAATATATCATTGACATACCTAGTTGATTTAAATCCACAATTTCACCCCCCTTATGTTGAAAAAAAAAAAAAACCATTTAAAGTAGGGTTCATTAGCAAAGTTTGTAATGACTTAGAGATATTAAACATTCCTTTGATGCAAAATCTAAGAAAATTATAAATAAATAAAAAATTGAAATTCGCGTCTAATAAAAAAGTTTACAATATTATTTGTGAAATTAACTTAGTGGTAGAAAATTCTTATAACTCATCATGCTTGTAAGTTTGGAAGTTGTAAATTCGAGTAGTGACAAATCTCATTATTATGCGAATGGCCCAATGCCATGATGAGTTGAGTTTAAGTAGGTTGGGTACTATAACCACACATGCGACTCCTTTTTTTTACCAATGAAATATTTTAAAAAAAAAAAAAATTACAAGAGTTGGGAAAAAAAAAATTCATATCTTGTTTTTTGCCCAGAACACAAGCTTGTTTCTTTGCCCGACCCGAGAACCCGGAACCAAACCACCTTCAAATTGAAACGTTATAGCAGATGAGGCGAGCTAGGGTTTTTGCATTCGTTGTCCACGACGAGAGCCAAGGCACCAGACCGATAAACCATGACTCGGTTGAGCTCGGAGCAGGTCTTGAAGGAAAGCAAAACCAGCGACCCCAACTCCGTCACATCTCTCAAGCTCAGTTGCAAAGCACTCTCCGATGTACCATCTCTCTCTCTCTCTCTCTCTCTCTCTCTCTCTAAAACCCTATCACAGCGCCATTTTCACTATTTTGAATTATCAGGTCTCATGCTTGAGCTACTTCACCAACTTGGAGAGACTCGACCTCAGCTTCAACAATCTCACTTCTCTCCAGGTCTACTTTCTCTCTAAACCCTAACATATTTATATATATGAATTGGAAGTTTTTGACATTGATTTCTGAAATGATATATACAAGTCAGGTTTTGGAGGCTTGTGTCAATTTGAAGTGGTTAGCTGTTGTGCAGAACAAACTGGAAAGCTTAAATGGAATTGAAGCTCTTTCTAAGCTCACTGTAAGTAGTAACAATTTCTTTTCAATTTTCAAATATTTCATTACTCATTTAAAAAAAAAATTTATTTACCATCTTGGTTTGGTTTGTAGTATAATGATGTTAATTTTTGAATCACTGTGAAGCATTTGAATGTTGAAATTTGTAGCATGGAATGTTTCGAATTGTACCAAGGTGGTGTTTAAGAACTCATTCAAGCTACCCAATTGATTCAATTTTAATTATACCATCTCAGGATTTATCCAAATATATATATATATATATATACCGTCTCGGTAAAAGTATTGTTTGCTCTATTTTCAAATGAGTTTCAGTTTGTTCCTTGGATTTCTGATTGAACAATTAGCCTCTTTGATGTGCTTATTGACGGTCTTGTGCTGATTTGTTCTTCCATCAGCAACATAACATAATCATAAGCTACATTTACTAATGCCACCTCGTATTTCAGTTTTTCCTTTTGCTATAAGAGGATAGCTATTCGCGTTGTGGCATACATAATATATACACACACATTTATATACTTACAAAAGAAAATTAACCTCTTGGATATTAGGTTTATTACAAATCTATTTTTCTATTGGTATTTTTCATGAAAGCCTAGTGGATTTTTCAATTTTGACATGAGTTATAATTTGGTCCTTTGATTTTTTATTGAAAAATTAATCTCTTTGATGTGCTTATTGACGGTCTTGTGCTGATTTGTTCTTCCATCAGCAACATAACATAATCATAAGCTACATTTACTAATGCCACCTTGTATTTCAGTTTTTCCTTTTGCTATATGAGGATAGCTATTCATGTTGTGGCATACATAATATATAAACACATTTATATACTTAATAAAAAAAAAAAAATTAACCTCTTGGATATTAGGTTTATTACAAATCTATTTTTCTATTGGTATTTTTCATTAACGTAATGGATTTAATCACATGAAATGTACATGGTTTTTGCCACATCATTAATAACTTTAAAATGCCATTATTACCATGCGTGCATCATGTCATTAAATTCGTTATGTTGTTACAAAAATTGTTAATATAAGGTTTGATTTGTCACATATATAATGTCCAGGGGGTTAATTGTTGAAATTGAAAATATGAGGACCAAATTGACACTGATGTCAAAGGCCGAAGGTGACATTTGTAAAAATCCCAAGCAATAAATACAAATCTTGCATTATACTAAGCCAAATTACTGTTGAATCAAGTTTTGTTTTGCAAGTAAGAAGAATAAGAGCATGACTTATGATTTTAGCTCACATACATTTTCAATTCAAGAACATTTCTTGTGAGGGTATATGTCTTTTTGGATACATTTTAGGTGAGGGAGGGGGATTAAAACCATAGATGTCTCCGTTGGAAAGACCAAGAAATGCCATTTGACTTAGAGGTCATTGACATTTGTTGTGAGGATAATGTTAATAGTATTACTAACATAATTGATATATTTTTCAATGGAGGGCCCACTTGTGCTTGGACCACGGAAATTTTAACATAAACTCAACCTCAACATATCCTTTAGTGGTTTTGATTGAGTGGGGAATTGGGGGTTGACTTTTTCAGAAAACTGTGCAGTGACCTTGAAAATTTAATTCAAAAATTGAAAATAAAAATGGTCAATGCGTTTATTCTTATGATTGTGAATGCATTATACAAGTTTGAGATTTAATAGTTGTTAATCAAGTTCATTGTTCAATAAGAAGATGATATAGGATTGGAACATTGGTTCCTATTAGCATGTCATAATATAAACTTGATAACACAACTTTTAATCCATAATGATCACATCAATCATTGATGTTGCATAGCAAATTCAGATTACTTTAATTAAATTGTGGAAGTTGTTTTCTTCTTTGTTTATTCTTGGTAACTTGCTTAAAATGAGGTATATCAGTCAATACTCAGAGGTACTTTTGGAAGGATGGTTTGCTTGTTTTAAAAGCTTCCACCATTCACCATGAATTACGACATATATTTGTAATTTATTATGACCTGTGGGGGGGGAAAAGTAAACAGAGTTGTCAAATGTAAAAGAGGTAGTCACCAGGTGCTAAAGGCAAGGTGAGGAATGCTCCTGTGATGCCTTTTGAGCTTTAAGGCGAGGAACACTCTCCTTTGGCTCCGAAGTGAGCACATTTGGGCATTTTTATTATTATTTAAGAACTTTCTTTTTTAATCTTTTAAGAGATGAGTGGCAACCTTGTGGCCAATTTAACCTACCTTCTTTGCTGGTCTAATTTTAAAATTTTGAATTATGTTATGTTCTAAAAGTCACTGTGTTCCATCTTTTTGTAAAACAGGTATTAAATGCAGGCAAAAATAAGCTTAGATCAATGGATGAGATCAAATCTCTTGTGAGTTTACGTGCATTAATTTTGAATGGTGAGCTTTGTGAACCTTATTGTAACCAATTGCATTGTCGTAGAAGTTTTGCAAGTTTATATTTGAATGCGGTTGGGTTAGTTGCCATTAGGTTTTACTTGCTAAAGGCGAGTACAATGGGCCTTTCTTTAGAAAGGTTCCCTACATTATCAACATATATATATATATGAATGTGATGAGAAACATAATTTCTCTGTGTGTGTTTATTTATTTTCACCGATGCCTTTTATTCTGGGTTGCACAGATAATGAGATTATCTCCATTTGCAAGCTTGATCAAATGAGTGACTTGAATACTCTAGGTATGACTTCATGATTCTTCAATACGATGTCTAAATTCTGTTTGATGATCGTAATTTTCTTGCACTTTAATGGCAACTAACAATCTATATTTGATTGACATTTATTTTGATTTGTTTTTGTTTGGAGTGATTGTTTTATTGTTAATGTCATAACAAAGTGTGAAGAGGCACAATTCAAATACACAGAAAGTATACATGAGATACACCAACATTGCAAGTAAAAGCTGAAGAAAAAGTAAAAAGTATCAAGAAATTCAAGCAAAGTAGAAAAAGAAAAACAGGCAATAGCAACCATCCAGTGCATAATTCCTGTAATTCTTCCTCTCTTGGATGGATAGATCCTCTTCCAACCAGCCAACCTTCGTTCTATATTCACAATAATATCATCCTGATATTGCTTTGAAAGAAGCACCCAATGGAAGACCCAAGATTTCATGATTAAGTTGGAGACCTTCCATCCAGATTCCAGAATGAGAGCCTATCTATCCACATAGGCCTTGAAACGACTTTGAAACATAGGAATACACATCTGACATATGTATGTGTCATCTGCAAATAGCAGATGGGATATGGTTAACATATCATTACTCATCCAAGCATTGTAAAACCAGAAAGATGAACCCCTGCTGTTGACATCATCCTACTCAAGGCCTCATGACAATGACAAAGTAAAGGAGACATGGATCCCCTTGTCTCAATCCCCAAGGTCAATTGAAGAAACCACTTGGAGTGCCATTTATCAAAACAGAAAAGTGTATTTAGGGCTTCTTTTACTTGCTTATATAGTGCAAATGGATCTAGTATACAGCCAACGTGGGACTCGGGACTATGCTGTGACTGGGTGAGGGACCACCTCTGGAGGCAGGTATTCAGGAAAAATATGGGGTAATCAATGGATTGGATGAGGTTACATGGGATGGTAGATCATTAGAAGTGGTTTGAAGTATATTTTCTAAATTTATCAGATATCAAATCAAGGGTGGTAGTCATCTTTGGTTTTGGCTTGACTTGTAGCATAGAGAAATCCCTTTGAAAATTTTCACTCTTCCACAAAAAAGTTATGGGCTGGTATTTGTAGGCAAAAGCTGCCCAAGTCACATGTTTCCCAACTAATTTAACTTATAAAAAAGATAAAATAAAATAAAATCTTTCACTTTCAGGTGGATAGGAATGTGATACTTTGTAGTTGGTTGATACAGGGCTGGTCTAGGTAAATTCAGGTTTGGGAACTTGAGTCATTTACTTCTTTTTAATTGAATACTTTAAAGTTAATGGCTCTCTTATTCTACAAAAAAAATTCTTGATTAATAGTTCAATTGCTTAATAAATACAAATAATTTGGTTTGGGGAAGTTGAATGATACTTGGTAGCCTTTCGCTAATGAGCTCTAACTCAAATGGGACCTCCTCCCATTGTAAGAGCGTGGGAGGGTGAGGTCATGTTACTTACCAACCGAAAAAATAATACTTTTTTGGCCTTTGGGATTATGATGCAGTTCTTTCTAGAAATCCAATTTGTGAAATTGGGGAATCTCTAGTGAAGGTGAAGTCTATCACAAAGGTAAGAAGTTTCTATGGCCTCAGCAATAACTTCACCTGATATGGCTTTCACTCTTACAACCTTTCTTTGGTTCCAGCTCTCCCTCTCTAGTTGTCAACTTCATACTATTGGCTCTTCACTCAAGTACTGTACTGAATTGAAAGAGCTCCGACTTTCCCACAATAGTATCAGGGTATGCATTCCAGACCATTCTATCTCTTCTGCCAAGCATGCTTTCCTCAAATGAAAACTTCTTCAATGTTATCCTCATGTAATTGCTTTTGTCATCTTTGTTGTTTTTTCCTTTGATGTATCTCTACTTTGTAGTTTATTTTTGCTTCTTAAATTCTAACCACATTTTTGTCCTCTCTGAACTGCTCAGACTCTTCCAGCTGAGTTGGCTCGGAATAAGAAACTCCAGAATTTGGACTTGGGGAATAATGCCATCATAAGGTGGTCAGATCTGGAGGTCAGATACAGGGAGCTGAAATTGTCTCTTCTCTGTTTTGCCTTTTTCCTTTGGAAAACATTTTACCACCTATTTTTTTGCTAAAATTGTAGGTACTGGCTTCATTAGTTAATCTGAAAAATCTCAATCTACAAGGAAACCCTGTTGCTGAAAAGGATAAATTAGCAAAAAAGGTAATAGTCTTTGTCATTTCTCAAGCTGCCCACCTCCCCCTTTCTCCTTTCTGATCTATATTTAAATCCAACTTTTCTGCCTTGGCATGATTCTTATCGAAGCAATTTAATCTGCAGATCAAAGAAGTTCTGCCAAATTTGAAGATATTCAACAATAAACCGGCAGATAAGTACACCAATAACAGTGATGGAATTGATAAAGTTGATGATTCTTATGTAAATTCTACTAACAAGGTGGAAGTTCAGAAGGACAAGAAAAGAGACGACTTCATGAAGAACTCCAAACATCATGTAATGGCCCAAAGCAAAGATGGTCCTATTGATAATGCTGAAGGTATACATGTGGAGAAGTTGAAGCGAAAAAGGCAGAAAACAAGTGACAATGTGTCTGAAAACGTAGTTTCGTTTCACAGGGATGAGAAAAGAGGTGACATCAAGAAAAAGAACTCCAAATATCATCTCAAGGATCTAGGCGAAGATAGTCCTCTTGATAATGCTATAGGTGTTGATGTTGAGAAGAAATTGAAGAAGAAAAGGTCGAAAACAAATGACATTTCATCAGAAAAAGAAACTCCCATGTTTGAGGATGAGAGAAGAGATGATATTAAGAAAAACAACTCCGAACATCACGTTGTGGAACTAAGTAAAGACAATGCCGAAGATGTTCATGTAGAGAGAGAATCTAGGCACAAGAAGCAGAAGAATGACAAGCTCTCAAAAAAACAAGTTCCAGTCCATGAGGAGGTTGATGCCAAGGTTGAAAAGAAACTAAAGAAAACAAATGCGAGGCAAGGTGCGCTTGATGTTATTGATGATCCAGAAGCTTCATTTATGGAGATTTTTGCACCTGACAATGCAGAAAATCCCAAATATGACGATAAAAAGAAGATAGCTAACAAAGCTATTAAAGACATGAAGACGTCGGATGGCTTAGTTTCCATCTCCGTAAAGAAAAAGAAAGCTAAAAGCCATGGTGTTGACCCTGCACCCCACATATCCCCCACACTTGAAATTGGACTTGGTGGACCTTCAACATGGGGTGACGAATGAATGAGTGCACTGTGAAGGAGCTTGCAAATGGTTCTGGACTTCTTAGATTGGCTACTCTGACATCTTGGGCGAGCTTTGAAATCATTGTCTTGTTTAAAAATGGGCTACTCAAAAGTTGAGTTGGACTGTACACATCATACTTGCACTGTGACCAATGCAAGTATGATATAATTTTGTCAGGTAACTAAGCATACTAGAGTTGTGCGTGCTAAGAAGCTATTTTATTTTGTAGGTAAAGGTTAATAATTTGTATTTATTATAATTTTGAAATATATATTTTTTATTTTTTAAACAAATAAAAAGGATAAATTTTAGAGATTAAGAAAAATAAGATAAACTTGAGAGAAAAGATGGTTAAATTTTAGGAGTTCTTTAATAATAATAATAATTATTATTATTATTAATTGGAGTGTTTTACTTTTGTTTAGATGAAAAATAAATAAAAAATATTAAATTTTAGGAAATAAAAAGATAAATGTGAAAGGAAAAAAATCTTAAATTTTAGGAATTCACTTTTTGAATTCAAAATGAAATCTATTATTTGACATTTGTGATCTTATTCCTTATAGAAGTTACTCTTCATTAATGATGATTTTTTTGAATCACGTAAAAGTTCAGTTTAAAAGTGTATCCTCTTATATATAGTATAGATAAAAGTTATTAATATGAAAGTTTATTCTAAATAAAATTCTATTACCAAAGTTTCAAAAAACTTAATTACTTAATATTTAGATTAAAAGTAACAACTCAATATCAAAAGTTTCAACCACCCAATCTCTAGTTGGGATGGTACCTCTCCTTTCGTGGGTCAGTCCGGGTTCGAGTGTCTGTGAGCACTAGCCCCACCTTATTATATCCAAAAAAATATTATCAAAAAATTCTAACATATTTAAAATGTTTTTTTTTTAAAAAAAAAAAATCTTATAATCTATTATAATATGTGGTTTTGATAAGACTGATACGTACGTGTATTGATCATGTTTGTTCACTTTTTATCAAAAAAAAAAAAATGTTTGTTCGCTTTTATCTTTTATAACGATGAATTATTTTTATTTTATGTACATATCATTCTTGATTAGTTGGCACGAGCCAGCTATTTGGCACGAGTTTCATCTTTTTATTTTTTTATAAAAAAAAGCTACTTGGCACAAGTCAACCACTAAGTCTACACAGGTCATTCTGGTCTCCATCAAGTAATAAGTGATTCTAATAAACATGCTTCGAACCAATTCCAAATTTATGCATTTAAAAACTTAAAGATGGTGTGTGAACAATTCTCGTGAGGGATATTTTCAAAAACAAAATTTGCATTTACAATATTATAATAATAATAATAATAATTATTATTATTATTATTATTATTTCACACAAATAGATACCATAAAAAAAATATCCCACATAAACAAAGAAAATATTCAACTAAATAATAATATTGTCATTTCAGAAATACTAGTAGTTCGTGATCATTTTATGCACCCAACAAAATTTTAAGCTCGTAGATCATGACTATTTCCTCAGTAGTTTGTTGAGTTTGTTCGAACCTTTTCTCCCTGTTAAGGATATCATGACAAATATCTCATAATATGTGGCACAGCAAATCAGCAATTGCGGTGCTAACTAGACTGTCAAAATTATCCTCATTTGTATCTTAATTTGGATAAGATAGGAAGGACATTAAAAATGTGGGGGACAAATTTGAAGTTATCGTTCACCATCCCCGTCAGCGTTGTAATCATAACAAGGTGCACGAGTTATAATGCATGAAATGAAATATTTCAGGAGGATATGATTGCTATTGTTTTTGAGAACAAACGGCAGAATTTTATTCAAAGAAAGAATAAATTTATACAAGAACAAAGTAGCATCAAGGAGAGCCAAAGAAAACTGCACAAGCTACAGAGCTTTCCCACCACCTATCAAACACAGCAGCTATATGCAAGGTTACATCAAGGAAAGCCAAAGAAAAACAAGACTATCTTACAAGCTCAAGACAAGCTTCCATAATTAGCTTCCAAATATTCTATAGAATGGGTTGCAGCAGACCTGACTAGAAAAGAGGGGTCAGGACATGGAGTACCATAGTGAGCCTCATTCCGCTTATTCCAAATCATCTAACTGGTTGTGAAAAATATTGCAATCTCTAGGTCATTTTTCCTTTGCATAATTTGATCAGCCACATCCACAAATGAAAGATTTGTGCAATGAGACATGGGCCCCCTTAAGCATGTGGACTTCCAAACCATATCAGAATATGTACAACTTAGCAGGATATGGTTTGTTGACTCCACCCCATCCTCACAACATTCACATCTAGCATCAAACAAAATTTTTCTTCTAGCTAGATTTGCTTTTGTAGGCAGTATATCTCTACAAGCTCTCTAAATGAAAGTTTTGATTTTATTACATACTGATGATACCGAAAACAATACCACCAATGAGTCACACGTTCCTCGCACGATCACTAATGGCACCTGCACAACGAAAAAGAATAACCTAGCGGGGAGTACCGGTGTGGTACCGGCCAAGTACCCTCCGAAGGTCAAATTAGAATTATTCTCACTGCTCTAGAGTGCTAGAGAGGGTAAATTATGCGTACCTTGGTTTGTGAGGGTGCTTGGGTTTTTATAGTAGAGAGGGTTGACCCTCTTTTCCTTGGAGTAGAAGTCTTTTCCTTGTAGGAGTCTCCTTGGGCGTATTTTACGGGATTCTTTCCATATAGGAGTCTTTAGGTTCCATGAAACGTGGGGAGCAAGTTATTTACTTATACGTGCAAAATGGAAACTCCATAGACTGACACCGTCAGTTTATGTTATCCCGTCAGTCTATGCTTACTCCGTAAGCTTCAGGAAGTTCGGCCCTATGTGGAGTTCTTTTGCCTTACATCACCGTCAGCCTAGAAGGTATGCTGACGGCAAGACCATCTCGTCATCCTTGTTAAGTCGGCCTCTTCACCCATACCAGGTCTGCACCGTCGCCTTTGTCAGGTACGTGCCGTCACCCTTGTCAGGCACGTGCCGTCACCCTTGCCAGTGTTTTTATCCTCATCATTTGCCCCCTACTCCATACCTCCGTCACCCTCTGCACTGACGGGTTATGGAGTTTGTTTTCAAAAGAGGCAGAAACATCGCGTAGATCTGAGCATTTAATGCCCTGGACAGGTGGCTCGTTCCCATTGGCCTCACTCCTGACGAGATGTCGCTTCGTCTTCCGCGCCATTTTTTCCATATATATAAACAGCGTTTTCAGTCATTTTTCACTATTTCAACCCTGCTGAATTTGTGGAGAGACAGACCGTCGCTCACCTTTCGTTAGCTTCACCACCGTCACTTTACCGTTGCTGTCTCTAGAGCCGTCCAGAAGGCTTCCATACCGGTGAGTTTTCATCCTCTCTCCTTACTTCTTTTTCTTTTTATTTTTTGGCTCATAAGTGAGGCCGTCAGCCTAGGTACTTAGTTTGAACCCGTCACTTGTAGGTAGTCAGATGTCGAGTGACGCGTCTTGTGACGAGTCGTCAGTCCGCGAGGGAGCGGGCTACGACGAGGCCTTTGGTTCTGGAAATGAGTCAAAGTTCTCCCTCCCGTCAGAGAGAGAGTCGTCAGCCCAATCTCCTGACAGTGAAGAGAGTTTTGCTGAGGGAGATGGGGATGAGGGAAGAGGGGATGAAAATGATGGGGTTGGAATGGATGTTGACGGGGATGGCATAAATGTTGACGGGGATGATAGTGACGGGGCTGAGAGATCTAGTGAAGGGAGTTCGGAGGGTTCCGGAGATAACCGTCCCTTCATTCTTCCTGAGGATTGGGCCGTCAACAAATTTTTGCCCGGGATGAGTGGTAAGGTCTTTAGGGAGTTACGGGTTCGCTATCAGATCCCAGACCACATTCCCATCCGTCTCCCTAGAGAGGGTGAGAGGTGTTACTCCGGGCGGACAGCTGACGTCGGTATGTATGACGCCATGTTTGCTGCGGGCCTGAGGTTACCGTTGACGGCTCTGCACCGTCAGCTAGCTGATTTCCTAGGAATATCCGTCACCCAGATTGCCCCAAACGCCTGGAGGACCTTTATAGGAGCTGAAATCCTGTGGGGCAGCTTTAGTGGAGGGCACCGTCAGCTTACACTTGGAGAATTTTTTTATTGTTATAGGCCTCATCACATTGCCTCGTCTAAGGGGACTTATCATTTTAATGCCCGAGAGAAAGGGCTACGGTTAGTGTCAGATATGCCTGACTCAAATAGGAACTGGAAGAGTAGGTATTTTTTCGTTGAAGGGACGGACTGGGTGTGCCGTCAGGAGGAGTGGGTGACGATGCCCAGTGGTTACTTTGACAATACCTGGGCCTTTGTCAAGGATTCAGGTTAATCCCGTCACCCATAAGGCTCGTGCGTTTTTTGAAGTGACGGTGCTAACACTTGTTATTTTTTTCTTTTTCCAGCTTATACCCGTCCGCATATAACTGACGAGCAGGAGGAGTTCATCCGTCGGATTCTAGAAATTCCTTTGGAGGACCGTAAGTGCAAGGATTTGATTACCCTTGACACCCTCCATCTATACTGTGGGGGCCCAAATCCGTCAGCGGAAGCTCGCAGGTTGGAGGAGTTTGCGCGACGTCGTAAGTAGACTTTTATTTTTCCGTCAGTTTCATTATTTCCGTCACTTTTCCTAAAGTGTTTTCTTTGTGTTGTAGAGATGGATTCTGCGAAGCAAAGGATACGGGCTGCCGCAGCTCGTCAGAAGGAGGAGAGGAAGGCCAAGGACGCAGGGGGGGAAGCCTCGTCAACCCCCACGGCCGTCGCCAAAGTGACGAAGAGGAAACCTGACGGGAGTGACGGCCGTCCCTCAAAAAAGCCTGCCGTCACTCCGTCAGTCGAACCATTGAAGGAAAAGTCCCCTCCGACGTCTGGCCATGGTGCGGGAAAGGGGGTGATGACTTCCGCTGGTCCCGTCACTGAGGGTCCATGCCGTCTCCTAACCCACAAAGAATATGCCGTCGGGGAGGTTGAGTCCCTGATAAAACCAACGGACATGGAGCCCTGTGATCAAGTAGGGACGGAGGATTTAGGGGCGTCGGCCCTCTTTGATCTCTCCAGGGTAAGTTTCTCACATTTTTGGGTTGAACATGCCGTATCTTGTTTTGGCGTACTTTTTTATCTGACGGATATGCTCTTTCAGGCCTTGGTTCGTGTCAAAGCCCTCCGTGACCGTTGCGTGGCGAAGGAGGGGGTCGTCAGCCGAGTTCGCAGCCATAACAAGAACTTGCTGAATCAGCAGGCTCAGTATAAGGAAGCCGTCCGTATCCTGAACCAGGAGCTGCAGGATGTTAATACTAAACTGACGGCGGCCAGTGGCGAGAACGTCAAGCTCCAAGGAGAGGTGACGGCTCTGGAGGAGAGGCTACAGACGGCGGGGGCTGACGCGATCAGGGACTTCAAAACGTCGCAGTCTTTCATCGACTCATGTGGTCAGTATTATGGCACTGGGTTTGATGATTGCCTTCATCAGGTTGCGTCGGCCTTCCCGGATCTGGACTTGTCTGGGATTACAATGGATGATGGAGACGACGTCTCTCTTCAGCCCGAACCCACACCGGAGCATGACGGCAGCGTCGTCCTGGCTCAGCCTGCCGCTAATCCTACAGCTTCTGATTCTCCTGCTGTTATAGTGGACGTTGAAGACCGTCTTGCTGACGGCAATCCTGCTGACGTTCCTGCTGCCTAATTATGGCTTTGTAGTTTGCTTCTTTTTTCTTTTTTTCATCTCTTCTGGAAAACAGTTGTAATTTTTAGACAGTTTTAGTTTTAAACAGTTGTAATTTTAAACAATTGTAGTTTTTAAACAATTGTAATGTTTAAGTGCCCATGACGTTTATGCATAGTTGCACGTATTTCATTTCCGTCGCTTTTATCTCTATCTTAGACAAATGTTGGAAATTCCCGTCTGTTTTTAATACGTCGGCTTTTTAAACTGTTTGAATATCCCGTCAGCTTTACGACCGTCGGTTTACAAGTGTTGTCTTTTGACATCTTTGTTGGTCCGTCAGCTTTGAGGACCTTGCCTCTAAGATGGTTATTCCACCTTATTGGACCGTCAGCCCTTAGGCTGTTAGTCTTTTTGGGCCGTCACCTTCTTGGCCTTGGCCCTGATGTCATTTGACATCCTTTTGGTCCGTCAGTTTTTTTTTTTTTTTTGGCTTTTAGCCTTTTTGGGCCGTCACCTTCTTGGCCTTGGCCTTGATGTCATTTGACATCGTTTTAGCCCGTCAGCTTTTTAGGTGTTGATGTCTTTTGACATCTTTGTTGATCCGTCGGCTTTTTAGCCTTTTCGGACCACTGTTTTCTTGGCTTTTTTAGCCTTGATGCCTTGACATCTTTCATTAGTCCGTCAACTATTAAGGTCTGGGCCCTGTGATGGTTACTCCATCTTATTGGACCGTCGGCTTTTTCTTTACTCCGTGTGTTATGGACTTAGTCGTTTTTTTGGGCTGCAAACTTAGTGGACCGTCGGAAGGAAAATACACTTCAGCAATTTCTGAATAAAACTCCTCTTATTGCCATGCATTTAAATAAAAGTAATTAAAACCAAATCCTGCCCCTTGGGCTAAAAAAGTTGTTGCGAAAAAAAACTAAAATAAACGATAAATCTGAGGAGTTAAACTATAATTTGCTGAAAAAATATAAAAGGAGTTGGTTTTCATGCTGCTGCTCCTATTGGTAGTACTTCCGTAGGTGCTCGGTGTTCCATGGATGTGGTAGTTTCTGTCCCTCCAATGTTTCAAGGTGGTAAGTACCTTTTCTCTGCCACGACAAAACTCGGTAAGGACCTTCCCAATTGGGGCCGAGTTTCCCTTGGGTAGGGTCCCTAGCGGCGCCCATGACTTTTCTAAGAACAAGGTCTCCGACTTGGAAGTCTCTGTGTCGGACCCGAGAGTTATAGCATTTGGCCATGCGATCCTGGTACCTAGCGAGCCTCTGTTCTGCTGCTGCCCTGATCTCGTCCACTAGGTCAAGCTGCAGTCGTATAGCCTCATCGTTTCTGCCCTCATCGTGGTTGTGTACCCTGTAGCTTGCGAGTCCAACTTCGGCCGGGATGATTGCTTCGCTTCCGTACGTCAGGCGAAACGGTGTCTCTCCTGTGGGTGTTCTTGCCGTCGTCCTGTATGCCCATAGTACACTTGGCAATTCTTCGGGCCATATACCCTTTGCCCCCTCGAGCCGAGTCTTGATGATCTTGAGCAAGGATCGGTTTGTGACTTCGACCTGTCCATTAGCTTGAGGGTGGGCGGGGGAGGAGTAGTGGTTTTTTATTCCCAACTGTGAGCAAAAATCCCGGAAATGGTCGTTGTCGAACTGTCTCCCGTTATCCGAGACAAAGACTCTAGGAATGCCAAACCTGCATACGATGCATCTCCAGACGAAGCTCCGAACGTTTTTCTCCGTAATCGTGGCTAAAGCTTCAGCTTCTACCCATTTCGTGAAATAGTCGATGCCTACTACCAGGAATTTCAGCTGCCGTATAGCTGTAGGGAATGGTCCCATAATGTCTAATCCCCATTGTGCGAACGGCCATGGGGCTGTCATTGGGGTCAGCTCTTCGGTCGGTTGTCTGATGATATTGCTGAACCGTTGGCATTTGTCGCAGGTCCTGACATAGGCTTCGGCGTCCTTCTGCATGGTGGGCCAATAATACCCTGCTCGTACAAGCTTGTGTACCAATGATCTGGACCCTGAGTGGTTTCCGCAGATTCCTTCATGTACTTCTCTCATGATGTAGTCTGCTTCTTCCGCACCCAAGCACCTCAGATACGGTCGGGAGAAACCTCTCTTGTATAGGACGTCTTTTATCAGGACGAACCTTGCCGCCTGGACTTTAAGTTTCCTTGCGGCGTCCTTCTCGTCTGGTAAGACCCCGTCTTTTAAGTACGAAACTAACGGTGCTGCCCAGCTGCTGTCGGAACATATTTCCTGCATGTTGCTGAGATCTATTAGCGGGGAAAGCTGTACAAAAGAGAGTACATTACCAGGGATGACCATTTGTTCAGCTGAAGCGGCCTTCGCGAGACGGTCGGCTCTCTGGTTCTCTTCTCTGGGAATCTGAACGACTTTGGCTTCTAGGTCTCCCACCCTTGTCTTTACTTCGCCAAGGTACCTTTTCATCTTTTCGCCCTTGCAATCGTAGTCTCCGTTTATTTGGTTAGTGATGACCTGCGAGTCGCAGTAGATGACTACCCTGGCGGCTCCTGCTACTTTGGCAAGGTCAAGTCCTGCTATCAGAGCCTCATACTCTGATTCATTGTTGGTGGCAGGGAAGTCGAAACGGACCATACATTCGATGGTGTCTCCCTCGGGCGATAGCAGCACGATGCCGGCCCCTGCGGCTTGTCTGTTGGACGATCCGTCCGTATATATGCTCCATTGAGGGGACCCTGCTGCCTCCTCATCTTCCCCATGGGTGAACTCAGCTATAAAGTCGGCGACGATCTGTCCCTTGATGGCGGTCCGCGGGCGATATTGAATGTCAAATTCGCTTAATTCTATGGCCCAGAGTGCTAATCGTCCCGCCGTCTCTGGGCTGCTCATCGCCCGTCGTAAGGGCTTGTCCGTTAGGACGTTTATAGTATGAGCTTGGAAGTATGGCTTAAGCTTACGGGCTGCCGTAATCAATGCGAAGGCAAGTTTCTCCATGGGCGGGTATCTCTCTTCGGCACCGTGAAGCGCTCGGCTTGCGTAGTACACGGGTTTTTGCACCTTCTCTTCCTCTCTAACCAAGGCCGCGCTAACGGCTGCGGGGGAGACGGCTAGATAGAGGAAAAGTTCCTCTCCAGGCTGTGACGGGCTTAGCAGTGGTGGGGAGGAGAGGTAAGCCTTCAATCTTTCGAACGCTTGTTGGCACTCGTCAGTCCACTCGAAGGATTTCTTCAATGTTCGGAAGAAGGGCAAGCACTTGTCCGTCGCCCTTGACACGAACCTATTCAGTGCCGCTATTTTTCCATTGAGGCTTTGCACCTCCTTCACATTTCTTGGTGGTGCCATATCCATAATGGCCCGGATCTTGTCCGGGTTTGCCTCGATCCCTCTTTGAGACACCATGAATCCCAAGAATTTTCCTGCCGTCACTCCAAAGGCACATTTCCCCGGATTGAGTTTCATGTTGTAAGAGCGAAGGGTGTCGAATGTTTCTTTGAGGTCTCCTAGATGATCTTCCTCCCTTCGGCTTTTGACTAGCATGTCGTCTACGTAGACCTGGACATTCCTCCCAATTTGTTGCGCGAACATTTTGTTCATGAGCCTTTGGTATGTTGCGCCCGCGTTCTTCAGGCCGAAGGGCATGACCTTGTAGCAGAATAGGCCTTGGCTGGTCACGAACGACGTTTTCTCCTGGTCGGCTTCGTGCATCCGGATTTGGTTGTATCCTGAGAAAGCGTCCATGAAGCTCAGCAACTGATGTCGGGCCGTAGAGTCTACTAGGACGTCGACCCTGGGAAGGGGGTAGCTGTCCTTGGGGCAGGCCTTGTTAAGGTCGGTGAAGTCCACACACATTCGCCATTTTCCGCTCGCTTTCTTCACCATCACTACATTTGCTAACCAGTCGGGATAGTACACTTCCCTGATGAAGTTTGCTTCCCGTAGCTTTCTGACTTCCTCTGCTATGGCTCGGTCCCGCTCCGGGGCAAACACCCTCTTCTTTTGTCTGACGGGTGAAAAGGCGGGCGACACATTCAGCTTATGCACCATGATTGAAGGATCTATTCCTGGCATATCTTCATGACCCCATGCGAATACGTCTTGATTTTGCCTAAGGAATGTTATGAGCTCTTGACGGGTCGTGGGGTTAGCGAGTGTTCCAATTTTGGTCGTTCGGCCAGGATCGGAACTGTCAAGGGGTATTTCTTCTAGCTTCTCAACCGGCTCCGTTACCGTCCGGTGCTCTTCTATACTTAAAGTCTGAACCTGATCCTCCATTTCCACCATGGCTATGTAACATTCGCGCGCGGCCATCTGATTCCCGCGCAACTCCCCTACCCCGTAGTCAGTTGGGAACTTAATCATCAGGTGGTAGGTGGAGGTTACTGCCTTCCATGAGTTGAGCGTGGGTCGCCCGAGGATAGCGTTGTAGGCTGATGAGCAATCAACAACCAAGAATGTCACGTCCCTGGCTATCTGTTGGGGGTAATCACCCACAATTACGGATAAGGTGACCGCGCCCAGTGGGAATACTCGGCTCCCGCCGAAGCCGACAAGTGGGGCATTTGTTGGGATCAGTCGCCCCCTGTCGATCCTCATCTGCTGGAACACGGTGTAGTATAAGATATCTGCTGAACTGCCGTTGTCGACAAGCACCCGGTGCATATTGTAATCTCCTACACGCAAGCTGACGACGAGTGCGTCGTCATGTGGATGGTGAAGGCGTCGTGCGTCTTCTTCTGAGAATCCGATTACGGGACCTTCTCTTCTTGTTATCTTAGGCACGGCTCCCGTCAGTTGAACACTCTGTATCATCCGAAGATAGGTCTTACGGGCCTTCTTGGATGACCCGGCGGCGGTCATCCCTCCTATGATCATCCTTATATCCCCAATTGGGGGCCTTGGTCGCTCATTGTCCCGTCGGGGGTGCTGGTCTTGTGCGGGGGGATCCGCTCTCTCCTTGCTAACGAATCTCTGCAGCTTTCCTTGTCTAATAAGGGCTTCAATCTGCTGCTTGAGGTCATAGCAATCAGCTGTGTCGTGGCCGTGGTCGCGGTGGAATCGGCAGTACTTATCTCGGGAACGTTTGTTGGGGTCACTCTTCAGCTTTCCTGGGAACGTCAGCGATTCCTCGTCCTTGATCTGCATAAGGACTTGATCTATCGGGGCTGTTAGCGGAGTGAAGCTCGTGAACCTTCCCCCCAGGGGCTTAGGGCGTCTTTCGTCCCTTCGGTCCGCGGTTCTTATCTTCTTTCGGCTTTGGTCCTGTCGACTGTCTTCCTGCAGTTCTCTTTTTCTAGGCCTCTCTTCCCGAGCCAAGAGTGCATCTTCAGCGTTCATATACTTTGTGGCACGATAAAGCACTTCTGACATGGTTTTTGGGTCGTTTTTGTATATGGAAAACAAAAACTTGCCCTTCTTCAAACCATTTGTGAATGCCGCGACAAGTATCTTGTCGTCAGCTTCGTCGATCGAGAGCGCCTCTTTATTGAAGCGGGAGATGTAGGCTCTTAGAGTTTCGTCTTCTCGCTGCTTCATACTCATCAAGCAAGCCGTAGACTTCTTGTACCGATGGCCTCCAATAAAGTGTGCAGTAAACTGAGCGCTGAGTTCTTTGAAGGTGCTGATGGAGTTTGGGGCCAGTCGACTGAACCAAATTCTCGCTGCGCCCTTTAGCATTGTAGGGAAGGCCCTACACATGATGGCGTCCGCTACTCCTTGAAGGTGCATTAGTGTTTTGAAGGTCTCCAGGTGGTCCAGTGGGTCCTTGACCCCGTCATAACTGTCTATCTGCGGCATGCGGAACTTACCTGGCAACGGGTAGGAGTTGACGGTAGTGGTGAACGGTGAGTCCGTTCGGTTGACGAGGTCGTCAAGGTCGCTCGATACCCGTCCCTTGAGAGCATTCATCATAACCTCCATTTGTTCCTTCATGGCTTGCATCTCCGCGAGAACGAGGGGCGGAGTGGTTTCCGCGAGGGAGGGGATGCTCGTGTTCTGTCGTTCAGGTTTGCTCGGGGCGTTGCTGGCCTGGGGTCCTTCCTGGTTTCTCCTGTCAGCGCTGGTTCCTTCTTGCTCTGCTCCTTGGTTGTTGGGAGCTGCATTCTTCTGTCTCAGTTGCTCTTCTAGGTCGTGATTTTGCTTTGTGAGGCGCTCCACGGCGGCGGCGAGCGTCCTCACCTGTCTTTCAAGCGCGGTTGTAGGAGCTTCTTCTTCTTGAATATCGTTGTTGGTCGCCATTGAACGAGTGAGTACCATGTAACTCTCTTGTCTTGAAAGCGAGAACGTGCTAAAGCGTTTCCCACAGACGGCGCCAACTGATGATACCGAAAACAATACCACCAATGAGTCACACGTTCCTCGCACGATCACTAATGGCACCTGCACAACGAAAAAGAATAACCTAGCGGGGAGTACCGGTGTGGTACCGGCCAAGTACCCTCCGAAGGTCAAATTAGAATTATTCTCACTGCTCTAGAGTGCTAGAGAGGGTAAATTACGCGTACCTTGGTTTGTGAGGGTGCTTGGGTTTTTATAGTAGAGAGGGTTGACCCTCTTTTCCTTGGAGTAGAAGTCTTTTCCTTGTAGGAGTCTCCTTGGGCGTATTTTACGGGATTCTTTCCATATAGGAGTCTTTAGGTTCCATGAAACGTGGGGAGCAAGTTATTTACTTATACGTGCAAAATGGAAACTCCATAGACTGACACCGTCAGTTTATGTTATCCCGTCAGTCTATGCTTACTCCGTAAGCTTCAGGAAGTTCGGCCCTATGTGGAGTTCTTTTGCCTTACATCACCGTCAGCCTAGAAGGTATGCTGACGGCAAGACCATCTCGTCATCCTTGTTAAGTCGGCCTCTTCACCCATACCAGGTCTGCACCGTCGCCTTTGTCAGGTACGTGCCGTCACCCTTGTCAGGCACGTGCCGTCACCCTTGCCAGTGTTTTTATCCTCATCACATACCTTGGCCGCCCAAATCGCTTTCCAAATTTTATTGCACTGTGAGTAATTGGATGATTGGCCATGAGAAGATCTCAGTTGTTGAGTTTGTATCATCTTGTATGCACTTTTTACTGAATATTCGCCCGTGTTTGTGTATGCCCAAGTTTGGATGTCTTGCACCACTCTATTGCTCAAAGGGATGAATTTAATAACCTCAGCTTCGTGTTGGAGGAATACATGATCAATCATGGATACACACCATGATCTTGTAATTGGATCAATGAGGTTATCCACTGTGGCCATTGATGACATTGTGGAGTATGGGGTTACCACCTTGAATGATGGTAGAGTTGGAAGCCATCGGTCTTGCCAAATTCGAATTTTATTTCCGGTTCCTACTCGCCATCTTAAACCACTGTCCAAGACAGATTTGGCTGCCACTATACTTTTCCATGCAAAACTAATTGAATTTGGTGAAGGAGCATCTAAGAAAGATATATTGGGAAAGTACTTTGATTTGTAGACTCGATAGAACAAGGAGTGTGTATTTTTCATAAGCCTCCATCCTTGTTTGGCTAACATGGCTAAGTTGAAGGAATGAAGCTCCCGAAAACCAATTCCTCCCATTGACTTGGGCATATAGAGTTTAGACCAACTCAACCAGTGTACTTTCCTTTCTTGCATCTTTTGACCCCACCAAAATCTGCTCATCATCCCTTCAAGATCTTTAAGCAAACCTTTCGGTAGCAAGAAACATCCCGTGGCATATGTGGGGATAGCTTGTGCCACGGCTTTAATCAAAATTTCCTTTCCAGCTTGAGACATCATCTTTTCCTTCCATCCCTTTAGTTTACTCCAGACTCTTTCAATGATTTGAGCAAAAGCTGCTTTTTTGTTATGCCCCACTATACTAGGCAGCCCTAAATACTTCTCATATTCTGGGATTTTCTCTGCACCCAATGCCTGTTTGATTGATTCTTGAGTCTCAAAGCTAGTATTGCTGCTAAAGAAAAGAGAAGTTTTATCAATATTAACCTTTTGTCCTGAAGCATCCTCATATAAATTAAGCAAAGAAATGACTTGTTGGCACTCCTCGACTGAGGCACGACAAAATAATAAACTATCATCAGCAAATAGGAGATGAGAAATATAAGGACCATCTCTGCTAGTTGCCACTCCTCTTATAATTCCATCTATTTCTGCCTTTCTAAGCAACACAGTAAGCCCCTCAGCACAAAATAGAAAGAGATAAGGTGACAAAGGGTCGCCTTGTCTCAGTCCTCTTGTTATTTTGCTATTGTTGAAATTGACCTTACTGGGGTTGGTGTAGCCAGGTGCTGTCCTGAGCTGTGTTTAGTTCCTTAGTTTTCTTTTCTTGTTTTTCCCTTTAACAAAAAAAAAAAAAAAAAAAATTCAAGAAAATATTTATAGCCCTACTTCTCACAGGAGAAATCAGGCAAATCCTTGTCTTTTTGCCAATGGTACTCAGCCTTGTTGCCAAGTACAAGCAGTGCTAATCAACTCATGTATATCTTTAGCAACTCAATCCTAAATATTTGGTTCCATATTCACCTAAAAAAAATATTATTAAAAAGGAAAATTTAACGAAGACTCTAAGAGCCGAGCTTAGTAGCGTAAGCTTATAATCGAGTTGAGACATTTATTAAAGTAGTTGAATGTATGTTATGATTCGATAAATGGAATGTGGTTAGTTTATTTATTTGTTCACCGTTGAGTCCCTAAGAGTATTTGTGGGAGTCAAAAACCACAAAAGGAAAAAGATCTAAAGGCTGGCAAGACGTTGGGGTGATTGATAAACCCAATTTATTTAATAAAAATATAAAGGGAAGACTCTACAAGGAGAAACTCAAACAACTAATTTATAAAACAAAATTTCATTCACATTGAAGTAGACTCATTACAAAGGAAAAACCACTTTTTCCCACGGTATTGGATTACAAAAGACAAGATTTACTCTCTCCTTTAGTTTTTCTTTCTCTCTTCCTTTTTTTCCCTCCCCCCTATTTGCCAGTCCCCCCCCCCCCCCTATTATAGACATCCTCTCTTCCCTTATCCTCCTAGCTGTCCTGTTTCTGGCCGGATTTCCTTGGATATTTCTCACCTCCTTTATTGGTTTCTCCCCTTTCTTATCTTGATACAAGACTTTTGGGGGTGTTTGTACTATTCAGGTTGTCTCATTTGTATTTAATGTGGTAGAGGTTATTTGCATTTAATGTAGCAGAGGTTAGGAAAAGAACTCCTCATTAATGCGGAGGTAAAGATCTTTGTTATCCTTATCTGTCTAGAGGATTTCCCAAGGTTATATTTGGGCACATGGTGGATTATCTGTGTTCATTACCTCGGATAAGGCTTCGAGAGATGTAGCGTATCATCAATTTCGCAGAAACGATTCGTAGAGATTCCCTTCGCTACTTAAATAGATGGGCTTATCCCATTCTACTCCATGGGATCCTCCAGGCATTTGAGCCTTATCTTAAGTAGATGGGTCCGGCCCATTCCACTCCACAGGATCCTCTAAACATTTGGGCCTCATACCTGGGTGTAAATTCTTTCATCCCCCCACAATATGGTTTAGGAAATATTTTTAGTAGGGATGACAATTTATTTCCAACCCACAGATACCCATCTTAACCCTAATGGGTTGGATTTTACCCAACCTGATAAATTATAGGGTTGGGTATGGGTTTAAAAAAAAACCCAAAATGGGTCCAGGTCGGGTTCGGGTTTTTGCAAAAACCCGGCTCGAACTTGGACCCGGACTTGACCCGTTTATATATAAGTTAAAAATACTAAAATACCCCGATATATATAAGTTAAAAAAAAAAAAAAAAAAAACCCTAACCCAATATTCCCATTTCACTCAGTCAGCCACTACTCTCTTTGACTCTTTCTACTCTCCACTCCCACTCGATCACTCCCTCTCACTTACCCCCAACCTCCAATCTGTTACCGCTGGCTTGAACATCTGTCACCGTCGGCCTGATTAGCCTGAAGCCCTTCACCGCCAGCCATCAGTTGCACCTCCAGCCGCCTTGTTTCCTCCATGTGTCTCCATTGGACCACCTCGTTCTCTATCTTTTTTTTTTTTTTTTTTTTTTCTAGGTTCATTTCGTCTCAATCATGTGAGTTGTTTGTATTTGTGTTTGTGATTTTGAAAGGGAAAATCATAAATTTGAAATTTTTGTGTTTGTGTTTGTGATTTTGAATGGGAAAATTATAAATTTGAAATTTTTGTGTTTGTGTTGGTGTTAGGATTTGTGTTTGTTTTTGTTATTTTGAAAGGGAAAATCATAAATCTTTGGTCATTGTTCATCCATGATTTCCTGGTGGGTCTTTTTATTTTTCAAATTTTCAATTTCATTCTTTGATTTTCTCTGCCGATCCTCAAATCTTTATTATTTTTCAACAATTGTTGTATGTGGGTATTTCATTCTTTGATTTCTTTGATTTTCTCTACCTAAGTATACTCCTGCTAGTATAAAAAATAAAAAATAAATAAAAAATGTTTGCCTAGATTCAAGCCTTGAATATGGACAAACACATTCTCAAAAAGAATCTGGCAAACACATTTTCAAAAATAATGAATCAGGCAAATATATATATATATATATATATTTTTTTTTTGGGATTAGGCCATGGTTTGGGTCCAAATCGTGGCATGGCTAGCGGGGCCTGTAGGTGCCCGACGGGCTGGGTTTGGGGTCAAGAAAAAAATCTGTTTAATAAATGGGTCGGGTCCAAGTTTTTGGGGCAGACCTGCGGGTCGGGTTGGGGTATGAAAAAACCCAATCCGAACTCGACCTGTTGTCATTCCTAATTTTTAGAAACTTTTTATAAGAAAAAAGAAGAAGACGCTTGTTAGGCCGGCACATAATAATAAAACCCATGCTTAATTTTTTTATTTTTTTAAATCTTAAGGAAAAATAAATTTACTTATTATTTATAACTCAATTTACATCTTCAAAGGTAAATTTTGCAATAGGGGAAGAGTTCCCTCCAACAAAACTTATGCTAGTTCAATCTCTGAAGCAAAGGATCAGGAATGTGGAGCTTTATTTACAAGTCCAAATGATACCTGCCCAAAAATAACTTGCACAATCTCTTGTGCATAGTGAAGCCCTCCACGATTATCACTGGCAATTGGCAAACATCGTGACCTAAAATATTTTGACCAGACCAATAAAACCTACCTATAATTTTTATTTCCCAAATTAATGAAATGATAAGTCTGTAACTTTGTAATAGATAGTTACATGTATATGATACTACAATTACTCTTTATTTTTTCTCATAACTTACATTGATTCCTTACTCTTTGTTTTTTCTCACAACTTGCATTGATTCCTTACTCTTTGTTTTTTCTCACAACTTACATTGATTCCTTTTTATTGGTGGGGAGGGGGCACCCTCATAATTTGAATGTGTATTACAAAATTCTTAAAAAAAAAAAAAAGTCAAATTCTGGAAACAATAAAATTAAATAAAAATTCTTCATATTATGCATTTTATAATCCTACTAGATATAAACAGCCAATAGGATACACTGGTGACTCAATTAGATTGTTTTTTTTTTTTCTTTTGCCAATTCTGTCACATAATAATAACCCAATTGATTTTTAATTTTTGTGTGCGTTTGGAATGGATTATTTTTCTCAACTTATTTTATTATTCAGCTTATTTTTACTACTATTCATGGGTCTCACTGCACTTTTTGGTATTATTTATGAGTTTCACTGTACTATATTAGCTAACTTTTATTTTTATCTATAGTACTTTCAGCAAAAAATTTTCAATTTTAGCAAAATAAGCAGATCCAAACGGGGTAATTATTGGATACTCTTGGATTACTATAAATACATATTTCTTCCTCTCACATAATTGTGGATCCCACTAATTAAATTTATGGTGGGACCTAAAATTCATATGAGAGGGGAGAGTACGCATTCATTGTATTCCCGGAGTATTCAATAATTTTCCTCCAAACGAACACTTTGTCTCAAACTTGGAATACCAAATTGTCCACTGTAGTACTAAATACTATAATTAACTAACCGGCTTGAGTCGGAGTTTGAAAATATAAAATTTTAGTACAACACACTGAGAGGAATTCCTTCTTGTCATTTTTTTTTACTTGGATTAAAAATAATTGTAGGGTCCGATTTTTCTGGTTCGGCCCAAGATGCGTGGGACTTTAGACCAGCGAGCTCGGTACAATGAATTTGTAGAGAGTGGGCCAAAGAGTTAGGTTTTGGTGTATGAACAAAAGTTATCATGGTGTTTTACTCGATTAGGATGAGATGGTTTGAGTTCATCTGGGAGAATTGGTCCTTGGCACGGTTCTGGGAGCCCTTTCTGGTCCCTCTCGTGTGTTGGGGGGTCCCCCCCTCCCTCTGTCTCTCTTTACTCCATTTTTATAGTAGATTTCTTCCTCCTGAATGGGGTCCCTAGGGTAGGTGCTTGTCCCATCCGTCTTTCCCTCCAGTTGTTGGGAGTGGTTGTAAGGACAGGGAAGTATGGCCATGTCAGGCACAAGGTCATGAACGCAAAAATGACAGTCTTTTCCCTAGACACCTCCCTTTTCTGCTATAATACTTTTCCTGCTCCGTGGTACGATATAGAGTGTCACTACCAGTGGCAGGTTGTCTCCTTTATCCTCGGCTATATCCATGCGGAGGAAGATTCTCCTCATGGCCGAGGAGGGGTCTTTCCTTGGGCTGGGCCCTTGGCCCAAATGTAGACACTCGCATGGGCCTCTGGACATTTTACCCCCCACAATAATATTCCATATTCACATTATTTTGTGCAAAAATTTCTATATATTTTAACATAAAACCACATTTTTTCTATTTTACACAACTACATTTCAAAAACACTTACATCGTATTATTTATTTTACACTAAATGTTATTAAAATTTTGGGCAAATTACAACTTACCCATCTATGGTTTAGCCAAAATTTAAGTTGTCTACCTGTAATTTGAAATTTGACAATTTACCCACCTAAAGTTAGCTCAGTTAGAGTTCCGTAACTCACTTTTGTTAAAAACATGACTAAATATGTAATTTTGCTTCACTTTTATATATAAGTGGAGCAAAATTACCACCAAAAAAAAAAAAAAACAACAACAACAACCTAAAAAGACAAGATCAAATAAGATTTAAAGAATTCAACAGAATACTTGCATCATGAGATTTCAAATCATAGGTAAGCAATTTAAATTTCGATCAAATGTTAGGTGATAAAGTGTCAAATTTTAAATCATAAGTAAGCAACTTAAATTTTGGTCAAACCATATGTGAGTAAGTTGTAATTTACCCTAAAATATTATTTTATTTATCAAGCTATAGATAGGCAACTTAAATTTCGGTCAAATCATAGGTAGGCAACTTATATTTCGGTCAAACCATATGTAGGTAAGTTGTAATTTATCCTAAAATATTATTTTATTTATCAATTTTTTTATTGCTTTCTCAAATCGCTTCTCTCTCCCTATGTATACACATTTATAGAATAAGGGTAATGTTTTGGCTTAAATGTATAATATTAACTTTTCTATTCTATTATACACACACAAATGTCTAAGATTGAGGGAGTTTAGAAAAGTACAAGTGTCTCATGTTAAACGGTAAGACAATCATCCTACTCATCTCTTGGCTCAGCATGCTAAGGAAATTGATGGTTATATAGCTTGGATAAAGGAAAATTATATTATGATTGAGTCAGTTTTGGCCCAAGATGTAATGTTTTTATCTTCTTCTTAATATTTTGAAAATCCAACTGTTGAATTACATGTTTTATATGTTTTTAACATGCATGCCAATTTTCATATTAATCGAATGCTATTTACCATTTGATCTATAAACTCATCTTTTATGCATTATTTTAAACTGCAAAAATTTGAATTTTAACAAGTAATTGATGACATGGCTATTAATTTTTGATCACCTCGAAATTTGGCAAGCATGAAGAATAAACGAAGATAATGTAATCTAACGGTGAATTTGTCAATATTCTCATCCAATTAAAAAATATTGAGTGGTGTAACATTACTTATTGTTACACTAGGTATAACTTGAACTCAACCCATATATATACACACACAGATGTGATTGTTTTTTATAGTAATAGTAATAGAGAGAAAGGGGTTGTCAAGTGTAAACACATATAGCTGCGGGTCAACCGTGGCAAGCTGCAAAAGGCTTGCTTTTGAACGTTTTATATAGGAAACAAATAAAACTCAAATCTTTCATCTTCTTTTTTTACTGAAAAAGGTAGAAAAACTCAAATCTTTATAATTGTTGATTAATTAACAAGTTTAAACTCAAAGCTTTTAACCCCTAAATAAAACTACAAAAAAAACTATATAAAAAATATATCTATAAATGGTTATATATTTAAATCTATTAATAAATAAAAAACGTATAAAAACAATGCAAAATAATTAAATTAAAATTTAGGTAAAAAGGATCTAACATAATTTAATCAAATATTGTTTAGCGTTAAAACTTAAAACAATGAGTTTTAATTGGTTTTAACTAACATGTACCAACATCTAACAAATATCAAAATAACAAATTATATTATAATAAGATGCCAAAAAATGTAAACTATCAAAATGCTACATAGCAACTTAGGAAATACTCCCTCCGTCCAATTTTATTTGTCTTCTATTCCATTTTGGGATGTCCCATCTTGTTTCTAAAAATAAAAGTTATTAGTTTACTAATATTCCTATTATACCCCTAAGCCTCATTAAGAATAACTCTTTTTAAAAAAAGCTGATAAATTTATTTAAGGGTAGTTTTGTAAACTTATACATTTTTATAAGGCAAATAAAACAGTAAATGATGTTCTCTTAAAATGTTTAACTTTTTCAAACAGGACAAATAAAGTGGGACGGAGGGAGTAATAAATAAATAAATAAAAATAAAAGGATTTCAATTTTTGTTTAAAATTCATTAAAAAAAAGCAAATATAAGTTGTTGGGAAATTTAGACCCCGGTTGATATAATTAACAAGTTTTAAATTCAAGTTGTGAATTAGATTTATTATGAATAAAACTTGTTAAAACAAACAAACATCAATATCATGTCAATAATGAATGCAGCAGAAAAGTAAATAAGACAAGATATGATGACCTAGTAAAACCAATGAAACAAACTAGTTTCACAGTAAAAAACCTGAGGGGAAACCTTTCCGAAAAGCAACCCACTATAGAAAAGAGAAGTTTCAGATCTAGTATAAAACCTTTGTCCCTAGACTCTACAGTCCCCGTAGATGAACTTACAGCAGAAACCTTCTAACGCTTCAGAATCTCTGAACTCTTCAATATATGAACACCACCCTTTGATGCACGAATCCCAGTACGTGACTAACCAATTATGCGGATCCCAGTACGCGACTTAATCACCAACTAGAAGAAGATTGTTAGTTGCAAATTTTTTCACTTCATCAACAATGAAGATCAAAAAGTACTTGGTTACAAAATCCTAAGGCGTAAAGACGCAGTAGTTTTTTTCAAAGAGAATAAGGCAACGGTCAACTTTTGCATATGTTCCCCTTGTATTCTCTTATGTGATGACCTCTAAAATAAGCCTTATATATGTCTAGGGTTGTGAGAAAAGAAACCCTACACAAATACATAAACTTGGGCCGAAAATCAGATTTAGAAATTTGAATTCTCGTAACCTCAATAGATACTGTGGGGACTATGGCCCAAAATAACAGGTTGGGCCTTGGACCCGTCCTAGGACACCAGCCCATCCGAGGAGTTAACGTGGCTTAAGCCACCCACGTTAAACATCACTGGAAACAAAGAAAACAAGTCTGAGGAGGAATTTCTCCTCGGACACTGAAAATTTGGAGCGAAAGGACATCCTAGGCACTAAAAGCTCATCCCCTAAATACGTGAAAAGTAAGGAAACACAAAATATCTAAGCAAAAGCTGCCACCGCCACATTGAATGCACTACAGCTACTTTCCTGGCCGTATTAATGTGAAGAAGACTCCTAAACAGTGCTACCTTAACTACTGCAACTCACAAAGAACTGAAAGAGGTGTTTGATGGGACAGATGCTCAAGTGGAGGTTTGGATGATCAACAAGTGTAAAGCCCAGATGACAGGAAAATGCCTATATAATGTGTAAAAACCCTCATAAGAGGGGGACTAAAAAAGGAGGAGAGAGAACTGTAGCATGCAAAGGAACCCCACTGCATTGATTCGTATATACAAACTAAGTGTTTAGCTCTATCAGATCGTGTGGTCTTTCAATATAATGGCTTTTGTTCTTGTTCATGTATTACTTTATTCCATGCAATACCCCGTTTAACTTACTAAAACCTAGTTCTTTGATCCATACTCTACAAAAAAATTCATTGTGTTGGGCTCTTTGGACCAAGACTCACAAAATAGGGGTTTGGGCTCCAAAACTGTGTCCCTACAAATACCTTGATCGATCAAGAATCTGTCGAGCTTCATTTATTAAATCTCGATAGATACCTATCTGTTGAGCAGTTGTCGAGCTATCCATCCAGTTTTAATGAATAGCTTTTCTTCACTTGTTTCTTGGTCCAATCTTCATGGCTTTAATACTAGACTTGAACAACATGTTTCTTGAAGTATTAAACACATTCTAGATCTACCTAATTATAAGTAAAGTGCGTTTTGTCAAAAGATTAGCTAACTACATAAATATTGACATATGTTCCTAATATAAATCACATATGTCCTAATATAAGTAGTATTAAATTTAGGTACACACATTTCACTTAGCACGGAATTAGAATAGCTTTGAAATCTAATTTGGAACACTTGATATGAAAGTAGAGCGAATTAAATTTATCCCTATTATTTTTTGAAATAAAACTTAACTCTTATTAAGGTTTTACTTTAATATATTATATAGATTTGTGAACAACTCGTGAAATCGATCTCAACACATACATAAACGGCATCAATCGCATATATTTTCACCTTATTTTGGAAAAAATTATATTAAAATTGACAATATTTCTAACAATTTTCATTTAAAAAGTAAACAAATAAAACTAAATACTAAGCCAAGCAATCTTGAACTTCAATATTGGGCTTGACCCTCAATTTGATTATAGCTCTAACTAACTTACTAACACAAAATATTAATAGTATATTAAATGTGAGTGTGTGCATTTAAATTAATTTAACTTTCTCATACCTTATTTCTAAAATAAATAAATAAAAACTTTCTCATACCTTAAATACTAAAAAAAAAAAAAAATCCATACCTTAGATTCTCAAAAATTAAATAAAAATAAAGTTCATACTTTAAATTAAACAACAAATTGGACAATTGTAAAGTCCACTAAAACAATCCACTTGCAATTTGCTTCCCCCAATGACCTAAACTGGGGGGACAATCCTTTTCATTGGTCAATTCCGACCCATTAATTTCTCATTATATATAATATTTGATTCCAATTATAAAATGGATTCATATGTAGATGGGATTTTTCTATCATAATCTGAAAGCACCACTTGTTTTTTTTTTTTTTTTTCCTGCTTTGAAATTTTATACAAAAGTGATGTATAATAACATAACCTCTTGGACCAAGAAGCAAAATAAAAGGGACGGCAGTGGAAGTCTTTTTAAGAGAAGAAAAAGAAAAAGAAAATCACAGTTCACGTATGAAAAATTGGACTTTTTAAAATTTTAAATTTTGTTCACTGGTCTCTTTGAATATAAGGGACGACTTGTATTAATTATTAGGTATAGTATTTGGTCAATTCTGACCCATTAATTTCTCATTATATATAATATTTGATTCCAATTATAAAATGGTTTCATGTGTAGATGGGATTTTTCTATCATAATCTGAAAGCACCACTTGTTTTTTTTTTTTTTTTCCTGCTTTGAAATTTTATACAAAAGTGATGTATATAACATAACCTTTTGGACCAAGAAGCAAAATAAAAGGGACGGCAATGGAAGTTTTTCTAAGAGAAGAAAACGAAAAAGAAAATCACAGTTCACGTATGAAAAATTGGAGTTTTAAATTTTTTAAATTTTGTTCACTGGTCTCTTTGAATATAAGGGACGACTTGTATTAATTATTAGGAATAGTAGGTTTCAGTTAACTTAACTGATAAAGTCTCTCATAGTTGAATAAGAAATCTAGAGTTCAATTCTCGCCTACACCAAAAACTGATTGGTGTCTTAGTTTAATGATAAAGAGCTATCATCAGGAGCAAATGCTATAGGTTGAAACTCTTTTAAAAAAAAAAAAAATTATTAGGTATATATCACATTGCATTAATACTCACTTATTTGTTCACTGGAGTTTCGTAGAAGTACTATTGAGTATTGATTAATATACAGAATTATGTAATTGACTAGACGAAGTCCCCCCGACAGCCAAAGAAGACCATCGGCCGTGACAAAGTCAGAAAAAATTAGAGTGAGACGGGCATGACTGGTTCTAATATAGAAAATGATACATTTTGATTTGTACCTATTACCCTGGGACAGATTTCATTTAACAAGACAAATATAGGTTTTTTGAATATTAAAAAAAAAAAATTGTTTTTCCTTTCAAAGATCAATTTACGCTATCAAGTGTAAAACCCCTTTAAACTAGATTACATCTTTATGTATCTACGTAGGAATGACAATAGACGTGATGAGGATGTTTTTTCTCCACCCCATTTTCTCTTCAAGATGAGAGTGGAGCATGTTAAGTTAGAGATATTTTTTATTAGAAGGGAATTTTAAGTTTTAATAACGAACCAATCATCGGATTACATTATTTATTTTCAAAAAATTAATTACACACAAAACATGAATTTGTTTATCAGACAACATCCGAATAATTCATTCGGTGCTAGCTATATAACTCATGTTTGTTAGGACTTAGAAGCATGGACTCCACACCCCTCCTCTACCTCGCACACTCAAGATTTATCAAAAGATATTTGAATTTACGAGGCCTGGAATCGGCTTAAAGACAACACTCACCCAAAGCTAATAATGTGCAAAGCTTTTCTTAGGCTTGTAGGGGCGGAGGCAGATGGGGGCCAGGGGGGGCACCTGCCCTCCCTGACTCCTAAAATTTTCATGTATATATAACCTTAATTCTTAAGGAGTTCCACGCATAGAGAAAAAAACAAAAAAAAAGGGACTCCCACTTAGTTGAAACAAAGTAGCTCGGACAAAAAAAAAAAAAAAAAAGTTTTCTCAAACATCAAATCTACCACCTTGTCACCTATATTACTGTTCTTGTAGGTAGCTTTTATCTTGTCCCAAGTTTGACACTTGTTTCACAATTTTTTTCCTTTCTATTATTTTTTTCACCATTTTCACTATTAATGATACTCTTTACAGTATTTTATTGTCGGTTGATACTAGAGATACTACAAATTTTACTACTTATATCTTACGAATTGATATGTCACCAACTACAAAAAATAATTTCAAACATTTATTCATTATATATTGTTTAAGTAATACTTATAACATTTTTACCACATCAGTTTGTAAACATTTTGTTGTAAATCTTGTAGTATGAATTAATTATTTTTTAAATTTTATTTTAATAATATGAAATATATTTATTTTCTTACAATTGTTTATTTATTTTGTTATTATTATTTATTAATATTTTTTAGATCAATTTCACTTTAAATCATATCTTTTAATTTTGCCCTCTCTGAGCTAAAATTCTGGCTCCGTCACTGCTAGTTGTTCAAAACAAAAACCATAGGTGAGTGGGTTTTGTGGGAGAGAGTGAGTTTGAATGGTGCATACCATGGGACTATGAAGCTCATGCAGTGTTCTAAGGTTTTAGGTTCTTTATCAAAGTGATTTCAGGCTTTGATGGAGGATGGGATGTTGATAATTTATGGGTTGCTGTTGAAGAGCTTAACTTATAGGTTGAAGTTCAGGAACTTGTTATGTGTTTTGAGCTTGAAACTTGCTGTGTTCCTTTGGGTTATTGTCTCTTTTATAATGGCAAGGAGAATTAATTCTTGCCCATGGTATACATTTGTCTAAATCCAATTAAAAGCTCTTAGGATAGTGATGATAAACACTTTAGAAAATAAAATTACGACTATTGTTTGTAGAGTAACGTATGATAAATTGTTAGGGTTTAGTAAGATTTGTCAGTTTCTCAAAAAATGGCTGAGTCAATAAAAGAGTCACTAAATCTGCATTAGGGATTTGCAATGGGCGACTAGATATTTTGCATCTCACTAATAAATGACTAATGTCATTACACATAAATGACTAGATATTGTGCGTATCCGCATATTCATATTTAAAAAAAAATATATATATATATATATATACAAACATTCAAAGTTCAAACTATTAAAACTTTAAACCTTCCCATGTTTATTTTATTTTATTTTTTTCTACATTCAATTGGGGAAGGGAGATTGAACCTTGGACTTTTATCCTCTACCTCCTTATTGGAGAGACCAGAAAATACCAATTGACCGTGAAGGAAAGTTCTTATTTTCTTTTCAAAAGAATAAATGCACTATTAGCATAAGAAAGCTCCAGGGGACCAATATTTAAATGAAGATCTCTCAAAGATCCATCAACTGAAAAATAAATTGCCAAAGGTAACATGGAAAATAATTTACAAAACTAGAATGACTAAGAAACATGATCCAGATGATTAGAGATGAAATTGAACAAAATTAAACTTTAAAAACCTAAAATGATCCAAACTTAGGAGTCCAAATCTTTTATCCCACTCTTCTTTCTCCACTATATACTCCACAAATAAAAACATGCCACATGTCCTAATTTATTAAATGCTAAATTTATGCATTTTATTATACCAATTTCCTAAAATAAATAAATAAATAACCCATCATATTTAGGTAATTGAAATAATAAAATGCATAAATTTAGCATTTAATAAATTAGATAGACATGTGGTATGTTTTTATTCGTGGAATATATAGTGAAGTAGGAAGTGTGAGACAGAAGATTTGGACTCCAAACTTAAACCGTTTAAACTATGATTGAAGAAAAAAAAAGTGTTCATTAAATAAAAATTTCCAAAAGCATTCGAGTACTTTTAGAATGTGTTCTATTTTCTCCTAATAGAGTGCGCGTACACACACACACACATATATATATATATATATATATATTTAAAATCTAATTGAATTTAGACACTTCGATTTTTGCATCTAATAATTCATTTGTCACAAAAATTAAAAACTTAAATAGATACATGATAAAAAACTGATCTCTAATTTAGAATTTAATTAGATTTGAAGTTTTCGATTTTTATCATTAATAATTTACTTAGCACAAAATTAAAAATTAAATAAAACTCTGCGCATAAAATTGAATAACCAGTAAGTCATAGAAAGCATGCAACTAACGAAGTGAAGTGGATGTTTCATTGTTTCTTTAACTAACAAAATTAGATAGACATGAGAACACCTAAGAAAAAAAAGATAGATATGAAAACACGGTGTGGACCGTTTAACATTGCTTTGTCACTCTCTCTCTATAAAAAAAGCCTCCATATCCACCTTTCTCTTTGTCACTACCTCTTAACTTTGAATTTAGCTCTAAAAGGCCTTTTTCATGGAATCTGGCACAACCACAATAACGACCGTCGATCATGATGACGATCACGATCACGGCGGTGGCACTGCAATCTCAGACGTCCATCAGGACGTCATCAAGACCCACATCCTCACCAGGCTCGACGGCGCCACCCTCGCCTCCGCCTCCTGCGCCTCCTCCCACTTGCACGCTCTCTCCACCGAAGAACAGCTCTGGCGGGAAATCTGCTCCTCCGCGTGGCCTTCCATCGACCACCCACGTGTCCGCCACGTCATCTCCTCGTTCCCTGGTGGTTACCGTTCTTTTTTCTCCTATTCATTCCCACTCCTCCACCACCGCTCTCCGCCGAAGCATCATCATCATTATCTCGCCGAGATAATCTCCGCCGTTGATGTTCACTACAAGGCGAGTCTCATTTTCTCGAAGGTCCAAGAGAACGAGACCAAGTCCGATTGGTTTCTCTGCTCGCCGTTTCGGTTCGACTTGCTTGGACAGAAAGAGTCGGTTCAGACACCGATACGACACGTCGGAGAGGACCAAGCTTGGCTGGACCACCTCGAGGAGAACCTGAAGCTAAGCTGGATCCTTATCGACCCGACCGGAAACAGAGCCGTGAACGTCTCGAGCCGGAGCCCCGTCTCGGTCCAGCACCACTGGCTGACGGGAGACGTGCAGCTCCGGTACTCGACGGTCGTCTCCGGCGGCGAGGACTCGTCGGAGCTAGTCCACTGCGCGGTGGTGGTCACGTGCGAGGGAAAGGTGGGAGGGGAGATGCACGTGCGGGAAGTGAGCATGCAAGTGGAGGACTTGGAGGGGAAGCATTTGAACGGGAAGGACAGTTTGGTAATTTTACAAGGGGCGATGGAAAGTGGGAAGAGGAAGAAGGAGAGGAAAGGGGAAGGGAAAGAGAGGTTCGAAGAGTTTCTGAAAATGAAGGGAGAGAGAAAGGAAAGAAAGCAGAGGAGAGAGAGAGCGTTGGACATGGCTTGCATTGCCACTGGACTCACTATTTTCGTGGCTTTCTGGTCGTTTATTTTGTTCAGATAGAGTGAAAACTAAATTAACCGCGCGCTACCGTTAAAGTTGGTTGTTCTTACCGTTGATATTATTGGTCAGGAAAACAAAGGAAACGGAGATAATTAAAACCATAAAATAGGTTTTTATTTTTTATTCTTTTGAATTAAAAAGTTAAAAATTGAAATAAGATGGAAATATGTAGTTTAGGGATTATTTCATTGGAAATATGTGGGATATATGATACACATGGATGTGGTGTTTTTATCACCATTATATATCATAGTTTAATTCTCCTTTTTTATTGGCTTCTTGTTGTAAAGTATTTCTTCATTAGCAATTGGATTGTTAAATTAATATCCATAACATCCTCTCCCAACCCAAAAGATATAGTAACTAAGATAAACGAGCCTTATATCTACAACCAAAATCAAAATATTAGACATACAAGCTTGGCTGGTGAGAGGTCTGAAAATCCGAATCAATCTAGTTTTGCTACAATGTTAATAACTCAAACCCAAAGCCTTAAAAAGTCAACACTATATTAGTTTATTTATTATAGTGTTTTTAAAAGTCTGTTTGGATATTATTTATTACTGAAAACTAAAAATATTGTAGTAAAATAATTTTTAAATATGTGAATAGTATCATAAGACCCAATTTTAAAGAAATATTTGCTGAAAAAATGCAGTATTATGAATACCGTTTCGGAACCTGTTTCGGTTTGTCCAGTGGAACGGAATATTTCAATACCAGCCTATTTCGATGTACCATTTCAAGGTGTTTCGGAATTCCTAAAAAAATTAATAATATATATATATTCTTAAACAACATTAAATTATCAATTCAAATAAATAAATATCAAATAATATAAAGTATTTAGTCATTACATAAAAAGATTTATAACAAATCATTATTCATAACAAGGTCTATAAGACTTAATAAATAGAGTATTATCCCCCTCCTCCTCATCATATATATATATATATATATATGTATATTTATATATTATTTTCCTTTTAGTCATTCCACTCTAAAACCGGCCCCACCTACCAATTCTCTTACGTATTTCTCTATCTTCTCTTTTTTACGTATTCCCTTATCTTCCTTTTTCTCTTAAGTCCCATCTCTACCAAATCCCAATATTCCCACATCCCAATTCCCAAATCCCATCACAGCCGTGCATTCAAAATTTTCTTTGAAGTTCTCTTCTTCTTTATGCTTGAGCTAATCTCTTTTCTAGAAACTTTCGGAGACAAGGATAAAACTAAAGGAGAGAGATAGTGGGTTTGAGTTTAGAGTTTAGACCCAGTTGAAAGGAGACATAGTGTGGCTTTGAGTTTACACCCAGCAAGAAGACAAAATAGGTAGGTTCAGAAGGGAAAAGAAAGCCAAAATTCATACCGGCCGAAATTATCCGAAATAGATTGGAACGCCTGAAACAGACCGGAATTGGCCGGAATTCTATTTCGGTTTGCAATCCGGTTCGAGAAATTCCGGCCGGAACGGCCGGAACAGAACGGAACCAGTAACATTAAAAAAAAGTACTTGTGGGTCCGTGAACAGTACACTGGACCCATATGTTTAAAATGCAATCCAAACTCATACTAACTTTCTATAATAGATTAATTGCAGCACTATATTTATGACTTTGACATTGCTTGTTTTGGAGTCAAATTCTGTGTTGGATAAGTTTTGGAGTCAGAGAGAAGGTGATAATATTGTTTATAATTTAGCCTGATATACTTTACATATCTCATATTTTTTTGTGTGGATGTATCACTACAAATTTCTTCATAGTTTTGGTTGATTTAGTCACTTTCATTTAATATAAACTACGCTGTCTTTTTCTTATTTAAAAAAAAAAAATTATATGTTGAACAAGTTTTGGTAAATAGATTTTTTTTGTATTCTTAATTTTTTGGGGGGTTCTTAAATTAGAAAAGGGGTAGGTGTGAGAATCATCTTAACAAGAACCCATTGGCGTGGTAAATAGATTAGAAGAGAAAAAAAAATTAATAATAATAATAAATGTTAGAAAGGGCGGCTGCAGGCTGGTCAACACTTTGACTTTGATTTTTTTTTTTTTTTTTTTTTTGGGGTGGAAAAATGACTTTGATTAAGTTATAAGTCCGCTTGTAGATGCTCAAAATTTACAAGTTACCTTTGGCCACTAGTGGCTGCGAGCTTTTAGCTTCTCCTTATCTTCTAGTGCATGAATATTTACTATTTTTATGTGGGGCATTAATTTAATTAGGTGGCGCTTTACTTCCCCAGTTGCCTCTTTGCTTTTGGGTAGGTTCTACATTTCATCAATCAACAAGTTTGTGATGACAATTTTTTTTTCTTTTGTTCATATAAGACCTAACCTTTCCTTTCCCTTGAATCAACGAATTTTGTGAATTCTTGAAGGAATATGATGGTGCTTGATCACTAAAGTCTCAAGTCATGCACTTACTTACATTTTATTATCTTTAAATATTTGTAATGTTAACATGTTTTTCTTTTTTCTTTTTCAATTGACAAAGAAAATAATATCTGCAACTTTCACACGAAGATAGAAATTTTAAGTTGCAGAAGAGAAAACTAATGTAGTGTTGGTGTAAGAAAAAAAAATGCCTTCAAATTTTATAGTCCCTATGATTTAAGCATATTTTTCAATAAATTCTTGAAAAAAAAAAAAAAAAAAAAAACCAATCAAGTCCCTTAGTTTATAGTTTTGTTTCAATCTCATATAACTATACACAATGAAATCCCATGACACCACATATAATTAATGATTTTGTCACAAACCATGACATCATACAGATAGCATTTGTATTATTGAGTGTCATTTTCTTAGTCAAAATTCACTTATTATGTATGGGTATAAAAAAGAAATAAGATAGAGATTGAAGAAAAGTTGCTTTATTAGGGCGACTGTCCCTAATTACAATAATCAAGATTAAAAGTTTTCTTTTTTTAATTTTCAATCTCAACTATTTAAAGCAATTACATGTGCTCAATTCCCATATATCTTATTGGTTTATGACCAAATACCAATTGATATATTAGCAGTCACGAAAAAAAAAAAAAAAAACCCAGTGGCCTTGTCTACACTCTACAAACATGATTTTTTCTTTGAAATGAATGTGAAAAGAAGTTTGAATATTTTAAGACTTAATCTGGGGTCCACGATGCGATGAACTCTCCCCCGTGACTCCTTTTTCCAGGCCTTGTAGAAAAAAGCTCACCCACGGACCCACCGCCCACACACCCAGCTTCCATTCTTCCAAGTCTTGTTGGTATCACTTTTAAATTTCAATCATAGGCATATTTAGCATGTGTAAATAAAAACCTTGTTTGAGAATATTTTGACAATCTTTTTGTGAACTTTTCTTTTTTTTTATTAGCCAAAACCTGCTTCTCAAAAAAAAAGAAAAGAAAAAAAAAAAGGAAGATTAGCCAAAGCCTGTACAGTGAAAGGAAGATACTCTTCCACGCAGTACTGATCAAATAATGGTGAACCAGATTAGCACTAAAGCCAAAAACATCGCAGAGTACGGTTTACTGCAACTGGGTCCAAGATTAACAATAAAAAATTAACCTGACAAAAACGTGAACATCGGCTGTAGATATAGCTTTGAAATTATTGCAAGAATCTCCGTCAATAATGATGATATGGACCCCAACATTCTCTGCAAATTTCCATATGTAGCTGGCGTATTAGGATCTCGTGCAATATCTAGAGTATTGTATCGGTTGTAATTCACCTCATTTGTTTCGCAAATTATTTTAGTTTTTATTTTTTATAAAATTTTTCTTATTTTTTTTAATTAATTGTTGAGATTGATAATTACTAAAAGCAATTCTCAATTTTAGCCATTAAAAGCAATTGCATCAAATGCAATATTGATATTGCACCTGATCTCAATTCATAGTTTGCAATACCGTGTGTCTAACCGGGTGCAATTCACTTATTTACTTCATAATTTTTTTTTACTTTTTACTTTTTTTATTTTTATTTTTTAAATTTTTTCTTAATATTTTTTAATCAATGGTTGAGATTGATAGTAATTGCATCAAGTGCAATCAGGGCCAGCTGAACCATAGATGTAATTGATGCAATCGTTTAAGGCCCCTAAATAAAAAAAGGGCCCATTTGTTAAAAAAAAAATTATATATATAATATTTATATATATTTTTTAATTACAAAAAAAAATTTAAGTACTTTTATTGGTAAATAAAATGTATTAAAAAGATCATATTGTATCATAAAATGCAGAATACTGCACAGTAACCATGCACAGTATAGAATACTGCACACAACTTGATAGGACAAGACTGCATGGTATTATGTGCACGGTGCAGTCTTGTTCACAAGGCCCAACACATCACAAGGGCTATTGGCCTAAACTAAGTTAGCCCCCATCGACCCCACAATGAATAAGTTATCACATCTATTTTTTTTTTTAATACAAACTTTTACTTTATCAATGATTATAAATTATCACACCAATTAATCATTTGATGTATATCAACTTATTTGTATTATAGTGATACTAATTTATTGAATCATGTAATAAATTAATTTTTATATGTGCAAGTTTAGACTTTGAAGTTTTTTAAAAAATCCACTTAAAATTTTTGCTTAAGGCCCCCAAAATTGTTGAACCGGCCTTGGGTACAATACTTAATCTCAATCTGTCTAATGTATCTTGGGTTTGTCCCTGTAACACCCTACTTTATTGGTACAAATTTTACCATAACTTGACATGTAGCGAGTGATGAGTTGTGAGTGGTGAAAGTATGAATACACTATTTGACCTCCATCATTCACAACTCACCATGTAGCGAGTTGTGGCAAAATTTGTGAGATTTGTTGTGTCCCTAGAATTTTCCGTTGGTAAAGCTAGTAAACTTGGTCATTGTGAGTGGTGTGAACTAAGAAATAAAAGATAGTGTTGTCAATTCGAGATGACCAATCTCCTGATCTTGAGAGAAGAAATAGACAATTTTGGTTAATTTTCTTCTTAATTCTCTTTAATGCATTTAACATACATAAATAGCTAAGGATGAGATAACCTCATCAACAAATCCTAAAACAAAAGAGCTAATCCTATCCTAAAACATATGAATTAAATTGAATACAAATAAATAACAATACTATTTATTTTATCACTAAACTAAATTTAAATAATTTATTCAACACTTGGGTCATAACAGTGAGCTTGTTTCGTTATAAACGACTCTCTCTTAACAAACACAAGTACATAACACTCTCTTGCTTTTATTAACTAGGCTAAATTACAAATTACAACATTTAACTTTGCTTATTTTTAATTTAATTTGTTAAACATATATATGATTTTCCAAATGATCCAAATCAATTGTAGGTCCAAGTACTTGTAAACAAAAAAATTAACAAAAAGTTAATTTATAGTTAGTCTATGGTTCTTTAGTATTTAAAACCTATATTGGGTTTATTATAAATTAGTCCTTGACAGTAAATATATAACCGGCTAAGAGCTTTTCATCCAGGACTAAGTAAACCTCCACTCATCAATCAATTACCCACAATCAGTCAACACCAAAACAATGTTGTTTTGCAAAGTGAAAAATATTAAAACTAGACAAACTAAATTCAAAACATATTAAAGTTAAAGGACTATGGGGGGGGGGGGGGGGGGGGAGAATTGAAACTTAAACAATTGGATTGAAAACATGTCAAAATTATAGGGTGTAATTTAAAATTTAAAATGTTTATTGTATATGGCAATATACTATTGGCTTGAGATGAGGTTTCCTAGTTGGGTTTTTTTTTTTTTTTTTTTTTAAATAATTAGATAGTTACAATAATGATAGAAGAAATATTTGCACTATGGTTATCTTTATAAGTGAGAGCAGATAATACCACTAAGCTACAAAACTCTTAGCTTAATTGATGACTTTTATTTGCTAAATAATTTTACAATAAGAATAAAAGCGGATGAATTGGGCTTTAATAACCTCTCCTTTGAACGTAAAGTACTGAAGTTAGAAGGTCTGAACAAAGATAGGCTCGCTCTTAAAACAAACAGAAGCTCATTGAGCAAGAATGCAATATTATGGACGTTCAGAAATATATGTTGTAGATTGTGATATGGAAGGATAGAAGTGAGTTTGGTCTTAAGGCTTGTCAGTTTACAAATTTCTAACATGTACATAAAGTAGCCAAACCCGAATAAATAAAATAATTAAAAGAATTTGTAGATGACTCTAGAACAAAAAATTCTAAGGTACTTTTGGAGCATGGAAAATGATGCTACCTCCTTCGTGCTTCGAGAGTACTTAAGAATTAGAGAGAGAGAATTTTATTAAAATAAGAATGAATGTACTAAATTAAAACTCATGGAAGTTATTTTTATAAAAATACATGTTTTATGAAAAAGAATTATTCTTAAAAAGTCATTTTCAGAAAAATTGTCAATTCAAATGGGGAGTCATAAATCAAATCGAGAGGTGCTACGTCCACAACATTTTTACAACATTTTCACAACAAATCATAGGTGGTTAATTGTTATTGGTTCAAATTTAAACCTAACACCAAGATTACTTTTTTGCCTTAATAATAACAACCAGTAACAACCTATCACTCACCAGTCACAACCTACCACTTAGAATTTGTTGTAAAAATATTGTGGATATATCATTTCTCAAATCTTAATGGTATATAAATTAAAAGCTTGAATCATAAAAGCTTGCTCTTAACTTGGTCACAAACTCTTTCAGCACACTCTAAAACCACATTATTTATTATTATTATTATTGTGGGGATGCAAAAACTGGCCCCGTGGAGTCCTTCACAGATTCATACTCAAATTATTCAAATAGCCAACAAATAAGTAAATAACAAGGAAAAATGTTTCACAATGGGAAACTCAAGCAATTGATTTCTCTAAACTCGAACATTACAATAGATAACTCTCACGTTCCTGCGGTGTTATCTTTATTCTCTCTCTCTCTCTCTGACTGATTTTTCTTATTTATATTCATTTTTATCCTCTTTTTTCAGATCCTTTTTCTTTTGCCTCTCCTCTCTCTTTTATAACTTCAATCCTTATTCTTATCACTACAGCTATTTTATTGCCTGTTAGAGCCTCAGGGATATTTTTCTCAACCTTATCGGATTCCTCCCCTCCCTTATCCTGGAACTCTAACTTTTGGGAGTTGTTTGTATTGTTCAGATTGTCTTACTTGTATTTAATACGGCAGAGAGGTGAGGTAAGAGCTCCATCATTAATGCAGAGGTAAAGATTTTCAATCTTCTTGCATGTTCCGGAACTTTTCTGTGGTTCCAGGAATCTCTTGAAAATCACACGTGGATTATATGTGCACCATACCTCGGGTAAGTTGGTACCGTACCTTTTCCACGAGAACAAATCTCCTGTGTCACTCATTTTTTCCGTAATACTTGGGAAGACCTAGCTTTCCTCTTTTCATGGTTTATTGCCCATTAAGCCTTCCTTTAAAAACATAGGCCAAGCCCAATTCTTTCCCATGGCCCAATTGCTTCTTGGGCTTTAGGCCCGAGAGGTGACTATTCAACTCCTCACAATTATTATTATTATTATTATTATTATTATTATTATCAATTTCTTTGACACAAAATTCAAATTTTTGATTGATTACAAAAACATTCCAACAACAATTGAGGCATAACAAAATGTCATCTTTTTTGGGGCTTTATCTTCCAATCTAGGAACTCCTCTGGATTTATGAGAGGGTTCAAGACATTAGCAGAATCACCCTTAAGGATGATATTGGAACACTTAGCAAAGAAAGCATTTTAAACCCTGAAAATTGTTGCCTGTGTTTCACCACACAAAGCGTCTCGGTCAAGAACAAAGCCAATCCGTATTAGGGCCCATATTTGGAACAAAATATCTATTTATGAACGTTTTCTTGATGGGCTGGTTACGCGGCCCATCTATTATTGGACTCGCAAAGCTCACATATATCCAAACTAAAGTAAGAAGATGAAAAAGTTCTACATCAAGACGTAATCATTTTTTTTTTTTTTTGATTTTAGGTATATGTTTTTAGATTCAAATTAATTGCAATCCCCCCCAAAAAAAGCATTTTCATTTGTACCATCTCATTTGGGACTAGAATTTCCTTAAAGTATGAATATCGTATATTATATAATAAAATTTGAGTTTAAAAACCGTGGTTACACCAAGTTACAATTTTTTAGATAAGAACAAACAATTTATTTATTCTCATCAACTATCATTGGTGTTTTTCTCCCAAAAAAAAAAAAAAAACTATGGCTAGTCTTTTAAAAAGCACGCAATCTACATTCATATCAACTTCTTAAACCAAAAAAAAAATATATATATATATATATATCAACTTCTTTGTTTGTTTATTTATTTTTCCTTCGGTTTTTTACATTTTCAATGGCTTAATTTTTCTTCTCAATATATTATTTTTTATCCTATTTGATTTTTACATTTTGTTGATAATATTTTGATAGACACTATAGTATTTAAATTTTTTTATCCTATTTGATTTTACTTTTTGTTTATCCTAGTTGATTTTACTTTTTGTTGATATGTTATTAACATTTTTTTTAATATAAGGCTCTTTTTTTTCCTTATCCAACCTACGTTTTAGGATTTGAAATGAAATGACCACTGTAGCATCAAACTCTCTATTTTGCCTCTAACTTCTCAACAATAAAACCACCTAGCTTTCAAGATTCCAACTTGCAATTATTATTATTTTTTTAAATTTTAATAATCGGACTTAGAATAGGTACTAGTCTCTACCCAAACTTTTATTTTTCCATTCTTAACACCGAAGTGGAACCAAATGGATGGAATAGACCAAAGTGGACTGAATGAACCGAAATGGACCAAATAGACCAAAATAGATCATAATGGACCAAATTGGACCAAAACTGCACATTTCTGCTAAATTGTTAACCCTTTAATGGGCCACAAAGCATTGCCAACTTACATGATCCGAAGTTCAATCAAACAACAGGCTTAGGGCTTAGCCCAATATTAGTATCAGTATCAGTATCACTATCAAAAAATCAAAACAGAGCAAAGTATGGATAAGCCCTTCTCAATTCAACTCAACATGTTCTCACTCGCACACTGGCACGTGAATATAACAATCCCTGAGTATCATCAGTATAAGATCAAACACAGACCCCAGTTTATCCATACAAGTCTAACGTGGCACAATGTCATTGAACTATATCCCATCCACGCAATCTATGAGCCACAAAATCTCCATCACATTTGAGAAAAGCCTAACCCCACCACCATTTCCAAATTACATTATTTCATTTCTGACTCAGTCACTATCCTCTAGCTCAAGCATCGGCAGAAGCAGATAAGAAAAATGGCTGCAACCGTATCAACCGTCATAGGCTTGGGCAGCTCCTCATTGTCATCACCTTCTCGGGTCTCTGCACCTAAGCCAACATCCCTCACTTCAGGTTCTCCTCAAAACCTCTTTAAATTACATTATATTTGGAGAACAACAAGAACCATAAAAAACAACTTCTTCTTTTTTTTTTTTTTTTTTTTTTTTTTAAGATTTACATGATGAAACATAAGATCATGAAACATGTACATGCCAAAAACCTTTGTAATTATAATCTTATAAATTATGCCAGCAATTATTATTATTAGTTCAAGAAACTTGATTTAGAGTGCGTACCTGTGTGGCTGTGTTATATCAGTGTCACAATGATGTTTTATGCTATAATTTTTAAGAAATTGTTTGTATTACCATGTCGTGACCGTGTTCATCATTGTACTTGTATCTGTGTTTATGTTTATGTCTGTACCTGTGTCCATATTTGTGTCTATGCTTCCTAACTATTACTGTTAACTAGATGATATCCCACGCAATGTGTGGATTACTTTACAATTTCATTTAAAATCAATTTTATGTATATTAAAATCTACATATAATACTTAATACTTGTTGTATAATATTTATGTTTGCCCACAATATTGTTAAATACTTTGAAACTTGATTTTTTTTAATCTATAATTTATTTTAAAAAATTGTATAACATTGTAAGATTATAATATATTATAATATTTACCGTTAAGATTTTATTTTTCAAACTGATTAAATGATTTTGAAATCTACATATAAGAATTCAAAATATAAAATACTTTTATCTCTTAAAATTACATAAATTTAAGCAACCTACCAAACACTTTCTCAATCACTCTATTCTCACAACCAAATATGGAGACCTTGATCATAAACACCCAATTAATTATCTCAATGGAATTAAGGAAATCATTTGTAAGTATCAACATAAAGAGAATGTGATTAAACAAAGATAAATTTGCTAAAAACACATTCATTTATCAAAATTCAATTGACTTTAGTTGGACTTCTATATCCTTTAAGAAAAAGTGAAAAATACTTTTAAATCACCATTGATTTTTGTTTTTACCACAATGGCTATATACAAAGAAACCTACAAATTATGAATTCTAACACAAAATAAAAAATAAAGTAAAAATAACTTCATAAATAATCAATTAGAATGTTTCTTTTTCCCTTTCTTTAGTTCTAAAATACAATACATTTATAACTTTCCCAAACCAAAATCTCAAACACCCAAAGACTCCAAGCGAATCATAACTTTCACAAAATCTACAATGTTTGAGTTCAACATCAAAATCGTAAGCTACCGTCATTGAATAAAAAACGCAAGCCCCCTTCCTTCATCATAGTCTGCTCATACGAGTTACAATCAAATGATACTGCAACGTTGGAGTTATGTAGGTGTCATTGAAAGGTTGAAGTTAAATGACATCACTTTTTTCTAAGTGTATTTGAGATAAGATGATATGAAAGGTTATGGACATGTGTATATAAAGGAGTAAAAGTGAAAATGATGAATGGAAATACAAAGAGTATTTTGTGTGTGTGAGAGATGGAGTGTCTTGAAACATTGAACCAAATGAAATAAATAGTAGTTTTAAAATATTGAATACAAAATGTAACAAAAATTAGTCTTGAAACATTGAACTAAAGGAAATAAAGAATCTTCACTTTTAAATTTGTTCTTATCTCTAATATAGTTTAAGGGTATCTCAATTCTCTTCATAGAGTGCACTACATGGCAGGACCTCATGCTCTCTCGATGAGGTCTCTGTTATATATATATATATATATTGATTGATTGATTGATATTGATGATTGATGATTGATGATTGATGATTGATATATTGATTATTATTATTTTTTGTTGATTTGTTTTTAATGTTATTTCATAAGGCTTTTTGAAGTCTACTGTGACGGTGAGAAACCCTCTGAAGCAGGCACATGCGTCGGGAGGAAAGTATACATGGTAAGTAGTAGCAGTGAACTTGTGTTTGTATTGGTTTTATGTGATGATGGGAATCAATATATAGAGTAATATATGTGACTGATATGGTTATGGTTTGCTCGTGTGTGGACTTGTTGGGAAAAAGTAGTTTCCAGAGAGATTGGCTGCGCAGGGATTTTAATGTGATTGGATTTGGGTTAATAGGGTGGTTAGCACCATCCAGCATCCCTGCAATCGATGGTAAGAGTTTGACTGGCCTCTTCTTCGAAAGCATAGGAGCTGAGCTCGCTCACTTCCCCACTCCTCCTGCTCTCACTTCTCAGTTTTGGTAAGTACCATACTGCCTTTCTTTTTTTTTTTTTAACTAAAGTAACGATCATTACACACTGTATGCATACACATGAAAACATGATTTCACACTCACACATAAGAAAAACACTATTTCACGTACTTGTGTATATGGCTGTATGCAACAATAATTAACATTTTAACTAAAATTTTGAATTTAATTTCAGTATATAATTGAAAAGAAAAATTGGGATAAATTAATTTTTATTTGGTAACATACTAACATATCTACATACAGGAAGAACAGAATTTCAAGATCTTTCACCTATTTCCCAGTGAGTTTTTTTTTTTTTAATTGAAATTTAATGTATAAGTGAACGGCAATTTTAATTTAATAATTATAGTGAAGTATAACTGTATAAGTGAATGGCAGCAATGTTTTGCAACACGGTCATCCTTCTTATATTCAATTCCTTAGACCGATTCAAGCAAAGCTATCACACACCTACAATGTACCATAGATAAACACACATTAATTGGGTATGCCGTATATAATAGTTCTTACCATACCATTATGATAAAGGGCTGAATCTAGATTGATTACTTTTTTTTTTTTTTGGAAAACAATCTAGATTGATTACTAAGTTTGATTTTAGAACAAGCTTTGTGTAGCAATTTCTGTGTAGACTTGTTTAGTTTGCTGAAAGGCAAGATTACAAATTAGCTGAGGAGACTTAATCCAAAAAAAAGAAAGAAAAAACACTTCATAATATATCCCAATGTGCAATGAAACTCGAAAAAAAAACTTCAGAGAGGGATTTTCCCTCAACGGGCCAGAGTTGAGAAGAGTATTGTTTATTTTATTTTTTATTTGGGCAGAAGAGCTATGCTTCCAGTGCTTTATATTTAATCGGGGGAGCAATAGCAAGCCCAATTGAATGCAAACAGTACTATTGAAGTCATTGGGCTAATAGCCGAAGCTGATTAGAAAGCCCAATTGATTCTAAAAAAAAATGAAAAGAAAAAGTAGAAAAGAAGGTCCCACCGAGATTTGAACTCGGGTTACTGGATTCAGAGTCCAATGTCCTGACCACTAGACCATGGGACCGTTGCTGTTAGCATGTCTTCCAACGTATTATATATTTCAAACTCTTTCCATGGGGCCATTGCCGTTAAAGCCATTAATAGACAATATGTTCCTCGTTAACTTTATTCAATACCTTTTTTTAATGTTTCATAGACTTGGGTCTTTTTTTAAAATTTATTTTTATGACCAGGTTGTGGTTGATTACATGGCACCTGGGACTGTTCATCTGCCTTACTTTTGGGCAAATTGGGTTCAAGGGAAGGACCGAAGACTACTTTGAAAAATAGTTTCTTTTGACTCTCTCTCTCTCTACTCTCAATTGTGTCTCTTCTCATCTCTTGTATTTATTATGATTCCTACTTCCTTTTCTCTTTCTTCTACCTGTTTATAAGAAAAACTGTCTATTTATTTCTTTCAACGTAGTTTAATATTTGTACCTCCATGTTGTGCCTAGCTGCGAAGTAAAAACAAAAAGTTGTGTACCCGTGTTTCCTAATTAATTCCATTTCCCGCTCATTCTATTTTGAAATCCCATTAAGAATTTTCTTTTCTTTTTTTTTCTTTTTGTTTTTTTTTTTTTTTGGTGTGAAAATTTACAGAGAAGGATGATTGATAATACCAAAGAAAAACACCAGAAAAAACCAATACTTTCCTTTGACTGACATTTACTCCAATCATGTCTAAGGATTTTGGAAACTGTCCTCATTTGAACAAAAGGATGTACCATGGGAGCAAAGAAAAAGTTGTTAATTTGAACTTAATTATTCCCCACACCCCCACCACCCCTGACTTGAGTATATACCTTGGAGCAAAGAAAAAGTTGCTCTTTTAAAAGCTTCATGCATGTCCAATATATTGGGATGAAGCAGCAAGAGCAAACGAGAAACCTACGTCTAGCACACATTATCAGCCAGCGGGAACTATCATAAATTGGAAAATGGATCTAAATGCAGAGCTAATATAATTTCAAGACAGTTTGATTCCATTTGTGAAGAGATAGCTTAATAGCTAGCACTAGGTCCAAACATTTTATAGTTCAAATTGTGTTTTATAAGTTTTATAAATTGATGTGTCAATATATATATATATATATATATATATATATCACAATGTAACAAAATTGTGTATAATTAAAAAAATTAAGAAATTTATGTTATTATATTATTGACTTTAGTACCAATTACGTTGTTTAATCAATTTGTTTTGTGGTAAAATTAGGAATTGTTTTAGTTGTAGTAAATTTTGGAATAGTTTTAGCATACTATAGTAAAACCACTATAGCATGTTTCATTGCTTCACAATTATGAAGCTACTTGTAACTAGTAAGAAATCCCATTGTCTTCTTTGTTTAACTTTAGCTTCCACAAGAAAGAGGTAGCATGATAATGATACCACTTAGCCACTAACTTGGTTGAAACATTTAGCAGTCACATATTGACTAGTCAGGCTTTTCCACGACCACATTTTTCCTACGAATAATTATTAGGTACTTCCGAAACATAATAGAATATTTTTCCTCCCACATTTATGAATTATTATAGATTCCATTAATTAAATTCATGGTAAGTTCATTATAAATGTGAAATGAGTGAATACCACATAACTACATAACTGCATTACGAGAATACCTAATAATTTTCTTTTACAAAATATCACATAAATGCATTTCAAGAATACCTAATAATTTTTTTTCACATTTATGAAAAAAATAAGTTTTTTTTCTCCCATATTTATGAATTATGGTGGATTCATGGTAAAGTAAAGTCCGTTATAAATGTGGAATGGACAAACACCAAGTTTTTGTATTGCGAGAATACTTAATAATTTTCTTTTACAAAAACAAAATCCATCCCTATAACTTACAAGGAAATACTATAACTTACAAGGAAATAGATCCAAACACACGAAAGATCACAACTTTTTCTCCTTTTAGCTATAGCATTGAAATGCATGGTGCGAAAGATTTCAACTTTTTTCTCCTTTTAGCCATTGCATTGAAACACATGGTTTGCAAAGTGAGCGAAACAATAGAGGGAACCCAAAATCCAAGTGATCCATGGACCACCATCATTTGGAAAAAGAGATAATATATAGAGCACTGAATATGATGGGCCATGTGGTTCTCATAGGTGGGGCCTTTAAAATCTAACAGGACGTAGGTGTTTTTATAAAGACTTTGGAAAGGATCCAAATCCAGCGAAGAGATATCCCTACGATTTTTACGAATCTCATACCATTGAGCCGTTAGCGAAAGGCCCCACCCTCGTGCAAACTGATTGATTGATTGATTGTTTCAAGGGGTGCGATGTACTGTCATGGATGGGAAGGATGCTCCACAATTATTATTTCGTACTTAAAAAAGACTTCTCCAACCCTATATTTTGTAGGCACCGCCCTCCCCCCTCTCTTTTCTACTATTTCCATCGTACCCTACACATTCATTTATTGTAGATAGAGTAGTACCAATTTTTTTTTTGTTCATAATCTTTTTTACAGTGAAATGTAATTGAACTATTGAAGCACCTTTCCCTCTTACTCTTTTTCTCTTACCCCCCAAAAAAAAGAGAAGAGATTGGATTAGTAGTGCCCTGTTACTCCCATTCCTTCTTCGAGATGGAGAAAACTCATATGGGAGGAAAGTGAGACAAGTCAAGAATAGGACAAGTTAGAGGTATTTTAGTATCTTTAATAAGGGGTTTTGTTAGTCATAAGATAGTGATAAGAGAGATATAGGAGGGATGATTGTAAGAGTGCTGAAAGAGAGAGAAACAAGTGTGTTTATGGATGGTAATAGAATATATATATATATATATATATATATAGGTTAGGTTCAAATTACACCACTTAATAACTTGTTATTGAATTCATATTTTAAAAATCTCTTCGTTAGATTACATGTTCTATATGGTAAAACCAACAATGGATGGACTAAGTGAGAAATTTTGGCCATTCATAATCAGTTTTGTGTGGCTTCTTTTTCTCCACTGAGACTTTTTGGAAGAACTTATTTTTATTGAAACTCTTTTGAAAAAATTTATTAATATTGGCACACAAGAATTTGAAAGTCTACATTTATCAACATCATTAATGTAATGGCATACATTAACCATCAATTTTAAGAAAATTTTTATGAAAAATTAAAAAAGTTATCAAATCAGTTAGTTACTGTGGGTACTTGCCCCGCCATTAAGCAATGTTTGTCCGCTTTGGCTTCACCATTTTTGGCTTTACACCTTTGTCCCACATCGCCTAAGTAACCCTCCCACTCATGCTTTATATGCCCTTGGAGCTTGAATGAGTGTACCACTACTTAGGCGATGTAGGACAAAGGTGTAAAGTCAAAATTTGTGAAGATCCTGGACTCCCACCCATTCGTGACAAATCCGTGAGGGCTTGGCTCCCCAAAGCGGACAAACATTGCTTAATGGCAGGGCAAGTACCCACAGTTACTTTTTCATTTTTTTATAAAAAGTTTTTTAAAATAGTTTACTAACATATACCTTGGCCACATATTAATAAAACTCAATGTAATATATATATATATATATATATATATAAACTCTGCCATATCCTATTTACCGTATGATATAGAGAATTTGAGATACTTTTTATTTTGGTCATCTAAATACGAAGATTATCATTAATTGATATTGTTTTTCACCCAAAATATAAAAAATCATTAATTGATATAGTACATCCATACCGACATGCCCTTGAATGAAATTTGGCTCTTCTTGCTCACGTCAAAAGACTCAAAACTCTTTACATCTTTTTATAGTACTTTTTTTTTTTTGAGAAATTTTTTACCTAACCCTTTCTTATATAAATGAATTACCTAACCTATACGCTACAAGTCAATGTAAAATTTTTTAAGGTCACACAATAACATGCTGAATTAAAGTAGTAGAAGTAAAAAGTACAGTGATTTACATATATATATATATATATATTTATTACAGTACCCTTAGTCAAATTTCTTAAATGATGAAGAAGGTTGTGTTTGGCATCGGCTTAACAAAAGCTAGTTTTTTTACTATTTAGCTTATTTTTGTTATTATTTATGAGTTTTATTACATCTTTTTATATTATTTATGGGCCACATTGTACTATTTCAGCTACTTTTTAACTTTATTTACAATACTTTCAACAAAATGTTTTTAATTTTAACTAAATAAGAACTATTTTTGCTAGGCGAAAAAATAAGCTGACACACTTGCTAGGAAAGAACCTGATATGGATCAGGGCTTTGTTGTGTTTCATAGTCTTCCTATGGACCTCTTTGTATGATTTTATTTTATAACACTTCTAGTCTGTACAATGAGAGGCTTTACCCTCAAACTGCTGAGCAGTTTATGAAAGTCGTTTTTCTACCCAAAAAAAAAAGTATAAATGGGAAAAAAAAAATCAATGTTGTAACTGAATGATGATAGCTTCCTTTATTTCATAATCATAGGAAAGGATCTAATATACAATTTATAAATGAGAAAGAAATGAAGGGAAAATATATATATATATATATATTTTTTTTAATTTTAACATTTTGGTTTGAAATCAAAGGAAAATGTTATTTTAATGAATGTGATTGGTGTCAATTGTAAATTTGAATTACCTTTTTGTTTTTTGTTTAAAAGTATTGTTATGTAAATATCCGTAATATTATTCTTTTGATCAATTTTATTATATTATTTTGTTAAGGAAACAAGTCGAGTGATTTCGATAAACATATTGAAAAGAACAACATATATACTGAGAATTATAAAATAACTACATATTGAGACGACTATAGTGTAGCCATGAACTGACTAACAATGTGGACTGTATAGGAGATGTCTTGTAGCCATCCAACATGTTGACTTGTGTTGTGTGGCTATTTCTCGAGTGGACACATGATCAACATGGGCTCACTAGGAACATATTTGAAGTAGCATGGCAACAAAAGTTGGTGTAGTATGTTGGAGGAAAAGGGCAAAAAACCTTAATTGATAACATGTAAAGACTGAAAGTCTGTATTTTGAACTTTGTGTAACACTATGCGAGAGGATGTGTTATGTAGACATGCCTATGAATATTGTACAAATAGGAGTGAAGTACAAATAATATTCAATAGATTAGGACTTGTTAGCTAGTATTTTAACAACAACAACAAAAAGGAGGAAATTTAGGAAATTATTCAGTCCTATAAAAATAGTCACCTCTTCTCTTATATGGGATGTATGCTCTTGTATAAGACGTAAGGTAGGCTCACATCTCATGTGAGAGGAGGGAGAACTTCTCCTATAGGACTGAATAATTTATAAGGAATTTTCACCATTAATTTAGGTAAGGTTTTTTGATGCATGTTCAATGGGTATGAATGATTGTTTTTGGCTTTTGTGGTCAATAATTGTGCAATAATCATACTTGGCTAGAAATAGAGGGGGGAAAAATTAAGGGAATATGAAATGGTTGACTCAATTTCTCTGTTCAATTCGTCATATAAATACTTTTTCCCCAAAGTGTTATCAATTAATTGGAGAATGGAGTAAATACTAGTTTTCCTACCAATGAGAAGATCAGCCGTTAATTATGCACATAGTAATAATATGAAATTGATGTGATTTTGGTCAACACTTGTGTCCACGCTGTTTCTCTCACCCATCTAAATGTAACGTGGGTTTCCCCCCTTCTACGTTGGCAGAAACAATGTATTTATGAATTCATCGCATTAGTAACGTTAGTGTCACATAAAATGACATATACACAAATTGTGAGTAATAGAAATATGATAGAAAGTTGATATAAACGAGTTGAAACACAAATTGTATCATTTTATATGACAGTAGCATTGCTTTTGTCAGACAAACACAATTATATTTTATTGACAATAATACTGAAGATACGCTGTAATCATGAAATGAAGCCCCAAAAGAACATTCCAGCTGAGATTAGATTAGAGAGGTTATAAATTATAATATAAAACATGGAAAAAAAAATTCGCAGAACCTAGTCAAGATTCTGACCGTCCATTCCCTTCACATGCACGTCCCTGATTGAATGCACTTTGGCTCACGTGTCTGCCACGTCCTGTTCTCTCCCTTTTAATCAAAAACCAGACCCAACTCATTGTTGAAGATAGAGTACTACTTAGCATTTAGCATTAGCAACACCACAACCCCATTTCTGTGTCACACACCAACACAACACAAAACAAACACTTTGCTTTGCTTTTCTTTCCCTCTTAAGATTTCTGAAAAAAAATAGGAAAAGAAAAATAAAGCAAACGAGTGGTACTTGTACACTCTAAAGCCTTCCATTTCAATCTATCCCATCTACATTCCATTCTTTTTTTGACAGTTCTTAAATTCTTACCCAACTTTCTAGGTGCCTTATTAGATCTTTAAAGACTGCCAGATGTTCCACACTCAGAATCTTTGACAGCCACTTTTGTTTGCTAAACTCAAGGCCAATAGTCCCAAACTTAACAAAAATACAACAGCAAAAAAAAAGTTCACAGTCAATGTAAACCCACCCCATGATGAAACTTTAATACCAACCCCAAAATCTTGCAAAATCTTGAAAATCCCAGAATTGGGTCTTCAAGATTCAGTGAGAATTCTACAAAATAATAATAATAATAGTAATGTCTTGTCAAAGCCACAACTTGGAGGGAAAGACAGTGACTGCGGAGTCAGCTGAGAGGGTGTGCAAGATCAGAAAGCGAGGCTGCTCATCTTCTTCCTCGTCTTCTTTGGTCCGTAGGTACAGATTCAAGCGAGCAATTCTGGTTGGAAAGCGTGGCGGGTCTAGCACGCCGTTCCCTACGTGGAAAACAAGCGCGAGATCACCTTCATTGGCCATGGAAAACGCTGAATTTCCAAAGGTTCCAACTACTTCTTCTAAAGGTAAGCAAGTGTCACTGTCTGCACGGAAACTCGCTGCTACTTTATGGGAAATCAACGAGGTTCCTTCAGCTTCACTCCAAGTGGTTAAGAATAAGAATCATATTAATAGTAATGTTGAGAAGCAATTTACAAGCAGAGAGACAGTGCCTAAATTGTCCTACCCTTTCTCAGATCCGTGTCATAGTTCTATCTCAAACTCAGAGCCAGAGGTGGGTTTCATTTCACTTTTTCTTTTTTAAGATTCAAGGTTGGCGATTCATGTTTCAGCAAGTCCCACCACAAATTTCTCGACCGTCTGACTGATATGGTGGCAGATTGTGATTGGTGTACAACAAAAGTAACGTGATTAAAACCGATGTTACAATGATCACGATCTGTCATCTCAAATAGTTGTGAAATTTGTTAGGTTTGATCATGCTCTGTAGTATTGTTGTTCATATTTACATTTGTTCTTCTTTGCCACTAAACTAACAATCAAATAGTTTTTCATTTTTGGTAAAATTGTGCAGAGGTTGGAGCGATCTGGAGGTGGTGGTAGCAATCAGAAAAGAACATCATCCATATCTCAGAGGCTTCAGTTGAGTGATTATTGCTTGGGAGGGTTGGATTCCTTTAGCAATGCTAGTTTGATGGAGGTATTCATTTTTTCATTTATGACAAGTTAATGAGTCACTTTCAAAAGCTACTCTTTATTGTTTTTTTCTTAGGAGATAAATAATAATATGAAGGTGACATAGATAACGTGTTGTGATAGCCATTCAAATCAAAACTTGTCTGCCTAACTTTTTCTGCTAGTGGTCCATTATCAGTAGATTTCCGCATCGTCGTTTTCAATCGTTTTAAGTGAAGTGAAAAAAAGAGGGTAACCCTTCTTTCCACCCCAAAAAGAAAGAGAAGAAATCATTGATTAGGATATGCTCCTTTACTTTTTTCCTTTTTTTAGATGAATGATAAGGATGGTTCTTCCTCTGAACTCTACCATCTTAATTGTCGATGCTTTGAATTGCCGACTTCACATTTTACAAGTTTAACCAAATAGCTATATATTTTTTCCCTTAATTTTCTATGCGTATGAGTTGTATTTAAACATGTCATATGTTTATATTATTTTGAGAGAAATTGGGCATGTTGTTAGAGCATGATCTTGTTGTTTATAGCAATCTTTGTTATTTGTGAGCATATCTATAACGTGTTAGGATAGTGTTGGAGTGGGATACTTGGGTCTTGTTACTTAGTAAGAAAGATATATTTCACAAATGCAGATAGAAAGTCATTCTCTTGGCAGGACTCATGGAATCAAGACCCGTTTAAAGGAGGTCAGCAATGTTCTAACCACATCTAAGGAGCTTGTAAAAGTTTTGAGTCATGTTTGGGGCATTCAAGAGCAGAATTCATCGAGCATGTCTGTTCTCTCAGCCCTACACGCTGAGCTTGATCAAGCACGCAACCAGGTGGACCAATTGATCCGGGAACAAAGGTCTAATCGCAATGAGATTGAGCATATCATGAGACATTTTGCAGAAGAAAAAGCATCGTGGAAAATAAAGGAGCGAGAGAAGATTCACAATGCCTTAGCATGCATGGCAGAAGAACTTGAGGTAGAGAAGAAGCTTAGAAGACAGACAGAGAGATTGAATAAGAAGCTTGGTAAAGAACTTGCAAATACAAAGTCATCACTGTCAAAAGCAACGAAAGAGCTCGAGAGGGAGACGCGTGCAAAAGAGATTTTGGAGCAAATTTGTAATGAGTTAGCCAGAGGTATTGGAGAAGACAGGGCCCAAGTAGAAGAACTAAAGAGAGAATCTGTAAAAGTTCGGGAAGAAGTGGAAAAGGAAAGAGAAATGCTTCAGCTGGCTGATATCTTGCGTGAAGAGAGAGTGCAGATGAAGCTCTCAGAAGCAAAGTATCATTTTGAGGAGAAGAATGCAGCTGTGGAAAAGCTGAGAAATGAACTTGAGGCCTATTTGAGAACTAATGTATGTAAAGAAAATGGTGATGGTTCTCCAAAGTTTGAAAAGATCAAGGAGCTTGAGGCTTACTTGAAGAAGATCAATTTTGGATCATCTCAAATTGTAGAGAAAGAACACGATGAAGGGGAAGTTGCGGATGGAGAAGAGTGTGAAGGAGATGACTCAGCTGACAGTGATCTTCATTCCATTGAATTGAACATGGACAATGACAATAAGTCTTACAAGTGGAGTTATGCTGGTGGAGATGATGCTCAAAATGATTCAAAAAGGGTAATTGATAATGAATTCAAAGGGAGGAAGTCTATTTCTGAGAAAATTCAGTGGGGAAGCATTTGCTTAAACAGGGGAACTTCCAATGGTAGGAAATTGGACTTGGGGCGAAAAAGTAGAGACAATTCAGATGGGTTTGATCAGGAGAGATTATCGGAGTTACTTTCACAAGCTCAAACACAAGATCATGACGACGAAATAAAGAGATACAGATCTGTTAAGGATCTTAGAGATCACATTTTATCTGGTTCAAAAATAGCTTTGGTGCAAAGCTTTGCCACTCCAACCTGGCAGTGGGACCAATCCTTGCCTTTGCAAGGTTCTGACAAAGAAGCTTGGGAGACTTCAATGGTGTTTCAGGGAGATGATTCAAAGCCTAAGCTAGAAGTAACAAGAGGTGAATGTCAAAGAAAAAGTAACTGAAGACTATGAATATTTTTTTTTCCTTTATTTTCTTCCCACTGACCTATGCATTGCTTGCACAGTTGCATGTTCTCAAACGTGTTCAAAGTTTTCATATGTCTTAATTTGTGTCATTGAATTGCCAATAGATAGAAAGCAAAAATGTAGATAGAATCTCATAGATGTTTTATGTACCAGGTAAAATTTATCTGTAAAAAGCCTGCTATATGCCAAGAGTACCTTAGTTTTGCAGTATTTTTCTTCACTTAGAATGTTCTGAGTAGCCTTGGTTAGAAGAAAATTCGCACTCAACTCGTCCAAACAAAACTGGATATCAATTAGAGGTGTTTCTTATATTTCTAAAACAAATTCGAAAATTCCATTTGGCAGAGTAATCAGGAAGGTGAGGTACTTGTTTTGGCGCCAAGAAAGGTCAGGTATCAAGAATTACAAATGGAGCAAAATAAACATGAAAGGAAACAATGAAGAGTGATGCGCATATTCAAGAGAGAAAATTAGACCTCCCAAATCAAATTTTGAAGAACTGATTACTTTTAGGAAAATGCATTTTACTTTTTGCCAAGCCAGAGATTTATTTTTTAAGTACAGTTTATGAGTTTACTAAACCCAAATTCCAATAGATAAGTCCAACCGCTTTCAAGTACATGATTGCACACCATGATGCAGATAGATATGTTTAGCATCTACAAGTGGCTTTGCCAGGTCGACCCCAACATGTAGTCAGGCAAACATTTGATTAGAATGGTAGATGTTCCTTGTTTTGTAGGCAGAGGCACGCTATTAGTCAATGTTGTGTACATTATTATCGATTCTATGATTTAGAAGATATTCTCTGTTGTCTTAATTTAGTATCATCATGCATGTGAGTTTAATTTAACAAATTTTTTTAGTGTTTTTTTAAAACTAAGTTTTTAAGAGTCTAATAATGTACATGTATTCAATATAGGCGACCATGTCAAGGGTGGATATGACATCATATGCAACTTGAAAAGTATTGCAAATGATTTCCCCCCATGGGGCCAAAACTCACTTAAAAAAAAAAAAAACAAGTGTTACTTAATTGAGTTAGTTGGGCAATAATGGTAAGAGTAAGACATTAAGGAATAGCAAAAACAAGGGATGAAAAGGTAATTGGTGTCTTAGAGCATTGTAGTTCAACTGGTTGGTACCTTCTAGTATTTCCAATGGAAACATCTTAAGATCTAAATTCCATTCCCTATTGTAATATAGGGTAATTCATGTCTTAGTGTGTCATGTAGACCATGCAATGCAGTGTCAAGAAATGCGCAAGAAGCAGTGCAATGAATATTGCTGCGGGGTCATTGAATGAAATGTTTGAACTTGATAGAAGTTGAGGTGAGGAGAGATCACTTGGCTATTAGCAGGCACTCCCACTCACATTCAACCAAACAAATATAGGCAACATGTTGGCGAAGGTCCAAGAAGATAGATATCCTCTTGTCCCTAAAGAAATGTGTGCAAAAAGAAGTGTTCTTTTTGTGTATCAATGTCTCCTTTTTCTTTTTATACGTTTATTTGCCAAGATCATTGACCATTAGGGCTGGTTAAGGACACAGTAAACTTAACACAACTTGAGTCAGTTAGGCCCAAACACTTATGAATGGTTTCACATGGGTGGGCTGCTCATCAATAGGTTTTTGTGTCTAAAAAACGGGCTATGTTGGGTTTTACTTTTTATCCATAAACTTTTAAAATTCATTTTTTCTTTGCTAAACTAATGAAAATGTTACACTTTCTATCCTTCAACATTAAAAAGAATTTTTTTTTTTTCACCCCTAAACTATAGAAAAAACACATGTTAGGGGTTGCAAAGGAATAATGTGACAGTGAACCACCTCCTACTAAATCCAGCGGGTCTACATCTGCAACTGCAACAAGACAAATGAGGATCCAGCGGGTCTACATCTGCAACAAGACAAATGAGGGGGAACTGGCCTTCCCTACAACGAAATGTTCTCTACAAAGTCTCAACTTTTAACAAAGACACTTATGTCTGTTTGATAAAAACTTATTTAGCTATTTACTGAAAACTATTTACTGAAAGTATGTTAAAATATACATATACTTCGAAAAGTAAAGTTTTAAAAAGTTACACATAAAAGCTAAAAAACTGGCTTATAAGCCAATGCCAAACAGACACCTGCAGCCCGTATGTCCTTGTTATCTGGGGAATAGTACGGTGAACTCATGAATGGTGAGGGAAAGATCAAAGAGTGTGGAGCGGACAGAAATGAGGCAGGCAGACTAAGTTTGAATGATGCGATATAGGAAATGAGTCCAGGGCAGTAACCACTGAGCTTAGGGTGATTATGAGATACTTACACATCACTTCTAGGAAGCGAGAGTAGTCTCACACAACTAAGTTTTCTTTTTGGCCTGTAATAAGGAGACCAAATTTTGTTCAAATTACATTTTTTTCTTCTTCATATAAACACCTCAAGATACAACAATGACCAGAGACAGTAATACAGACGTCAAAACTAATCCCAATTATTGATGACAATTCACAAAGCCTACATTTTGCGGGAGTACACTAATTGCTGGCTGGCAAAAATTACAATTACTTATGAGGGCCATCAGTTTTCTCTGATGTTGATGTGAAAGTAACCGGTTGTGTTGGGTGGTCCCTCACAATCAAGCTTAGTACTTCAGGCCTTGAATAGTGTCCAACCACATCAAAATCAAATTTTGCCCGTGCTATTTCTCCAAGATCTGCATCATTTTTTTTTTCGTTATCAAAATTTAGAGCTTGAGTCTCAAACCAAAAGCACAACTGAATGGATAAACAAGAAATAAAACACCCACATCTGAACCATGTGATAGCTTCCTTTTGTTGCACCAGCTCATTTAAAGAAGCATAGCAGGTTGGACTGAGATTGCAAAAGTGTTTGCTTTTCATTCCTTAACATTAAATTTCACCTTATATCATATTTCCACTTACAAACAGACTCTCATTTTTTAATACTACTTCACTTCTAATGTTTTCTTAAAGAGTACTTCTTAAAATGGGAAAACAAACTAAGAAAAGCCTATACGCAAAAAAGAATCCAAGGGGCCCAACTCAAACGGTACCTCCCTCCGTTATAAGAGTAAATGGAAGATTAGGGGTGAGATTGTGGTTTCATGACCCATCAAGTACATGCATGATTTTCAAAATTTCCAAATATACACACACACACACAGAATTTAAAGACATTGTTATGGGAAAGGCTTGGAATCCATAGCAAGGGCAACAGTCCCTATTAATATTACTGTCTATTAATGGAGAATGGAATATTAAAAAATATAAAAGATGAAGGAAGCAAAGTATAGCATGCATTCTAGATGATTTTTGTTTTTGGTCTCCGTTGGTTGCATCCCATAATTCAGTCTATATAGCATCATTTTAGATGGTTTCTTCATGCCCTTTTCAGTTGAATACTTTTGATCAATTGAAAACTAAGGAGAGAGAGATTATCCAATGGTAATTTTAAGGTTCAAAAAATAGAGAGAATTTTATCTCAGGCTCTGATAAAATTATTCATCTATGTAGATTTTTCATGAATAATGCTACAAAGAGAAACTACCAGAGGGAAAAGTTCAGGAAAGTACAGATAGTAGATAATAGTGGCATACCTAGATCTGCTGAGATGAGTGCCTCCCCATCATAATTTGGTCCTGCCAGAACAGTCCCTGATGGTGATATAATGACACTACCTCCAGCACAGACAACAGAATCCGGCGTGAGGTCCTCTTCTGTGCCTGAAAATACATATTCTGGAGGGGGTGGGTAATCTTTCCTTCGACAGAATTGGTTGGCTGATAAAACAAAACATCCACCCTCAAGAGCAATATGGGTCATTGATGCTTGCCATATTTCCCTGGAATCAGCTGTAGGTGCACAGTATATTTCAACCCCTAAACAAAAATTGCATAGATTAAACCAAGATACCAAAAGATGATCTAAAACTAATCATCGTGCAACAAGAACATAACGCTCTAATTTCCACCAAGAAAATCACATAACATTTAGACATTACAGATTATCACAGTTAGCATTTTCAACAAAAATTGATTCAGATGGCCTTCAACAAAGCAATTACAAGGAGCGGCAGCACATCATTTAACAACATACATCTCATAATCAGCTGACAGAAGACAATGAAGTATTATTTTTTGACCATAAAAAAGTATGCCAAGATTGGAGAGAAGATATGAAAATCACAAATTGCTAAAAAACATGTCACAAGTACTTTCAGCATGAGCCTGGGCAACTGAGGTTGGTCTCTAAAGGTGAAAAACCAAACCTTGTTGCCAATTTGAGCCCAGCACAGTCAGGCCCTCTCTATAATAATCAAATTTTTATTTGAAGGCTTGAATACCTAGGACCAGATTAGGATCCAACACAAAAACGGAAGAGAGAGAGAGAGAGAGAGAAGGGGAGGGGGGGGGGGGGGGGGGTGCTGTAAACACTATTCTTCATTGGACAACCAGGGTGGCCTACAACTTTCTTGAAATTTTTATGCTCCTGGCCTGATATCAATTTAGCTCTCCAACATTCAGTCATAGCAAAATACATAAATAAATAATCAAAATATTATATTAATTCCCAACTGATAGGAATGTAAAGAAAGGGTTAAAAAGCAGCTTGAAAAAAATTGAGGTAGTGTTCTTATTAATGTGAATTGCATTAAGCATCAAAAATTACTAACCTTTAGCATACATGGCAGTCCTTAGAAGAGGCATTCTGTTTTCCCAACAAATGGCAGCGCCTAATTTTCCGATTGGAGTTTCAAAGACTGGAATTGTCGATCCATCTCCAAATCCCCAAATGATACGCTCCAATGCTGTTGGCATAACTTTCCGATGCTTTCCCAAGTAACGACCTTGAGAATCAAAGAACAGAACAGTACAGTAGAGTGTATATCCATCTCTTTCTATCACACCCATTACCAGATACACCTTATACTTTCCAGCCATTGCTGCTAACCGGTCAACTTCAGGACCTACATTGTATCAAATAAATCAATGAAAACTAAACATACCTATTATTATATGGACTCGTTAAAATCTAATTTAGGCCTCCAAATGGCATGACAAAGAAAGTATAGGTAATTTTTTGTTGTTGTTCTATGCTGCAACTTGATGTTTTTCATTTAAATCACTGAAAAGACCTGAATTCCAACTATCATGAGGTCAAAATGACTTTATCTTAAGTTGCCATACATCAACAAAAAGCTTCATAAAAAGGGATGAAAAATTCCACAGGCACACACCTGCACACATGCGCGTGCACACACACACACTTTTCTATTACATTAATAAGGGAATGATTTTGCATTGCATAAAAATTTGTTGATGTAAGGTTCAGCCAGAAAGAAAATCGTAAAAAATAAATAAATAAAAAAATTGAAAAGATAATGGAATTTGAGTATCCAAAAATGTTGAAATTTGGTTACGTTATATCATAGGTAGGATTTCATTTCAATTATGACATAGTTATATAAACATATCCAAATATGCATCCTACCTAAACTACTTTGAATCCAACCGATTCAGAACTTGCATTCTTGATGCAATTACAGTAAAAAAAACCCAAAAGATCTAGTTTTTTTTTATGATCTTTCACAAATTACTTGCAAGTGGATTCTAGTTAGCTCATTTGGTAAAGTTTCTAGTCGTTGAATTAGAGATTTGGGGTTCGAAATCCGGATACACTATAAAACCAATTGGCGTCTTAACCTGATGATAAAAAACAATCATCATAAAGCAGACCCCATAGGTTGAAAATCTATAGTCTCTATCAAAGCAAAATAAAAAGATTACAACAAACTCAGCTTTACGAATGATCTTTTTTGGGAAACATCGGTCATAAGTCATAATTGGCATCAATCTATAAAAAAATACCACAATAACAATACAATGATACATGTTGTCGTCTAAGAGACTAAGTACTCACATCTCTTCACACCAAAAACAAATGAAAATCAAAGTTCCTTGAGAAAGAAAAGAATCCATTTAAATAGGTATAAACTTTCCATATTAGATTTTCTTATATTGGTCATTACACACACACACCTGATGAGTTCTGAAGTCACAACTTCATACTTCACCTTACTCTTATAGGTGAAGGAGATGCTATTTGAGTTAGAGCTCATTCGCACTTGTCATGTTAGATCTACCCAAGAAAGTCATACAATCACAATTTCTTTTTGTTGCACCAAAGTACTCACCAATCATTACTCCAATGCTAAATCAGAATAGGACTTCATAAGAATAAAAGAATAACAGAAGATGATATTCTTCACTTCAACAAATTGTTGAATTAATGACAACCAATGGGTAATAAGAAGTTATCTGATTATCTGAAGTCATGCTTCCACAAGATCAACGATTCAATTACAATCCACACTGACATTCAACCAGATCAAGGTGGCCTAATTAATTTCATCAAATCCAGGTTCTAACTCATAATCAATGCATCCAATCAGTGCAAATCAACCTGGACACGGAGTCTTACCAGGTACATCAATGGCTGAAGCATGGTACTTGCGGAACTCCTCTTTACCCTTTGCTGTTCGGTTCCCAATTGTAACACCGAAATTTGAACCTCGCGGATAACCACCCACAAATGCTTCTGGAAACACAACCAGCTGGGCTCCATACCCGGCAGCTTCAGCCAGCAACCTTTCAGCCTTATCTAAACATTCAATCAGAAAATAAAAGCCAGAACCACTAACAACATCCCATCTCAACCCCCCACCACAGACATACACCAAAAAAAAGTACACAAAACAAAACCCCATGTGATTAATCCTTAAAACACAAAACCCCCCATCAAATTTTGAACGTAACACTTAACCCCCTTGATATTGTTTTATGTGTAAATTTAAACATATGTCAAAAAAACCCTGAGTTGCCAATTTGATGATACGTGTCCATACCATATTTAGAATTGCATTTTCACATAAAACAATACCACATAAGGAAACAACTGTGTTTTGTGTATTTTTCCAAAAAATGAATTATGGCTCACATGGAACACACAGATTGAAATTCTCTTCATTTCCCAGAGACCACAGTCACAAACTCACAATTGATAATGTTTTTAGAAAGTAGAAACCCAACAGAGACAACATAATTATTTCAGGTTAAAGAGAGAAAAAAAAAACACACACACACACACAGAGTAGTATTGAGTGAACAGTATCCAAGTAATTCAATCAACCAAAGGTGACAACAAGTGAGTATAGAAGTGGGACCTAGAGTGGCAGGGGTGTCGTAGAAAACAGTTGAGGCCTGGACCACGGTGACTCGGACCACCGTGGGTGCGGACGAGTCGACACCCATGTCGACCTCCGCGAACACCGGTCCGTGTGCTGCGGGTACAAGCGCCATGTCTTCTTTTCGTTGTCTACTTCGCCTGTCTGCTTGTCTCAAGAGTCCAAGAGTTTCCGCTTGCCGCTGATTTCTTCTCTCTTTCTTTGTTTTGTTTTTGGATAATGGGATATAAAATTCCCTACCTTTCACTCGTTCTTGTCTTTCTTGAGAGAGACTCTGAATCTAGTCACTTGGCCACGGCCAGCTCAACATAATTGGGCGCATATGACCGAAAGATTTATGTGGAGTGTTTTTTTTTTTTTTTTTTTAATATTAATTAAATAAAATTATGTAATATTAATCAAATGGAAGTTAATTAGACGCATTATATACATAATTTCAAAAATAATATTAATTAAAATTATGGTAAATTTTATATAGAGAATTGAATAGGATGGTCCATATATTTGGTTCATATTCTTTTATACTATATTTCATTTTAATCTCTAACATTTTAATTGTGTAAATTTGATCCATAACATTTTAATTTAATCTCTACTGTCATCTATTGGATAAAAATTGTTAACATGGCAAATGACCAAAATAAAAAATTAGTTTATTGTCATATCATTGACTCGTAAACTCAACACGACCTAAGTCGGTTTAGCCCAAACACTTAGGGCATGTTTGGTACACTATAATTATTATTACATGGGAATAAGAATAAGTATTACAAGAAATACATTAAGTTGGAATGTAATAAGTATTACTATTCACTAGTTTGGTGACTATTTAGGAATAGAATCCTGAATATGCATCCACAATTTATTAAAGGATAAAAAATGGTGTAATTAAATCATTTTTAAGTCAAATTTCTTAAAATACACTTATTTTAGGGTGTTCGAAATAGAGCTAATAATTAACAACAAGAAAAATTTATTTTCTTTCCTTTTGAAGATGTGGCAACTAATAGCTTTTTAGGAAAATTTTTTAAAAAGTTATTACATAAGATGAAGGAATAAATATTCAGTACTTTTGATAAGAAATAATTATTTCTCATTTTGAAGAATAGTTATTCATAAGGAATAACTATTTATTGTAATAAAAACATAACTAAATAATTGAATAATTATGCCATAGGAATATCTATTACATTACAGTATTTATTACAGTCTACCAAACGTGTCCTTATGAATGACTTTTGTGTCTGAAAAACAGGTTATAGGTCATGTAGGGACACGTTTTGTAGCCCAAGTCCAAGATGTATGAGATCTTGGCCCAGTGAGCTCAATACAATAAATTTGTAGAGAGTGGGTCGAAAAACTAGGTCCTAATGAATTTTGACAACAGCTAGTATGGATTTAAAAGTAATCAAGCAAGAACAAGGAAAATAGAGCTGAATGAATTCACTGTCTTAGAAGATATTTTGTCATACAAATCAATTACAATTGGGTACAAGTATAATTCTGATGGCTACAGTCTTCTTTCTCTATTTTTCTTATCCTTATCTCATAGAGGGTCTCTCACATTATATAACTCCCTTTGGACCATCTTGATCCTACACTTGTTGATCATTTAAGTCCTTACATGAGTGTCTGTCCCATCAGACATCCTCTTTGGCTTTCTGTGAGTTGTAGTAGCCAAGACAGTACTGTTTAGGGGTCTTCTCCACATAAATGCGGCCAGAAAAGTAGCTGTAGTACATTTAATGTGGTGGTAACAGCTTTCCCTTAGATATTTTTGGGTTTCCTTCCTTCTCATATGTTCATGAGGCACGTACCTATCACTAGAGCTTCTTGGAGGGTCACTCTAATTGCTGGAATATATACTTAAGCTGCATTCATAATATCCGAGGAGGAGTTCCTCCTCGGACCACCTTCCATTCATTCCTTACTCATAAGACTTTAAATTGGAACCCCTCTGTAATGACCCAAGAAAAAGCGCTAGCCACATCTACGCTATACCTCAAAAGGACTAGTCACAATTGAGGCTCCTTGCAGTTGTTAATAAAACTCAATTCAACCCAGTAAATACTCGATGTGAGACTCATCACACACCCACATACATTACACAATCAATCAAATTGGGGCATCACAATCTCTCCCACTTAAATCCCTAACGTCTTCGTTAGGGCCCACTTTGTGAGGTAGTGTCTCTGAGCTCACATGGGATTACCGGGCCGGCTCTAATACCATATGTAACTATCCAAGGAAAAGCGCTAGCCACATCTGCGCTATACCTCAAAAGGACTAGTCACAATTGAGGTTTCTTGTAATTGTTAATAAAACCCAGTTCAACCTAGTAAATACCCGATGTGGGACTCATCACACACCCATACACATCACATAATCAATCAAATTGGGGCATCACACTCTCATAACTATTTGTCCCTCCTTGAACCATTCAATGTCCTCAGACAAAGCCCAAGACTCGATATATGATTTTGGGCTCTTATCCCTACAGGTCAAATGTCGAGTTTAAGAAAATCCCAATTGAACAACTTGACTTGACCATATCTTGACCATATCTTTTAGGCTAAAGTATTGTTTTCATCTCTAAAGTTTGCATAAATTTTATTTTTCATCCTTAAACTTTAAAAAGCTCTTTTTCTTCTTCTTTTTTTTTTCCCCTTTTCTAAACTAATAAAAATGTTACACTTTCTATACTACAATATTAAAAAGTTTTTTTTTTATTTTTTATCCTTAACTCATGGGACAAATGAGGGGGGACCAAATGCGAGATAAGAAATGAGTACAAGATAGTAACCACTAATAACAAATCTGGTTTCCTTAGGAACCAAATTTCAGAGACCAAATCTTGTTCAATTTTTTTCTTTTTTCTTTTTCATACTAACTTCTCAAGATACAACAATGACCACAAACAGTAATAAGATGTCAAAACTAGTGTCGCAACATAGTTGTCAATATCATATCGTATGTAAAAAGTTTTATATCGTAAGGGTGTATTGTAAGTGCTCATGAATTGTACGATATAATGTATATATCGTATGAATCGTATTGTATCGTAAAATCATAGCCAACTGCTTTAAAATAGGTTTTTTTTTTGGGTTAAAATTTGTACTTTTATTTGAATTAAGAAGTTATTAGACTAGTTTTTAACACAAAATTATTAGGTTACTTAATTTAGCCTAATAAAATAACATGCTCAAAAGTTTTTTTTTTTTTTTTCTACAAAATTTGGACTACATACTTACACTTCACTTTCATATTTACAAAATTTATTTCTATAATATGAATAAGGTATTAATTGACAATATAATTATTTTATATTTTTTTTCATTATTATTATAAGCCTAAGAAACTAGTATGCCAAAAAGAATTTTTTTTTTAAATTATTAAAATAAAAAAACAAGTAGTAAATGTTGATGATTAATTTCAATGAAGAAATAAGTTTGCAAAATGATGAACATGATGATAACATTGACTTAGATGGATTTGATTAGGTGATATGATGAAAAGAAATTATTATTTTGGGCTATTTGCAATGTATTATCACTTTTAAATTTAACCAATTTGAATGTGTGTTATAAACACATGCTAGTTAGATTTATTAAGTCAGTTTGCTAAATATTATTACATAAGTGATAAATAAATCAGTCATTAATTGAATATATTCAAAATTCATTATGAATATATCCTTTATATATGTATATTTATAATTTCTTATAAATTTTATTAATTGTTTGTGTATCCTATGATACAACAATACAATGCGATACATAATACTGAAAGAAAAAAAGAAAAAAAGAGATTCATGTTTTGACAACTATGTGTCCCAATTATTGATAACAAAGCCTACATTTTGTGGAAGTGTAATAATTGTTGGCTGGCAAAAATTACAATTACTTAACGAGGGCCATTTGTTTTCTCTGATGTTGATGTGAAAGTAACTGGCCGTGTTGGATGGTCCCTCACAATCAAACTTAGTACTTCAGGCCTTGAATAGTGTCCAACCACATCAAAACCAAATTTCTCCCGCGCAATTTCTCCAAGATCTACATCATATACATTTTTTTTTTCATTATCAAAATTTAGAGCTTGAGTATCAAACCAAAAACACAATATATATATTTTCTCGTATATATGGAAAAGGCTTGGATCCATAGCAAGGGCAACGGTACCTATTAATATTACTGTCTATTAATGGAGAATGGAATATTAAAAAATATAAAAGATGAAGGAAGCAAAGCATAGCATGCATTGTAGATGATTTTTTTTGGTCTCCTTTGGTTGCATCCCAACATTCAGTCTATATAGCATCATTTTAGATGGTTTCTTCATGCCCCATTCACTTGAATACTTTTTATCAATTGGAAACTAAGGAGAGAGAGATTATCCAATGGTAATTTTATGGTTCAAAAAATATAGAGAATTTTATATCAAGTGCTAATAAAATTATTCATCTATGTAGATTTTTCATGAATAATGCTACATAGAGAAACTACCAGAGTGAAAAGTTAAGGAAAGTACAGATAGTAGATAATAGTGGCATACCTAGATCTGCTGAGATAAGTGCCTCCTCATCATAATTTGGTCCTGCTAGAACAGTCCCTGATGGTGATATAATGACACTACCTCCAGCACAAACAATAGAATCCGGTGTGAGGTCCTCTTCTGTGCCTGAAAATACATATTCTGGAGGAGGTGGGTAATCTTTCCTTCGACAGAATTGGTTGGCTGATAAAACAAAGCATCCACCTTCAAGAGCAATGTGGGTCATTGATGCTTGCCATATTTTCGAGGGATCAGCCGTAGGTGCACAATATATTTCAACCCCTAAACAAAAAATAGTTGCACAAATTAAGTCAAGATATCAAAAGATGATCTAAAACTAATCATCACACAACAAGAACACAAACCTATAATGTTCACGTACCAAGCAAATCACATAATTACACATATCCGTTCTGGCTAGTATTTGGGTGTTTTTGTTTGAGCTACCAATACAAAACTACAACTACACCAAGCGGAAGGGCCACTATAGAAGCTAGAAGTAGCTTATAGTAGAGTAGTTCATCTAACCAAAGCGTCATGACAACAGAAAATTCCCCTTAGGAATGGAATTTTAAGTAGGGGGTTTAGCCTGCCTGCCTACCAATCAAAGAGGTTGAGACATTTAGACATTATAGATTATCACATTTAGCATTTTCAACAAAAATGGATTTAGAGGGCCTTCAACAAAGCAAATACAAGGAGCGGCAGCACATCATTTAACAATATACATCTCATAATCAACTGACAGAAGACAATGAAGTATTATTGTTTGACTATAAAAAAGTATGCCAAGATGGGAGAGAAGATATGAAAATTACAAATTGCTAAAAAAATTGTGTCACAATTACTTCCAGTAAAAGCTTGGGCAATTGAGGTTGGTCTTTAAAGGTTTTCAACCAAACCTTGTTCCCAATTTGAGCCCAGTACAGTCAGGCCCTCCCTATAATAATCAAATTTTCATTATTTGAAGGCTTGAATACCTAGGACCAAGTTAGGATCCAACACAAAAACGGAAGAGAGAGAGAGAGAGAGAGAAAGGAGGGGGGGGGGGGGGTTGTAAACACTATTCTTCATTAGACCACCAGGGTGGCCTACAAAACTTTCTTGAAATTCTTATGCTCCAGGCCTGATACCAATTTAACTTTCCAACATTCAGTCATTGCAAAATACATAAATAAATAATCAAAATATTATATTAGTTCCCAACTTATAGGAAGGTAAAGAACGAGTTAAAAGGCAGCATGAAAAAAATTGAGATAGTATTCTTATTAATGTGAGTTGCATTAAGCATCAAAGATTACTAACCTTTAGCATACATGGCTGTCCTTAGAAGAGGCATTCTGTTTTCCCAACAAATGACAGCGCCTAATTTTCCAATTGGAGTTTCAAAGACCGGAGTTGTCGATCCATCTCCAAATCCCCAAATACTGCGCTCCATTGCTGTTGGCACAAGCTTCCGATGCTTTCCCAGGTAACAACCTTGAGAATCAAAGAACAGAACAGTACAGTAGAGTGTATATCCATCTCTCTCTATCACACCCATTACCAAATATACCTTATACTTTCCAGCCATTACTGCTAAACGGTCAACTTCAGGGCCTACATTGTAGCAAATAAATCAGTGAAAACTAAACATACCTATTATTATATGGACTCATTAAAATCTAACTTAGGCCTCCAAATGGCATGACAAAATATAGGTCATTTTGTTGTTGTTGTTCTTTGCTGCAACTTGATGTTTTTCATTTAAATCACTCAAAAGACCTGAGTTCCAACTATCATGAGGTCAAAATAACTTGATCTTAAGTTGCCATACATCAACAAAAAGCTTCATAAAAAGGGATGAAAAATTCTACAGGCACACATTTGTGCACATGCATGCACACACATTTCTATCACATTAATATGGGAATGATTTTGCATTGCATAAAAATTTGTTGATGTAAGGTCCAGCCAGAAAGAAAACCATAAAAAACAAACTTTCATCTCCTAGTTGAAAAGATAATAGAATTTGAGTATCCAAAAATGTTGAAATTTGGTTACATTATATCATAGGTAGGATTTCATTTCAATTATGATATAGTTATATAAACATATCAAGATATGCATCTTACCTAAACTACTTTGAATCCAACTGATTCAGAACTTGCATTCTTGGTGCAATTACAAGAAAAAACCCGAAAGATCTAGTTTGTTTTATGACCTTTCACAAATTACTTGCATGTGAATTCTAGTTAACTCAACTGGTAAATTTTATAGTCGTTGAAACTTTCCATATTAGATTTTCTTATATTGGTAATTATTACACACACACACCCAATGAGTTCTGAATTCACAACTTCATACTTCACCTTACTCTTATAGGTGAAGGAGATGTTAGAGCTTATTTGCACTTGTCATGTTAGATCTACCCAAGAAAGACATACAATCACAATTTCTTTTTGTAGCACCAAAGTACTCACCAATCATTTGTCCAATGCTAAACCAGAATAGGACTTCATAGGAATAAAATAATAACAAAAGATGAAATTCTTCACTTCAACAAATTGTAGAATTAATCAAAACCAATAGTTGATAAGAAGTTATCTGATTATCTAACGTCATGCTTCCACAAGATCAATTACAATCCACACTGAAATTCAACCAGATCAAGGTGGCCTAATAAATTTCACCAAGTCCATGTTCTAACTCATAATTAATCCATCCAATCAGTGCAAATCAACCTAGACACAGAGTCTTACCAGGTACATCAATGGCTGAAGCATGATACTTGCGGAAATCCTCTTTACCCTTAGCTGTTCGGCTAGCCATTGTAATCCCGAAATTTGTACCTCGTGGATAACCACCCACAAATGCTTCTGGAAACACAACTAGATGGGCTCCATGCTCGGCAGCTTTAGCTAGCAACCTTTCAGCCTTATCTATACATTCAATCAAAGAATTAAAACCAGAACTACTAACAACATACCATCTCAACCCCCCACCTCTGCCACACACACCAAAAAAATAAGTACACAACACCCCTTGTGATTAATCTGTAAAACACAAAACTCCTAAAATTTTGAAGGTAACACTTTTTTTTTTTACAAGATAGAATTTCTACTCTGGCCTAATCTAAGTGTATATGTGTGTGAAACTCTCTTCTGGAGATTTAAACCCCGACCCTACCCCTCAAACCCCACAAACATTTATACTTGTAGAGTGACCACTACACTTAACCCCTTTATATTGTTTTATGTGTAAATTTAAACATTTGTCAAATAAACCCCGAGTTACCAATTTGATAATATGTGTCCACATTTAGAATTGCATTTTTACATAAAACAATACCACATAAGGAAACAACTGTGTTTTGTGAATATTTCCAAAAAGGGAATTCTGGGTCACATGGAACACATAGATAGAACTTCTCTTAATCATACATGCCATAATAATAAGATATTAAATAAATTAAAAGAAATCACCCTCCACTAGTCCACTTCATTGCTGAGAATATGCACAAAAATAGAAAGAAACTAAATAATCGAAAATTATATTCATCAATTTCGTTCGACTTCCACAGTTACAAACTCACAATCGATGATGTTCTTAGAAAGTAGAAAGTGGAAACCCAACAGAGCCAACAGAATTATATCAGGTTAAAGAAAAAAACAAAACACCACAGTAATATTAAGTGAACAATATCCAAGTAAGTCAATTAACCAAACTACCAAAGTTCACAACAAGTGAGTAAAGAAGTGGGACCTAGTGTGGCAGGGGTGTCGTAGAAAACAGTTGAGGCCTGGACCACGGTGGCTCGGACCACCGTGGGTGCGAATGAGTCGGCACCCATGTCGACCTCCGCTATCACCGGTCCATGCGCTGCCGGTTCAAGCTCCATGTCTTTTTTCTTTTTCTTTTTTTTTTCCGTATAAACCAAAGTTAGTTTGAGACTTAGTGCTGTGCTGGTTTCTCAATTTTTTTTGAAGAATGAGTTTGGCAATGTTTGAACATCAACATAGGCAGCTTGTGAATTATTTATATTTTTTCTCTTGAAAGAAATCAAACGTTGAAATTGTCTCATAATCTACAAATGCAAATAAAATAAATGTACATTATTCTACGTTAAATAGTTTTGTTGTGTCATGAATTAGTCTAAAAAAGAGAGTAGGTATGTGAATGTCTCTGGTCTCAAAAGTCAAAGAGTACCAACTTGCTGCTGATTTATTCTCTCTTTTTTGAACTTAGCGGTTTGGAAACTTGGTTTTTTTAATAGAGTTCTGTATTTTCAGTTCTGTTGTTCCTCGCAGCACAAAATTGTTTCATAGGTCATGCATGACTCATCAGATGGACAAACTCAATTCTTATTTCTTAACTAATCCACCAAATCTGCAATTTCTTCACTCTAAATATTCGTTTTAGTCTTATTTGCCAGCATGGCTGTGAGAAATTTATAAAATAGCAAATAAAATCTCCTTCTTAAATCTTAATTTACGTTCACGTTAGTATCAAAAGATAAAGACAACACTCTAGTCTAGAGACAAGCATTGCTTATTCAGTTGTAACTATTTAATTTCTCGGTTGGTATGTAGTGTTCGGCCGATAAGATAAAAATTAGAGTTCGCACTTTTTCTGAACCTAATCACCTACATTATTTATTTATTTTTAACTATTCTAATAATCCACCTCACCTACAATCACCATAATATATATATATATATAAATAAAGGGGTTATCATCATGTATAGACGTCTTTTTATTATTAAAAACGAACGCTATAAGTTGAAAGTTTATAAAGAAAACCTTAAATATTTGTTTTAGTCAAAATTATCGCTTTGCGTTATGATAAAATTTTAAATTAGCACATCTACCACTCTCTTAAAGTTAAAAGTTAAAACTAAATTTACGTTCACCAAGTTATTATCTAGGGGTGTTCATGGTATGATGCGGTGCGATTTTGAGCTACTTTTAGCACTGCATTTTGCTGTACGGTTTAGTTAAAACCATAATTACACTGCATTGCGGTCATATATGTGGTGAGGTGCGATGTGGTACGATTTAGAGTTTAGTCAAAACTATAACCGCACCGCACCTCATTTTTGCAGTCACATGTGTGGTGTAGTGTATAAGTTATTGTTTGAATGGTTTGAAGTCAGTATATTTTTCCCATTATTTTAAGTCAAGTTTTAAATTATTGAGCTAGTATTTCTTTATTTTGGCCCAGCTTTCTTAGTCAACACTTGCTAAGGTTATCAAACTTAAAAAAAAAAAAAAAAAAAAAAAAAAAAAAAAAAAAAAAAAAAAAAAAAAAAAAACTAAGGTTATTAAACTATTAATAATATATTTAATATTAAAAATAAATAAATATATTAATATATAGAGAGAGTAAGGTGTGGTGTGGTTTTCTTATTATAAAACCGCAAGCCGCATTGCACCATACAGTGCGGTGCACTGTTACTTGCGGTGTTGTGCATTGTTACTTACAGTGCGGTTATGCCATTTTAGAGGTGGTTTTGGTGCGATTTTTGCAGTTTGGTGAACACCCCTTAGTATTATCCATGGTTAAACTAATTTCCTTTGTGTAAACTTCATGTGCCATGAGCCCCGCCCATGACTGAAAGAAAAACACAAAATTAAGAAAATAAGTGAATAAAAAAAAAAACTAAGAAGAAAAGCATTTGTTATTCAACATGTATTTCTCACTGATTTTATATCTAAAAAATCGATTTTTTTTTTTTTTTTTGGTCTTGTTGATGCTTGTTGGCTAAAAAATTTATATATTATAATATATATTTGCCTTATTTTATAGGATTTTTCTCAAATCTTCTTCACCTGAATTTCTTGGATTATTAGCCCTTAAAGTTTGTGGTTATTTTCATTTTAATCTTTTATGTATTAAAATTTTCATTTTGACTATTTATTTTTTATTTAGTTTTATGTTTAGTCCTTCATGAATATGAATATTTTGAAATGTAATTAAAGAGCCAAATAGAAAATTGAATCAACTATAAAAGGCTTCTTTCTCCAAAAAAAAAAAAAAAAACTAAGAAGAAAAGCATTTGTTATTCAAAATGCATTTCTCATTGATTTTATATCTAAAAATTCGATTTTATTTTTGGTCTTGTTGATACTTGTTGGCCAAAAATTTATATATTATAATATATATTTGCCTTATTTTATAGGATTTTTCTCAAATCTTCTTGAATTTCTTGGATTCTTAACCCTTAAAGTTTGTGGTTATTTTCATTTTAGTCTTTTATATATTAAAATTTTCATTTTGACTATTCATTTTTTATTTAGTTTTATGTTTAGTCCTTCATGTATATAAATATTTTAAAATGTAAAGAGCCAAATAGAAAATTGGATCAACTATAAAAGGCTTCTTTCTCAACCAAAAAAAAAAACTATAAAAGGCTAAAATAAAAATATTAGAACATAAAGGGCCATTATGAAAACAATCTCAAACTTTAAAAAACTAAAAGTCTACTGTAATCAATTTCTTATATTCGAATATGATCAAGACATCCCAATTCTTCCAAACTCCAAGTTTTGGCCCAAAAAAGAAATTCCTACTTGTCACTCATTCTTGTTTTTCTTGCGAGCCATTTGGCAATGGTCAGCCCAAGATAATTTGGAGCATATGGTGAAAGATCTATGTGTAGCTTTTTATATATAAATATTAATTAAATATAATTATTTAATATTCATTAAATCGAGGTTAATTTTATGCATTAAATACATAATTTAATGAATAATTCTAATAAAAACTATTATTAATTTCATAAGAAGAATTGAATATCATAGTTGAAGCATAAATTTTAACAAGAAGAAAAACTATATATTATTTTTAAAAAATAAAATTATCTTATCTAAGATATATGACGATACAAAGTTAAGTAAATTTGTAATCTAATTTTTGAGAGAAAGACATATATTATTTGGTGTATGACTTTGTAGGAAATTAGTTTACAAAAATTAAATTCTCGAACTATTAAGGGAGATTAATCATCATTGAAGATCTAACATATTTGCAACTTTTTTTTTTTTGGGAAGCATTTTAGGGTTTTAATTGTATTAGGTTTCTAATAGCCTCATATTTTGAAAGCCTTGTTAAAAGATTTCATAAAAAAATGCTAAACGTTCATATATGATATGACAATCACTATGATTGATGAACTTCAATAACATAATTAGTCAATGTTTAAATTACTTTTTAATGATTGGTGACAAATTAGTTTGTAAGCCTGTAGTAAAATTTAAGATATTCCTAGGATCACTAATAAAAAAATGCACGACCATTTGAAATAATTCATTCTTTATATATAAAATTTTGGGTCTTTTACACTTGGAGTTCCCACTTAGTTTCAACAATACACTAGAAAAATTAGAAAGTGCATCTAGTGCATCATGCAATTACAGCAAAAACTTATAAAGTTAAGAGGTTAAATAAAAATTTTGATTCAAGTGTTGAGATTAATAGTATTTTTTAACTTTCTATCAAAGCCGTTGAAAATACAATTGCATTGGATCTCAATCCCTTTCTCCTATGCTAAGTGAGTAAGTGAGTGCAAAATACAAAAAATCTAATATTAATGAACTATAATTTTTTTTTAAACAATCATATATACTCAATAAAAATCACCACACAAAAAAAATCACTACACATTCTATCTTATTAAAAATTAGAAGAAAAAAAAAATATTATAAGTAGTATTAAATTTAGGTAAGAATTTTTATATGTGACTAATTACGTCTACTTAAAAATTTTTTTTTGACTAATTATATATATTTAATTTATGATAAAAATTGTGTTTAATTTTAAAATTATCTATATGTATGCATTAATGCATGTGGTACATGCTATTTTTTTTATTTGACTAATTATTTATATTTTTATAATAAAAATTGTGTTTAATTTTAAATGTATTCATGTATTTGCGTGGGTTACATGCTAGTTTGAATAATTTTGGAAACGTTTTGGTAGTACTTGATATTAGCTCAAATCTTAAGTGCAATATATATATATATATATTATTTATTTATTTATTTATTTATTTTGATTGGCACCAGGTGTCTAGGACTTTGTCTTGACTAATCTTAGGGGTGCACAGGCCCTCAGCAAGAAGTTTCTCGCAAGGGCACCTTGGGTAATTCAAGGGGCAATTAAATACCCCCAGTCTGATGGCCCTAAGGGAGTGAATACACATATAGCTTGAACCCAAGACATCAAAGTTTTACTGTTCGTCCCAGAGTTTTAAGTGCAATATTTGTATTTTGTTAATTGCTGGAATGCTAAATTTGTTGCTCATACCTTGGCCAATAGGCCTATTTGTTGGGTTTGTTTGTGGGTATCTAATCCTGTTTTGAAATCATCCCTTTTTAAAGTATAGCATTTTGAAACTTCATTTTTTAAGGATAAATCCTCTTTCAAGCCGTTCATTTTCAAAAAGTTGAAAAAAAAATATAAATAGTAGAAAACGGCTGGTAAGCTTTTTTTTTTTTTTTTTTTTTAATGTTTCCTGATTGTATTTGTTTTTTGTTTTTTGTTTTTTTTTTTTTTATTTTTTTTTTTTTATAACTTTTCCTTCAAATCGATTTGGGAATCTCTTTCTATCTATTATATGACAAATTTTATAAAACTATCGACATTTATTATTTAGATAAGAAGAAAGTTTAAGATTACTGGTTCAACCAATGACTCCATGTGATGTGAGTTGCATAGGTTATAACCACATGGCAAATAAAAAATAGAAAGATTAAAAAAAAAACACCTATTTAGATGAAAACAACTCATCTAAGTTGCATAGATTAGTGGGTTTCAGTTAGCTTGACTGGTAAAACCTCTGATGGTTGAATAAGATATTTAAAGTTCAATTTCCGCCTACATCAAAAATCAATTTGTGACATGGTTTGATAATAAATAACTATTATCAGGAGTGGACGGCATAAATTAAAACTCTCTTCAAAAAAAAAAAAAAGTTGCACACACGAATATGATTTGTAGGAAATTTTCCTCTGAATCAATTTGGAAATAAACATTTTTTCCCCTCTTATCCTTTCAATAAACTTCCCTTATTTTAGACCCATTAAAAAAAACTGACGACATTAAAAAGTTGCTTATCCTACGTCTCAAAACTAGCCCAATGGAACCGAAGGCAGAACCCAATAGGTCGGTCTCATCTCTTATGCCGACCAACAAAAATGGAGATGAAATCCAACAGAACCTAATTTGCTCGCTTGGCCCAATTGAACCAAAGAGAGAACCCAATAGGTCTCATCTCATGAGCTGACCATAAAAATTAAAAAGTGGAGATGAAATCCAATAATAGAGCTCCATTGGTCCAGTCGAACTAAAGACAGAACCCAATGGGCCAAAAAAATCAAACTTGTAGTAATGTCCAAGTATGACAATTTGGCCTTTTAATACCATAATACTTTCTATGAAGAGAGATGAGCCTAGACCTTACGAATCTTTTGTCTTATAACGCTCATTTCCCTTTTTTTTTTTTTTTTTTTTTTTTTTTTTTTGTTAATCGCTGAACTGCTAATTTTGTTGCTCGTAGCTTGGGCAATGGCCCTATTTGTTGGGTTTGTTTGTGGGTATCTCATCCTGTTTTGAAATCATACCCTTTCAAAGTATGGTATTTTTAAACTTCATTTTCTAAGTACTAATCTTCCTTCAAGCAGTTCATTTTCAAAAAGTTGAAAAAATTAAGTACTAAAAAACGGTTGGTAAGCTCTTTTGATTTTTTTTTAGATGTTTCCTATCTATAATATATTATAAAAATTAGATCCCAAAACTGGTAGATGCATTCTACAATAACACTTATTCATTTTCAAAGTATTCTATAACAACATATGGCAACTTCTTATATTTAATTGGTATGATTAGACAAACAATGCCATGTGTTCAAATATTATTTTTACATGTCAATGTATTTGTCATAATACTAGACACGTGGCATATAATTAAAATTTGGAATGAAATAAATACATTTCTTAAGACCAAGTTAGAATCCAACACAAAAACACAAGAGAGAGAGAGAGAGAGAGAGAGAGAGAGAGAGAGAGAGAGAGAGAGAGAGAGAGAGAGAGAGAGAGAGAGAGAGAGGGTTGTAAATACCATGCTTCATTGGACCACCAGGGTGGCCTACAACTTTCTTGAAATCTTATGCTCCGGGTCTGATACCAATTTAGCCAAAATATTATATTAGTTCACAACTGATAGGAAGGTAAAGAAAGGGTTAAAAAGCAGCTTGAAAAAAATTGAGATAGTGTTCTTATTAATGTGAGTTGCATTAAGCATCAAAGATTACTAACCTTTAGATTACATGGCTGTTCTTAGAAGAGGCATTCTGTTTTCCCAACAAATGACAGCACCGAATTTTCCAATTGGAGTTTCAAAGACTGGAATTGTCGATCCATCTCCAAATCCCCAAATAATACACTCCATTATTGTTGGCACAAGTTTCTGATGCTTTCCCAGGTAAACGACCTTGAGAATCAAAGAACAGGACAATACAGTAGAGTGTATATCCATCCCTATCACACCCATTACCAAATATACCTTATACTTTCCAGTCATTGTTGCTAACCGGTCAACTTTAGGACCTACATTGTATCAAATAAATCAATTAAACTAAACATACCTATTATTATATGGACTCGTTAAAATCTAATTTAGGCCTCCAAATGGCATGACAAAGGAAGTATAGGTAATTTTTTGTTGTTGTTCTGTGCTGCAACTTGATGTTTTTCATTTAAATCACTCAAAAGACTTGAATATCAAGGCAAAATTTGCCAAACAGTGAAAATTCTGAAAAATTTTAGCCGGACAGCACGCGTACAAACTTATTTAGTTAGTTAGACTGTTTTTGAAAATCGAGTTTGCCAAACTCGACTTTGGGCTGGAATACAGAGACAATAGTGGCATTTTTTTTAGTGGCATTTGTCAAAAACGCCACTATAGGTTCCCTATAGTGGCATAAACGCTGCTATAGCCACTAAAAAAACGCCACTATAGTGTTTGTTTTCCAGGCCAAAGTCGAGTTTGCCAAACTCGACTTTCAAAAACAGTCTAACTTACTAAATAACTTTGAACACGTGCCACGCACCTAATTTTTTCCTAGAAATAGTCTGTTTGACAATTTTTTCCTTCAAATATCATGAGGTCAAAATGACTTGATCTAAAGTTACCATACATCAACAAAAAGCTTCATAAAAAGGGATGAAAAATTCTACAAGCACATACCTGCACACATGCACGCACACACATTTCTATCACATTAATATGGGAATGATTTTGCATTGCATAAAAATTTGTTGATGTAAGGTCCAGCCAGAAAGAAAACCATAAAAAATAGACTTTCATCTCCTAGTTGAAAAGATAATGGAATTTGAGTATCCAAAAATGTTGAAATTTGGTTACATTATATCATAGGTAGGATTTCATTTCAATTATAGTATAGACGTATAGTTATAATAACATATCTAGATATGCATCTTACCTAAACTAATTTAAATCCAACCAATTTAGAACTTGCATTCTTGATGCAATTACAGGAAAAAAAAAACCCAAAAGAGCTAGTTTGTTTTATGATTTTTGATAAATTACTTGCAAGTGAGTCCCAATTAGCTCAACTAGCTGGTAAAATTTCTGGTCATTGAATTAGAGTTAGGGGAAATTTCTGGTTTGGTTTGATGGCCTGGCTCGACTGGCCTTTCCCTCACCCTAGCGGGCTCCTTTTATTGTGGTGGAGGTTTGCAGAAAGTGGAATTTGACCTTGTCAATATCCTTTAGATTTTCCCTTTAGTAAAAATTACTCAGTGTAACACTTCAAAAAAAAAATCTTGATAACTATCTAATGATGCTCAACCATTTGATGTTTAGGCTAAAAAACATGCCTATGTAATGATCCAATTGTCATAGACTGCATAGGTTGGAAATATATTTAGAAAAGAAGAAAACTATTTAATTGGTTATTATGCGGTTTCATCACCCTTCCAATTGTGAAGAATCTTCAAAGGATGTAGGAAATAATTTAGAGTGTCCAATTGGTTTGGGGTTCTGATTACAGTAATGGATGGGATACTATATGGGATACTATGTGCAGAAACTTTCACTTTTAGTTACTGAGGCATACAAGGATGCACATCAGAAGAGTGTCCAGGTCATGAGAATTTCCAGTTTTTTGTATTCGAAACTCTGACTTTCACCTTTGCCAATTGCCATAAAACCGAAAGTCTCAGCTTTTATATTTTTTAGGCCATGAAGGAGAGGATGAGTGATCTTGCTCAGAGCTTGGGAATGCCTCCAGGCATTGGTGAGGGTTCAAAGTAATTATTTCTTCATCTCATACTGTTATCTGAGATGCACTTCAATTTTGTATACGATTACAAACCAAGGCAGGGCTACTTGCTTGTACTATGACCTTGAATCCAGAAATGTTCTAAGGATGTCTTTTCCTTCATTCGGTTAGATTTGTTGTTGAAATTGTCATTCATTTTCCGGGTGCTAGTAATGTGTTTTTTTCATAATATGTGAAATGTCTTTAAAGAAAAATTAAATATGCTTTTGGTCCTTAATTAAGGATTGAATTGGGTTACTCAATTGGTTTCTAAATGGCATGCAACATAGAGAAGCCATTGGTAAAAATGCCACAGTTAAGATTTTATTTATTGGATTTGTGACTTGAAATGGAGAGGATCTTGTTCCATATGTAGAGACACTAATTTTGGATTTGTAATATATCAATACAAATCATGAAACAATTACACTCAATCAATTGCTCAAAGATAATCAATTTTCTTTAGTTATAATATCCAGGTAATTTTGGCAATTCCATAATCAATAATCTATATTCTCATATCCAGGTAAAATTGGCAATTCCTTCCCTGCCAAAAAAGATTTGAAAAGAATGAGTACTCGCTTGGGTTGAAATAGTGGAACCTCGTGGCCAGCCCCTCTCACTGTAGCAAAAGTTAACTGATCGTAGACCTCTGTCCATCCTCCTACCTATAAAAGAAGTTTAATTTTCAGATTAATATAACATTTCTTTGTGAGTATTTTTATCTACTTATCTATATATTTTTGTTAGTGTGTTGGAGGTTTTGATTGATTTTTGGTAAGAAATTGTGTTTAATTACCTGATCATCTTCGTTCCATGGATACCACAGAGTTTTAATGGTGAGATTGAGATGGCTGAGGGATAGCCTAGTGGCAGTCACTGGAACTACTGCATCTGTGTCCCCACTGCATCAACATAGAAGCAATGGCCTTTAAAAATTAGATCTTTCTCGTTGTTTATACTTCTTTATTACTTTTCAAATCAAAAACAATTGCAATTACACTGCTCATTAATCTTCTCATCAACATAGGGGCAATTGCCTTAAAAATTAGAATATTTACTATGCTTATTTTGTTTGTTTCGATATGGAATTGACCATGTTTATAAACAAAAGCTTTAAACTAAAAACAATAAGTAATCAACAATGCATGGGAGGCAAACACAGATGATCATAATATGCATGTAAGATTTTATAAAAAAAATTTAAAAAAATTTGCATCAGCATGTGAGAGCAACATATTGAGTATAGACTACAGAGTGATAATTTATAAAAAAATTCTCTCATAATTAGGATAAAGCATTCAATCTCAAGTTGTTCAAAATATAAATTGTTGCTAAAGGACTCTGGCTACAAATTTGAAGTTTAATACACCAAGAAGTCTACAAGGAAGATGGCTAGGCAAGCCCAAGGTTATGCTCATTATGCATATATAGGGCCTTCCAAATCAAGAGATGAAATCTAAAAGTGAAGGAGTCGCTGACTGCAAAAGAAGAACTTCTACCAACACTAATGTTAAAGTAATTCTAGAATCTAATTAAAAAAAAAAAAAAAAAAAAAACAATTATCTTATCTACCAGATTGTAATTGATTATCGGTTGCTTTCACATAAACCTACAATTTTTTTTTCACAACTCATATTCTGCCACATTGCAGTTATGACAAGAAGTTGTGATAAATTTTGTTATCTTAAACCTTTTCCAAATGTTATGGTGAAAAAGAAAAGAAATGGTGAAAATTTTTCATTGGGATGTTTCTGTGAGTAGACATTGTGAAATTGATTTTCAACAAAAGGATAAGTATTATTGGACTACGTAAGGATATTGTCCATATCACTATCAATGACTTTAAATTGCTCAGAGACTCAGAGGCCTACAAGTTCTAGTAGAGTGCTTCTTTTTACAGTGCGCATGTTATTGAATCAAAGAGCAGGTTAGAGAATTGTTCTTCTTATTTGTTGGGTCGTGTCAAAAATTTATTCACACAGGTTTTCTCAAGTATAGTCTTTTTGTTCATTGTTGTAGTGTCTCAATGTTGTCTTGCCACTTGTAGTTGTACGTAGCCCAATCCAAGTCACCAGCCAAAAATTACTTACCAGTATTGTAATGTGTATTAATACAAGTAATGTTAGTATAAAACCGATAGTACTTTAATTAATTAGAAAAATTGTTATCCTCAGCATTTAAAAACTTTTACCTGAAAACCCAGATTCGTAAACCAGCTGTAAACAACTTCTTGTATGTTGGCAACATAGAAAATTCAGAATCTGTCCAAATTTTGCCTGGTCCGATTCCGAGAACTTCACTACACAATAGAAAAGTATATATAGGAATCAGATGCATCATCAAACGCCTAGGATTATGTTTTCAATTTTAGAAACAAACAAAGTTAACAGCCTTATAGGTCAATTGATATTTTTTTAATGTTTCTAATGAAGATGTTCACGTTCAAATCACTCTTTCCCAATTATTGGATTATTAAAAAGTAAATACATAAACAAAAATTATTGACTCATTAAATAGTAAACCTGCAAACAGTCCAGTTGCGAAGAATTCCATTAACATTTGCATGCATTGCCTTTTGTACTTCCGGCCGATTATAATACTTCTCAGCATAATTTGCACTACATGGATCGTACTCAGAAAGCCTTCGACGCAATAGAGTATTTTTGAACCTTATAGGGCTCATGGTATTATCATGCGATGCCAAGCAAGTTGGTGTATAAATACTGTATTGATCTATGTTTCCAAGCTCCGTAGTGGCATGGTACATTGCTTGTTTACATGGTTGTGGTCTTTCACTTTCTACCACCTTGAAATCGCAATTCTTGAGAACTGATCGATATCTTGTATCAGATATCATTGAATGGCTCCACCAATATTCTATTGTTCCAATTTCGTCATAGTAATAATCAAAAACTGCATTTCCCACCTGCATAATTTGATTGAAATTTTTTAATTAGAGTTATGATCAAACTTGGTGTTCAAATTTGTGTTAATTATGTATTACTTACTATAAATCCTTTAAGGTTGAGGATAGGTTGCGAGAGTGCCTTATTATATTCTACAATTTTCTCTGCCAACTGGGGAACAAAATGCCCTATAAAAAGAATGAAAAGATTAGCTTATGATTATTTAGAATTACTCATAATTGTGTAATAATAAGTTATTAGTTGTTTGTTGCAAATATATATATATACACACACATACCAGCATAGCTCTCCCCAGCAATGTAGAATTCTCGATGTTTGTATTGTGGAAATCTTGACATCCATCTAGTTAGAAATACTAAAGCATCCTCAGCTGTGTCACAAAATTGGTAATGCATAGGATTCACTTACAACATAATCTTATGGTAATCTAATAATAATAATAATAATAATAATAATAATAATAATAATAAAATCATCATAATCTAGTACCAGTCCGTTTATCTCCGGAATTATTAAGGTCGGATCTTGTATTTGTGTACGAAAAACCAACACCAGCCGGCGATTCAAGAAATAAAAGATTTGCTTCTGTAAACATAAAAAGTAAACACATGATAGATTTTAACCACAAATTTGCAAAGATAAGGGTTCACCAACTTGCTGAATATTAATTATTTGAATAGTGGTTGTTACCTCTATTCCATGAATATTCATTGAGATAAAGTGATAAACCAGTCTTGTTAATCCTAAATGGCCCAATTTCCTCTGATGCTCCAAATGCCACCGATGAACAACCTGGCCCTGCACAATTACATAATGTATAATTAATATTTGGATAAAGTTTAGTTACAAAATTGGTTATAGTCTTAGGCTACAACCTTAATAAAATAAAAATTACAACATATTTTGAAAATCTAATCGTTGAATTGTATTTTCTTTACTCTCTTAATACATATGTCAAATTTTGTGTCAATTAGATATTATTTACTATATGATCTATAAGTTTGTATTTTATACATAATTTTAAACTACAAAATCTTGTAATTTAAACAATTTATTGAAGACATAGCTATTAATTTTTAATTTTCTAAAAATTTTGCAAGCATGGAGGTTATAAGAAAAAGATGTAATCCAATGTTGAATTTGTCAAACTTTGTCCAAACTAATTTCCTTAAAGCATTTGTTAACATTTCACATGAGGGATAACAAAATATGTACCGGGTACTTAGTTTAGAATTTCACTACATAATATCTGTATAACCCTTCTAATTTTTTATTTAAAAAAAAAAATATATATATATATATATATATACTATTTATGAGTATCTGTAGTTGTGTGCAACCTTTTCACAAATATATTATTTGTCTCCTTAGTAATCCACATTGAAGCACCTCATCTATGAGGTTATAACCTTCCCCCCCCCCTCTTTTTTTAGTAAACAGTAACACTTATTAGAACACATACAAAAATAGTAATATTAGTGTTTTAAATCGGGTTTGTAATACATTACATAATCAGAATACAACTACAAAAGGGTCTAACCCTTTTCATTAATAATTGTTATTATGCTATATATTTTTATATTAATTCTGATGTCGGTCTCCATTATTTAAACACAATTAGATAGTGACACGTTTTATTGTTATTGATGTTGATTTCAACTATTTAAACACAAGTAGATAGTAACAACTTTTATAGTAAGTAATGTTAGGAGGCAATAGTTTTCATAGTCATTTTTCACATATGGCAAATTATTATAATTAATATAATATCACTTTCATATAAATTCACTATTAACATCATCAATCACATCATATGTCATTTTAAATCAATTGTGCAAAAGTTGGTTAAAATTGTTGTATTCTTTAAACTCATTTTTTTGAATTGTTCTTCTTTAATGAAAGAAACTTATCATCGTCACCATTTGTGATTTCTGAATGCTTATTAATTCATGGCTTCTAATTAATTCTTGTTCTTGCTTCGAATGGAATGTTTTTCTGAAGTTCTACTTTTAATGTTTTCCAAAAGAGAAAGAAAGAAAAAACCCTATGTAATTCATGCTTCCTATATAAATGTTGTGAAGAGTGCTATCAAGATGGATACATTGTAACTCATTCCTAGTAGAGCTAGACTAGCACCCTAGAATTACAGGAGAAGAGTAGTCGGTGGAAATTAAAGATAAAAAGTGAGAAAGAAGCTAAACTAACCTCCGTTGAACCAAAGAACAAGAGGTTTCTTTTCTGGAAAAGCAGTGGCTTCTGTCAACCAGTAGAAGAGAGCTCGTCCAGGTTGCTCGTTGACCGTAACGTAGCCAGAAAATTGAGAAAATGTTACTGGTGGCTGTCCAGGCAGTGCTGAAATTCGATCTAGCTCTTGTTGTTTTGGCAAGGCAGCAATGGCAGTGGTGATGGTTGAAGAGAAAATGAGTGAGGACATGAAGAGAAAAAGGACTACACTTTGGAACACCATTGGACCCTCCTGCAAGCCAACTGAATAACTGATACCTGGATCAGAACTTGGTTAATAGTCAGCATAGCATCATAAATGCATCACAAGAAACCTCTCACTTATGGTTACAATAGTAATTATCCAGTTATCTAGAATGATAGTGACGTAGTATTTTCTCTCTCACGTAATTAAGGATGTTACTAATTAAAATCATCCAAAATAAGGAAATATTATGTCACTGTATTTTGGGAATATCTAGTGATTTTTCAATTGATAAAAACGTCTTAATGAGAAATTATTAGGTTCACTGGGAGGATTGCTGAAATAGTCCTCCCAACCAATGAAATAATTTCATTTATGCAAGTATGTGAGTTAGAATCCTAACCAGCACAAAAATTAAAATTCACTAGATGATATCACATTTGCATAAATAGAAGCGTTTTATTGGTTAGAAAGACTATAAAGACCACTTCAATAGTCCTTCTAGTGGACTTAATAATTTCTCAGTGTCAAGAGTCAAGCCACTGAATCTACTCTCACTCATTTAATTGAGAGTTTAAGATAAAATGAGCAAATTTTAAATTTAATTTTATAGGCCCATTAGTTCAAAGCTTAACCTTTTTTTTTAGAGAATTTTAGCCTACGACATCTGCTAATGATAGCTCTTTAGCATCAGATCAAGACACCAATCGGTTTTTTGTATAAACAGTGATTTAATCTCAGATCACTTATTCAACCATCAAAACTTAACCATTTAATTGAGAGATTAAGGCAAACCAAGAGTATTCTAACTCATTTAATTAGGATATTAAGGCAAACCAAGTTATTTAAGTTTGGATTAGAAAATCCGATTTTATAAAGGAATGTCATTTAACACATATGGTTCGTTTGGTTGAAGATAGAAAAGTGGGAGGATAGAAAATGGAATAGATGATGGAAAAGTAGGGAGATAAAAGAGATTTTAGTTCTAATTATTTGTGTTTGGTTAGAGAATGGAAATGTGGGGAATAGAAAATAGAGTTTGTATAAATTTACTCTCTCATGCTCCTATTACATGAATTTTTTTATACAAATATTTTATAAATGAAAAAAAAAATTATTATTTTGGAATAAAATAAGCAAGTAAAAAATTTAATAAATAACCCATAAAAAGAAAGAAAAGAAAAAAAAAAGATTGGTGGGCCAACCAACCTTTTCTCCTCCCCATTTTCTCTCCGATTTGGAGGGCTAAAAAGTGGTAGGCCCAGGGGAAAAAAACCGAACCCAACATTTTCTCTCCCCCCAAATCACTCTAATCAAACACCCTTCCCAGCTAAAATTTCTCTTATTTTATCTACTCCATTTTCTATCTTCCCTATTTTCACTCCAATCAAAGTCATCAATAGTGTTATTCATTATCTATTGAAAAACATAGTTTTGCATTACATACAACAAAATTGCAGAAGCAAACACAAGGATCTAATTTATTTATGAGAGATAACATACAATTTTAATTCTACAACAAAGAATACAAAACATACCTTAATGTGATGATTCTAAAAAACAAAATAGAAGGTCAATTTTAGGAAACCTTCTACCTTTACCCTAATTCCACTTGGTGCCCAAGATGTGTAGTCTCTTAATCAATTCTTTGTACTTTTCATTAAGATCTTTCTAAGGATTAAGAAGTAAAAGAAGATAGTTTGGGTTGAATTCGAGGCCAACCCAGCCTCCAAGAAGTGTGGAAAAGATGAGATAGGGAATTAGAGAGATTAGGTACTGGTTTGGGTTAGTTCTTCAATGATTCCATTATTGAGATCCTTGTTCCCCTTTATACACTTCAGTTGTTAGCTATTTGTAACAATTCTGGTATTCCTAGACAACTAACTACTAATTCTAGTATTCCTAGCCAACTAAGTACTTTAAATTCAGTTGCGGGATATTTGTAACCAATTCTAGCAACTAAGTACTTTAATCTAATGAACTAACTATTCTAGCCAACTAAGTACTTTAAACTAATGAACTAACTACTTTCTCAATTCTACTATTCCCAGCTAACTAACTAACTACTTTCTCAATTACAACAAATTATTACATCTCAATCTATTAAACATCAGCGCAGCTTTGACACATCTGTAACCTCCTAACTAAAGTACACTCATTTGTAACAGTTTCACGCAACTAACCTCATACTGACCTTAACAAGTTCTTTTTCTTGTGTTATGATCAGTTCGTTTGAAGAGAGATACAAGAGAAAATTGTTTACTTTCCTTTTAATCGTATTTATGTTTTAACTGTCTAGGTATTTATTTTATTAAATAACTTTTATTAAATAACCGGTTGATTATTTAATTGGACTTGCCTTTTTGGGCTAATGCAATTGGGTATTAATAAGTGGCTTGAGTTGGGATCAATGGAACAAATAAGACTTTAACTCCAATACGCTTCGGGCTTCCATTAGCTCCTTGACAAGTCCAAAGTTAACATTAATTACATAACAAGTACCATTGTGAAAAATATACTTACACTCTAGGCTTTATAGTCTTCACAAATAAAACATCTGATTTCATCATCGACTATGAACTACGTTTTTTAGTTTATAAGAAACTTGTGATTTATATCTTTTGTAACTAAAGCACATAGATTACATATCATGCATCTCAAGGACTATATGATAATGTCCAATTAGTTCATGTGCAAAATAGTCTCATGTAATTAAATACTATTACTTAAAATATGACAACAAATTGGATTTTAAGGCACAAACCCAAACATTGTCTTCCAAATAAAAGAAGATATAGGTTTCTAAAATTAAATTGTTTAATTTAACCTCTAGTGAAAGAGTGGTATTTAAATACTAAAGAGTGGTATTTAAATAAAGTAAAGGGTAATTTAGAGAAGTAACCAATTCATGTCTATTAGTTTTTCAAAGGGGTATATATTTTGGGACATCTTAAAATAGAATACAAGGCAAATGAATAAAAATCTTATATCTCACTTTTTTATTCCACTTTATACTCCACTAATTACAACTTTTTAGTTCCCACATACTCCTTTTCCTTTTCATTATAACATAACCAAAATTTAAAATAGAAAAAAAATTTCGACACAGGAATTTTTATTTATGGCCAAAATATAGAATGAAAATAAATTCTCTATCATACTTTTTTGTATTTTCTATTTTATTTTTCATCAACTGCAATATATAATGTGTTTATTTATTTATTTATTACTTATTTTATAAGGAAAGTGAAAAGAATACATGATGATGGTGCAAAGGAAAAAATATCGTAAAAAATTTCAACAACAAAGGAAAACCACTTGGACTTTTAATTTTTCAAAATTGGCCTGTTAATTTACTTTTATTATAACAAATTATCTGTAATTAATTGGCTAATATCCCATGTGGTGGATAGTCCTAGAAAAACTTGTTTATCTGGAGGATCTGATTTGGAGTTTGGTCATCCTTCCACAAATATTGAATCCCTTTCATGTTGGCTTATAATGAAATTAGTGCACCAAATTTGATTAATTGATTAAATTATTAGTTCTTCCGGTTGAAAAACAAATTTCAAATTATGACTTAGCTGAAATCATGAAAATGATTTAGTTATTCCTCACAACTGAGAAAAGGGCATATTTATTAGATGACTTATGAGTGACCTTGAATTTGTGTGCTACCTATATATTACATACAATTTGATTGAACTTGACAAATGAAAAAAATGATTAAATGATGACTAATAAGTGACCTTGTATTAGGCGCACCTGCAATTTGGTTGAACTTGACAAATGAACGTAATTCCAAAGTGTTGGATATAAAAATATGAGTGGAAGTACCAACTGAAGAAAAAATAAAGAAGTCAATGAATTAATATTAACATAAACGGATAAAGATTAAACTTTTAGTTTCACTTTTGGGGGTTAAAGTTTCTATTTAGAGCATCAATGCACTAGACATGATACGATACAGACACTTATCTAATTTTAGTTTGGTTTTTATGTGCATTGTCTTTTTTGGTTCTTCAAGATATCAACTAGTTTTGTTGGAAATCTTTTCTTCTTTTCTTAGCAAATTAGAGATTTTTTATAATGGGATTGTAGTAAGGATTTTATTAACAATAATATTTATGTTGTTATATATATAGGGTCATGTTATCTTGTGCCCTTAGGAAAATTGTTAATAAATAATTTTAGGAAAGTTTTGACACAATTTCATAGGAAATATAAAAAGCGATAAAAAATTTTTAATTTCTTTTTCTTTTTCCATAAAAAGTTTCTAAAAATATATCTTAAACCAGTACCCTTAAGGCATTGATTAAGATTTTCCATATATATATATATATATATATCCCTCAATTATGGAAAATTATTAGGTATTCCCGGAGTACCATAAATGCGTACTCCCTCCTCTCACGGGAAATTATTGTGTACTCCCGAAATATCATAAATGCGTACTCCCTTCTCTCACATGAATGGTGAATCCCACCATGAATTTAATTAGTGGGACCCACTATTTATGTGAAAGGAGAAAGTACGCACTTACGGTACTCCGGGAGTACCTAATAATTTTTCCCCTCTCACATAAATGGTGGGTCCTACCATGAATTTAATTAGTGGGACCCACTATTCATGTGAGAAGAGAGAGTACACATTTATGGTACTTTGAGAGTACACAATAATTTCCTCTCAATTATATAGTATCAAACTTGATTTCTATTTCACCAAAAAAGAAATTGAATTTCTTTAAAATATTCTTACCACATAAGCTACTTTGCTTAGTTGTTAAATTTAATTTGTTCAAAGACTCAAAATCGATGGGGTTCTCCCTTTCCTTTGTGACTCATATAGAGTGGGATAACTGGATAATTGCATTTTCATTTTGTTTTTCTAGAGGTATGTTCCCCCCGCCATTGAGGCAGCTTGTAAGGGAGATACCCCTGCTTGTTTTCCACCGTAGTTTCTTTGAATGAATATGCGTGCAGTTTATCAAAAAAAAAAAAAAAAACTGGATAAGATCAACATTTTTTTTTTTCCTTCAAGTCTCAAATGTTACAATCTATCCCATATGTATCATCAACATTAATTGCATGAGGAATTAAAGAAGTTAGGGGGTGATATTATATCTCTGTTTAGGAAAAGAGTTTAGACTTCATGGAATATTACAAATATTGGTTTCATATGATGGTTATGATCTCGGCCATCGAGGCACTATGTCCCAACGGCTATGGTACCGACTGTTGACCTATATTCTTGCCTTAAGAAACATCAGTTTGCTGCACTGTTTTCTCTCTTTATTCATAAGACTGTAAACAAGTTGAATCTTATTTAGTTTTAGTTTTAGTTTTAATTTTATTTCAGGCTAGTTGCTAATCCGTGTAATGCATGGGAATAGCTACTGGATGAATTTTTTTTTAAAACCATTATTTTTTAATTAGAGTAGTAAGCAAAAATGCATGAAATTAAAAAAAAAATATATATATATATATATATATAAATTGAAAGAAATAGGACAAAGTTTTATTAAAATATATATATATATATATATATGTATATATTGAAAGAAATAGGACAAAGTTTTATTAGTTAGATAGAGGAAAAAAAATGTCTTATTTATTAGTTATTTTGGGGAAGGAACTAGAGACAGAATGTTGCGTCTCTAGTTTAGTTTGTGTTGTATATATAGATATGTACAAGATAGGGTGTAATATATATACCAAAAGGTGCCTATTGAAAGGTCATAACCCTTCAAATTAAATATACCAAAAGACGACTATTGAAATTTCATAACCCTTCATATTGGATATATCAAAGGATGTCAATTGAAATATCATAAGCTTTTATATTGGATATATATTAAAGGAGTTTATTGACCAAAAAAGTTCCTATGAATGAAAATGTGTCTATTGATCGAAAATGAGCCTATTGAATGAAAAAGTGTCTATTGACCGAAAAAGTGACTATTGAATGAAAATGTGCCTATTGACAAAAAATGTACATATTGAATGAAAATGTGTCTATTGAAGGTTCACAATCATTTGGGTATAAATAGTAGTTCATATTCATTTGGTAACTTCTTCTCAATTTCTTATCTTTCATCTTTCTTAGAAACACAAGAAACCTGTGCGTCTTCACTAAAATTGCTTGTTTGTTTTGTTTAGACCCCTGTACACTTAGATTGTTTAACCTAATTGATTAATCAAGTTGATACTTAGGTTTATTATGAGATCAAGGTTAAACACAAACAATCATATCATAAAGTGTAGAAAAAATAAAGAAGACAAGCGATATGATTACCTAGGGAAACCAATAAAACCAACAGTTTCAAGGTAAAAAAGCTTGGGGAGGATTTGACCTAATCTATCCTCAAGGCAACAAATTCACTATGATAGAATGAAAGTTTTACAATAGATTTAAATCCTAAATCTAAAGCTACCTCTTGTAGTACTTAGTCACACGACCACGTGTAGTTCCGAATCGACGGACTCTTCTATCGGAATTTGTTACACACAAACACTCACATTTGTGACTCTGAGATCCCACTCAAAACTTTAAATCATCAGCTATGTATGATTTTGTTGCAGCAACTTCAGATCTATCAATTCTAATAATGTAGATGGAATTCCGGTAATGACTTTGAAATGAGAAGGCTCAATATATTTTAGATCTCAAAAAAGCACCTCCAAAGTCATAATAAAACGTGTATGAAGGTTTCCTTTAAATACTAGGAGAATTAGATCTGAAACTCTAACACTTAATGGGCTTAATGAGCTGTTGGACTTTAATTAAATTCTGTAGATTTGTGTCTCGATTGGTCAAACCTGGCATGTTTCAAATTTCCTAAACTTGCAGTTTCCTTTTTCTTGTATTCTGACTTGCAGCACCTTTAGCATTGTCTAATAAACTTATAGACTTAGGAATCTATATCTAGATAAGTTTGTGTTCACAGTTTGCCAATTATTTTAAACTTTTAGAATCTAACAATCTTCTCCTTTAGCAATTCGTGAAAAAACTTACATACATAATGAAATGCTCAAATACAGGAACAACCCAATTACAATAAAATGTCCAAATACATCATAAATTTCAATCTAATACTTCTAATCCAAAAATTGAAAGAAGAGGCAGAAGGTCTTGATCAGAATGTACTTGTCTTTCCTGAAACACTCAAAAGAGCACATCAACGCATGTGTGGAAATAAAGACAAATAAACAACAAATAACAAATATGCAAACTAACTCTCCCCCTGAGTTAGATACATAAAAATAAAAAATAAAAATAATCTCCCCATTTCAAAACAATTTCATCTAAAAAAATTTCATCTCCCCCTAAATAAAAACAGTTAAAAACCTTTTCAACATGATTCTTAAATTTCATCTATTTCTTTCCCTTTTTGTCACATATTGACAAAGACAGCCCAATTAGAAGGTAGACAAAAAACATACACAACAGAGGGCAAGAAAAAATAGAGAATCAAGGAACACAAAAGAATTATGCTCTATAGAAAATAGAGGCAACTCCCCCTATGAAGAACAAAAAGTTTTAAAAACAGCTTTCTCCCCCTATAAAAATAGGAAAAACAAAACAAGTTTTGGGAAAAACAGTTTTGGGGAAAATTTAGGAGGCGAGGAAAAAAAATACAAACCAAAAAAAAAAAAAAAGAAGCTAAGGATTCACATTAATAGAAATATTCTCTCTTTCAATATATGCAAACTTGATAGTATGTTACTCATAAATAGATGCATGCAAACATTCCAGGCACAATTAGTTAAGATTGTACAAAATAGATCTTAATGATATAAGAAAATTAGCATGCAATGTTTTTTTTTTTTTTTTTTTTTTTGTGTCAAGATATTTTGAACTCAAATCAACCTTAAGATTAGAGAAAATATTTGCACATTTATCATCCACCATATCTCAAAAATATATATCCAATTTTTAGTAGTTCACAAATCAAGAAAAATAGCAAATATTAAAATGTACAGAACTTAAAAATTAATCAATCAATTTTTAAATCAAGTTGAGTGCCCAATTTAGCAAAGTGTATGCATGTTGTGTGTGAAACTATGAGAGATATGACTACAAAAATGCAAGATAGATAAAGAAAACAATGCAATGCATGTGAATCCAAACACAAATGATGCATGAAAAAACTGATCGGTCAAGAATCTAAAACTAAAATTTTCCAATTTCGATTGGTCGAACATCAATCGAAAGAGGCAAAGAGTTTTGAACACAAAAGCTCATAGGTATGATCGGTCGAACAAAGTACAAATCCTCTTTCAAGCCGTTCATTTTCAAAAAGTTGAAAAAAATATAAATGGTAGAATACGGTTGGTAAGCTTTTTCTTGGTTTTTTTTTTATTTTTTTATTTTTTAAATGTTTCCTATTTGTATTTGTCTTTTAAACTTTTCCTTCAAATCGATTTGGGAATCTCTTTCAATCTATTATATGACAAATTTTATAAAACTATCAACATCTATTATTTAAATAAGTCATATGACTCTTTTTTTTTTTTTTTTTTTTAAAGAAGACTTAAATTTTATTCAGAATTCGAAAAAGGAAGTACATCATGAGCACATGTGTGCATAATTTGGCTAGGACACTCCTCAACATTTGTAGCATGCTGAGCTAGTAAATTGGCAAGGACATTTCCTTGCCTTTTAGGTTGCGTTTGGCATTAGTTTAAAAAACCAGCTTATTTTACTATTTAGCTTATTTTTGCTACTATTTATGGGTCTCATTGTATTTTTTGGTACTATTCATGGGTTCCACTATACTATTTCAACTAACTTTTACATTTATCTTCAATACTTTCAACAAAAAAATTTTAGTTTTAGCTAAATAAGCTATTCCTAAATGGACACTTAGTATGTGTAAAAGCAAAAGTTCTGTAACTCTGAACGTGGTGGAGGATTCCTGAAACATTGTTATGAACAGAGGAGGGCACACCCAGACCTTGGATCAAATTACAGATGCTTAGGGAATCACTCTTAAAGGTCGAATCCCTGACCCCTACGTTCATTAAATTTGAAGAAAATCTAAGGTTACTGGTTCAACCAATGACTCTATGATGTGGATTTCATAGGTTATAACCACATGGTAAAATAAAAAAATAAAAAGATTAAACAGAAAAATAACTGATCAAATGAAAACAATCCATCTAAGTTGCACAAAATATAAAAATACATGAAAATGATTTGTAGAAAATTTTCCTTTGAACCAATTCATAAATAAACATTTTTTTGCTCTTTTATCCTTTCAATAAACTTCCCTTATTTTAGACCTGTTAAAAAAAATTACAATTTACCCGCTTATGGTTTGGCCAAAATTTAAGTTACATACTTGTGGTTTAAAATTTGACACATTGCTCACCTGAGATTAGTTCAGTTAAATTTCCTCAACCCACATCTGTTAAAAACATAACTAAATATGTGATTTTGCTTTACTTTTATGTTTTTCTCCTCCAAAAACACAAAAAACATAAAAATACAAGATCAAATAAGATTCAAAAGAGTCTAATAGAACACTTGCATCATGGGATTTTAAACCACAAGTAGACAAGTTAAATTTTGATTAAACCTCAGGTGGGTAAAGTGTCAAATTTTAAACCAGTAGTAAATAATTTAAATTTCAGTAAAATCACAAGTGGGTAAGTCATAATTTTCTTAAAAAAATAGAAATGACGAGAAAGTTTGGATTGGGCTTATTTCTAGCGCGTCGGAATTTTCCCTTTTTTTTTTTTTTTTTTATACACGCGTTTCACTGTTTCAGGAGACAAAGAGCACTGTTCATGCACTGTTCACACATTTTTATTCAGAAAAAAATATTAAAAATAGGTCCCACTGTACTATTTACATATTTAAAAATTATTTTGTTATAGTGTTTTCAGTTTTTAATTTTCAATTTTCAGCAAAATAAGTTATATCTAAACTGATCCGATAACGTTAAAAAGTAGCTTATCCTACGTTTCCTCTGGTCAAAACTAGCCCAATGGAACCAAAGGCAGAACCCAATAGGTCGGTCTCGTCTCTTGTGCTGGCCAACAAAAATGGGGATGAAATCCAACAGAACCTAATTTGCTCGATTGGCCCAATGGAACCAAAGAGAGAACCCAATAGGTCTCATCTCATGTGCTGACCATCAAAAAATGAGATGAAATCCAATAATAGAGCTCCATTGGTCCAATGGAACTAAAGACAGAACCCAATGGGCCAACAAAACAAACTTGTAGTAATGTCCAAGTATGACAATTTGGGCTTTTAATACCATAATACTTTCTTTGAAGAGAGATGGGCCTAGACCTTACGAATCTTTTGTCTTATAGCGTTCATTTTCCCTTCTTCATTTTTTCGTTAATCGCTGAACTGCTAATTCTGTTGCTCATAGCTTCGGCAATGGGCCTATTTGTTGGGTTTGTTTGTGGGTATCTCATCCTGTTTTGAAATCATCCCTTTTCAAAGTATAATATTTTTAAACTTCATTTTCTAAGTACTAATCTTCTTTCAAGCAGTTTATTTTCAAAAAGTTGAAAAAATTAAGTACTACAAAACGGTTGGTAAGCTCTTTTGATTTTTTTTAAAGATGTTTTCTATCTATAATATATTATAAAAGTTGGATTCCAGAACTAGTAGATACATACTACGATAACACTTATTCATTTTTAAAGTATTCTATAATAACACGTGGCAACTTCTTATATTTAATTGGTATGATTGGACAAACAATGCCACGTGTTCAAATATTATTTGTATATGTCAATGTATTTGCCATAATATTAGACACGTGGCATATAATTAAAATTTGGAATGAAATAAATACATTTCTTTAGTATGGTAATTAAGTTCACATTTTTATTCTTATTTATGACCACTAATTCTTAATTTGTTATTTGTCAATTTATTTTCCTAGCGATTCCCATTCCAAAGACTATTGAAGTATATGTGTAATCAAATTAGATACATTAGATATTGATATTTTTTAAAAAACTTATTTTTGAACCATAATTAAAGACATCACAATTAGAAAAGAAGCCTGGAAGTCTTTTTATATTTTCACTCTTTTTTCATTTATCTACATGTATTTCATCCTCTTCCCCAACCTTTCATCTTCCTCGTCCCTTATATATATGTGTGTGTGTGTTCTCTCTCTATCCCTCTTATGACCAACAAACTTAGAAATTTTGATGAAAATTTTGTTTCACAGTTGCATTTTAATTTTTGTTCTCCACTATTAGAGGTACCTCTCTCTCTCTCTCACACACACACACATGTTAACCCGCGTCTATAATATATTAATCTCTAACTTTATTCTCTGATTTGCTTTAATACTTTGCATTTTACATATTGCTTTTTGTATATGGAATTAAAGATTGAACAATATTTAAGACAAAAGATTGATTTATGTATTTTTATTGTTTAGAAATTGTCGTTATTATTTTGATGTTAATGCGAATATATATATATATATATATATGTGGGGGTAAAATTCGCCAGTCAACGTTGGGCCATGGTACCTGTACTAAGCCCAACCACAATAGGAAGCGAAGACATGGGCAGAGGACCCCCCAGCCCAATCATGTTGGGCTGGGCTTGCTTAAGGGGCGTCCGAGGAGGAGTACCTCCTCGAACGCACCAAATGGGAGTCCGATTCACACCCTTTACATGGTGAAAGGCCATCCCAAATCAAGGAAGAATGCAGGACGTTCAAAGGGGGGGGGGGGGGCAATCACAACTGCCGCATTAAATGCAGGGAAGCCACTTTTCCAGCCGCATTAATGTGGAAAGGACAGGAGAACATAATTATCTTGGCCAGTGCAACTCACAGAAAAGAAGGAAGATGTCCTATGGGACAGGCACTTAAGTAGAGGCCCAGATGATTAACAAGTGTAGGGTCATTATCGTTCGAAGGATGCTATATAAGAGAAGAAAATCCCCATGGCCAAGGGATCGGGAGAAGAAGGAGAAAAAAAGAAAAAGGAGTTGGAGGAACAAAGCATAAGATACAGCCCCACGGACTGTTATCCCAAGAAGCTTAAAGGAATATCCCCACGTCCAAATGGTTGCATGGCTTGCTTATAACTACGTTTACTCTGTCAAGACCTAGTTCTGTAACCTACTCTCTATAAATTCATTGTTGAGAAACTTTTGGCCCAGAATCGCTTGCCTGTTGGGCCTGAGCCCCAAAAACCACCCCTACAATATATATATATTGGTTTTTTGATTGGTGGGTGATTTTTTTTTTTTGGGAGAATCAATTAGTAGGTGATGTTCAATTTTGTTATTTTGTATAACTTTTGTCCAATTGTGATCCAAATGTTTATTAGTATTTTCATGATTATGGAATTTATTGTGTATATGAAAGTTTCTAATAGTCACATTTTTGTATCCAGTATTTAGGTTAGAATTGTTTATATTCATCCATAAATTATACAACGTTTTCCTTTCATGTTTCAAAAAAGAAGTTTTAACTTCGTTTTCATGTTTCAAATAAGAAGTTTTAACTCCATTTTTATGCAATTGCAACCTGCTAAAAGATGGTTACATATTGTTTTATATATTCTTATTAAAACTCACTACTAACATACATGATAAAAATTGACACTCTACATTTAAAGGAAAACATTTTTTTAGATGTTTTACTTTCCCCTAATTTGCATCTCATTATCAAATAAATTTTATTATCCTTTTTTTTTTCCTTTACATTAAGAATAATATAAATATATTATATATCATACTATAGTCTCAAATTTTATATAATAATTGTGGGGCCCAATAATTTGTGGCCCTGGCCCATTTTTACATTGGGGCCCAAGGCCCGAGCCAAGGAAGGGTATAGCCGAGGATGGGTAATACAAGTCCAAATAGTCTTGAGACACAGCCGAGGATGATTTTGTCCTTGGCATATCCAAGGTCCCCCTGGAAGAAAGAGCAAAAACGGTATAGGAACAGTTTAGGAAAAAATCTAAAATATCTATGTCAATAGAGAAGGAGACGCTGGATAGTATAACGACCAAGGACAAAGGGAAAGCTGTCATTACTGTCATTCAATACTCTGCACCTGACAGAGCCATGCTCTTCAACTTTTACAACCACCCCCAACCACTCTAGGTATGGGCTGACAGGACAGGTCTTAAGTCCTAGGAAAGTGAGCTCATACATGGACGCTGGTGAGATGATAAATGCCCGTATAAAAGGATAAGAGAGGCAGTGTGAGAGAGGGGGGGGACAACCCGTCCTCCCAACCATGGTGTCCTAGAAGCAAGGAGAATAAGAAGAGCATAGAGCTCCCCAGACTCCCCAGATGAGATTTACTGACCAGAGCCAACCCGAACTACCACCCGGTGACCAAGACCTAGCCTTTCAAACTCACGCTCTATAAGTGATATTGTTTGAGCCTTTTTACGTGCGAACCCAACATTATTATGGGTCGTTACAAATTGAGTCCTTACAATTGGCGCCGTCTGTGGGAAAGGCTTGTGTCTTGGCATAGGTGGTGGGTTGAGACAATCCCTCACATCATTTCCAACAGCCGGATGTAGTGTTCTAGCATAAAGTTCCACTAGGGGCTACGTTTTTTCACTAGGGGCTGCGCTTCGTAGCGTCAGCAGCACGGATGGTTCTAGGGGCTTGGCCAAGAAGCTAATCCCCCTAAACCAAGGTCCCACGCCATAGCCGAGGGGTTAATTCCCCCAACTATTTAAAAATCAAGTTTTGGACAGAACTAAGGTATTGCATGGTCCTCGGACTCAAACCTATGGGGAAACCAACTACTTAAAAATCAAGTTTTGGACAGAACTAAGGTATTGCATGGTCCTCGGACTCAAACCTATAGGGAAACCAACTACTTAAAAAATCAAGTTTTGGACAGAACCAAGGTATTGCATGGTCTTCGGACTCAAACCTATGGGGAAACCAACTACTTAAAAAATCAAGTTTTGGACAGAACCAAAGTATTGCATGGTCCTCGGACTCAAACCTATGGGGAAACCAACTACTTAAAAAATCAAGTTTTGGACAGAACCAAGGTATTGCATAGTCCTCGGACTCAAACCTATGGGGAAAGCAACTACTTAAAAAATCAAGTTTTTGACAGAACCAAGGTATTGCATGGTCCTCAGACTCAAACCTATGGAAAAGTCAGCTACTTAAGAAGAATTCTAAGTCGCTCAGTCCTCGGACCAAATACCAGAAAAGGCTAAGGCTATGAAGGTCATTAGGCAGTTAGCGAAACGCCTTAATTCTCAGCGACCTGCAGGGGCTGTTCATTTTGGGTTATATATCCTCGGATGATTACTTCCTACACGGCACTGAACATTTGGCCATCATCTCATTCAAGTTTGGGGTATACAACCCATTTTCAGGTCGGTCTTATTGTACACGATAGCTCCAATAAGTTCATAATAACATCTTTTTTCTTGATAAGAGATTTCGGCCCTAAGTATTGTTTTCTCAGGTCGGCGTTATTATGCCAGACAGCTCTAATAAGCTCATCATAATATCTTTTTCTTTTTTCTTAGTAAGGGTTTCTGCCCTAAGTATTATTTGTTCAAATCAGCATTATTATGCCGGATGGTTTCAATAAGCACAGAGCCAGGCCTTTTTATTAACTGGGATTTCGACCCTAAGCATCGTTCGGAATGTAAAAATAAAAAAAGAAGTCATATGGTAGTACTTTTATTCACGGCATAACCATTTCAAAAAGAAGAGGTAGAATATACGAAATAAAGCAATGATGATTTTTATTAATATAAAGAGGTATTACAGCGTACAATGAAGGGCTTAAACAAGCCTATATAGAAAACAAATTACAAAAACAATAAAAAAAAAAAAAAAACAAAAACAAAAACAACAACAACAACAACAATAAGACAAACAAACAGCCAGAAGTCTTTTTAAGCTCTGTTCCGAAGTCTTTCCAAATTTTGCCCCAATAGCACCCATATTGAGAGAAGGACCTCCCTTGGTGGAAAATGAGAAGAAGAGGAAGAAGGAAAAGCACCAAGATGGATCTGGTGATGGGAAAAAAGAAGAAGGGAAGGCAAAAGAAGGCACCAGTGAAGGATGAGAGGAAGAAGCAAGGATACTATGTCCCTGTGTCAGTCTTGACTCTTAACACGCTGGTGCCATGTTAGCTATGCTCATAAGAGAGCGGCTGGTACTGATAATGGGTGACCCCAGCTCAGTCGCATCAAAAGTTTGACGCGACGAGCCTCTGCTTCGGATTTTGGCTGAAGGGAGGATGAGAGATATCTTGAGCCTCTGCCATCCCTGTCCTGACCGAGCCATCTTAAGTTTCGGAGGGACAGAACGCTTCTGAGAAGGATGTGATCTTTTCATCCCCACTTCTACTTCAAATGTGTCACACTATAAGCTGTGGCTATGCTGATAAGGAAGACTTAGAGCACAGCCTGAGGGTTGAGGCTTTAGGAAGGTTAAAGAGTCTTTACGCGAAGGGAATACCCTCTTGTTTGGCTTCTTATATGGAAGGTGAATTCAGTGGCATTTAATCCGTACATATCTCCAAGAAGATTTGCAAGTAAGGTAGCGTCTGTTCAACTCCCCAACGTCATCTGTAACTGTCAGATTTGATTGGCCTCGTAAAGGAAATTTATTAAAGACGCGCCTCGTACATTGAAACGAAGGGAGCACATCGTGTGTAAATCTAGAAGAATGTCTCGTAACCTAGCGCATTTCCTAAGTAGATGAAGAGACGCCAACATTAATGAAGGGCAGAGCTAAATGAACCGTAATAAAGGCTTGGCATCATCAAAACCCTCCTCTTCGACCAAGAGGTCGGACAGCAGGATTTTGAGGGGCTATTGTGGGGCCCAATAATTTGTGGCCCTGGCCCATTTTTACATTGGGGCCCAAGGCCCGAGCCGAGGAAGGGTATAGCCGATGATGGGTAATACAAGTCCAAATAGTCTTGAGACACAGCCGAGGATGATTCTGTCCTCGGCATATCCGAGGTCCCTCTGGAAGAAAGGGCAAAAACGGTATAAGAACAGTTTGGGAAAAAATCTAAAATATCTATGTCAATAGAGAAGGAGACGCTGGATAGTATAACGACCAAGGACAAAGGAAAAACTGTCATTACTGCCATTCAATACTTTGCACCTGACAGAGCCATACTCTTCAGTTTTTACAACCACCCTCAACCACTCTAGGTATGGGCTGACAGGATAGGTCTTAAGTCATAGGAAAGTGAGCTCATATGTGGACGCTGGTGAGAGGATAAATGCCCGTATAAAAGGATAAGAGAGGCAGTGTGAGAGAGGGGGGTGGGGGGGGGGGGGACAACCCGTCCTCCCAGCCATGGTGTCCTAGAAGCAAGGAGAATAAGAAGAGCATAGAGCTCCCAGACTCCCCGGATGAGATTTACTGACCAGAGCCAACCCGAACTACCGCCCGGTGACCAAGACCTAACCTTTCAAACCCACGCTCTATAAGTGATATTGTTTGGGCCTTTTTACATGCGAACCCAACATTATTATGGGTCGTTACAAATTGAGTCCTTACAATAATCTTTCTAAGTGTTATATAAAAAATGTTAATATATTAAGAGATTTTTAGCGTACTTTGAATGTAATATTATTAACTCAAATAATAGAAATAAAATTTTATTTGTTGTTCCATTGATAATGTCTATTGATTAGCAATGATTGGAAGCAAAATTTTTTTTTTTTCCAGGATTATGATTATGTTTTTGTTAAATTGCTACTTTTACCTAATATTTTAAATAGCAATACTTATGAGTTTTCATACATCACAATAATAAAAATACTAATTTGCAAAAATCTTTTTTTGAAAAAGTGTGTAATGCACGGGCCTATTTCTAGTTTATATTTATTTTTTAAACTTTTCTTCCAAATCAATTCGGGGAATCTCCTCCAATCTATTATATTACGATTTATAAAATTATCATCATGTATTATTTAAATAAGCCACATTTGGCAAATTTGATTCATTAAATATGAAAAAAGTTTAAAGTTATTGGCTCAACCAATTACTTTGTGATGTGGGTTGCACGGTTATAACCACATGGCCAACCAAATAAAAATATAAAAAAGATTTTTAAAAAAAAAACACCGGATGAAAAACAATCCATCTAAAGTTGCAAGGTTTATAAAAGTACACAAAAATAATTTTATAAACTCCAAGGGTTGTAGAAATTTTTCCTCTAAACCAATTTAGAAATAAACTTTTTTTTTTCTCTTTATCATTTCAATAAATTTCCCTTATCTTAGACCTCTTTAAAAAAAATAAAAATAAAAATAAACTGACAACGTTAAAAAGTAGTAAATCCTACGTTTCATCTAGTCAAAAAACAAGATCACGTGGACTAGCCATATGACAGCCACGTGGACCGACCATGTGACAATCATGATATGTACCAAGTATCCAACGTGCCTATCCTTCTGCAAAGTAGCTATAATCCACGCGCGCAGGCTTACACGCGCCCAGGCAAACATCGACAACACAACATGTCTACTCGACACAATTCGAGAGATCGAGAACTCGAAGAAGCAAAGCAACCAAAAGAAATAAAGAAAGAAAGAAAGAAAGAAAGAGAAACGAATAAAAAGCCAAGGAGGATACACGAAGTGGGGTTTCGAATTTCCCATTCTTTTCAGTTTCCGCTGGTTCCATTAAATTCCATTTCCCTCTCATTTCATAATCCCCATTTGCCAAACACACACACAAAGATACATAGACGTAGAGAAAGATAAAGATAACAGAGATCGATATGGAAGGAACTTCGAGTTCTCGAGAGGCACAGATGATTGGTGGGGTATCGAGGGAAGTACAGGTCTCGATAGCTGCGACGACGATGTTTCCTGGGTTCAGGTTTGCTCCGACGGACGAGGAATTGATTTCGTATTACCTGAAGAGGAAGTTGGAGGGTTATGAGCAGAGCGTGGAAGTGATTTCAGAGGTTGAGATGTGTAGACACGAGCCTTGGGACTTACCAGGTTAGTTACGCCCTCACAAACCATGAAACCAATATATTTCATATTACTCTGTCTCTGTCTCAGTGTCTTCTTTTTGCTAATTTAGTTTTTGTGTGTGTGTTTTTTTTTTTTTTAATAGGAGACGTTAGATTTTGTGTTCTTGTTACACATGTACAACCACGTTTTGTGTTTGTTGAATTTAACCAAAAAAAAAAATCAAATAGTCCTATTTTTGTGGAGAGTAATGCTAGGATATTGCAAAATTTACCGTATCTCGTGCAAAAATTTCTATCTAGTATAAGAACCTAATTTTTATTTTATTTTAGGTAACACCTCATGTCATATATATATATATATATATATGTGTATATATATATATATATTTATATTTTTTTTTTGGGGGTAAAACACATCATATTATCTATTTTACACATTTTTAACTTGACTGATTTTGGAGCTGAAAGGTGTAAAATAGAACCATTTTTCTATTTTGCATTGAATAATTCAAATGCTCAAAGTCTTACCAACAATCACAAAAGGGTGTTTTTTTTTTTTTTGGAAAAATGTAATTCAAACGCTCATTTATTATCTTATAGGTGACACCAATCAGGGTTGTTATCATTCATTTATATGGTGAAATGAAATTTTAAATAACATGTTACCATGTTTACCCTTAGATTCATGAAAACTAAATCTGAACCATGAAATGAACCATCTCCATTTGAGGCAAATGAAGACTTTCTTGATCCTTGTTTCAATGGTTTTTCCTTAAAAATAAAAAAATAAAAAAGAGTTTCAGAACACACAATTTGTTTTATTCTGAAAACATGTTTTCAAGAACTTTTCTTTTAAAACAGCTTCTGACTACATGTCCGGTAGAGCGTCTTTAAATGTTTGGTTTAGTTGAAATTGGATCTCTACTTTGTTCTACACTATGGTGTTGCCATTTTTTTTTGTTACACAGTTATTGAACAAGTCCTGTTTGAGCAGGGAGTTATTTGGTGGTCTCATTTGACCACAATTGTATGGTTAATAAGGCTCAAAATTTGTCAGATGTGATATGACTAAAATTCATTTGCCAAGATATAATTTTTCAGAAAACAATAGATATCTTATTTGAATTTTTGTAAGGTTAGGCTGATTTAGATAAAATATCGCAAATTTTGCATTTTTTCTATATTTTGAGAGTTTAAGGAGTCATTCGATATGGGATAGACACTGAAAGACTTTGACCTGAAGAGGATGGGAAATTAAAAATCTTTAAGGCAGTCATTACTCTAGCTGGTGTGGAATGTAGTGACATGAGTGCTTAATGTGGTATGTTGAGCTAAAATAGTACCAAGATCATTTAAATTTGAATGATTCTAAACTTTTTGAAGTTTATAGCACAGAGTGGCGAAGTTATATCACTGCACTTTTTTTGGCATGAGCTATCCAATGGGATCACTACCATCATCTGGCTTTTATTGCCAGCTTATGAATGTTCTGCAGATTTTATTTCTGTTCATTCAATTTTGTTTCAGATCCCTAGTGAGTGATATGTTGTTTTAAGTTAATGAATTTTAGAAGTTTCTTTTAATAAATTGATTTTGATATATTTAAAAAAAATATGATTTCATTTCATTATTTTGACTTTATAATTGTTCATAGTTAGTATAAGCAAAATATTTTCAATCATTTATAAAACTGGAGCTTTTGTTGTCCCTTCTGTCTTTGCTAGAATATATTTAGAGCTCAAAAATTTCCCTTGTACCACGAAGATTTAAACCTTTATTTGCACATGGGGTCATGGGGTTTCATACTGGCAATTAGTCCAGCATACTTTTAGTAACTGAAATATTTGTTGATGTTCTCTTCTGATATTTAATACTTTTCTGGGTTGAACTATTACCAGAGGTTTTACCCTCTTGTTTCGAGTTTGCTTGATACTGTGGAACTTTTGAATCTTGATAGAATCTAGAAGCTACAAAACTTCAAAGAAAAAATTGTTCATTAAAGTCTGGAGTGCTGAAACATGTATAAATACTTTTAGGTTTTTATATATGCAGTGCTGAAACATGTTACAAATTCATGCATGCATGGTGGTGCAATTCTCTTGAGAAAGTTGTTTTTACTTGGGATTGGTTACTAATTATTGCTGGTGTATTTGTAACCAGCCAAATCAATCATTCAATCAGATAATGAGTGGTTCTTCTTTTCTCCTCGTGGAAGAAAGTATCCAAATGGCTCACAAAGTAAGAGGGCAACTGAAATGGGTTACTGGAAAGCTACTGGAAAAGAACGAAATGTAAAATCAGGTACCAACGTGATAGGTACGAAGAGGACTCTAGTGTTCCACATAGGTCGTGCTCCAAAAGGGGAAAGGACGGAATGGATTATGCATGAATATTGCATGACCGGGATTTCTCAGGTGACTTGTTATCATTGAGAATGTAATTCTTCTGCTAAGTATTTGAATTATATAGGGAAAAAAAAAAAAATCTTTGTTTGCTAGGTATATACAATTTATGCACCTGCAACCTTACCCTTGGGTTAGCAACTTAGGCCCATTTAACAGGGACGTCCAGTACCTCCCTGCCCTGCCCAATAGAGAGTGAGCGATTTCCTGCATAAAATGAGGACGGATATGGATGTTCATGTTACTCAAAGTGGGGTTGAGGTGGAGAGGGGATTAGTTGTCAAGATTCTACAAAGAAAGATAGAAAGGATCATGACAGAAGCAAGGATCAAGTGAAGAAGAAGACTCCCAAGTCTGCTGCTTAAACTACAGCAGAATACACTCTGCTGTTTATTCTGCTGCTTAAACGACAACTTCATAGGCTGTGTTAGTTTTCATTTTATACTGCATGTAGTTTTTGTGTCACTGGTGTTTGGTTTTAGTAAGCACGTGAATAGCACGTGTGTGGAAGTTAGTTTTTATTAATCCGGTTTTAAGGGAAATCTGTTAGATTAGTTAGTTGATCCGTTTCCCCTGTTTTTCCTTTACCAGGTGTATATATATATATAGTTAGCCTCTGTAACAGATCAGATAGATGAATATACAGAAATTTCTCCAAGCTCGAAATCCTTTTTCTCTGTTTTCCTAATATGGTATCAGAGCAATTTTTAGCTTCCGCTTAAATTTCTCAATTCCTTTTCTCCCCAAAAGTTCCTTTTCTTCTTTAGAATCGTGAAGCTTCATCAATGGCTTCTTCTGATCAAGCTTCTGCGATCTTCACTATTGACGAATCGCATCCATTTTTTCTTCATCATGCTGAAAATCCTGGTGCGATATTAGTCTCACAACCACTGATTGGAGGTGAGAACTACCCTACATGGGCGCGATCAATGGAGAGAGCTCTAAGGATCAAGAATAAGTTTTGGTTGATTGATGGATCAGCTTCTCTGACTTCAGCCATGGAGAAAGTTCCTCTATTGGTTCAAAGCTGGTCACGGTGCAATGAAATTGTGGTTTCTTGGATTGTTAATTGTGTTTCTCCCAGGATAGCCACAAGTATGGTGTACCGTAAGACTGCTAAGGAAGTCTGGAAAAAGCTTCAAAACATGTTTTCTCAGGGTAATGGACCTAGGGTTTATCAATTACAAAAGGATCTTGCAAGTTTTTCTCAAGGTGAGCTATCTGTGACTGAATACTTCACCAATCTTTCAATTCTATGGGATGAATTGCAGAATTATGAACCTTTTCCTACATGTTCTTGTGAGAAGTGTGTGTGTCATATAAATGAGAAGATCTCAAATATTCATCACAGAGAGGTTGTTATGCAATTTTTGATGGGTCTCAATGACTCTTTCTCTCACGTTCGTGGACAAATTTTGTTGATGGATCCTATTCCATCTGTTGAGAAAGTCTTCTCCTTGCTGATTCAAGATGAGAAGCAAAGATCAGTTGGGCATGGCAGCAACAATGGTCTTTTTGTGGAATCCACAGCACTTGCAGCTAAGACCATGAATCTTGATTCCAAGACCTTCAAGAAAACTAAGGAAAAGCCTACTTGCAGCCACTGTGGATTGCGTGGTCACACCCTAGAGAAATGCTATAAACTCCATGGCTACCCTCCTGGCTACAAGACCAAGCCAAGGGCTAATCAGGTTTCATATTTTGATGATGCTCAAGAATCTGTTCCTGTTACCACTCATCAAGCATTTCCTTTTACAATGGAGCAATGCCAGAAATTGCTTGCTATGATTGGAGGGAATGATGCTCAGGCCAACACTATTGCCATGGCAAATAATGTTGCTTTCAATCAAGCTTCATGCTCTCAGTCCACACCCCTAGCAGGTAATCTCAAGCACTCCATATTTTCTGCAAAACTTGTTAACAGAACTGCCTTTGGTGTTGATACTTGGGTCATGGATACAGGAGCAAGTGATCATATTGTCTGTTCTGTCTCTCTTTTTCAGTCTTATACTATTGTTTCACATTGTGTTGTTGAATTGCCAAATGGTGAATCAGCACATGTTACTCACATTGGCATTGTTAAACTTTCTAATTCTCTTATTCTTGAACATGTTCTCTGTGTTCCTTCCTTCTCATTCAATCTCTTGTCTGTCAGTCAACTTACTCAAAAATTGCCTCTGTGTCTTGTTTTTTTTGTCTCAATATTGTTTCATTCAGGACCTTTCATGTTGGAAGACGATTGGAGTGGGTGAAGTCCATAATGGTTTGTATCTGCTACAGAAGAGTACTTCCAGGACTACACCTTCTCTGTCAGATCATCTTTCCAATCACAGGTCCTTCAAGTCAGCTTTTTCCTCTTCTGTTTCTTCAAAAGACATGTCAATCTTGTGGCATTTTAGGTTAGGCCATCCATCCTTGAGCAGAATGTCTGTTTTACAGAATGTTTTACCTTCTTTTTCATCCAAATGTACTGATGTTTGCACCATTTGTCCTTTGGCAAAGCAAAAGAGATTGCCTTTTCCTTCTCAAAATAATCTGTGTAATGTCCCTTTTTCATTAATACATGTGGATGTTTGGGGTCCATATTCTGTTTGCACTCATGATGGTTTTAGGTTTTTCCTTACAATTGTTGATGATGCTACTAGGTCTACTTGGGTGTACCTCATGAAAGCTAAATCAGATGTTAAACATCTGTTAATCTCATTTTATAACATGATTTATACCCAATTTGACACTGGTATTAAAGTAATCAGGTCAGACAATGCTTTTGAATTCTCTTTACCTGATTTTTATAATGCTCATGGCATTGTGCATCAAAAGACTTGTGCTTATACACCACAGCAAAATTCTGTGGTGGAAAGGAAACACCAACACCTTTTGAATGTTGCAAGGTCTCTTAAACTCCAATCTAATCTCCCTTCTGCTTATTGGGGTGATTGCATCCTCACTGCCACTTACCTCATTAATAGGCTGCCTGTTCCTTTGTTACAAAATAAGTCCCCTTTTGAACTTCTTTTCCATAAACCACCTTCATTTGATCACCTTAGAGTTTTTGGATGTTTGTGTTTTATCTCTACTCCTCCTGTTCATAGGTTGAAATTTGACTCTAGAGCCCTTCCTTGTGTCTTCCTTGGTTACCCCTTCAATGTGAAAGGTTACAAAGTCCTTAATCTACATACTAGGAAAATCACTATCTCTAGAGATGTTATATTTCATGAATCAATTTTTCCTTTCTCTCCTTCTTATAAGTCTTTGTTATCTGCGTCACTTCCTTTGTCAATTCCTTTACATACTACTTCTTGTCATCCTGTTTTTGATGTTTCTTCTAGTCCTAGTTCTGTTTCTGCAGACACACCTTTGAATCCAAGGACTCCCTCATCTAGTCCTTCCTCTATTTTGGTTGGTTCTTTACCAATTCCCTTGCCTGCTGATCCTGATCAGTCCACTTCCATGTCAGTTGATCATCCTGCTGTGTTCACTAATCAGCAACCTTCCACCATGTCTAATGATCAACATCTTGTGCTGCCTGATCAGCCCACTTCCTTATCTAATTCTGATCAGCCTGTTACCCTTAGAAAATCTACTAGGGTCAGTCATAAACCAGCCTACCTAGATGCTTACAAATGTCATCAAGTGTCTTCTCAATGTCATGCTCCCTCTAGTACTGCCCATCCTTTGTCTTCCTACTTGTCTTCCCACAAGTTGTCCTCTAAACATTTACACTTCTGCAATATGATCTCCTCCATTGAGGAACCTAAGTTTTATCACCAGGCAGTCACTGATCCCAAGTGGAGAGAAGCTATGGCTGCTGAAATTTCTGCCCTTGAAGCTAACCATACTTGGGTTCTCACTCCCTTGCCTTCTCATAAGAAAACTATTGGGTGTAAATGGGTATATAAGGTGAAATATAAGTCTGATGGGAGTGTGGAGAGATATAAGGCTAGGCTGGTTGCCAAAGGCTTCACTCAAAAGGAAGGCCTTGATTATTTGGAGACTTTTTCTCCTGTTGCTAAGTTGGTTACTGTCAAAAGTCTCCTTGCCATAGCTGCTGTGCAAGGCTGGTTTTTATGTCAACTTGATGTAAATAATGCCTTCCTTCATGGTGATTTGAAGGAAGAGGTATATATGGACCTTCCACCAGGCTTCCACAGCAAGGGGGGGCTTGTATGCAAACTTGTCAAATCCTTGTATGGTCTGAAACAAGCTTCCAGACAGTGGTTTGCTAAGTTTTCCACTGCTTTACTCATGCTGGGTTTTACTCATGCAAGTGGTATTAGCTTGTGTCAAAGGAAATACATCCTAGACCTATTAAAAGAAGCTGGCATGATGGGGTGTAAACCAGCCAAGATTCCAATGGATCCTAATGCCAAGCTTAGTAAGTATGAAGGTAAAGCTTTGCAAGATCCTAGTTCCTATAGGAGGCTTATAGGAAGGCTTCTATATTTAACCATAACCAGACCAGATATAACCTTTGCTGTGAATCGTTTGAGTCAATTCATGGCATATCCTAGAGAACCACACTTACATGCAGCCAACAAAGTCTTGCAATACCTCAAGGCAACACCAGGTCAAGGCCTATTCTTTTCAAGTAAATCAGACCTACACTTGAAAGCCTTCACAGATGCGGACTGGGCTTCTTGTCCTGACACTAGAAGGTCTGTGACAGGGTTTTGTGTCTTCCTTGGTGAGTCTCTAGTCTCCTGGAAGTCTAAAAAGCAACAAACAGTCTCAAGATCCTCAGCAGAATCAGAATATCGAGCTATGGCAGTAGCTGTTTGTGAGGTAGTTTGGCTTCTGTATTTGCTTAGTGATCTTCAAGTCAACCATCCTCAAGCAGCCCTTCTGTTTTGTGACAGTCAAGCAGCCCTTCACATAGCTGCAAACCCGGTTTTCCATGAAAGGACGAAGCATATTGAAATAGATTGTCATCTAGTGAGGGATAAGGTTTTGGAAGGGTATATCAGAATGTTACATGTTAAAACTAATTCCCAAATTGCAGATTTGTTGACAAAGGCTTTAAATGCTCATCAATTTTCTTTTCTTGTGTCCAAGTTGAATATGGTCAACATTTTTGCCCCTCTTCCACTTGAGGGAGGGTGTCAAGATTCTACAAAGAAAGATAGAAAGGATCATGACAGAAGCAAGGATCAAGTGAAGAAGAAGACTCCCAAGTCTGCTGCTTAAACTACAGCAGAATACACTCTGCTGTTTATTCTGCTGCTTAAACGACAACTTCATAGGCTGTGTTAGTTTTCATTTTATACTGCATGTAGTTTTTGTGTCACTGGTGTTTGGTTTTAGTAAGCACGTGAATAGCACGTGTGTGGAAGTTAGTTTTTATTAATCCGGTTTTAAGGGAAATCTGTTAGATTAGTTAGTTGATCCGTTTCCCCTGTTTTTCCTTTACCAGGTGTATATATATATATAGTTAGCCTCTGTAACAGATCAGATAGATGAATATACAGAAATTTCTCCAAGCTCGAAATCCTTTTTCTCTGTTTTCCTAATATTAGTCTCTCCCTTCCTTGCCCCACTCCATGTATCCTTTATGTTTATACTAAATGTGTTTTCATAATTTTTGGGGGGGGGGGGGGGGGGGGGGAACTTTTATATAAATAATTTTATGAATTTCTTTTAATTTCTTTTCCATGTATGTACATTTTTTACTAATTTTATGTATTTATATTGTTCAATATAAAAATAAATTAATAAAAAATAAAATATTATATAAGATGGAGTGCGTGTGAAGTAAGGACAGTGATTTACCATGTCTCTTGTTTAACACCCCAAAATCCACCATCTTTCGTTCCTTCATTTCTTAACAATCAAACACCAAAAAGAAATAGTTCCCCCTTACATTACATGTCTTTCCCTTCCTGTTGCACGTCTTTTCTATTTACCCTTGTTGAGAAAGGGCTTATATCATAATATGTCCTAATTTATTTTGTGAACATTGGGATTGAGAATGTTCTTTTACATATCTATTTCTTATTCTTATTCTTTCTGAAAAAAGTTTAGGGATTATTTTCCTTGCTGCTGATGTGATTTTGATGGGAAGTGGTTTTATTGAAATGTGCATTTTCAGTGTACTAGCATTTATTAATTGTAAGATGTTTGATCTTGTTTAACTTTGTTGTATTCATCCTGGAGAAAGTTCATTAGCTGGATTCTTCCCTTCTGTTTGTGCAGGATTCTTTGGTTATTTGTCGCCTCCGGAAGAACAGTGAGTTCCGTCTAAATGATTCTTCAAACCGAGCTTCTCCAAGTCAAAGGATAACTATTCCTACTGGTAATGGTGCAGTCTCTGAAGTTGGTATTGACCAGACTGGATTGTCAGAGGGGGACAGGGCAGCTGGTAGTTTTTCTGATTCTTATTCCATTGACCAAATTGATTCAACATCTGAGTCTGAACCGAGACTGTCAACTGAGGTTACTCTGACAGAAACTTCTAGCCAGCAGAAGGTAGGTCGCATTGTTGGTTAATTGCATTTTTGAACTCCACATGGTAGCCAACAACTTGTCTAACTATAAAACGCTGCTGTGTCTTATTGTTACATTGTAGGAAACTGACTTTGAAGAAGACTGGTTTGCTGATATACTGAATGATGACATTATTAAGCTTGATGAATCTTCCCTGTCACTGGTTACTGGTAAGTTTGAGGCTGAGAGAAAAGATCAAGAACCAGTGCAAGCAACTTTTTCCCGGGTGATTCCTTTACAAGGCACAGCAAATCGGAGAATCCAATTAAGATTACGAGAAACAATGACCTCTGCTGCAGAGGTATCGGAATCATTGGAAACTGGCAATGACAACTACGTCGTAGTGAAAGATAATTGTCCATTGGAAACTGGCAATGACAACTACGTCGTAGTGAGAGATAATTGTCCAAACCAAGACAAGCAACCAGAATGTCTGTTAGATATGCTTTCTCCTAAAACAACCAATCATTGGCGAGTATCGATAGTTTTTGTTATTTTGGCTTTGCTAGCTTTGTTTGTGTCTTTGTGGGGAGGATCCAAGCAAGTCAAAAGGATAACATATACCGCTTTATATGAGCACTTTTGGCAGCGGATGTAAAATTCAGACTGGGTCTTTTTCATAACTAATGTTGATTATAAATGAAGGTTTAAATAGTCAAAACTCAAAAGAGCATGGTGTTTTAAAATTTTGGTCTTTGCCTAGTGGTTTTGCCAATCTTTTTGTATTGACGCCACTTGTTGAGAGAGAGTTGTGGTTGGGCATAATGATTTCTTATGTGATTTTCTGGTGATGTGGCCCCTGAACTTAAGTTGCAATTTAAGGTTGAACTTGAACCACCTTAAGAATACATTTTTCTTTTTCTTCTTACAATTACAATCCTTTTATGACCAACATATAGGCACGTATCATCTCACTTTTTTCTTTTCCTTGGTGGAAAATGGAAATTCAACTAAGAAAACTAAAGTGGTACAAAGTTTAGGGTACACAACACCCCAAATGTCTGCTAGTAATTAGCTTACTTGCAATACAAGGGGGTTTAAAATACAATACAAAAGGTTCCGTAGAACTATTTCCATTTTTTGCCAAAAGATCTACACAAAAGTTTCATTCGTGGTGCAAATTGTGAAGATGAGCCTCCTAAGGATTGGATCAATGATTTGCACTCATAAATCAATGCACAATAAGGGTGAGAAATGTAAGAGCATTCACATTAGCTCATCTAAAAGATTCCGTCTATTTTACACAAAAAACCTACTTTTTCTATTTTACACCATCACTTTTACAAAACACCCACATCAGTTCATCTATTTTATAACCTCTCTTATTTAAATAATCAATTTTTTCAATTATCTTATTATTTCCTTTCAACCAACCCATTTTACCCGTTTTTATACGCGCTCTCTCTCTCTCTCTCTACCATATTTTCTGATTTCTTGCTCTCTCTCTTCTATCTCTCCATACCCACTCTCTCCCTCTCGGTCTATCTCTCTATACTCATCTCTCTCCCTCTCGGTCACAAACGAATCCACATCATCTCGGTCATAAGCACCGATCCACAGCTCCGATCACAAGCATCGATCCACAGCAGCACCGATCCACAGTTCCGATCACAAGCATCGATCCACAACACCGATCCACAGCTCCGATCACAGCTCTGATCACAAGCATCGCATCGATCCACAGCAGCACCGATCCATAACTCCGATCACAAGCATCGATCCACAGCAGCACTGATCCACAACTCCGATCCACAGCAGCATTAATCCACAACTCCGATCCACAGCACTGATCCACAGCTCCGATCACAAGCATCGATCCACAGCTACACCGATCCACAGCTCTGATCCACAGCTACACCGATCCATAACTTCGATCACAAGCACCGATCCACAGCTCAGTTCTCCCTAGCTCTGATCCACAAGCACCGATCTCCCTAGCTCCGATCAGGCAAGACCCATACCCACGAGCTTCAATCAAGCGAGACCCACGAGCTCTGATAGTTCCGATAAGCACCGATCTGCGTCTTTTTTGTTTTTCCGTTTGGGTTTGTTTGTGTGTGGGTGTGTTTGTGTATCTCTCTTTTTTTTTTTTAGCAAGTGTATCTCTGTGTTGATTTTTCTGTGTGGATGTGTTTGTGTGTGAGTGTGTTTGTGTGCATCTGAGGAAAAGAAGATGAGGAGTTGAGGTTGTTGTGCACGGAGAAGAGAGAGAAAAATTGGTGCGAACAGAAATTAATAAAAAACTAAATACACATGCTACAGTGCCCGTGTAAATTTACACCGGTACTGTAGCTCGTTGAAAATTTTAGATGATTATACATGATTTTAAATGGACTAATGTAGTTTGTTTTTTGGTTCAAAATATGTAAAAGTGGCCAAAATGTATATTTTACACATTTATACAAAAACTTATGTGAATGCTCTAACTAAGCTTTCTTGTACTATGGGAACAGCGCCCTTCCAAAGGATTTGGGAGTGGAAATTTGCTGATATGACTTCAACATTATTCGCGCTTTGAGTTTATCTTCTGTCAGCTTTTCTAATTGAAGTGTGAATACCTCCCTGTCTCATTCTCATGTACAACAGTACAAGTAACGATCAACTGACTCGCTTTATAGTTCCAAGACTTAAAAATTTGGCCTTCTTGATTTGAGCATCACCCATAACTCAATTCCTATATAACTCAAATATCATAACTCAAACTCAATTCTCATAACTCATTTCTCTAACTCTATTTTTTCACTCACTCTTTTAACTTGTTTGGTTTCATATTTGGTTGCATATCTCCTCTATTTACAAAAGTGTCATTGAAACACTTAACTCAAAACTCAAAAATAGATGAATTGTGTTTTAAGTTTCCGTGAAAAGAAAAAAAAATTTATATATAAATATATATAAGGGTAAGAAAAATATTAATTAAAAAAGATTACTTCATGCGAAAAGATCACAAAGCAGTTATATAGTACAAGAAAAAGAAAAAACAGTGATATAATTCAAATTGGGACCAGAAAGTCCAATTTCTACCCAGTATTATAAAATTTTTAAGTGTAGCCATGTCTTGCTCATTGCTAGGAAGAGAAGACAGAATTCATAGGTTCTTTTGATTGGTAAGTTACACACACCAGTGGATTTTGAACCCATGATCTCGTACTGCACCTCTAGAATTTGCAAGGGGAGGAGGTGCCAATTAAGTTAAAGCTCATTGGCTACCCCGTAACTAATTTATATTTGTCAAAAGTAGACTACCTAGTTCTGGTCTTGACAAACTTGGCCCTAGATGCCCTTTTCTCCATCTTTTCCCTCTTCTTGCGGGTCTTTTCATCCTCCGTGTCTCCCTATTTCAGACACAAGGATAGATTAAATCATACCGAGTACATGTTATCTGCTGCTTTTCAAATATAAAACAAAATCTAGGGAAGAAATGGTACCTCTGAACCTTGTGACAAGAATCCTCTAATGAAACCAAAAGATTTATATCCTCCAAATGCTGGTATCTGGAAAACAACAAGAAAAATTAACTGTGTTCTTGCAAAACCTACCTTGTTTAACTATCAAGATATTCAAAAAGTATTCCAGTATACCACTAAATAATTTTCTCCCTCTATAAAAGTAAATATTAGCGTAACTTCAATCTATAAATGCTTATATATGTATTTCAATTCTTCTGAACATCATAAATACAGTTCTGTCCTTTTGGTTGGAAGATCCTCAATGCAGTTAGTTCTGTATATTTGATCAAAATATCATATCAAACATAAAAAGCTAGTTGAACAATTCATAATGAAAGCCTCCACCAAGAGGTTTGTGCTGTATATATGATCACATAAAGTAGACAGGCCTGAAATGATCAATAAATGGGGACAAACAAACTCCCAAGCCAGTTTGTCTCCGAGCAAACACTACATCAACTTAATCAAAAATAAGTCGATCAGAGATGATTGAGCTTGTATCTTCTATAAACAGCATGAACACAGATTATTATCAGAGATGTACATACAAATGAATATCAAGTGGTCCAGCATAAGGTAGTAGTGAATATGCTAATGATATACTGCTGTACTCTGGCTCTGTAAATTGAGGTTATTTCAACATCAAACAACAGCAACATTTAGTGAGCCTCAGTAAGACAGTAACCTCACAAAACAGTTGCTGGTATATGACATATACCCAATCATCAACATCTGCTCAGACATGTTTATATTAAGTTTTACCTCAAGGACACACAGATCATGTCAAATGGGAGAGATAGACCAATTGCACAAATGTATTTTGTTTTTCTAGTCAATAAAGACAAAACAGCAACTGCCCTTTTTTTTTAATCGTTTTTTTTTTTTTTTTTTTTTTAATTTTTATTTATAGCTTTTATATCAGAAATTTCTGAGTCAAATCAAGAATGTTTGTGTAAGGTTGGCCCTTCCCCATTCTGAAAGCATAACACAAGCATGTGTATGTGAATTCACGTTCACTCACCCAGAAGAAAAATTTTCTAAATACATGTTTACCAAAATAAAATGAGTAAAGAGATCTTACCACCAAGTATATATACCAAAATTTTGCAGAGATGATGGACATGACTTGTACGAAGCTCGTAATGTAAATTATATCATGTAAATAGCTGCAAGACATTACCAAATACGAGTCAAATATTTATTTCCAAATTGAAATTTAGAACAGGGGCAGCAGGGATGGGGAAGGTAGACGAAGAAGAAGAAACATTGCAGGCCATACTGGGCATAATTACAATTTATAATGTTGATAGAACAAAAATACAAACTACAGTACCATACATTCAAATATCATCTGACTACCTAATCTGTGAAAAAAAAAAGTGCCTTAAAACTCATTCCAAAAGGAATCCCCTAATATCAAATTGCTAGCATATCTGTCAAGCCAAATTTTAAGATTAAGAATAGAACAAGAAAGGAGCATAAGGACCAAAGAAGCTTAGATAAGTTTTAGGGGAAAAATATTACACAATATGGATAAGCCAACATGAATTTTTTTGCAAAGGTAGGATCCGCTATTGCAGGAATATATGTTCATAAATATATGCATTATCCTATATAAATGTCAAGTTGTATCCTCCCTATCCTAAACCTAAAAAATCATCTCCTAACATTCAAGGTGCATCTAATTGTGTCAATCAGTAACCAAGAAGTACCTTATAAATTTCAAACTTGAAAGTGTAGATGCTTATGTATCATTTAAGAATTGAAAAGTGTCTTAAAAGTATCATATGATCATATCTGATTAGATAGAGACTGCAGCTTAGAGGTATGCTATATAACTGAGGGCTATATAATAAAATCAATCTCCTTTAAGTGCACCCTCTTGCAAAAGCCATGTCAGCAAACAGCTAGCATCAAATCTAAGTTCAGCATTGCACAGAACTTTGGATACACATCAAATCATTAAATGAATGTCATTTGGGGCCACATCATAGAGTTGCCTCAGCAACCAAACAACCTTCTATTATAAGGTCTGAGGAGTATGTCACTATCAGATCCTCAATTTTAATTTTGAAATATCATGATATATATCTTATGGAACAAACTTCTTGAAGATTCAAAATCTGGGCCCAGGACACACCCTGCATTACCTATTTTAGCAAGCAGAACCAATTGCAGTCATGCAAGTTTACAAGAACTAAGTTCCTCTTGGATAAAAAAATATATGAAGCCATAGCATGCATTTTACACACGCACGCACGCACGCACACACAAAGGAGGGCACAAGGAGACACACCCACAAACTCCACCAGTACTCATATCAAACCCGCCATCAAGAAGCTCCCCATTATCATCATAACTAGGTTGAGCCATATTGGCAATTTGTTGATAGGGAATTGCATAAGCCACAGATGTGAGAACCAGACCAATCCAATGCTTCCAGGTGAAAGTTGAATGGAAGATCAGCATCCTTACCAAGAAAAAGATAACCTAGATAAGCACAAATTAGACCATCAATGTAATGCATTAAGATAGCAAAATAAACATCATGATGCAAATATTCAAGGTTAACCAATTAACTATCCCAAGGAACAATGCTAGCTGATAGCTGAGTGATTGATCGTAGTAGTAAATAAGGAAATGATAGCATGAGAAGGCATACATTGCAGGCAATGATGAGGCGCTGGAGATTCTTCATGTGTCGAGCATTCTCTTCCCTACGCTTCTTTGCACCTTGATTCGCCATATCTCTGAATGTTTGCCTCTGAGTTCAAAGATGCCCAATTCTAACCTGTGTGCAACCCTAGCAGAGACCCAACTTATTTAGTAGCAGAGCCTTGTGCAAGATTATTATGATCGGGATCCTACACAAAATCAGCAGAGGGACTTAATGGATTGACAGAAGATCCTAAGATCCTAGTTTTCATTGTAAAACAAAAGAACGTTGGTATTAGACTTGTCTATAAAAAAATAAAAAATAAAAATTTGAAATTATTTATACAAAACTTAGGTACAATAATTTATGTACAATACATTAGGTTCGTAATTAAATTCAAACACCTGTTTACATTGACCAATAAAACACAAACAATGTTATCATTTCCAACCACAATTAAATTCAATGCAGCTATGCACCTAACGTATAAACATTTTTATAATCCACGTGACTACATCTAGTGGCGTGTTCGGATTCGGTGATAGACTTTTCTAGAAAATTACTCTCCATTTTCTATATTGCCTCATCTTATCATCCAGATACCCCCATATAATCTTTTCCTATCCAGCATTTTCTCAATAACCAAACAGACCCAAATTGCAATATCCAAAAAAAAAAAAACAAAATAATCATACCAAGTAGCTGGATAATCATATAATTTCTCTCATTTACATGTTCTCAGCTCTTTTTTCATATTCAAAATGAAACCAATGAACTTGATATTAAAATATATGTATCTCCAAAGTCATCGAAACCCAAACTAAATGAGTAAATTTTACTGAACAAGCCAATACATAATAATCTGACAAAGAAAGAACTTACCTTTGTTAGCCGGAGAGAGAGAGAGAGAGCTGAGAGTGAACCGAAAAACCTGACAAAGAGAGCTAGTGAGCAAACACGAGATTAACAGACACAGAGAGAGAGAGAGAGAGAGAGAGAGAGAGATGGAAGACCAAAAACGGCAGAGAGCTTGCCGGAAGAAGATCGGCGAGAGCCGGCGGCGGCGGCGGCAGGGCGAGAAGAGAGAGTGAGAGAGGGGGCTCAGCGTGGGGAAGACCGGAGATTTGAGATTAGAGCATCGGATTGGCGTTGCCAAGTATTTTTAATCAAAATCTAATTTTGTCTTACTCGTCAAAATTATTCATGTCAAATGGGTCGGGTCAAAGTAAAACGGGTTTGGATTTGATCGGATTGCTTTCGGTTTATTTGAGACCGGGTAAAAAATAGGTCATTTTTATTTAAACGGATTCTTCTTCTTCTTCCTTTTTTTTACATGCCACAAAAAAAAAAAAAAAAAAAAAAAAAAAAAAAAACATAAATTCTTAAATTTACAGTGTTTAACAAACACTAAATGATCCAAATTGATTGCCTAAACTACGTTGTTAGTTAATTTTGGATGGATAACCATGATAGCTGAAATGTGATTTGTTTATTGTGTTGCTAAGCCAATATGGATCATTTTATTGATATAGCTAGGCATGTTAATTGGACCAGCCAATTGGCTTGTCTGATGCTAGTGCTTAGGGATTTTGTTTTGTTTTTACTAAGGGTAAAGAGCCTTAGCATTGACATAGCTACAAAATTTAGTTAAATTTTAACTTAACGGACCCTTTTTTTTTTTTTAACTATGTTTTTAACCTACATTCTACTTTTAAATACACTACATATTCAACTTTTTTTTTTTTTTTTTTTTTAACGAAGAACCTTGTAACTCAAATTGGTATCTTCTAGGATTTCCAAAAAACAAAAAAGATTAATGGTTCAAATCCTCTCTTCTTCAGCTATTGAATTTTTTTTTATTATATATATATTTTTTACTATTGCTCAATCATTCTGTCATTTTCTTTCTCCCTCTTCCTTCACGATCCTCCAACATTCCCTTCATGGTCACTTCAACTCACCTTAGCCAAAAGCCCCCAACTTTGCCTTCATAGTCACTTATGGAACTCCATCCAAAGTACAAAGAATTTCATCTTTCCAATTTCAAGTCACACATTGGGACCAAGGCATGAATCGCAGTTGATCTTAACCTCCATCGTTAGTATTCATGTCGTGACATATCTTACCACCTTTCTATTCCACAACATAGCATTTAAACTTAGTCTAAGAGCATCTCCAATGGTCTATGTAAACCCAAAATTCTCTCTATAATAGAGAGTGAAACCCAAAAAATGCTCTCCAATGAACTCTCTATTCCTGGATTTTTTTTTTTTTTTTGGCTCATGAACAGTAGCTCATCAAGTCTGATGAGCTATTGTTCACTCTTCAAATGCTTTTTTTCAATTATAATAATTAGATGTTAAATAAAAAAATGTTGGAAGATGTGTAGTTATTAAAATAATAATAATAATAATAAATGAAGAAATAATATTTAAATGAGATAGAAAATATGATAGAGAATCTGTTGGAAGTGTATTTGAAAAAGTAAGTAGCTAAAAGGTAAAAGTCACTCTTTATTCTCCAAATAGTATAAAAATTTGAAAATTTTGCTGGAGATGCTCTAAGGAACATATAATAGGTTTCATCTATGTGTATATATATATATATATATATATTTTTAATGACCTTTTTGTACTAGATTATAGTAGATTGTTTGGCTACAGAGTCGAAGATAAGCTTATTTGGCCTCATGTTCCCAACGGTGCCTACTCTGTGAAGTCTGGCTACAGGTTCCTCGTCAAAGACAAAGCTGGCCCATTGTCGCATCAGTCCTCACAAGATGTGGTTCCAAGTATTTGGAGTCGGATATGGAAGCTTTCAGTACCAAACAAAGTCAAAAATTTTATGTGGAAGGCTTGCAAGGAAGCTCTGCCAGTCAAGAAAAATCTGGTCCGGAGAAGAGTCCTTGAGGAAGACGTGTGCTGCCATTGTAAACGGGAAGCTGAGGACGGTTACCATGCTCTGTGGGACTGTTCTGAGCTTGCTGCAGTTTGGGAAACTAACATTATGTGGCTATTTTGCAGGTCCAAGAAGTTTTCAAATTTTTTTGAGCTTGCAAGGTTCGTGTTGGAGAATGACAGAAAACCAGAACTGTTTGCGACGATCACGTGGACGATCTAGTTTCGCCGGAACCAACTACGAACCAGTAATAAGCCTTTCCCGTTAGGCCAGATCATACCAGCAGCAGAGCAGATGCTTCAGGATTTCAGCGAAGTGCAGCCAACTGCTTCAGTACCGGTTTCAGCTCCTCCACAGTCTCGGCCAAAGTGGGAACCTCCCCCTCCGTCGCTCCTGAAGATAAATTTCGATGGTGCAGTCTTCAAAGAAACAAAGGAGGCTGGGTTAGGAGTGGTGGTTCGGGATTCACATGGCTAAGTGCTTGCATCATTAGCAGAGAAGATCAAGCTCCCATCATCTTCCGACGAAGTTGAAGCTCTTGCAGCAGTCCGCGCTATTACCTTTGCTATGGACCTCAATCTATCCTCTTTTATTGTCGAGAGAGACTCTGAGGTGGTTATTTCAGCCTTAAGGAGTAACGAGGAGTCTCTATCTTCTTTTGGTCACTTAATATCTTCAGTTAAGCATTATTTAGGTTCTTGTAATTGCGTTTCTTTTTGTCACATTCGTAGGTCAGGAAACTCAGTTGCTCATTTTTTAGCAAAACACGCAAAAACTATTGATGGTGTTTCTGTGTGGATGGAGGATGTTCCACCACAAGTTGCTGATGTTCTTTTAGCCGATTTGGCTGATTTTAGTTTATAAAATTTGAAGTCGGTTTCTCAAAAAAAAAAAAAAAAAAAAGATTATAGTAGATTGTAACTAAGAAATGATGATTATTATAAATAAATAAAAATACTAAGAAATGATTCTGTACTTTATTTTATTAGATTCTACTTTTTTGTTGTTGAAAATACTAAATATTTTAAAATACACACATATGAAGAGAGGGGAGAAAGTCTTAAAAAAACTGACAGTGGTATATATTTAAAAGGGTCTAACTTTTGGATATACTGCACAGATTTTAAACCTCTTTAACTCACATTCATTTTCTGATGTAGGATTAACCCATTAAAAACCTCTTTTAAGAATACTAAGTATTTTAATACATACAAAGGAAGATGTGAGAAAATCTTAAAGAAATTAACAGTGATATATATCCAAAAAAGCCACTCTTTGATACACAGGCTTATTAGATTCTACCTAACACCAAAGCTATATAATTTTTATTTGTAAGCTTTATTGTAATTTATTTATTTAGTAATTAAGTTTTTGTTTTTGTTTTTTTTTATTTATTTAAGAAAAGGTGTTATTTATATTAATAAAAAAAATCAGCTACCAATACAAGAAGAATTTTTTTCATTCACACCAAAAAATTGCTAACATTTCTAGCAATATGATGAGCGACATAATTAGTTTGCCTTTTAGCATGTAAAAAACTACAAACAGCAAAAAAATCAGCAATGTCTTTCGCCTCTTCGATCAAACAAACATAGGCAAAAAGAGAAGGGTGTTGACTCTTCAAGGAATTGATAATAAGCTCAGACTAATCAAGTTAACATGAGGTTTTCTCAAAAAAAAAAAAAAAAAAAGGTTGTAACTAAATGATAACTTATGCAAATCTCTTGGGTTGGGGAACAATATATACAGTTGAATCTCCGCCTTAACCATTTTCTGTCAATTTATAAACGGCGTCTTTCACTATACAAAAGTAATTGGATCTGTCTTTTGACGTCACCGTTTGCTTAATACTTTCAAAAAAGCAAACTCGAAAAATACTAAAAACAGAAACTTGATAGATAAACCTTAGCTTCGAGCATCAAACTAGTACCTCTGTTACTCAACCCAAAACAAAAAAAAAAAAAAAAGACAAAAACCTAGTACCCCTGTAAACTCTTATTTAACTCAATTAGCCTAAAACACAAAGACTTTTTCTTAAGTACTGTGGAAAAAGAAAACCCCCCAAAAAAAAAGCAAGCAAACGCAGTTACATAGCGTTTCTGCTACTCAGAAAAGAAGTTCAAAGAACTAGCTGGAGTCCAGACGAATTCTATCATGAATTTGGGGTTTTCTTGCTGTCATTGATTTGTGAGTTTTTTTCTTTCTTTTTAGTATTCCATTTTGTATTGCTTGTTAATCATGAGTTTTGTTTTCTGTTTGGTAGCTGAGAAAAACATGCTCGAAAATAAATTAAATTTAGTGTTTTTAATTTATTTGGGACCTTAATTTTATGGTTTTTTTTAATTATTTATTAATTGCTTAAAGTAAATGAAAAAACTTAAGTATATAATTAGTTGAACTGAACCTAATTTTAACATTACTCAAATTGATAAAGCAGAAATTCTGCATTTATTTTTGTAACTTTTGTTCTGTTCTATGGTTGAATTGCTTTCTTTTCAGTATTAATTGCTTACTTTTATTATTTATTGATTTTTATTAATCTCTTACTTGTTTGTTTATTTATACGTTTTGGCTAATCTTTGGTATAGTTATTGTGAGAGTTACGTCAGATTCTGGAATGATAGTTTAATTGCTTTGAGTTACTTTAGTATATGGGGATACAGTAAAGAAACTAACAAAAACCCAAACTATCCAACAACTCTAGTAAGTTTGAGCTAGAAAACACAACAGATGCCGAATTCCACTCGTATAAAGTCTTCCCAAAAAAAAAAATACTTCAGCTTCATTGAATGTAACTCGTTCCTTTCAAAACAATGATTTATCTTCAAATATGCCACATTAAGCACAATGGAATAACTTTCAAAGTCTCCCCATTGCTTCTTTTCTTTTGCCAAATTGTCCTTCCAACAAGATAATAAGTCCATCATGGGACTAGGCATTACTCATGAAACATCAAACAAAGAAAATACTAGAGACCACATTTCTCAAGCCACTGCACAATGGAGAAAGAGATGATCCATTGACTCTCCATGATTTTTAAACATATAACTCCAATCCATAATATTTATCATTCACTTCCTCAGGTTATATGTTTAAAAAAATTTCCGCAATGCAACATACCATGAGAAAAAGGTCTTCTGTGGTACATGAACTTCCCATATGCTTTGCTAAGGAGAAAATGTCCCCTTCTTTCTCTCAGTGCCTTGTAGGAACTCTTTGCTTGAAAACAATAGTTTTTCAATGGGATCATCACCAAATTTTCTATCTCCTCTCCACAGATCTTGGTAGCATATAGGTCATCCAAAAACTGTTTCATCTATTCTAGCTCTCGATCATGAAGCTCTCAAGAAAGTAATGGATTCCAATAAGAGAAATCATTTATGTATTCTAGATCATAATCTGCTACTGACATCTCTGTCCATAGCTATTAGAAAAAAATTTCAGGATAGCTTTCCTTGAGTGTAGCAAGACATTAAAATGGAATCCAATTGACCAAAAAAAATCCAATTGACTTCCAATATTAAAAATAAGATTAAACTATATTAAAACTTTCTTTGCGCTTCCCCATCACTATTGCTTACAAAACCCCCTTCAATCTATTTGATGGTACTTTGGCCAAAATTTTGTAAGTACTCCCAAAAGGCTAATGGGCCTAAAGTTCTTCCACTTTTTTTGGTATCAAAACCACAAAGAAAGCTTTTGGACTTTTTTCAACCATTCCTTTGTCATGGAAATCAATGAAGAAGCTGATTATGTCCTCTATTACTACACTCCAGTAGTTTTGGAAGAAAGTAATGGTAAACCCATCCGGACTTGGAGCTTTGTCTCTATTCATGCCTTTTAAGGCATGTAGAACCTTTTCCTCTCATTGTCACTCGGAAAAGGCTGCTGTTCTTGCATGGACAACATCCCATCCATTCTAGGTCTCCAAGCTTCCTATTCCTGGTAAAGATCATTGTAAAATTGTTCAATATGCTCCCTGATTTCATCTTGGTTGGTGGCATCACCAATTTTTAGGCTTCCAATGAAATTATTCCTTCAGTGAGAATCAACCAAATGATTAAATAACCCAGTCTTCTTATCCCCTCCCTTTAGCCAAAGAGCCCTTAAAGTTCTACCTCCAACCTGTCTCCTCTGTGAGCATTATCTTTTGAACCTCCTTTTTAGAGTCTTTCCTTATAAGTTTCTCTTCAATAATCAAGTTTCCTTCCTCCAATCCATCTGTTAAAGTTGTTGGGTGATTCAAGATGTTGATGCATGTGGTCTCATGATGGAGCGTGGGCCTGTATGATTTTGGAGGCTCGTGGGCCTGCATGACGCTAAATGTGTGGCACATGGGCCTGAGTAAGACGCTCACATGGAAATTGATGTGGCACCCATGTTGACGTGGTAGGCAATGTGACACACTAATGTTTGGTTGAGATGGCAGGACCCTGTGTCAAAACATGACAGAGCATGGCATACTGACATGGCTAGGGCTAACGTGGCAACACCCTATAACGCCATGTGGCCATGCACATGTGGCATCCCTTTTTTTTATTTTTGTGGTTTTGTTGGAGCTACGTGGAGCCCATTTGTCGTTTGCAAGGTACCACCTTTGTTTTAGTTGAAGAAGTGGGCTTGGAGAAGGCTATCGAAATAATGACCCAGCTTCTCAAAGATTTGTCAAGCAAACAGTTGTATTGATTTGTAAGCCTTCAATATTTCTATGATTTGGTGACATTGCTTTGGTAATTAGGGAGAAAACTTTGAGAAGTACCTTAATGTATGCTATACCCATGTTTCAGAGTGTATTCAGTGCAGCAGAACTATCTGCTCATATTTCCGTGCTGATGACGACATGTCAAAGTACACCAATTCTTGAAGAAATGGAATTCTGAATGGGCTACTCATATCCAAATCATAATGAAACATTGAAACAACCACACACATGAGCAGCAGCCTTTCAGGAGTCAGCTATTTTGGCCCTGGTTCTGGCACCAGTACAGGTATAGTCAAGTTAGGTATGTAAAGACTATTGGCTTATTGGAAGTAGATTTGGTGGTGTCAATGCTCGGAGGATCCAAGATTGATGATCAGTTTCGTTGTCGTTGGAGGCAAAGCACACATGGTGGACGTGTTGGAGATCATGCACCACACAGCATATCTTGTTGGGCTTGGCATCAACGAAGACTAGCTTGCAACTAGGTTTTGATAAGCTAGGTTGCTGTGGCATTAATGGCACCGTGAATGGTGGATCTAAAGCAGTTTTTGGTGGCAACACTAGGGTTTTGGCCAAGGTGATGGTGGCCTTGGGGCTTCATTTGGGTTTTGACAGAAACTTGGATGGGTTTGGGTACTCGAATCAAGTTTGGTGATGGGAGATTTTGTTGTGTTTTATGACTGTAGCATGCGTTCATAAGTACCAATGCCCTTTGACAAGGCCATGACAAAGAGAAAAGAGATGGGTTTCAAAAAAAAAAAAAAGAGATTGAAGGACTTGGTTGGGTTCTTGACCAACTGGGAGATACTTGGTGGGTGGCGACACTGTCCAGATTTGTGATGTTGTGCACCACCTTGCAGCCTATCTGTGATGGCTATGGATTTTTTTTTTCTTTTTGAAATTGGGAAACTCAAAGGGAATGGATCAGCCTAGCTCCGATACCATGTTATAGTTGTTGAGTGATTGCAGGAGAGAAAAGAGAAAAGTGGAAGCAAAGCAAGGATTTAATGTGGTTGGGCCTTACACCCATAGCGGAAAACCTTTGATAGCTATTGAAGTGTTTATTACAATGGCTCAATGTAGGGTTTACATAGTAGAGAACTCTAGACTAACCCTAGGGTTAGTTTGCTTACTCTACAAGCACATGGGCTTACATTAGGTTTGATCTCTTGGGCCATAATATCTTTAACACCATGCAGCTTCCTAATTTCCTCTAAAAGGTTTTCCTTCCTTACTGCAACATCTCCAAGAGTATCCTTATTCCAAAATTTCAAATCACTTTCAAGTATTTGACTTTATGAGCTAATATATAACCAGGAGACCCCTGGTTATGATAGCTCCCCCATCAATCCCAAATCCCTGTCATTATTTTTAATGTCCCCTCCTTTCACTTGGGAAGCAAATTATGTTAAAATCCCCCTTATACGCCAAAGCACCCTTCATCAAATCTGGATACCTGCCAACTCTGTCCAAAGCCGCCATCTTTTTGCATTAGCAATAGTACCGTAAACTCCCAAAAAAAATCATTTAAAATCATCATCCACACTTTGAAATCTACATGAAACAGAATAATCCCTAACAGCCTAACTGCATCTTCAAGCTTCTCTACAACTCTTCTATCTCACATCAGCAGAATACTTCTTGAAGCTCACAATGAGTCTAAATGACTCCAATCTAAGAAATTATCCCCCCAAATGCTTTTAACTATACTTCTATCATTTGCCCCATCTTGGTTTCTTGAAAGCATACAACTGTTTTCTAGTGCTGCAGTAGATTGTTAATTCTTGTTCTTTTCTCTCCATCATTCAACCCCCAAACATTCTAGGATAAATTTTTCAGTTGCATGATGATTATAATAGAAAGACTCTTGCCTTTCTTGATACTGCTCCATTTCACTCTCCTTTGTGTTGTAATTAAGGGAACTAGCCATAATTTTCGGTTCCCACACCTCCTTAGCCACATTTCTTGGCCTCTGTTAAGCAACCTTGCTTTATTATATTATTCAATTTTAGAGAACAACCTCACAATCTTGCCTTAAAATTCTGTAAATTATGTTCCCAAGAATTTGCTAAAGCTCTTTAATCATAGCATCACCCATTTAGAGAGATCTACATCTTGGTTGTCATCCTCCGTCTCAAATCTTTTTGTGGGTAGGTCACTAATGGTTGAAGTTCCATGGGACCTTCATATAGTGCCACTTTCAAACCTGTGAAGCCATTCTCATCACCACTTCCCATCTTGCAAAATAACTTTGTCCAACTGAGCCCATCACTGCCACTGATTGCATCACTTATATCTTCTCTTCCTTCAATATGAATTACTATTATGCTTTGTCTTGCTGCTGAAATCATTATTGAAGCCTACAGCACATGGTCAGTGTGAATGCACAATTGAGAGTCAAGAACTTTTGTTGATCCAACTTGACCCCACTGTATATGTGTTCCAATCACCTCGGAAGCTATTATGAACACACGTAACTGGTTGGTTAAATTCTTTCCAAACTTGTATAACGCATGCAGATTCCTTTCCCCAGTTAATTGAACTGCCCACACCCTTCCAAACTTCTCTTTACTCATCTTGCCAAGTTTAACAACTAGCCTGGTTTATAACTCCAGCTCTGAGTCTCTCACCTATACATGCCGTGGATTTTAGGGGCTTGGGCCTTTAATTGATTGTCCATCCCAGCTAACACAATATTTCAGCCCCCTGCTGGGCTTGCTTTAACAACACGACTTCCTGTTAACGTTAACATTATTTGGTTGCTAAGGAAAGGAATGACTTGAATTCAATTTAGAATTTTGAAATTTGGGGGATGCATTGTTGGAAAGTCACATACTCTAAAGGGTACTCCATATGGCTATGAGGTTGAATTGAGGAGATATTCAGTATATGCTAATTAAAACATTAGTATGTAACATATATAACTCTTTTTATACTCTATTTTTATTTTTCTTTCCCTGGTTTTCTTTGTGTCAAAATGAGGGTTTTGTTGTGGGAGATTTAATTGAATGGCAAGAGTGGACAATGATATTTCTTGTACAATGCTGAACAGGTTTTGTGAGCTGCTTGTAAGGATGTCAAGACCCATGTTGCTTGTTTTCCTGTTGCTTGTACTCATAATCACTTCTCAGTTTGAATGGAAACAACAGCTTGTGATTGACCTTGACTCAACTCCGAGCATCTCACAGAAGCAGCACCAAATTTCAAAGCGGGAAGAAGTTGTAAAAGAGAAGGTTAAAACTTAAAAGCCAACCTTATTTATTGTCATGTGTGCCCCTGTAATTTGGTTGGTGGGTGAAGATGGTGGTTGTGCAAAATGCTTTTGAATATTAAGATGCTTTCAGTTTATCGGTAGGCAGTTGAAATTCTTTGAAATGCATGTTGTTCTACACATGCTACACAATCAATACATTGCTGGTTCTTGAGCATATTTCTTTTATGAATTTGGTTACTTAGTTAACAAGTTTCTACCTCCTAATTTAGCAGTTGCAAGCTTATGAATTCGCTTGTCAATTTCTATTGTGCCATATCAATCAAGCACTTTGATACTTTTTTGTTGGATACAAAATAAAAATTCTACACTAACCTAATCTGAGTGTATAGGTCTATATATGTGTTAAGCTCTCTGATACTTTCTGATGTGTCAAACTTGCTGCAGATCATTTTATCACAAGAGAAGAGCATTCAGAGACTTAATGAACTTGTACGTAGTCTCCGAGAACAATTGCAGCGGTGTAGAGACAATAATGAGACTACAAATGACAATGCAAGCCCTTTGACTGAACATGTTATTGAGCTTGAACGACAGCAGATTCTGGGAAACTAGGCTGGGACCATGCAAGTTCCTGTTGGTAATGCTCAAATTGTAAAAATTCACCCAGGTTTCAGTTTGGTGCAAGTTCCACATCTTCATATTCATGATGTTAAAGGTCCATTTGCCCTTCGATCTTCATTCATGTGAAGATGCCATTAATATTTAAGGGTCACTATGGATCACTATAATGGTAATTATTATAAATTGAAAATCATTAATAGTTGTACACCGTATTAAATGTAAAGTTATTAAAAGCTACAATGCCATTGGAGCAAGCTATGAACGGATGCAAACAATACTGTAGAGAATGTACACCGTACTGTTGTCAGCGGAATTTTCGTTTGCAAATGGTAACAAGCTGCAAATTGTGCAATTAATACGTTCACGAAAACTGAAAACTTCGGGTCCATGGCTCTCAATTGTTGTACGATTGCTTTTCTTTTATGGGTTGAATTCAATGTATACTTGGTGTAGGTTATAACAATCCACTCAATTTTTTAAGTGGAAGAGATTTTTTGATAAATTTACTATTTGGATTATATTATGTTTGTATATTTTTAATGTTTGCAAAATTTTTAGATGATCAAAGATCAACAGTCATGTTATCAATCAATTGTTTAAATTCAAGTTTTTATAATTTAAAATAATACATAAAAGATGATTTTATGAATTGAATGTTAAATAATATCTAATTGACATGCATATTAAGAACATATATAACATATAATTTAGCAGTGAGATTTTCAAAATATGAATCTAATAACTTGTTATTGAATAGTGTAATATTGCTTAAAGTGTAATTTGAATTCAATGCTTTTTTTTTTCTTTATATATATATGGACAACATTTAACTAAAAACTTAGTTGTAACCTAATGTTACAATTTTCATCAATATCTTTTTATTATAAGTAAATTTTGATAAATTCACCATTAAATTACATTATTTTTCTTATATTCTTCATAAGTAAAATTTTCAGAAAATCAAATATTAGTAGTTATGTTATCAATCAATTGTTTAAATTGTAAATTTTTGTAATTTACAATTATGCATAAAAAATAAGTTTATGGATTATGGAGTAGATAACATCTGTTTAGCACACAATATGACATGTGCATTAAGAACGTACAAAATATATAATTTAATGGTTAAACTTTTAAAATACAATAGCAATATTTTATATATAATTTAATAGTTACTAAACATGGGAGTGACTTTAGAAATACTATAGGATCTTCCCCTGTAAGATTTTCTCCTATAACTTTTGACTAACTGATTATCAGTGAGGATCTTCCCCTGTAACTTTTGATTATCAGTTAGGCCATTCCCCCAGCCACCAAAAAAAAAAAAAAAAAAAAAAAAACCTTAATTCCAAGCCACTGCACAAAAACCCAAAAAGAGGAAAGATAAAAAAGTCCTCAGAGAAATTAAAGTGACCAGCTTACACCATGGCCCATAGGGGTAATGAGGTGGTGGGTTTATTGCTCTGCACTAGGAGAAGTTATATTGTGCTCCAGTGTATGTTTCTGCTCCCTCACATGAGGGTGGACCCTAAGATATTGTATTCCGGTACATGTTTCTGCTCTCCCACTATTCCCTCACATGAGTTGTGTTCCGGTGCATGTTTCTGCTCCCTCACATGAGGGTAGACCCTAAAATATTGTGTTCCGGTACATGTTTTTGCTCTCCCACTATTCTCTCACATGAGGGTGGACCTCAAGTGAGGGAACAGTGGGAGAGCAGAAAAATGCACCAGAACAAAATATCTTAAGGTCTATCCTCATGTGAGGGAGTAGAAACATGCACTTGGGGTCCACCCTCATGTGAGGTAGAAGAAACATGCACCGGAAATAGGATATAGTTTTTACTAGACTAGAGTATGACTTAAACTTGAAAATGGCACGAAATGACTAACCATTAACTACAAGTCATGAGTCACCCACAATTCATTTATAACCATGTCACTTTTTCATACAAATATATTTTGAGAGAGAGTGAGTTCTAATTAGTTTAATTAGTAAAATTTTTTATGGTTGAATAAAAGATCTGAGGTTCAATTCTCGCCTACATAAAAAATCGATTGATATCTTGGTCTAATGATAAAGAGTTATTATCAAAAGCGAACGTCATAGGTTGAAATTCTTAAAAAAAAAAAAAAAAAAAAAAAAAAAAAAAAAAAAAAAAAATTTGAGAGGGAGAAATTAGTCAAATTACCATATGTTTCTTTGGCATTTGAAGTTTTGTGGTTAATTAACCATATCCACTTTTGGGCTACAAATTCCAGTGGCCATCTTGTGGGGTATATGCTTACCCATACATAATCGTGGTAGGTTCACATCATTGTATCTTTATATATATATATATATATATATATAAGAATCCAAATTATATTTTAATACATTTAAATTTTGTACCATGTATTATTTTAACTGAAATATAATTTTATATCAAGTGTCTTAAGACTTTCAATAAAATCTAATTTCTTGCCAAGTGTTATTCAAATTATGTTCTAATTTTGGTAAGATAATATTTACACGCAAATTCATAAACCTAAACTTAAAAAATATAAAAAGACCCTATTCAAATTTAATTTAAGTTTTAATATAATACTATGAATGTATAATATAAGCTAGTTTATAATTATCAATTGCTTTAGAGAGATAAAAAATTCACAACTGTCAAGGTGACAAATTATTAATGAAAGATCAAAGAGTAATGTAAGTGGTGAACCTAGAAGAGAACTAATAAAAGCTTGTCCATAGAGGTGTGCACCCAACCCAACTACCACATATATATTCATTTTATTACCTTTATTTTATTTTTTAGTTCGATTTATTTTGGTATTTTAAGAAATTGTTTCAATTAATTTGGAAATTTGCAATATAATTTAGGCTTATTACGTGATTGTAATAATTTATTAATAAAATAATTAAATAATTAATAAAAGTCCAATTTATTTACAAGGCATGAAATATGTAAGCACACTAAAAGTCTTATATCTTAATTACACCTTCTATGTTTCTAGCAAAGATGTCCAGTTCAAATATCTCTTTCCCTGTAACTATATTACTAAATATATATATATATATATATATAGAAAAAGAGATATTCAAGCGCACCCATTGATCTCAATTTAACTCGATCCATGTGTGAAGGGTTGGGTTGGTTTCTACATGTGTAGGCTGAAAAATTTTCAACCCTACAAGATTGGATTTGATTGAAATAATCCTCCAACCTAACCCAATTGATACATTCCTTATTTGTCAACTCAGTTATTGTAAAAATATTGTTTTGGCATTTCTTTTAATTATAATGGTGCAGGTTGTTTGGGCTTTGGGTGTCTGAAATAGTAGGCAAAATCTTTATTGCTTTTTAACAGAATTAGTCAGCATATCATTCTCAAAAAAAAAAAGAAAAAAGAAAGAAAAAAAATTCAGCATATAATTTTATAGGTTTGCGTCAGAAATCCATTAAATTCTCATGGTTGAACTTTTAAACAAAATATATATTTTTTGTGTGTCTTTTGGATATTTCAGGAAAAACAAGTCCATGTGATGCATTAAAGAAAATAAATAAATAAAAACTTTTAATTTGTATATAAAATTAATTACCGTGAAATGATCTTAAATGGAATAGTGAGACCAGAGCGAGTGGCTAATTAAATATTATAACAACTTGAAGAGGAAAAATATACAAAGATGATTGGGGAATTGAGTGAAAGGGCAATGACTGAACTTAAAACTTTATACTTCGTTTTTTCAATTGAAATAGTATAATAATTAGTAACAAACAACTTAGCAGCACATAAACATTTTTGAACTAATTAACAAAGGGGTTTTTGTTTGTTTGTTGGGTAATTTAGTTTATATTCGTTGAAATAAAACATAATACTTATGGTAAACCCCAAAACCATAGAAGGGAAGAAACCAACATAGGAACCTTCTTGCTACAACAATCAAATTACAAATCTAACTGTAAAACCAAAACAAGCCAAATCAAGTAGTAAAGTAAAAATGCATTAACGAAAATGTTTTGATATTCACTCCAAAAAAAAAAAAAAAAAAAAAAAAAAAAAACAAACAAACAAACAAACAATACACACACCTCATAGACACACACTGTCTCACAAAGCACAGTCATATCAGTTTGCTATATCCACTTAGGTTAATCTTGTCTTTAAGGATCACATTATTGACTTACTAAAAAAGAAAATTTTTTATAAAATATCTAGGAAGATTAGGATAGTTTAATTATATGCACACATCAACAAATTAAAAAAAAATTAAATGAGAAAAGGTTCAGTTGGATTTAGAACCAGGCAACCAAGAACCAACCCATTATATATTTGAAACATACTTCTTAAAATTCATTTGTTGATGCAAAGATGATTTCCATATTTATATTGCTATAATAAATCTTCAAATAATATAAAAATAATGAAAAAAATGATTTTATTACAATAAGGGCATGCTAGTAAATTGATATAAATAACAATTCATTTCTTTCTTTTTTATATCTAAAAAATTAATTTCTACCTCTTTGATTTACCAAAGGATAAAGTTTGACTACAAACTTTGTTGTAGCCTAAAACTACAATTTTCATTAAAAAAAAAAATTAAGTGACTATATGTTTTGAAAATCTAACCGTTAAATTACATGCTGTTTATATTTTTAACACACATTTCCAATTTTGATGTCTATCGATATTATTTACTATTTGACCCATACACTTATTTTTTATGTATAGTTTTATATTACAAAAATTAACTTGAAATTTAAATATATGATTAATGACATACTTATTGATATTTAATTTTTTTAAAATTTTGCAAGTACGGAAAATAAATTAAGAAAATGTAGTCCAATAATGAATTTTTGAATATTCACATGTAATAAAAAAATATTAAGTAAAGTTATAGCTTTAGGCTATAACCAAATTTTTTTTTTTTTTTTGCCAAACTTTATCCTTTACCAAAATCTTCATCTATTGACTAATTTTTTTATTTTTTTTTGGGATGAACTTCATCTATTGACTATTATACTATACACTGCGTAAGCAAAAAGATGGTAATAAGTTCAGTCGAGTACAGCAGTAGCTTGTGCATGCAATGCAGATACCTACTTACTGTGTTACCTGGTACAAATGTCTGAAACTAATGCGAGAGAGTACTATTACTAAAACTATTTTCTTTTCTTTTTTGAGAATCTACCATTACAAAAACTAGAATTAAAATGAACAATACTAGGGGCGGAGCCAGGATTTTTTGTTTGGAGGGGCCAAATTTTTTTACTAATATATTAGTCTTGAGTTAAGATAAACAATCACACATATGCGTAAACGCACATACACAAATATAAACATTAATATTTTGATACTAGAGTAGTTCATAATTTATAAATATATTGTGGATAAAATTAACAACTTTCACATATGTATATTCGCAAGATAATTTTTTAGGAGAATTTATCATCTTTTAAACCTCAATACTATACAAAAGCAGTCTAGTTTGATATTAAACATATACAAAAAACGAATTAGAAAAAACAAAAATTATCTTGTCTCTATAACTACTAGACTAATTGACAAATTCTATTGGTTTTTAAGAGCATCATTGGACTAACTCAAATATTTTTGGGGGGGGGGGGGAACTTGTACAAAAGTAGTCTAGTTTGATATTAAATATGTACAAAAAACGAATTAGAAAAAACAAAAACTACCTTGTCTCTATAACTACTAGACTAATTGACAAATTCTATTTGTTTTTAAGAGCATCATTGGACTAACTCAAACATTTGGAGGGGCCAACTTCTATTTTTGTAGCTAAATATTTAAATTTTTAATACTTACACATAATAAAAAATAATTTTTTAAAATTTTGGAGGGGCCATGGCCCCCCCAAGCCTTGCTATAGCTCCGCCCCTAATTACAGTACAAAGATGGGGCGTGGGACTTGGCTTTGGTGGCGTTCATAAAACTTCCCTTAATTTGCATAAATACCAGTGTGGATTAGCGTTCCTAACTAATGTTCTGTCGTTCAAATTTTCAAAGGCACTCTTATCTCCAGATGAAAAATTATTAGGTTCACTTTAAGGACAGTTGAAATGCTCCTTCTAATTTTTTTTTGAAGTGGAAGATATATATCATTAAAACCAAAAAGGAGTATAAATAGAACAGATACAACAGGAGCTAAACCAAATACAATATATCCTTTTGGACCAACGCAGACACAGCAGGGGGGTAACCCCATTCCACGTGCATGAAGATTCAGTCCTGCGAGCAAACTGAGCAAGCTCATGCTCCTTCTGATTAATAAAATATTGTCACTTAAGTGTGATATTATTTGATAATTTTTTATTTTTTAGTTCTTGTATTGATTAAAAAACTGACACGGTACCGTGCGGTGTCCAATAAATTATCCAAAAAAAAAAAAAAAAAAACACAAATTTTTTTACCTTTTCCTGACATAAGTTTTGTCTTTTTTGTTTAATTTATGACAATTTTTTCATTTTTGTAGTACTATTTGAGATTTTTTTCAACTTTTTCTGACTAAATTTTTTTATCTTATATGCACTCCATCAAATAATTACTCCAAAGGTCAGAGTTGCACAATTTACGAGGGATAAAATTTAAAGCCTCCTTTTTTTGGGGGGTTTACTTTATTGCCTCCTTGAGATTCCTTTGCCTGTGTACTTTTCATTCTTAATTTATGCATCACTCACAGTCACACTACAAATTTAGCAAAATTACTGCAACGATCTAGAGCTCAAAATCTACTTATCAATAGCTATTTACATGAAAAACATGAGTACATATTAGTTTTTTTGTATATAACTGTCTAGACACATATATTGTTAGAAATAAGTAATTTTTTTTAATAGAAAAAAAATAAATAAATTGACAGGTTTTACCCTAAATTTGACGTTATAGCTAATCGTCCTAGATATAAAGAAAGCATCTACGTTCCAAGGGGCCGCCATTTTTTGAATTTTGATTTTTTTTTTCATATTGAAAAATAATATTTTGACGACCATTAACTATATTTGTTTATATGTTTCCTAAAATGTGACCAGTATTTGATTCTCAAAAAAAATAAAAATGTGACCAGTATTTAACTGCACTTTGAATGCCGCATAAAGAAAATTTGCTTGAAGGGACATGGCATGTGTAATTAATTGTGTAATTACAGTCGACACAAGTGGGTGACTGACAACCTAGAATGAGTGATCCAATCACGAAAAATTTATTCCGATGTGATATATTGGAGTCAACAATCTATTTCAAACTCTTGCACTAATCATAGCTACAATTCACTTCAAATGTTCACCAACTGATGCTGGGACTATTTAAAATAATTTTTTTTAATATATATAATTTAATAATTATAAAAGAGAAAAATAAATTTGAATCTTAAATATTTCCATTAAAAATAGTAAAATTCAACCAATTAAGTTACACGGTTAGTTAGGAATGTTTCAGATTATATTATATGGATATAGAGGATACTCTACCACATATTCACAATATAATTTAGGTGAATTTTGCCATTTTTAACTAATAATATTTCAGTCTTGATTTTCAAAAAAAAAAAAAAAAAAAAAAAGTTACACAGCTCTTAGCATCATGACTATTTACAATTTAAGAAAAATTAAGTGATTAATTGCATAATTTTAAGGATTAGGGGAATATCTTTTAAATAGTGTGATAATTAGGGATGGGATTCTTCTAAAGTTACCCTTATCTCTTCTCTACTATTGGTTACCTTATGTGCCATTTACCTAGCTACTTGTACACTTTACCAATCAACTTAGTACTCATTTTATAGTGAAAATTACATAGTAATTTATCGATTTCTTCTCATAGTTTTTTATTTTAATTATAATTAATATATTTTGTAAACCTTTGAAATTATTTTTTCTTTATAATTTAGTTTGAAACATAATTCCAACATCAAATTAGTTTTAAATATTTGACAATTTTTGTTATTAATATCTTTATTAGGTACTACAAAATTCTTATCAGTTGTCTATTTTAAATTACTAAAAATTATTAAGATTGATTAAATTATTATTTTTGTAGCATTTTTTTTAGGTGGTCACCTAAAATTTGCAAAATATAAAAACTTGCCGAATACAATTATAATAAATTATTAATTTAAAAAATATATGATTTTCTATACTGTAAGGACTCAATTTGTAACGACCCAAAATGATACTGGGTTCGCACGTAAAAAGGCCCAAACAATATCATTTGTAGAGCGTGGGTTTGAAAGGCTAGGCCTTGGTCACCGGACAGTGGTTAGTCGTGATGTTTATACAGAATTAAACCGTGTTCACTCGAGGAGTCCTTCTCTTTGAGGCGGTCTGGGAGGCTCTGGTTCTTAGCCTTTTTTCCCCCAGCCCCCCCCTTTGGCGCATCGACCTTCACATTATATAACCCTTCTTGGTTGATCTTAGCCCTCCACTTGTTTATCAGGCAGGTGCCTACTTCAGTACCCATCCCATCAGCTGCCTCCCCTTACTTTTTGTTAGTTGCGATGATCGAAGTCACCCTGTTCAGGCGTCTTTTCTCATTAATATGGTTAAGACGTTGGCGGGTGCATTTAATGCGGAGGGGACGTATTTACCTTGAACCAGTTTCACACCGTACCCCCACGTGGGTCCCATTCTACTCGCATCTCTTGCAGGGGGCTTTTTGGGGGCAGCCTTCAACGAAATGTTGCCCTTCCCTTTTAAGTCTTGGAGTGCCGAGGACAGGGTCATCCTCGGCTGTGCCCCTGGCATTTCGGCCTTTCCCTATTCGTCCTCGGTAAATACCCTCCTCGGCATGGGCCCTGGGCCCTAATAGAGCGTGGGCCGGATCATAAGTTCCCTAACCCCATATATACAAAACCACATCAAAATCATTGTATTTAATTTGTTTTAGCCATTAGATTTTCTACCATAGTGCCAAGAGCCTTATAGTTCAATTGACACCTCTTGGTGTTTTCAATAGAAATGTCTAGGGTTCAAATTTCCTCTCTCCTATTGTAATTATTGAATTATTTTTTTAAAAACAAGTTTCCACCTATATTCAAGAAATGTTGGCTCTAGTATTACCTTATTCAATGTTTGCACTTGAGTTAAACTAATATTGATTTTACTAGTTATCAAGAGTCTTGTAATTCAAAGATATTGTTTAGCTCTACTCTACAATAACAGCTCAAATAGGATGATGAACATAAACATATTTCAATTAGAATTTGTTTAATATTGAGTTATTTTGAATGAAATAGGACAGTGAACTTTGTTTAGTTATAGAGTAATCTTAGTTATAAAGTGGCTTGAAACAATTGATCACTTTTCATAAGTTATAATTTTGAAATTTAAAAATTAAATTAAAAATATAATGTGGGAAAATGTGGGCTTATTAGCTTAAAAATGAACCAAAATAAATAAATAACCAAACGGTTCTACTTTTATTCTTAATTAATATATAGATGAGAACAACAAGTAAATAGAAAATCTAGGAGCGCAACCTTTTGTGCTACAACTTTGCCACAATTCTGATGTGACAGATTGTAAGTGGTGGAAAAAGAGTAGTGAGTCCATATGAAAATAAAAGACAGCTAATCATATTTTATCACATAGAATAGTTATAAAAAGTATTTGATAAAGGTTGTGGTTCAAAAACAACTCACACTTAAAAACCATTTTCATGGTTGCTTTTTAGTGTAACTAATACAATCCTGCTTTGTCCCACTTTTTATATTTCACATTATGCTCCACCAATTATGGTATGTCATATTGTCAGCATTTATTTTTCATTTTAAATTTTAGTTATTTTATGAGGAAATTTTGACAAATTGTGATTAGTGAATTATAACGTGGAACATAGGATTTGTATTTGAGTGTGACCACCTTATTAATTTTTTTCCCAAAAAGTGTGCCCTCTCTCTCTCATGTTTCTTTTTTTGATTGAAATTATATTTTTCTAGTATAAAACTTTTAGTCTATGATATAAATATTGATATTTTTTTTCATTTATTCTTTAAATTAACCTAGTGTATTACACCTCCGACTCATATAAGGATGGGGCTCTTTTTTTTACAATAATAGAATTCACAATTTTTTATAAACCTCAATGCATAATTGATCAAATCTGTAGAGACCTCTAATGGAGAAATGCTTGGATCATTCACATCCAAATTTTTAAAATTTTAATAGGAATTTTGGCCAAATTTATATCATATCTAGTGATCATGAAAAAAAAAAAACCCCCTTTACATCCTACTAGCTAACATTCTATCAATTTTTGACATATTCTACAATGCTTATCTACAGATCAAGTAACCGTGACGTTTTTCATTTGCTTTTTTTCCCCCTCAAAACACTCACACCCATCATTTTAGTGGGCACCTCCCATAAAAGTATTAGGCTAAAGTACCAATTAACTTATTTTTATTTTATTGTAGTTTGTAAGTTAACTTTAGGTAAGATATTGGACCATTCTAAATGCTATTATTAATTGGAGATGAGCTTAGTTTTTGGGAAACTAATATCTAATTTCTTGTTCCTTTAATACAGCATTGGCACCAATACTTTAATCTGAGCCGATGGATAGGAGCAGAATTAATGTCATACACCTTATTGATCAGTTCATTATCACCCTTCAATCTAGCAGTTGAGGTTGATGAGGGATGATTATACCATTATTAACACAAGATGGGAAAGCTAGCTAGCTATCTCCATAAGCATTAATAAAATTGTTGTTGAAAATCAATGGTGATCATAATACTTAATCAATATAATGCTGGTCACAAACAATGATGTGCCACCTAGATAACTACCACATCTCTCATGTCATGTAGAGCATATAACCGCCCACATTTACCTATTAATTTATTACCTTTTTCCCCTAGCGGGTTTCCTTTATAGCACGTTTAATTACACAGTGCCAATTGATAAAGAAATCTACGTGGGGTTCATCAAAAAACACAAAAAAATCTACTTGGAAAAAAAAAATTTAGAGATTCGAGCCCGTAAGTATTTTTTTTATGTGATAAATCACTTGTACTTCTTGTGAGCTTGGTATTTTTCATGTCTCGGCCGGTTATTCCGGGCAAAGACTAAAGGTACTTTGGCGGAGTCTTTGTAAATTACAAGAGTTGAGAGTGCAGAGATTATCAAGAAAGAGTTGAGAGAGCAGTGTCAGAAACTTGAAAGCTAAATTTTATACACCATAATTGCATTGCCGGGATAGGATGAAAGTCATAAAAATACATGGGATTAGTGCTATATTCACAACAAAACCTAGATGATAAGTTGTTATTCGTATTTGGACCCATTACCGAAATAACTTTTTTTTACTTATCCTTAACTATTTATCGCCTAAATTTTTGTTGTAAAATTGTTATGAAAATATTGTGAATACATGGTTAAAATAGGTATAACCCAAGGTGGAGCATCACCTCTTAAATTAAATTGTTTGAGAAAGGGAAATTTCAGTAGTTCAATTTGACGTAAAGAATTTCCTTAAAAAAAAAAAAAAATTTTGACATAAAGAATTCAAAGAAGTAAAAAAAAAATTGTAATTATCTAGGTGCAAAATTGCCTGCACACATGCGTATATCAATTTATATATATATATATATATATATATATATAAGGGAAAGTTACTTATTGTCCTACAGGTATTAGTTTAGGAAATAATTAATTTTTTTTTTTTTTTATAAAAAAAGAAACAAACAATTGACTTTTTTGATAATTTTTTATATTTACCATAAAATTGGTAATAAATTTTTTTAAAAATAGTTTATTAGCAATCTGTTACCGACATCTGTTATCAAGACAATAATAGTCCAACAGGGCAATAGGCAGAACTCCTTGATGACAAGATTGATATTTAGAGCAAATGTGGTCACTATTTGTTGCTTGCACGAGTTTCCAGCTCGAGGATGGTCAAATGCTTCCCAAGTTTGAATTTCAGAAACCATACATATCTTGAACTATCTTCAATTTAATTAAATTGGTTGAATTTTCCATTCCAATAGCTAATATATTAGTCATTCATAAAAGTCAATGCTCAACTTCGTATAACAAATGATGGTGTGATTGATCTTGTGAAGGCTGGACCATAAACTTCAACCAAAAAAAAAAAAGCACTCCTCCCCCTTCCCCAATATCTACGTACCTATCTCAAAAAAAAAAAAAAAAGAAAAAAAAAAAAAAGAAAAAAAGAAGAAAAAAAAGAAGAAGAAGCTAGGTTTTACGTTTTATTTTCTATTCATAATAAGAGAAAATATTTTAATGAAGTATATTATTATTATGTTATGGTAAAAAAAATTTCTCCAATATCATAATAAAAATAATTTCATTCAAAATAGTAATTTTTCAGTAAAAATATATTCTATCAAAATCTATTTTGCAGAAATTCAAATTTTATTTGTAGTATTTTAAATTAAACAAAATAGCCCAAAGGTAGTCTTTTTTTTCTTTTCTTTTTTTTAATTTTTCTTCTTTCAATAAAGCATATATATATCTACAAAATCAACCACTCACCTAGATTCAATCATGAATGAAGACTAATTAAACAACATACTTCACTAAAGTTTTCTTCCTACCTACAAACGTTAGACACTTCCTACCCCACAATTAATACATTTACAATCACCATCTTACATACCCATCATTTCTTATTTTCAACTCAAACTCAAACTCAATCCAATCCAAACCTCTTTCTCTTTCTCTCTCTAAATTTTCCTCACCCTCCATTCCTACCAATAATTAATTTCCTATTGAAGATCTCTCTCTCTCTCTCTCTCTCTCTAAAATTTAGTATATAATGGTCTTAGAGGTCCAACATCAACGTGAACACCAACCTTTGATGGTGGGATATAGGTAAATGCCAGGTCCTTATTAGCAAAGCTTCGTTCTGTTGTCCTGCATTCCCAATCTCTCCTGCCCTATCCTCTCATCAAATTTCACTTAATTACCACGTTAATTTCCATTTTGAAGACAATAATCCTTGACCTTATACAAGGTATACTTAGTTACTATAATCCATTAGTTTATCTATTTTGCTAATCTTTTTTAGGCGTTACTTCCACTTTCGCTGATTTACTTGACAATATCATAGCCTCAAGTAAAATATTGTGCAGAAGGAGACGGAGCAAAAGGTGTTTTGGCAAATACAAACATGAGCCGAAGACCGAATAGTCCAGAGCTGGATTTGAATCTGAACTTGTCACCACCAAGGGCAAACTCACCAGATGAGTCGCCAAATGTTTCGACTTCTTTTTCTTCAGACATGTCAAGTGAGGGCTCATGCGTTTCATCAGAGCCTGAAGAGACTTTGCAGTGCCCGAGCAGCCCGGATTCCACATCAATGCTGCTCGTAGGGTGTCCTCGATGCCTCATGTACGTCATGTTATCTGAGGTGGATCCAAAATGCCCGAAATGCAAGAGCACCGTGCTGCTTGATTTCCTCAAAGAAGAAAACAGCAAGAATAATAGAGGGAACTGAGGAGAGAGTAGCATGCCTTCCTTTTCTTGTTCTTCATGGAGCACCTACTTGTCTATGCTACCTTAATTAGGCCTTTACTTTTTTTGCTTCTTCTTCTTCTTCTTTTTTTTTTTTTTTTTTTTTTTTTTACTTTTAAATGTTTTTCTCCATCTTCTGTTTTGTATGTTGAGATTTTTCTATTATTTACTCTCTTTTTTCTTCTCTTTTGTGAAATTTGGTTGCCTATAATTAAGACGAAGAAACGAGGTTAAAAAAATAAAGGATGTGCTTACACAACTATGTAGGGTTAGAGATTGTTTTATAAAACACTTTTGTGAATTTTCATTTTCTTTCCTACGTCTTCTCTACAACCAAACATAATCATCTTATTCTTATAATTATAATTAATGATTAATGATGGTGTATATTGTCCCCCTCTTCTTTTGCGTGCTTCTAAATTAGACCTAAGTAAATAATATTTAATACAAAAAAGCCCATTTTCTCATTATTTTGGTTAGGCAAACATTGAGAAAACGCTTCTTGCAGCTATATATAATTATGAAAAAATCTTGGTATAGACCCATTATTGCACACTCCGTATACGCACTTCATTTGAAATTGTGTTATAAAAATATAATTTTAGTTAAAATTATAAAATTATCTTTTTAATAATCATTACTTTATAACTAGCATGTAACTCATGTAAATGCATGGGTGCGTTTAAAATTAAACACAATTTTTATTATAAAATTATAAATAATTAGTCAAATTATTATAAAAAAATAGCATGTAACACATGCATTAATGCATACATATAGATACATTTAAAATTAAACACATTTTTTTATCATAAAAATATAAATAATTAGTCAAATTATTATTTTGAAAGTAAATGTAATTAGTCACATATTAAAATTCTTATATAAATTTAATACTACTTGTGGGGGCTAGTTAATCAAGAGGTACTGTTAAGGCAGTGCTAACTGGGCTTATGGCCCGATCCGAGAACGTTAGATCATCCGAGGAGGTCCAGATAAGATTATAAGGAGAACAGAGTGAAGAGAGGAATAGAGATAATATGAGATAAGTCCAACGAGCGTCCGAGAATAAAAGCCATCTCGGCAACAAGTGTTCGAGGTCAGTACGAGTGCCATATCATCATGGACTTAATTTGAAGTTACATTATCATTAAGAGTTCAACGTCGGACAAGGGATAAGAAAGGAGAAGGGTAACAAATATCTTCAAAAAACTGCTATCTCCGCATTAAATGACATCCCAACCAACTCTCTAGCCACATTAATGTGGAAGTGATGCCTGAACAGTGATCAAGCAGCCTTACAGCTACTAGTTGATGGTTCTGGGAAGTGCTGGATGAGATAGGAAGGAGTTCCCCAAATCTAATCTACATGTATGTGGTAGGGATGACACCAAGACTGGAGTATATAACATGGAAAGATGTACTAAAAGAGGGGATTGGAAAAAATCAAGTAATTGGAGAAGAAGACTGTGAACTCTTGTATGATCTTATTATTTAACAAGTACAATATAATATGAATCTCTCGAGTTACTTCGAGGACAGATTTTCCCATCTTACGTGTGTCTAACAATTTTAAATTACCAAATTTAATTTTTTCTTCTGAAGTAGATCTAGTTCTTTCATCTACGCTTTACAAATTTATTGTTTGGGCCACTTGGGCTAGAACCCAATCCTATTTTGGGCCTAATCCCATTTCAGTCCTTACACTACTTATGATAATTTTTTTTCCTATTTCTAATAAGATAGAAGGTGTGGTGATTTTTGTTGTGTGGTGATTTTTATTGAGTATATGTGATTTTTTTTAAAAATTTTATAGTTCATTAATATTAGATTCTTAGTATTTTGCACTCATTAACTTAATTGTCATAAAAATTAAAAAACTTATGTGGACACATGACACAAACTTAAGTAGATAATTATGGTATGGTTTCCACATAAATTTAGACACATGACATAAAATTGAATTCTAATTTCAAATTTTAATTGAACTTTCTCTAAGCTTTACATACATACATATATATATATATATATAGAGAGAGAGAGAGAGAGAGAGAGAGAGAGAGAGAGAGAGGTACATAAGCTCGTTATGATTTTTGCTCAACTGATATACCCCACGCCCAACTATGTAGTAAATGTGGTACACATCCGTTAATATTAGGGATACCAAAATAACTATACTGCTACGGCCATTTGAATAGCCAGTCCTCGCTCTTGCGGGTTTTGAGGCTGGTGGCCAAGTTTCATCATCAATGCCATGCACTCAATGTGGCTGTTGACCTAAATTCAGTTCTATTTTTCATGGTGAATATTATCTATATACAGAACCTAATTTGAACCAGAAATTTACAGCCCAAATGTGGAAAGAATTTAGGAGTTATTACTTATTAGGAACTTAAGTTAGCTAAACATTAAAACCTCAAAAGTGGAAAAACTTTAAAGAGGCCAATTTACATCTGCTTGCTTACCTTTTGGACCAACCTACACTGGATCGAGGATAATTGACTTTCAGAATAGCAAAGCATTAAGAGCAGCATTTCTTTTTCAAGCGATTGTAGCATTGAGCATATACTTTCCTAGTTTCATGAATTCTTCTATATTATTTAGAAGGTAATAAAGTGAAAACAAGTTTACTATAATAGATAGTATACTTATATTCTGTGTGCATGATTTTGTAGCATATGAGACATGAGCTACAGTTTATTAATAGTATGCTTATATTCTTCAATATTTATAGTACTGTTTTATAGTGATTTTTTAGGATTATCATATTCCTTAGGGCCAGCTCAATCATATGGGCAACTTAGGAGATGGCCTAAGGCTACCAAATTAATAAAAGAAGACCCCATTAACTAATACAATATTAATTTATTTGTCTAAATATTTTATTTAAGGTTGTTTCAAAAAAGAAAATATAATTTTAAGACTCCCTCTATTAGCCAATAGAATGCATTTTAACAAATGAATACGTTTACATCTTATATCCTATCTTTAGGATAATTTTTTTTTTTTTTGTTCTAAACTAATTTTGAGAAAAACTGAAAAATCATTCAAATTTTTACTATATTTTTTTATTGGATATGGATTTTGAAGATCTAACAGTTGGATTGCATGTTTTTTATGTTCATAAAACTCATGTTAATTTTTTTTCTTCAAATTAGATGTTATTTACTGATGAACTCTGGGATATCAGTGGACTGAAAATGCCGGGCCTTGGTAAACTTGCGATTGAATCCTGAGAAAACAAGTAAAAACTCAGAGGAGACCGGTGGAAGCCGGCCAAGAACCCTCCGATGGTGAAGTTAGTCTCTGACTGATGACTGAAGGAATGTAAACTTAGTTTCTCCAGAACAGAATGCCTTACTCTTTCATTGGTACGGGAAGCGGTTACTTGTTTAGTAACCGCTCCTACAGTTGGGGAATCCAACAGGCTTGGAAATAACTTCCGTAACTGATGTAGAAGTTCGTATTGCGCAACGGTTGGTCTTGGCGGGTGACGGTTCGTTCTTCCACTCGGCGGAGACGTAGTAATCCTCCCTTGTCCTTTATGGACAAGGAGATGATAATAAGCTCGTCCGTCCTTTACAGACGGACGAATGCTAAGAAGCCCGTTTGTCCTCAAGGACGGACGGATGATAGTAAGCTCGTCTGTCCAGTCTGTCTTGAGGACAGACGGACGAGTGACTGATGACTTACCTCGTCTATGATTTGGACGACGCATATGGACAGGACGACTTGGCGAATTTTCATTGCACATCAGTTGCCCCCTTGTTCATATGGGTCGTCTAAGGAGACGAACAGCCAGGCGTTGTACCTAGAAAGCCCATACGTCAAGATGCCACGTGTCACACTCTCATTGGTGACGAGTTTCGTCGATCCATTTTTCGAGACGAATGCCACGTGTCACTCCCTGATTGGTTGTGTCGTTTTGTATGCCCAGGTCAATTTCCTATAAATAGAGGAATTCCTGCGTTGCCCCTTGCATTCCTAAGATTTTCGTTCCTTGACATTCCTCGTCTAGAGCCTCGTCTAGGATATTCCTCGCGTCCGTAGCCTCCATTCGTCTTAGAGCTAGGTATTCCCTCTTCTCTCGTCTTTTAGGTTTTTTAATCTTCTTGAAGAAAATGTCGTCTAGCGACAGCCTAGAAAAAACCATAGACGAGTACCAATCCGTGTCTAGTACCAGTTCTAGTGGTTCTAGTAGTAGTGATGGGAGGAACTCTACGGACGAGGAATATGTTTCTGACGTCCCTGGGTTTCCCTTAGAGGCTATACAACAAGAAATTAGGAAGGCCTCAGGGTCCCAGGCAGGTACCTCGTCCAGGGTTTCCTCGTCTGTCCCTCCAACTGTCCCTTTGGACGAGGAGGAGGTTACTGTATTTAGTTGCGCAGTAGACATACCTTCTAAAACAGACGAACAAAGGTTAGACAATCTGAGGGCATGGTACCAGATCCCGGACGAGCTTAACCCTAGGTTGCCCGTCCGTGGAGAATGGTGTTGTGATCCTCGTTTTGGGATAGGTGTCTATGAGGCTTATCTTCTGGGGGGTTTGAGATTCCCTTTAAACGCTTTCATTAGGGAATTACTAGTTAGGTTAGGTTTGGGGATATGTCAGTTTAACCCAAACGCATGGAGATTAGTCATTTCTATGCAAGTCCTATAGAGAGAGGTGTTTAGGGGGGACCGTCCTCTTACGGTGGACGAGTTCCTCTACTGTTATAAACTCTCCGAAATTCATCAATCCCTTGGCTTTTACCAGTTTACTGCCAGGGGCAAAGATTGTAGAATGATTAGGTCCCTACCCTCGTCTGACAGAAAGTGGAAGACGGAGTTTTTCTTCGTCTCCGGGAATTGGGCTGGAAACCCTTCAGACGTTGGACGGGACACTTTTGGTCGTTATACTGGGGACCTAGGGAACCTTCGTCCTCAAGGTAAGTCTTTTTTTTTTTTTTTTTTTTTTTAAGTTATTATTATTTTTTGCATTCTAACTCATTCCTTTACAGCTGTTGGGCGTCCTTCCCTTAGCAAGTTCCACCGTGATCGCGTCCACAGAGCACGTCTATACGCAGATAGGAGTTTCCACTTCCTAGTGACTCTTAGACGACTTGCTAAGTGGGGACTTGGTCCTGATCCTTCTGACGAAGCACTCGCGCACGAGATAACAGTAAGGAGAAGTAAGCCTCTAACTCAGGACGTCTTTTACCTTTTTTTTTATGTTCGCTCTAAAAACTCCCTTTTTTTTGTGTTTTAGGAATGACGACAATGAAGGGTAACAAGGGAAAAGAGGTAGCTGGCGAGGGGGATCGTCCTGAGGCTGGGGACGCTCGTCCTGACAGACTCGTCCGTTTGCTGGGGACAAAAGGAAGTCCCTACCAAAGAATTTGGACTTAGGGAGCCTCCCCAGCCGTCGTGACAAAAGAATGAAACAGTCTTCTAAGGTGGCCAAGCCTATTTTGCCTCAGCCCAACCTCTCCGTCCAAACAATCGATGTGGACGTATCTCCACCTGTGGAGACAACCTCGTCCAAGACTCCTCCCAGGACGACTACGTCTGTCTCGTCTCAGCCCCCGCCGAGGGTATCTTCGAACATAATTGAAAACGAAGATTTGGCTTGGCAACGTTTTCAAGAAGCTGTGAAGGACGAGGACATACAGGCTTGCTATGACATGTCTTTAAAAGATTTCGAACATTCTGGTGTTCATGATCTGTTTAAGGTAAATTTCCTTTCGTCTTGCCTTTATTATTTCACTGTCTTTTAGACGTCTTAACCAAGCATTTCTCTTTTGCAGGCCATGTCTAAGTTCATCGCAGCGTCCAGGCAAGCCACTGAGTTGGACAAGACGAGAATTTTGCTGGAGACGACCATAAAGAGCGTGAGGGACGAGAGTAAGAAATGGGCTGGGGTTGCTGCTGAGGCTAAGCAGAAAGAAGCGGAGCAGCAAAATTTGATCGCAGAGTTGAAGGCTGCCGTGGTGGAGAAAGATTCTCGTCTCGACCACCTTCAAGTGAAGAATGACGAGCTGAGTAGTTCCCTCTCCAAGGCCAAGGACGATGCCATTGCGGAGTTCAAAGCGTCCAAGGAATTTACAGACTTGCTGGACCGCAACTATGCGGTGGGTTTTGAAGATTTCAGGATGGACGCTGTTGAAAACTTCCCTGAGGTGGACTTCAACTCTATCAAACTTAATTTGAACGCTGCTACCAGCTCTCTTCTCCAAACCAGCTCTGAGGACGTTAATATTGAGGACGATGCCTCCACCCAGCCACCCAGTGCCCCTCCTGCTTAAGAAGTTTTTTTTTTTTTTTTTTTTTTTTTTTTTTTTTTTTTTTTTTTTGATCCTTTGTTTTGGGATCTTTTGATGTAACTCAAGTACACTGATCTCGTCCAAAATTCTTAGGACGAGGTATTGAAACTAGTTTTTCGCAAGGGTGTTTGGACGTTGGTTGTCCGCCCTTGAACAGTTGGTGAATTTTACCTTTTATGTATGGACGAGATTTTTCATTTCATATTCTTAGCTTCTTGCTTTACTCGTCCATATTTGGTATGTTTAAACCATCTATTAAAATTTCAATGGCTATTTCTCGTCCTTAGACTAAAAATTGTCATGCACTCTGATCGTCCACGGACTTATGGACCTTGCCCGTCCGTAGACTGGGTTTTGGCTCAAAAATCTCGTCTATGGACTTTACTGTTTATGGTCTGGACGTGCGTTTTGCCTCATCCTTTATATAAGCTTGCCCAGGGCCTAGGCAAGTTGTGGGTTCTTCCTCGTCCTTTGATCTGGACGAGGACGCCTTTACCTTGCTTTTAACCTTTATGGACGAATACGCCTTGGGTTTGTTATAGGTTCCACCTTGTTCTTTGACTAAAATAAAGGTGTCTTGCTTTACCCTTAGGAAAGTTTTAGACGTTACATCTCCGCGTCCAGAGAATTTACTCGTCTGATTGACAATTAAAAAATATTTTGTTCTTAGCCACCCTGTAGGTTAGCTTTGAACGAGAATGCCATGGAAATCTGAAATTCACACAACATTTTGTACATTACATAAATATCGTTTACAGATAAGGCACATACATGCTAATGCCTTTTATTTAGTAAGCTCCATAACTTCGTCCATAATCACGATAAATAACCACAACACAAATAACAAAGTGATAGTATCAAACACAGCATAAAACATAAGTAGAATGTAAATAGGGTAGCAAGCTTCAAGCTCGTCCACAGTGAACCTCATTTCGGCCTGCTTCTACTGGTAGTACCTCCTCAGGTGCTCCACGTTCCAAGGATGTTCTAGCTTTCTCCCGTCCAGGGCCTCCAGGTAATAGGATCCTTGTCTTTTGAAGTTGATGACTCTATAGGGTCCTTCCCAATTGGGGCCCAATTTCCCATGAGCTGAGTTCTTGGTTGCTAAAGAGACCTTCCTCAGGACAAGATCTCCTATGTTGAAACGTCTTGGTTTCACCCTTGCATCATATTGCCTAGCCATGAGGTTCTTGTACTTCGCTGCCCTGTGCTCTGCTTCTGTCCTTACTTCGTCTATAAGATCGAGGTTCAAGCGGAGTTGCTCCTCGTTATCCTTCTCCTCATATGACATCACCCTATGGTTAGCCATGTGCACTTCCGCAGGTATAACTGCTTCACTTCCATAGGCTAGTTTAAAAGGGGTCTCCCCTGTAGGGGTCCTCACTGTCGTCCTGTATGCCCATAGGACACCAGGTAACTCATCTGGCCATACTCCCTTTGCCCCCTCAAGACGAGTCTTGATAATTTTCAGCAAGGATCGTTTTGTAACCTCAGCCTGACCGTTTGCCTGTGGATGGGCGGGGGAGGAATAATGATTTTGGATTCCGAAGTGTAGACAGAAGTCCCTGAAAAGGGTGTTGTCAAACTGTCGCCCGTTGTCGGAAACTAGTACCCTGGGTACTCCAAACCTGCACACTATATTCTTCCAGACAAAGTTCTTTACATTCTGCTGTGTAATGTGTGCCAATGGTTCTGCTTCCACCCACTTAGTGAAATAGTCAATCCCTACCACCAAGAATTTCATCTGTCTAGTTCCAAGTGGAAATGGACCCAGGATATCTAGGCCCCATTGAGCAAAGAGCCACGGGGCCATCATTGGAGTGAGATACTCGGATGGTTGTCTGGGGACATTACTGAATCGCTGGCATTTGTCGCATGCCTTGACATAAGCTTTTACATCCACTTGAACAGTTGGCCAATAGTACCCTGCACGGACGACTTTGTGGATGAGCGACCTGGCTCCTGAATGGTTTCCACAGGCTCCTTCATGGACTTCCCTCAGCACATAGTTCGCCTCGTCTGGGGCCAGACACCTGAGGTAAGGTTGAGAAAAGCCCCTCTTGTAAAGAACTTCGTCCATAAGGACATACCTGGCTGCTTTTATCCTGAGTTTCTTAGCTTCGTCTCTTGCTTCCGGAAGTCTCCCGTCCTTTAGATACGAGACGATTGGTGTCATCCAATTTTCTTCATTCTCTATTTGCTGCACTTCCGGGAGATCTACACTCGGGACGTACTGAATTTCATCATACTGGTCGGTTGTTCCGGTTGCTGAGGCTTCCTTCGCTAAGGTATCTGCTTCCACATTCTCTTCCCTCGGGATTTGAATGAAGTTAGTTTTCTTGAATTTTTTCACAAGCTGTAATACCCTTTCCAAGTACTTCTTCATTCACTCTTCTTTCGCCTCATATGTCCCATTTATTTGGCCCATTACTAGCGAAGAGTCTCCCAGGACGAGAACTGACTCCGCTTCTACAGACTTAGCCAATTCTAGCCCTTTAAGCAGAGCTTCATACTCCACCTCATTGTTAGTTGGTCGATATTGCAGACGGACTCTATGCTTCAACTTGTCTCCTTCAGGGGATTGCAAAACTACCCCTATTCCTCCTGCATGCTGTGTGGACGAGCCATCTACATGGACCACCCAATTTTTATCCTCCTGCACTTCATCGTTGCATCTTGGGGTGAACTCCGCAATAAAGTCTGCCAGGGCTTGAGCCTTAATAGCATGTCTTGGTTGGTATCGGATATCAAACTCTCTAAGTTCGACCGCCCATTGGATCAGACGTCCTGCGGCTTCCAACTTGTTCATAGCTTTCTTAAGTGGGTGATCTGTCATAACATTGATTACATGGGCTTGGAAGTAATGTCTTAACTTCCTGGAAGCCGTGATGAGCGCGAATGCCAGCTTTTCTATTAGCGGATATCGCCCTTCCGCCCCCCTCAATGCCCTACTGGTGTAATACACTGGCTTTTGTACTTTTGCTTCCTCCCTTATCAGTGCTGAGCTCACAGCATGCGGGGTCACCGCCAGGTACAAGAACAGTTCCTCTCCTGCCACGGACGGACTTAGCAGCGGGGGCATGACAAGATACGTCTTCATATCTTGGAAGGCTCTTTGGCACTCGTCCGTCCATTCGAATGCTTTCTTTAGAACCTTGAAAAATGGCAAACACTTGTCAGTAGCTTTGGAGACAAACCTGTTGAGGGCGGCAACTCGCCCGGTGAGAGATTGAACTTCTTTAATATTCTGTGGAGGCTTCATTTCTAGGATTGCCTTGATCTTTTCTGGATTGGCCTCGATTCCCCTGTGTGAGACCATGAATCCAAGAAATTTTCCCGAAGCCACTCCGAAAGCACATTTACTGGGGTTCAACTTCATACTGTATCGCCTGAGTGTGTTGAAGGTTTCTTGCAAGTCGTCTAAATGCTTACCCTCTTCCAAACTTTTCACTAACATATCATCCACATACACTTCGACATTTCGCCCAATCTGGGGACGGAACATGTGATTGACCAATCGTTGATACGTTGCTCCAGCGTTTTTCAATCCAAAGGGCATTACTTCATAACAGAACAAGCCCTGACTAGTAACAAATGAGGTCTTCTCCTGGTCAACCTCGTCCATCCGTATCTGGTTGTACCCTGAGAAAGCGTCCAAAAAACTAAGCAGTTTATGGCCCGCGGTGGAGTCCACCAGCTGATCAATGCGTGGTAATGGATAGCTATCTTTGGGGCAAGCCTTGTTCAGATCAGTAAAATCCACACACATCCTCCACTTGCCGTTCGCCTTTTTGACCATTACTACGTTGGCCAACCAATCCGGATAGTACACCTCTCTGATAAACTTCGCTGCAATCAATTTTTGAACCTCGTCTTTAATAGCGTTTTCTCTCTCAGGAGCAAACACCCTTTTCTTTTGTCGTATTGGCTTCGAGGATAGACATACATTCAGGCGATGGGTGATGACATTAGGATCTATTCCAGGCATATCCTCATGACTCCAAGCAAACACATCTACATTCTTCCTCAAAAACTGGACAAGGTTTTCTTTAATTCCTCCTTCTAGATCTGCCCCCACCCTGGTACATCTCTCAGGGTTCCTTTCGTCTAAGGGAACATCTTCCAACACTTCAATAGGTTCCACCACGACCCTTTTTTCTTCAATAGTCATGGTCTGCACTTGCTCGTCCGTGGCCAACATAGCCAAGTAACACTCTCTCGCTGCCAGTTGATCTCCTTGCACCTGCCCTACTCCATAGTCTGTTGGGAACTTGACTGATAGATGGTAGGTGGACGTAACTGCTTTCCAACTATTCAAAGTTGGCCTCCCAATTATGGCATTATAGGAGGACGAACAGTCTACTACCAGGAAACTCACGTCCTTGGTGACCTGCTGTGGATATGCCCCAACTACCACTGGTAATGTAACAGTACCCACGGGCTGCACCTTCATCCCACCAAAACCTACTAACGGAGAATTCACCGGACGAAGACGGTCTCGTCCTAACTTCATCTGCTGAAAAGCTGGCAGATACAGGATATCTGCCGAACTTCCATTATCAACGAGTACCCTTCTGGTTGTGTAGTTAGCAATGAGTAAGGTAATGACAATAGCATCGTCATGAGGATGGTGGATTCTTTCAGCTTCTTCTTCGGTGAATGTGATTGCCTGTTCGTCCGCATCCCTATCTCTAGGTGGTCGTCCAGAGAGTTGGACGCTCTGCACCACCTTCAGGTATGTTTTCCTGGACCTGGACGACTGGATTGTAGAACTTCCTCCGACGATAACCCTGATTTCTCCGAGAGGTGGCCGTGACGACTCTTCAGCTTTTCCCTTGAGTTTGTCGTCCTTGTGGTCTTGTCCTAGGAAACTTCTTAGCTTCCCCTGCCTTATAAGATTCTCAATCTGCTGTTTTAGATCAAAACATTCATCCGTATCATGCCCATGGTCTCTATGGAAGCGACAATACTTGTTTCTATTGCGCTTATTTGGATCTCCCTTCATTTTTTCTGGCCACTTCAAGGAAGGATCATCCTTGATTTGCATTAGGACTTGATCAAGTGGCATGTTCAATGGCGTATACTGCTGACTTCGTGCTGAGAGGCCTGCCTTCCTGTCACGATCCTTTTTATCTTCCGTTCGTCCTTTCTTAAGACGAGGACCTTGCTCTGAGTGACGAGTGGAGTTAGCATCCATTTTCTCAATTCTCTTCCTCTTCTTGGCTATGATAGCATCCTCCGCATTTATAAAATTCTGGGCTGAGTGGACGAGTTCGGCCATGGTCTGAGGCTCTTGCTCATATAGCTTGTGGATGAACAAATCAGAGTGAACCCCATTGTGGAAAGCCGCCAGGAGCAGCTTGTCATCCATCTCGTCCACTGCTAAAGCTTCCCTATTGAACCGCGTAATGAACGACCGCAAACTTTCATTCTCCCCTTGTTCTATGGTCAGCAAACTGGACGAGGAACGCTTGTGCCTCTGTCCTCCGATGAAGTTGTTGACAAACAACTTACTTAATTCTTCAAAGGACGTTACCGTGCTGGGAGGTATTTTGCTGAACCACACTCGTGCGGGTCCTTTAAGAGTAGTAGGGAAAGCTCTGCACATTATTTCATCCGGAACCCCTTGAAGATGCATAGTAGTTTTGAAGGTGGCAATGTGGTCAAATGGATCTCGCGTCCCATCATATGAATCTAAGGAAGGCATCTTGAACTTCGGTGGCAAAGGGTGAGCATTGATAGGAGGCACAAATGGGGAGTCAGTCCTGTGAACCAAGTCCTCTACGGGGTTGGTCCTCTTCATATTTTCCTTCATCTCATCCATAGTTCTTCTCATTTGGTCCATCTCCCTTTCCAAGTGAGGCACCCTCCTTGAAGGGGTACCCCTTGACTGGCTCTCAAACTCGACATTCCTCTCATCTTGGCTCTAGACCTGTCTTCCAACGTTCTCATCCCGATGCTGCCTCCTCATGTTAAGTTCTCTAACCAACTCCTGGTTCTGGCGGGTCAATTCTGCCATAGTAGCAGCCATGGATTGCACGTGTTGGACAGAAGGCGGTTGTACGGTAGGCACCGATTGACGGTCGCCTTTGCTTTCTTGAAGGCCTGGGCTGGTAGCCCTTGACCTTGTCCGGACCATTTCAGCCCTTATGTCCAAGAAAGAAATCGCAGAATCCAACAATGGAAATCCAACGTTATTCTTTCCCACAGACGGCGCCAACTGATGAACTCTGGGATATCAGTGGACTGAAAATGCCGGGCCTTGGTAAACTTGCGATTGAATCCTGAGAAAACAAGTAAAAACTCAGAGGAGACCGGTGGAAGCCGGCCAAGAACCCTCCGATGGTGAAGTTAGTCTCTGACTGATGACTGAAGGAATGTAAACTTAGTTTCTCCAGAACAGAATGCCTTACTCTTTCATTGGCGTGTGCTTATATAGTATACGGGAAGCGGTTACTTGTTTAGTAACCGCTCCTACAGTTGGGGAATCCAACAGGCTTGGAAATAACTTCCGTAACTGATGTAGAAGTTCGTATTGCGCAACGGTTGGTCTTGGCGGGTGACGGTTCGTTCTTCCACTCGGCGGAGACGTAGTAATCCTCCCTTGTCCTTTATGGACAAGGAGATGATAATAAGCTCGTCCGTCCTTTACAGACGGACGAATGCTAAGAAGCCCGTCTGTCCTCAAGGACGGACGGATGATAGTAAGCTCGTCTGTCCAGTCTGTCTTGAGGACAGACGGACGAGTGACTGATGACTTACCTCGTCTATGATTTGGACGACGCGTATGGACAGGACGACTTGGCGAATTTTCATTGCACATCATTTACTATTTGATCCATAAACTTATTTTTTATGTATATATCACAAAATTTTAAAATTTAAATATTTGATTGATGACATAACTATTGATTTTTTATTTTCTTGATATTTTACAAACATAAAGGATGTAATTAAAAAATATAATCTAATAATAAATTTATCAAAATTTACATCTAATAAAAAATATATAAAAGAGGAATTTAAAATTTTTTACTTAAAACTAATTTGGACTCTGAAGAAAAACTTTCTATGTATCTTTTATTACTTTTTATCTTCTATTATTGTTTCTCCACTGCATTTACTTGTCCTTGCTTGTTGATTATTAAAGGGATTTACTAACATGTACTCTTAAGGTATACATTAGTAAACCATTTTTAAAAAAATTTATGAAAAAACGAAAAAAATAATTCACTGTTTTAACAGCTTTTTTAATTTTTTATAAATTTTTTTTCAAAATGGATAATAACAGGACCCATTTTTAAAAACTTATTACATAAAAAAAGATACTTTTTATCTTTTATTATTGTTTCTCCACTGCATTTCCTTGCCCTAGCTTGTTGACTGTTGAGGGCCATTTATGAGAATTCAGGTGAAAAAGAAAGAAGCCCAATAACAAGGGCAACAAAGAATTGACAAAGCAGACAGCAAAACCATTAAGCCCAAGCGGCAGGAATAATAGATCACAGGTCCAAGAAATAAACAAACGGGTCTTGAAGAGGCAAGTGGGCTCAAAGAAACCTGGAAAGAGAAAAATTTGCATCCCATGGGTAGTGTATGAGGTAGAAAAGCGAGAAAGGGCCACCGCAGGCCCAAAGTAATGCAAACTAAGAAAGTAAGGGGTTTATGGCAGGCCCATAAACTCCAAGGATGAGAATAAGGTTATTGGGCCAAGGAACCCCAATGAAGTTAGTAAAAAGCCCATGAGAATGTAGAATTAGCAAAAGGGCCGAGGAAGTCTAAAGAAAGCAAACGGGCCGAGGATGCCCAAAGGAAAGCCAAAGGGGACATAGGAGCCTATAAAAAGCAAACCAGTGCCATGCCAAGCCACTGAGAGAAGGAATAAACGACTGGCCTAAAAGAGGCCCAGCAGGATTAAGTTATTACAATAGGAATGACAGAACGACATTGCAAGAAATAAAGGAAACCAAGGAATGGGCCAAAGAAATGTAAGACCCATCATCAAATAAAACCCAGCTCTTTAGAGGAACGGGAAAACAAAAAGCAGCTCACATAAGAGGTCAAAAAACACGAACGGCAAGCCTCCAGACCACGACAGACGAGTGGGTAGTAGGCAAGTTTTGGACACATATGGAATGAACGCACGCGCAAAGCCCAGGCACCATCAGCCTGTACCCAGCCAATACAGAGCATGGCGAGGTCGGGGGGTCAGAGGATCAGAGGGCATAGTTTGGTGGTGGGGAGAGGGGAAAAATCTATTTTTATGGTTCCGGCTTAGGCTCTTTCGGGGAGGTGTCCTGCTGGGATGACTTACTACCCAAAAGAGGCAAGCTGAGTTGGAACCATTAGGTGCATGCCATGAAGGATAGGGAGAGAGAAATAACTCAGACTATAGCAGGAAAGGGTACCACGACAGACTAGCAAACAAAATACTCTTCCTTGTCTGGCGATGGAAGGACGCCACATAGACGGAACAGTGATGGTCGGCCAGTACACCCAGACTAGACAAAGAGAGTTAAGGGTTAAAACAGTAAAATCGGATCACCGCAAACACTATAAAAGGAGGGTCTTGCCGTGAACAGAAAGAGAGGAGGAATAACGGAACTTTGATTGAAAAATAGAAAACTTAAAAGAAATAGCAAAGAAAAAAAGAAGTGAGAAGAGAGAAAGAAATAGTGAGAATTAGAAAGGTGGGCATGTACCAGTAGATTAGTCATTTCTCTCCCTCATGAAATCCGGCCCTCTGTGAGAAAAACTCGAAGAGCATTTACGCAGAAAACCACTCAGATCCGTTTCCCTCAGGGCGGTTAACCTCTACGGCAGGACTCTTTTCCTGAGAGATTGACTGCTTTTGAGGAGGAACGTTCTCCCTTTTGTGGTTCTGCTCCTGCGGATTGAATTTCTGGTCAATTCCCTTTAAAATTCCGACTAACCCATGCTTATGAACATTTGATGTCCTCTGTTATACCTTTTTCTCTTCTGTAAAAAAAAAAAAAAGAAAACAAATAGTATTGTTATTGTAATTGATGTTAAGGGCTATTTGGTCAATTCCCCATTAAAGTGGCTAGATATTTTCTGTTTATTTTATTACTATTATGTTTGCCTACCACGATTTGTCTGAAACAGTTTCGCCTGTCGTGAACACGTCCTTAGCAGATTTGGCCTAGTTTGCGCACAAGCCAGACCAACTTAAGCTGAAGCTGGGCCGGTCGTAACTCTTTTATCCAGAAAACTTGGGCTTAATGCAGCAGGAGGCAGCCCAACACCATTGGCACGGCCCACCCCCTTACATTGACTTTTAATTATCACATCACATCAATCTTTAAAAACCTATTACATCAAATTATCAACCCACACGTATTTGTGAATGAGCAAGGGTCACAACTTATCATACAACTTTTGCTCTATGGTGGAGTTATGGACATATTATTTTTTCTCTATCACTTATAACTCATCACATTGCAAATTGTACAATAAGTCATGATTTTAGCATTTTCCTTCTTCGATTACTTTGTTATACCCCTTTTTTTTTTCCCCAAATTCCCATTTGTACCCTTTCTTTTAATAAGATAGATTTAACGGTCCTTTTGCTTCACGGTAGGTTATTTTGATTTGCTTTTTTTTTTTTTTTTTTTAGTGTATGTTTTCATAAATTTTCCTACTTTTTTTTAATAATAGATTTTTTAATTAGATCTAAATATCAATGTAAAAGTTACAATAACAAAAATATGAATTTAGAATAATTACTTTGTAATAGTCTTAATTTATTGACTTATGTGATAAATATTTTTTTTACACATACGATTAGATCATTTAGTAAAGTTACAATCTCACTTTTGATAAATCTTTTTTTTTTTTTTTTTTGAGAAACCACTTTTGATAAATCAAGTCTATTGTTCTATACTAAATTTTATTTTAGTTAAATTATAATTTTCTATTATAAATCTTGTTAGGGGAGCTTGAATACGAAAAATTAATTAGTAGTGATGTGTAACGGAAATTTGCTAAGTTATCTTCTGTCCATGCGCGTTGTCCAAAGGATTGACGAGGTAAGTCATTGGTTACTCATCCGTCCGTCCTCAAGGTAGACGAGACAGACGAGCTTACTGACCTCCGTCCGTCCTTAAGGACGGACGGGCTTCTTAGCACTTGTCCGTCTGACATGGACGGACGAGCTCGCTACCATTCCTCGTCTGTAAAAGACAAGAGGGAGGATTACTACGTCTCCGCCGGGTGGAAGAACGAACCGTCGCCAGCCAAGCCCAACCGTTGTGAAATACGAACTTCTACATCAGTTACGGAAGTTAATTTCCGAGCTTGTTGGATTCCCCAACTGTAGGAGTGGTTACTAAACAAGTAACCGCTTCCCGTATACTATATAAGCACACGTCAATGAAAGAGTAAGGCATTCTGTTCTTGAGAAACTAAGTTTTACATTTCTTTCAGTCAGAGACTAACTTCACCATCGGAGGGTTCTTGGCCGGCTACCACCGGTCTCCTCTGAGTTTTTACTTGTTTTCTCAGGATTCAATCGCAAGATTAGCAAGGCCCGGCATTTTCAGTCCACTGATATCCCAGAGTTCATCAGTTGGCGCCGTCTGTGGGAAGGAATAACGTTTGATTTCCATTGTTGGATTCTGCGATTTCTTTCTTGGACATAAGGGCTGAAATGGTCCGGACAAGGTCAAGGGCTACCAGCCCAGGCCTTCAAGAAAGTAGAGGCGACCGTCAATCGGTGCCTACCGTACAACCGCCTTCTGTCCAACACGTGCAATCCATGGCTGCTACTATGGCAGAATTGACTCGCCAGAACCAGGAGTTGGTTAGAGAACTTAACATGAGGAGGCAGCATCGGGATGAGAACGTTGGAAGACAGGTCCAGAGCCAAGATGAGAGGAATGCCGAGTTTGAGAGCTAGTCAAGGGGTACCCCTTCAAGAAGGGTGCCTCACTTGGAGAGGGAGATGGACCAAATGAGAAGAACTATGGATGAAATGAAGGAAAATATGAAGAGGACCAACCCCGTAGAGGACTTGGTTCACAGGACTGACTCCCCATTTGTGCCTCCCATCAATGCTCACCCTTTGCCACCGAAGTACAAGATGCCTTCCTTAGATTCGTACGATGGGACGCGAGATCCATTTGACCACATTGCCACCTTCAAAACTACTATGCATCTTCAAGGGGTTCCGGATGAAATAATGTGCAGAGCTTTCCCTACTACCCTTAAAGGACCCGTACGAGTGTGGTTCAGCAAAATACCTCCCAGCACGGTCACTTCCTTCGAAGAATTAAGTAAGTTGTTTGTTAACAACTTCATCGGAGGACAGAGGCACAAACGTTCCTCGTCCAGTTTGCTGACCATAGAACAAGGGGAGAATGAAAGTTTGCGGTCGTTCATTACGCGGTTCAATAGGGAAGCTTTAGCAGTGGACGAGATGGATGACAAGCTGCTCCTAGCGGCTTTCCACAATGGGGTTCACTCTGATTTGTTCATCCACAAGCTATATGAGCAAGAGCCTCAGACCATGGCCGAACTCGTCCACTCAGCCCAGAATTTTATGAATGCGGAGAATGCTATCATAGCCAAAAAGAGGAAGAGAATTGAGAAAATGGATGCTAACCCCGCTCGTCACTCAGAACAGGGTCCTCGTCTCAAGAAAGGACGAACGGAAGACAAAAAGGATCGTGACAGGAAGGCAGGTCCCTCAGCACGAAGTCAGCAGTATACGCCATTGAACATGCCACTTGATCAAGTCTTAATGCAAATCAAGGATGATCCTTCCTTGAAGTGGCCAGAAAAAATGAAAGGAGATCCGAATAAGCGCAATAGAAATAAGTATTGTCGCTTCCATAGAGACCATGGGCATGATACGGACGAATGTTTTGATCTAAAGCAGCAGATTGAGAATCTTATAAGGCAGGGGAAGCTAAGAAGTTTCCTAGGACGAGACCATAAGGACGACAAACTCAAGGGAAAAGCTGAAGAGTTGCCACGGCCACCTCTCGGAGAAATCAGGGTTATCGTCGGAGGGAGCTCAACAGTTCAGTCATCCAGGTCCAGGAAAACATACCTGAAGGTGGTGCAGAGCGTCCAACTCTCTGGACGACCACCTAGGGATTTGAACGAACAGGCAATCACATTCACCGAAGAAGAAGCTGAAAGAATCCACCATCCTCATGACGATGCTATTGTCATAACCTTGCTCATAGCTGACTACACAACCAGAAGGGTACTCGTTGATAATGGAAGTTCGGCAGATATCCTGTATCTTCCAGCTTTTCAGCAGATGAAGTTAGGACGAGACCGTCTTCGTCCGGTGAATTCTCCGTTAGTAGGTTTTGGTGGGATGAGGGTGCAGCCTGTGGGTACTGTTACATTACCAGTGGTAGTAGGGGCATATCCACAACAAGTCACCAAGGACGTAAGTTTCCTGGTAGTAGACTGTTCGTCCTCTTATAATGCCATAATTGGAAGGCCAACTTTGAATAGTTGGAGAGCAGTTATGTCCACCTACCACCTATCAGTCAAGTTCCCAACAGACTATGGAGTAGGACAAGTGCAAGGAGATCAACTGGCAGCGAGAGAGTGTTACTTGGCTATGTTGGCCACGGACGAGCAAGTGCAGACAATGACTATTGAAGAGAAAAGGGTCGTGGTAGAACCTATTGAAGTGCTAGAAGATGTTCCCTTAGACGAAAGGAACCCTGAGAGATGTACCAGGGTGGGGGCAGATCTAGAAAGAGGAGTTAAAGAAAACCTTGTTCAGTTTTTGAGGAAGAACGTAGATGTGTTCGCATGGAGTCATGAGGATATGCCTGGAATAGATCCTAATGTCATCACCCATCGCCTGAATGTATGTCCATCCTCGAAGCCAATACGACAAAAGAAAAGGGTGTTTGCTCCTGAGAGAGAAAATGCTATTAAAGACGAGGTTCAAAAATTGATGGCAGCAAAGTTTATCCGAGAGGTGTATTATCCGGATTGGTTGGCCAACGTAGTAATGGTCAAAAAGGCAAACGGCAAGTGGAGGATGTGTGTGGATTTTACTGATCTGAATAAAGCTTGCCCCAAAGATAGCTATCCATTACCACGAATCGATCAGCTGGTGGACTCCACCGCGGGCCATAAACTGCTTAGTTTTATGGACGCTTTCTCAGGATACAACCAGATACGGATGGACAAGGTTGACCAGGAGAAGACCTCATTTGTTACTAGTCAGGGCTTGTTCTGTTATGAAGTAATGCCCTTCGGATTGAAGAACGCGAGAGCAACGTATCAGCGACTGGTCAATCACATGTTCCGTCCTCAGATTGGGCGAAATGTCGAAGTGTATGTGGATGACATGTTAGTGAAAAGTCTGGAAGAGGGTAAGCATTTAGACGACTTGCAAGAAACCTTCAACACACTCAGGCGATACAGTATGAAGTTGAACCCCAGTAAGTGTGCTTTCGGAGTGGCTTCGGGAAAATTCCTTGGATTCATGGTCTCACACAGGGGGATCGAGGCCAATCCAGAAAAGATCAAGGCAATCCAAGAAATGAAGCCTCCGCAGAATATTAAAGAAGTTCAATCTCTCACCGGGCGAGTTGCCGCCCTCAACAGGTTTGTCTCTAAAGCTACTGACAAGTGTTTACCATTTTTCAAGGTTCTAAAGAAAGCTTTCGAATGGACGGACGAGTGTCAAAGAGCCTTCCAAGATTTGAAGACGTATCTTGTCATGCCCCCGCTGCTAAGTCCGTCCGTGGTAGGAGAGGAACTGTTTTTGTACCTGGCGGTGACCCCGCATGCTGTGAGCTTAGCGCTGATAAGAGAGGAAGCAAAAGTGCAAAAGCCAGTGTATTACACCAGTAGGGCACTGCGGGGGGCGGAAGGACGATATCCGCCAATAGAAAAGCTGGCCTTCGCGCTCATCACGGCTTCCAGGAAGTTAAGACACTACTTCCAAGCCCATGTAATCAATGTTATGACAGATCACCCACTTAAGAAAGCTATGAACAAGTTGGAAGCTGCAGGACGTCTGATCCAATGGGCGGTCGAACTTAGCGAGTTTGATATCCGATACCAACCAAGACATGCTATTAAGGCTCAGAGCCTGGCAGACTTTATTGCGGAGTTCACTCCAAGATGCAACGATGAAGTGCAGGAGGATAAAAATTGGGTGGTCCATGTAGATGGCTCGTCCACACAGCGTGCAGGAGGAATAGGGGTGGTTTTGCAATCCACTGAAGGAGACAAGTTGAAGCATAGAGTCCGTCTGCAATATCGACCAACTAACAATGAGGTGGAGTATGAAGCTCTGCTTAAAAGGCTAGAATTGGCTAAGTCTGTAGAAGCGGAGTCAGTCCTCGTCCTGGGAGACTCTTCGCTGATAATGGGCCAAATAAACGGGACATATGAGGCGAAAGAAGAACGAATGAAAAAGTACTTGGAGAGGGTATTACAGCTTGTGGAAAAATTCAGGAAAGCTAACTTCATTCAAATCCTGAGGGAAGAGAATGCAGAAGCAGACACCTTAGCGAAGGAAGCCTCAGCAACTGGAACGACCGAAGAGTATGATGAAATTCAGTATGTCCCGAGTGTAGATCTCCCGGAAGTACAGCAAATAGGGAATGAAGAAAATTGGATGGCCCCAATCGTCTCGTATCTGAAGGACGGGAGACTTCCGGAAGCAAGGGACGAAGCTAAAAAACTAAGGATAAAAGCAGCAAGATATGTCCTCATGGACGAAGTTCTCTATAGGAGGGGCTTTTCTCAACCTTATCTTAGGTGTCTGGCCCCAGAAGAGGCGAACTATGTGCTGAGGGAAGTTCATGAAGGAGCCTGTGGCAACCATTCAGGAGCCAGGTCGCTTATCCAAAAAGTCGTCCGTGCAGGGTACTATTGGCCAACTGTTCAAGTGGATGCAAAAGCTTATGTCAAGGCATGCGACAAGTGCCAACGATTCAGTAATGTCCCCAGACAACCATCAGAATACCTCACCCCAATGATGGCCCCGTGGCCCTTTGCTCAATGGGGCCTAGATATCCTGGGTCCATTTCCACTTGGAACTAGACAGATGAAATTCTTGGTGGTAGGGATTGACTATTTCACTAAGTGGGTGGAGGCAGAACCATTGGCACACATTACACAGCAGAATGTAAAGAACTTCGTCTGGAAGAATATAGTGTGCAGGTTTGGAGTGCCCAGGGTACTAGTTTCCGATAACGGGCGACAGTTTGACAACACCCTTTTCAGGGACTTCTGTCTACACTTTGGAATCCAAAATCATTATTCCTCCCCCGCACATCCACAGGCAAACGGTCAGGCTGAGGTTACAAACCGATCCTTGCTGAAGATCATCAAGACTCGTCTTGAGGGGGCAAAGGGAGTATGGCCAGATGAACTCCCCGGTGTCCTATGGGCATACAGGACGACAGTGAGGACCCCTACAGGGGAGACCCCTTTTAAACTAGCCTATGGAAGTGAAGCAGTTATACCTGCGGAAGTGCACATGGCTAACCATAGGGTGATGTCATATGAGGAGAAGGATAACGAGGAGCAACTCCGCTTGAACCTCGATCTTATAGACGAAGTAAGGACAGAAGCAGAGCACAGGGCAGCGAAGTACAAGAACCTCATGGCTAGGCAATATGATGCAAGGGTGAAACCAAGACGTTTCAAAATAGGAGATCTTGTCCTGAGGAAGGTCTCTTTAGCAACCAAGAACTCAGCTCATGGGAAATTGGGCCCCAATTGGGAAGGACCCTATAGAGTCATCAACTTTAAAAGACAAGGATCCTATTACCTGGAGGCCCTGGACGGGAGAAAGCTAGAACATCCTTGGAACGTGGAGCACCTGAGGAGGTACTACCAGTAGAAGCGGGCCGAAATGAGGTTCACTGTGGACGAGCTTGAAGCTTGCTACCCTATTTATATTCTACTTATGTTTTATGATGTGTTTGATACTATCACTTTGTTATTTGTGTTGTGGTTATCTATCATGATTATGGACGAAATTATGGAATGCTTACTAAATAAAAGGCATTAGCATGTATGTGCCTTATCTGTAAACGATATTTATGTAATGTACAAAATGTTGTGTTCATTTCAGATTTCCATGGCATTCTCGTTCAAAGCTAACCTACAGGGTGGCTGAGAACAAAATATTTTTTAATTGTCAATGAGACGAATAAATTCTCTGGACGCGGAGATGTAACGTCTAAAGCTTTCCTAAGGAAAAGCAAGATCAAGGCACCCCATCCTAATCAAAGGACGAGGTAGTCCCTAAAATAAGCCCAAAATGTTCGTCCATGAGGGCAGAACAAAGATGAGATACCCTCGTCTTAGACAAAGGACAAGGGAGAACCCAACTCATCTGTACAAGACAAAATGGGCGTCCAAGCCTTAAAACAATTAGGCAAAGGACGAGGCATAATGCGCATCCAGGCCCGAGATAGTAAGGCCTATGGACGAGCAAGGTCCCAAAGTCTGGACGGTCAGGGTACATGAAAGAAATTTCAGTCTAAGGACGAGAAATAACCCTTCAAATTTTAATAGATGGTTTAAACACACTGAACAAGGAAGAGTAAAGTATGAATGCATGCATAAAAATGAAAAATCTCGTCCATACATAAAAGAAATAAAATTCACCAAGTGTTTGAAGGACGGACAAACAACGTCCAAACACCCTTGTAAAAAAAGGTTTCAATACCTCGTCCTAAAAACTTTGGACGAGTTTAGTGTACTTGAATTACATCAAAAGATCCAAAAACAAAGGATCAGAAAAAAAAAAGAAAAAAAAGAAAACACGTTCTTAAGCAGGAGGAGCAGTGGGTGGCTGGGTAGAGGCATCGTCTTCAATATTGACGTCCTCAGAGCTGGTTTGGAGAAGAGAGCTGGTAGCAGCATTCAGGTTAAGTTTGATAGAGTTGAAGTCCACCTCAGGGAAGTTTTCAACAGCGTCCATCCTAAAGTCTTCAAAACCCGCTGCATAGTTGCGGTCCAACAAGTCTGTGAAATCCTTGGACGCTTTGAACTCCGCAATGGCATCGTCCTTAGCCTTGGAGAGGGAAGTACTCAGCTCGTCATTCTTCGCTTGAAGGTGGTCAAGACGGGAATCTTTCTCCACCACAGCGGCCTTCAACTCTGCGATCAAGTTTAGCTGCTCCACTTCCTTCTCCTTAGCCTCAGCAGCAACCCCAGCCCATTTCTTGCTCTCCTCCCTCACGTTTTTTATGGTCGTCTCTAGCAAAATCCTCGTCTTGTCCAACTCTGTGGCTTGCCTAGACGCTGCGATGAACTTGGACATGGCCTGCAAAAGGAATATGTTTGGTTAAGACACCCAAAAGATGGAGAAACGATAAAGTCAAGACGAAAGGAAATTTACCTTAAAAAGATCATGAACACCAGAATGTTCAAAGTCTTTTAAAGACATGTCATAACATGCATGTATGTCCTCGTCCTTCACAGCTTCTTGAAAACGTTGCCAAGCCAAATCTTCGTTTTCAACTATGTTCGAAGACACTCTCGACGGGAGCTGAGACGAGGTAGGTGCAGTCGTCCTAGGAGGGGTCTTGGACGAGGTCATCTCCACAGGTGGAGATACGTCCACATCAATTGTTTGGACGGAGAGGTTGGGCTGAGGCAAAATAGGCTTGGCCACCTTAGACGATGAATGCTTCACTCTTTTGTCCCGCCTGCTGGGAAGGCTCCCTAAGTCCAAATTCTTCGGTAAGGACTTTCTTTTGTCCCCAGCAGACGGACGAGTTTGGGGTACAGCTTCAGGACGGACGTCCCCAGCCTCAGGACGATCTCCCTCACCAGCTACATCTTTTCCCTTGTTACCCTTCATTGTCGCCATTCCTAAAATAAAAAAAAAAAAAGAAGTTTTTAGAGCGAACATAAAAAAAAAAGGTTAAAGACGTCCTGAGTTAGAAGCTTACTTCTCCTTACGGTTATTTCGTGCGCTAGTGCTTCGTCAGAAGGATCAGGACCAAGTCCCCACTTAGCAAGCCGTCTAAGAGTCACTAGGGAGTGGAAACTCCTATCTGCGTATAGACGAGCTCTGTGGACGCGATCACGGTGAAACTTGCTAAGGGAAGGACGCCCAACAGCTGTAAAGGAATAAGTTAGGATACAAAAAATAATAATAACTTAAAAAAAAAAAAAAAATTTAAACTTACCCTGAGGACGAAGGTTCCCTAGGTCCCCAGTATAACGACCAAAAGTGTCCCGTCCAACGTCTGAAGGGTTTCCAGCCCAGTTTCCGGAGACGAAGAAAAACTCCGTCTTCCACTTTCTGTCAGACGAAGGTAGGGACCTAATTATTCTACAATCTTTACCCCTGGCAGTAAACTGGTAAAAGCCAAGGGATTGATGAATTTCAGAGGGTTTATAATGGTAGAGGAACTCGTCCACTGTAAGAGGACGGTCCCCCCCAAACACCTCTCTCCATAGGACTTGCATAGAGATGACCAATCTCCATGCGTTAGGATTAAACTGACATACCCCCAAACCTAACCTAACAAGTAATTCCCTAATGAAAGCATTTAAAGGAAACCTCAAACCCCCCAGAAGATAGGCCTCATAGACGCCTATCCCAAAACGAGGATCACAACACCATTCTCCACGGACGGGTAACCTAGGGTTAAGCTCGTCTGGGATCTGGTACCATGTCCTCATATTATCTAACCTTTGATCGTCCGTCTTAGAAGGTATGTCTATTGCACAGCTAAAAACAGTTACTTCCTCCTCGTCCAAAGGGACAGACGGAGGGACGGACGAGGAAACCCTGGACGAGGTACCTGCCTGGGATCCTGAGGCTTTCCTAATTTCTTGTTGAATAGCCTCTAAGGGAAACCCAGGGACGCCGGAAACATATTCCTCGTCCGTAGAATTCCCTACATCACTACTACTAGAATCACTAGAACCAGTACTGGATATGGATTGATACTCGTCTATAACCTTTTCTAGACTGTCGCTAGACGACATTTTGTTTTAGAAAAGATTTAAAAAGAAAACCTAAAAGACGAGAGAAAAGGGAATACCTGGCTCTAAGACGAATGGAGGCTACGGACGTGAGGAATATCCTAGACGAGGCTCTAGACGAGGAATGTCAAAGAACGAAAATTTTAGAAATGTAGGGGGCAACGGAGGAATTCCCCTATTTATAGGAAATTGACCTGGGCATACAAAACGACACAACCAATCGAGAAGTGACACGTGGCATTCATCTCGAGAAATGGATCGACGAAACCAATCACCAATGAGAATGTGACACATGGCATCTTGACGTATGGGCTTTCTAGGTGCAACACCTGGCTGTTCGTCTCCTTAGACGACCCATATGAACAAGGGGGCAACTGATGTGTAACGGAAATTTGCTAAGTTATCTTCTGTCCATGCGCGTCGTCCAAAGGATTGACGAGGTAAGTCATTGGTTACTCATCCGTCCGTCCTCAAGGTAGACGAGACAGACGAGCTTACTGACCTCCGTCCGTCCTTAAGGACGGACGGGCTTCTTAGCACTTGTCCGTCTGACATGGACGGACGAGCTCGCTACCATTCCTCGTCTGTAAAAGACAAGAGGGAGGATTACTACGTCTCCGCCGGGTGGAAGAACGAACCGTCGCCAGCCAAGCCCAACCGTTGTGAAATACGAACTTCTACATCAGTTACGGAAGTTAATTTCCGAGCTTGTTGGATTCCCCAACTGTAGGAGCGGTTACTAAACAAGTAACCGCTTCCCGTATACTATATAAGCACACGTCAATAAAAGAGTAAGGCATTCTGTTCTTGAGAAACTAAGTTTTACATTTCTTTCAGTCAGAGACTAACTTCACCATCGGAGGGTTCTTGGCCGGCTACCACCGGTCTCCTCTGAGTTTTTACTTGTTTTCTCAGGATTCAATCGCAAGATTAGCAAGGCCCGGCATTTTCAGTCCACTGATATCCCAGAGTTCATCAAGTAGTTTTGCATCTCAAATGGCAAGAAAAATAAATTTTAAATAAAAAATTATATCAAAATTTAAATAAATATTGTTCAATTAATATTAAATAAAAAAAGAGTTTGCTTCAAGTTTTTGCCTTATGACCCAAAATTCATTGAGCCGGCCCTAATATTCCTCTCTCTAATATTAAATAAAAAAAGTGTTTGCTTCAAGTTTTTGCCTTAGGACCCAAAATTCATTGAGCCGGCCCTAATATTCCTCTCTCTCTCTCTCTCTCTCTCTCTCTCTCTCTCTCTCTCTCTCTCTCTCTCTCTCTCTCTCTCTCTCTCTCTCTCTCTCTCTCTCTCTCTCTCTCTCTCTCTCTCTCTCTCTCTCTCATGTAAGCCACTTTTATATACATACAGGAGTACATTGTAAAACAAAAAACAAAATAGTAAAGATGTAGCCATTTAGGGGTTTATATTGTACATGTAAGCCATATAAATTGAACCCCCTTTAATCTTCTATATAAATTGAACCCCTTTAATCTTCTATGTTTTTTTTTTCTTCCTCTCCACCTTATATTACTTTTTATTTTTGTTAATTTTTTTATTTATATTTTAATATTTCATTAGAGTTGGGGTTTTGAAATTAGGAACTATTTTTTCTTTCTCCAACTCTTGTGTCCTCTTCATTAATAAAGCCTTTCCATACTTGGCAACTTTGCCTAGCGTACATCACACTACCTCATTTCTAGCATTCTACCCCAATAATAGATCGCTTCTATCACCGCACATATTTGGTACGATGGTAATTCCACAAGTATAAGAATTTGTGGAGTGTGAGACGTAAAAGCCGTAGTTCAAATTTCCACAAAAAAATTTCACACACATACATATACACATACATATATATATATATATATATATATTAGATTAAAGTAAAATTTTTACCTTAAAAAAAAATTAGCACCCTTCCGTAACAAGTGCCGACGATCTTAATTATCTAATCGTCGTACAAAACTGTCTTATTATCCCTGACATATCAACTTCTCATACATTAATAGTACTGCTTTAGCTTTACCGATTTCATCGTCTTGTAGCAATTGTTCTGACTCACGACGAGCCACGCTTTTACTATTTTGTCTATCCTATCCATACTCTGCACAATATAGTGATTTAATCCTAGCTTGTACCCTACACGCACAGATGTATTGATTCATCTGGCCACAGTCCTCTGTTTTGAATCATGGCCGGCCGTACACAATTTTGTCTATATTATTTATACTTTACACAGTATTTTTGTTACTGCAGTTAAACAACGTTTTTAGTATTTAAATAACATTATACGTAATTTTATACATTTGTTTATTTATATGTATTTTTAAAAAATATAAATAACATTATTCAAAATCTCTTACCAAATGAGCCATCAAGTGCCCGAAATGACCAATCACTACAAAAAAAAAAAATTTGAAGCTATACCTACGTTTTTAAACCACAGTTATACCTCCAAAAACCTCCGATATAGACTCAAATGAGCTATTCCAGCGTTTCCTTCCTTGTGCTGCCCAACAAGTGTAACACTACAAACAAACCATTTTGTGTCCCTTATGACTTAAATTCTTGTTTCTCAACAACAACAGTCTAATTGAATAAAAAAAAAAAAAACAACAATCTAAGGGGGTGTTTGGTATTATAACTTAAACAACAATTTTCAGTTTTTAGATAATATTACACGTATCTCTACATATTTTTTCACTCACACATATTTTTAAAAAATACAAACAACATTACTAAACAGATAAGGGACTCATTTCTTAGAGTTCATGGCCAAGAACTATTTAACTTGAAGCTTTCAAAAATGGACAAAAAAATACACTGAGCTTTGCACATGCAGCTTTGGATTCCCGCGTATGCAGCCTTGATATTGCGTGTACAAGGTATCAAGCTTGTGCACCTCGTACTATCAAAAGCCTTTTTGGGCACACTTTTTAACACACACAAGAATCGCCTCATAAATGTTTAAAAGAGGGAGTTTTGTAGATAAATTCAATTTTCTTACTTGGCCTAGACCTCTATAAAATTTGGGTTCTGTATTTAAATATTATTAATCCTTTGTGATTTTTTTGGTTTTGTTAGATTGGCTAAGTGAAGCAATCAAGAATCAAGTTTTTGGCTCTTGTTTGAGGTACTTTTTAGTTCTTGTTTGAGTTGTTTCTTTTAAATTCGTTTTTTTTTTTAATTTATTTATTTAGTTTTATTTCACTTTAGTTTTTCATATGCTCCTAGTGGTTTAGTTTAATATAAGTTTTAGTCGTTTTAATAGCTTTTTTCAGGTTAGAAACATGCCTTAGGATTTGAGTTGGAACTAGGTTATAGGTTCTGCCTCGGGGTGCATGCTCAAAGTCAATATTGTGTACACAACTTGAGGAGATTGCATACACAACCTTAGTTATACGTAGGCTTTCATGGAGGAAAATTATTGCATAGTTCGGAACTATACTTTTTACTTTTCACATAGAGAGGTGTCCTATAATGATTAAGACTCACCCCTATATGAAAGAGAGGGAGCACAGTCCCGGACTATGCAATAAAAGCCTTTCATAGAGGTCTTATAATTTTATATTATTGGAGGCTTTTTGTGTTCTAATAGTTTTTATTACAACTTATGAAAACTTTGGTTATTTTTAATTAATAAAGACTCGATAAGAGTGCAAATTAAAATAATTCAAAAGGTTATGGCTTTAATTAAAAAATTAGGATTTAATATGAAATAATTCCAAATTACATGGAAATTATGTAATTGACTAAAGTATTTAATTAAAAAGAATAGGAGTAACTATAAGTTTTAAAAGTCAACTTTTATTATATAATAATATATAGCGTATGAAGTATATGCTGTTATGCCCCTAAGCTTCTTTTTCACTGGCTAAATAATGATTTATATTATTATCATGCAATATGTTTTAGCAAAGCTAAAAAGAATCTTAAAATGTTAGTCCCACAAGCTACCGGATTTATTCAATTAATTCGATTGCAGTACTCATTGTTTAGTTCACCCACACCCAGCTTGACTGTTAATATTTATATTCTAAAAAGGCTTGCGTATGTAAATCGGATTTTAACATTTTATTTATCATCGGAAAAAGCTTCATGAAAGAATAATTTTTGACAAATTCAAATTCTCCTAAAACGTAGCTGACTGCAGCTTCTGCCATGTCTCAATTATCTACCAAGTGATGATTGATTCCCAAAAAAAAAAAAAAATATGTGTACAGTGGTATCGCAAAAGTCGATGAACTTAGAGCATCCACAGCAGTGGAGCTAAATTTTTAGCAATTTAGCTCCATCAAAAGTTATTTTATCTATTTTACCTACACACATACTACAGCAGTGGATCTATTTTAGCTTTCAGCATAATAAAATAATATAAACATCACAATAAAATATTATAACCACTACAATAAAATAATATATTCCACTACCAAAAAAATATTACACCACCAACCTCAACCACCTCTACCATCAACCACAGGCACAACCACCACCAACACCACCACCACCACCACCACTACCGGCAGTCCACAGCAAAAAAAAAAAAACCACAACAAGCACAAGCCCACTGCCACAAACACAAACACAAGCCCACTTGTATCATCACTGGGCAGCGAGGAGTGGATGGTAGAGGTGGGCGCTGGGTTGAGCTTCAATCGGCGATCGGCGCTGGGCAGCGAGGAGTGGTCGGTGCTGGGCTGGGCTTCGATCAGCGATCGGTGCTGAGGAGTGGTCGACGTTGGGTTGGGCTTCGATCGGCGATCGGCACTGGGCAGCGAGGAGTGGTCGGCGCTGAGATGGACTTCGATCGGCGATCAGCGCTGGGCAGTGAGGAGTGGTCGGCGCTGGGCTTTGGAGGACTGAGCAGAGAGGCCGGTTTGATTAAAATGGAGGACTGGAAGAGGAAGAAAGAAGTGACACCGGAGAGAGAGAGAAAAGAAAGAACAAGGAAAAAATATTTTTTTAATAAAAGAAGAGAGAGGAATTTAATAAAATAATATTTTTTTCCTTTTAGATGTTATGAACAGTGCACATCTAAATTTTTTAGATTTAGCTCCACTGCTGCAGCAAGATTTTTGTGTTTGTGGAGCTAAATTTTAGCATTATAGCATTATAGCTACACTGCTGCAAATGCTCTAACAAGTAGGACCATTTTTTATAAATGTGCCGTGGTCCTTGAATTCCCAATTTGTACATTTTACACTAGAGCGGTTCCTTCCTTCCCATTTGTTGACTGTAGTCTTCAGGTATTTTAGTTTAATTTAGTGGTATATATATTTTTTGAGATGAAGTTTAGTGGTATATATTGATTGGTCTTTTTTAAGAAGAATTATCAATTATATCCAATTTCAAATATTCTTGTAACAATTAAAAAAAAAAATTAACCAATAATCTTGAGCACTAGCATTGAAAAATGCTAATGCCATATTTAGGTCCTTTTTAGCATTTTATGGTTCAAAATGTGCTGCATCAAAGGATGCTAAACACAGGAATTGTAAAAAATTATACAATTGTGCTACAGTACAATTCTATCTTTAGAATTGTACTGTAGCACAATTGTAAAAAAAAAATATATATTTTAATCAACCCATAATTTCTCTCTCCTCCCATAAATTCTGTAATCTTCTCTCTCTTCATTCTCTCTTTCTCATCTGCTCTCTCCGTTCTCTTCATTCTCTCTTTCTCATCTGCTCATCTGCTCTTCAAGCACCGGTCACCGCTCCGTTCTCTTCATTCTCTCTTTCTCATCGGCTCATCTGCTCTTCAAGCACCGGTCACCGCTCATCTGCTCTTTCCTCTTTCAAACCCAAACATCATCCATCTCTTTCTCATCTGCTTTTTTTTTTTTTTTTGGCTATGACCGGGGCTTAAAAGAAGTGGTGGGTATGGCTGAGGTGAGTTGTGGGTCACGGAGATCGGAGTGGGTCATGGCGTGGGTCACGGAGATCGGAGATCGGAGTGGGTTTTTGGCTGTGACCGGTGTTTTTGGTTGTTTTTGGCGTGGGTCAGGTGTTTTTGGTTGTGGTTTTTGGTTGTTGTTGTGGTTTTTGTGCTTAAAGGGGTTGTGGGTCGTGGTTGGGTCTGGGGTTTGGGTCTTGGTTGGGTCGTGGGTGGGTTGTGGGTCCGGTGTTTGGGTCGTGGGTGACGGCGTGGGTGTGGTGGTTGTGGTTTTTGGCTGTGACCGGTGTTTTTGGGGCTGGTTTTTGGTTGTTTTTGGCTTGGGTCCGGTGTTTTTGGTTGTGGTTTTTTGAATGGGTTTGCTCCGGTGGGTTTCAAATCGGCGGTGTGGTTTCTGATCGGTGGCTTGGGTGGTGGGTGTGGTGGCCGTTGTTGGCTCTGGTTTGATGGATTGTGTGTGTGGCTGTGTGTGGCTTTGTTGATGGGTCTGTGTGTGTGGGGTTCTGTGAGATGAACCAATGCTAGAGGTTGAGGGAGGCTGAGGAAAAAAAAAAAAAAAAAAAAGGTTGGAAAGCCTAGGAAAGTGGAACTGAAAAAAAATATTGGTTAAAAAGAAATAATAAAAAAAGATTAAAGAATAATATTTTAATAAGAATAGAGTTTTAGGATGTGGGAGGTATTGTAAAATGGGATGGTATAAGTAATAAAGTGACTTTTTGGGATGGTATAATAGTATAGCATAGCATTTCTCAATGCTAGTGCTCTATAGCTATAATAAAGGAATGACTTCAAAAGAGAAGTATTGTTTGGTGAGATGCATTATTAGAGAACTTCATATTGTTGTACTGTATCACCCAGCAAAACCTTTTTGTTGTACTCTAAGGCTATACCTACCTAATTTAGGTTCACAAATATTTGTAACGAATTGCACCTGAATGCAGTGACAGAGTAAAAATAAATTCTCTTTGTGGAGCCGCCGTAATTAACCTTAATCTTTATACATATATAATATTTTATAAATTATATCTAATCACTCTATTTCTTAAAGAAACAAAACTACAAGCAATTTATATATCACTGGAATATATTTTGGGAGGATTATGATGTAATTTGCTTATTCATCAAAATGATGTAGTTTGCTTGGGTATTCTCTAGAAATATGCTTCCATCTATAATAACTTAACAATTTTGTGCCACAACTCGCCCGGTGACGAGTTGTAATTGAGAAAAGTGTAATGGTGGGTCATGTGAAGATGCACTTTTACCGATCACAAGTTGCCATATGGCGAATTGTAGCATAAAATTGTGTCAATTTATGTGTTCCTAGCACTACTCTTTTTCTAGGGACGGTAAGTCTAATTATAACATAAGGGGAAATAAAGAAATTTTAAAAATTTTTAGGGGCCTTGACTCTGTCAACATGTGGCTCCGCCACTTCCTGAAGTGAATATGCTTTCCTCTTTCTCTGCATTGGAACCAAACTAAAAACTGATTTATATTTGTGCAATTATGCAATATGAAGTAAAATAAGTAAGAAGATTATTAAAGTGGTCCTTTTTAGTCCTCCCAAGTTCCAACCAATAAAACATTGTCACTTTTGCAAATGTGATATTACCTGAGTTTGTTTGTTTGTTTGTTTTTTTATTTTTTTTTTTCTTTTGTTTTTTTTTTTTTTTTTTTTTTTTTTTTTTTTTTCCTTTGTGCTGATTGATTAAGAAGCTAACTCACACATATGCATAAATAACATTGTTTCATTAGTTGGAAATTTTGCTTCAAAAATCCCCCAATAGATCTAATAATATTTCCTTACTTTTGGCTTATAAATTAAAGAATATATTATATATGAAAAATAATAATAATAATAATAATAATAATAATAATAATAATAATAATAATAATAAGCGTGTATATATTGATTGATCCTAAGACACATGGATGATTCTTAGAAAAAATCTCATATGTGTTGGGCGCATAAGATCACTGTCTCACTAATGTGGGGCCCACCTGTCAATAAGACCGTGATCTCACTATAGGGTATCTATAGTGGCGTTTTTGACAAATGCCACTAAAGAGACGTTGCAATGCGATAATGACAGTTTTTTTTTTTGTAGTGAATGTAGGCTAAGGAATATGTGTAGATAATGACTCCAACATCCATTTTGATGCCGTGTGATCCTCATCCTCCCCTTGCAATCCTTTATATGAGGAGAGGTGCAGTGAGACAGATCACAAAATATGCTACTTTTCTACAACCATTCTTGGCAGATTGACTCAATATAGTTTAAGACTTAAGGAAATGAATTTAAGTGGGCATTTTTTAAATAGGTGAAAACACTATTTTGGTCTTTACATTTTGGGGTCACAGTCAATTTGGTCCATATTGTTAACTCACAAACAGAAAATACGTATGTGGCAAATGATGTGCATTGCTGGCACACTTGAATATGTAATTAATGCCATATAAAAGATGTGGACCAATTAAAGATTGCCGCGTCAATTAAATAAACACAGTAAGCTCCAACTCAACTAATCTATGTTTTCAACCCGGACAGATTTCACTTCTCCCATGACCCAAACAACCCTATCCATTACCTGTCAAACCAACCCATTCTCGACCACTTCATCTTTATCTTTATTGCTACGCCGCTTGCCACCGGTGCCAATATCTCCACAACTCGGCAACTTTCTTAGTGGCGCCTCCGAATCATCCTGCACCCATGCCGTCAAAAGATTTGGGAACACATCACGCTCCACAAACTCCAGGTCTCACTCCCTCAAAAGTTTTATTTGTGGACACTTTTCTATGATCACTTAATGAATTTTTAGTGTATCAAAATGTGGGAATAATCCTTTAAATGACTTTTACATGTTATGAGTTTATAATTTTTTGGACTCTTTTCTACAATACTTGTGTCTTTATCTCATTCTTATTCTCATATTTAACTAGTAACAATGATAAATTTGTATATATGTATCAAAATGTCAACATAAGATAAACCTATATAAATGATTTTAGTAGTAAATGTATGTTACTCTTCAAATTTCAAAATGGCACCTTCTTAGCCTCTTCAGAACTGCCGTGATGGATAATGTGATCTAGGTGAAATTATAAACCCACCTGATGGTGGATTCCACAGGTTGATCCAACATAGCAAAATTTCAAATCTAAAGGGAAAATGATTTGAATGTCCACACGTCCACTTTGATTTGAAACAGACTTCTAAAGTCAGCCAGTGGCCAGTGGCGTAGCAATGAAGATGAAGATGAAGGTTGAATTTGATTGACAAGTGATGAACGGGGCTGTTTGGGTCATGGGTGAAGTGGGATCTTTCTGGGGTTGAAAACTCAGATTAGTTGAGTTGCAGCTTTCTACGTTTTTTTTAATTGATGTGGCAATTTTTAATTGGTCCAAATCTTCTATATTACATTAATTACATATTTAAGTGCGCTAACACTGTACACTATTTGTCATATAAGCATTTTCCGTTAGTAAGTTAACGGTAAGGACCAAATTGAGTGTAAATTGAAAATAATAGGGACCAACCAAATTGAGTGTAAATTGAAAATAATAGGGACCAAATTGACTGGCACCAAATGTAGGGACCAACTTGATTGTGACCCCAAAATGTAGGAACCAAAATGGTGTTTTTGCCTTTTAAATATTAATTAAATAAATTTACTTAATACTAATCAAACTAAGGTTAATTTGGTGAATTACTACTAACCAAACGAAAGTTAATTTCATACAGAGAATTAAATATCGTCTTCAAGTATAAAATTTAACAAAATAAATGAAAATTTATTATTTTTTTAAAGATTTCTGATGGTATACTCTATCTTGGATATAAGATAATGCATGGTTAATTCAAGTTGAAATCAAATTTCAATTTTATATTTGGTGTTAAGAGAGATATAGAGATTGTTTGATGTGTGACTATGTAGGAGATTAGGTGATTGATGTTGACAATCTACTGTGTAAAATATTAGTTTACAAAAATTAAAACCTCAAGTTATTAGGGGAGACATATCATCATTGACAAAAAGTTTAGGGTTTCAATTGGATTAGCTTTCTATTGGTTTAGCATTTTGGAGGGTTTGTGAGAGAAGACAGAAGGAAAATACTAAAACTATTACAAATTTTACTCCAAAATGTTTACAAACTGATGTTGTAAGGACCGAGTTTGGATCCTTGACCCAAAGGATGAACAGGCTCAGGCCCAAAAAACTCAAAACAATAAATTTGTAGAGAGTGGGTTGGAAAATTGGGCTAGAATAAGTTGGATGACAAACAAAGAGGATTCAAGTGACAAGAACAGAAAGATGAATGGATTTCAACTAAAGAAAGTTGTAAGGTTGAATTTATTCAACCATCTAATTGGTTTTATTCCGTGCCAAATTTGCTTGTATTTCAGCATTTAGTAACCCTGTATTTAGGTGGGTTTGTTGTAAGGGTAGTGAGTGACATAGAGTGAAGTTTGCTCAAGAGTGTGCAAGAAAACAGAGACTCGCGGCTTGGCCTCGCGGGTGACTCGCGGCTGCAAGCCGCCAAACGCAGCACACATGCCAAGCATGCCGGAAGGTGAACAGTCATGCTAGCTGGAGCACTACAGGACAAAACAGGACAACTGGCCATACGGTTATCTCGCGACTGGATCTCGCGACTTAGTCAAGTCGCGAGCCACCCCTGTTTTGTAAAACCTGACGTTTCACATTTCTCTCCCACTCCAGTATAAATACCCATTTTACCCACAAATGTAAGAGAGCTTCCAGAGAGAATTTTGATAAAGAAACCCTAAAGAAAAACAAGATTGATTCACCCACAATCTATACATTAGAGTCTCTTCAAATCCCTCAACTCTCTTCCTCTCCATTGTCAAATCCTTGAGAGGCATTTTACCAAACCTTGGTCTCACCATATTCATCACTGTGAGAGGGCTGTTTGGATTTCTGGGAAGCAGTTAGGAAGGAACCAATCTTCATTGGTTGATGCTACGGTCTAGTAGCAGAATCCGGGAAGTTAGAAAAGAAAAAGGTTCGGCGCAACCTCGTTGGAGCAAGAAGCTTGGAGGGCTTAGGTGCACTGGGTAAATTAGGCTTGAAGGGTCTATTGCTGTCCATGTATCCCAACTATATTTTCTAGTGGATTGTTTACCGCTTGGAGGGCGGCAGAGAGGTTTTACGTCGAGGGTTTCGGTTTCCTCTTCGATAACACATCGCGTGTTGTCTTTGTGTTTGCATCTTCCTTTCCTTTTATCTTTACCTTTTATTATCTGCTGTGGGTTGTGATTTTAATTTGGCTTAGATAGTTTAACCAATTCTATATTGTAGTTTATGTTCATTTTCCGCACACTAGTTGTTTGACATAATGCTTGAATTGGTTAAGTTGTAATTTGGGGGTCTAAACGTTCAAGGGTGTTTATACACATATTTGAATTTTCAAAAGTCGTCCTCGATGAGGTCCGAGGAGATCAGTTCTTATATCTTTATCTTAAGTATGATTACAAATTTATTTCCTAATTGTTGCAGTGTTTCTCTTTTGATTTTTCCTCCCCCTTTCCATGGAGGGTCTCTTACATTATATAGTCCCCTTTGAACAATCTTGGTCCTCCACTTATTGATCATCTAAGCCACTACTTGAGTGCTTGTCCCATCGGACACCCCTTTAGACCCTTTGTGAGTGGGGGTAGCCAAGGTAGCATTGTTAGTGGTCTTCTTCACATTAATGCAACCAGGAAGTTAGCTGCAAAACATTTAATGCGGTGGCAGCAGCCTTTCCCTAGACATTTCTGGGCTTCCATCCCTCTTGTATGTTTATATTGCACGTCCCTATTAGTGAAATTTCTTGGAATGTCACCTTGAATGATAGGATGTACATTTGACCTGTGCTTGACTTATCCAAGAGACAAACCTCGAACTACCTTTCCCAACCTTTTCACTTGCACGTTACTTATGGGACTCTGAACTTAACGCCCTCACTATTGCTTATTCGTCCTCGGACCTATCAACGTCCTCGGCCAAAGGCCAAGGCCCAATATACAATCCTGGGCCCTTATCCCTACAGATGTGTTAATAAATATGATTTGTGAACTTTATCAATTTAAGTAGTAAATGTTTAAATTACTTTTTTTTTAAGGAAATTTTAAATTACTTTTTTTTAATAATTGGTGACACATTAATTTGTAAATCTTATATAGTAAAATTTGTAAAAATCCTAGTATCACTCATGAGAAAAAATAGTGTATATCCAATTGAAAAAAAGAAAAGGAATTATTATCATAAAATTTTGGACATTTTTATAATGGAGGGTGAGGCCTTTTTATGAAGGGGTGAGACTTTCAAATGGAATAATACAACATATTCATTCTTTACAATTTACATGCACATTTAGTTTTTTTGTGGTAATATAATGTACCTAAAAAATGCGCCAAGAGAGGAGTGTTGCAATACTTTGGGATACATGGCAAAGTTTTAATAATATACATTAAACCAATGGTCATACGATCCAAAGGTTAGATTCAGAGTCAGATCCCCATATTTAAACTAAACCCCCCATTAAAAAAAACTGCACTCCGTACTATTATTATGCATCAAGGAAGGGAAGTTCAAAAATGTATGTTTCACTTTCAGATGCAAAAGGAAAATAACGTTATCTTTTCTTGCAAAATGGATTATTATCATTTTAAAGGCCATACCATGCATTTGAAGTTAACTTCCATCATGGTTCATGTTACCACGATGTGATGGCAACATGAGTCTCACGTGAGACCTAATCAATGTACATGTGCAGAGTATATATGAAGTTACAGTTGCAACACAATAGTCTCATCATGCCGACCGGGACCGACTTGACCAGATCGGATGGCCAAAATTTCAACCCGCCGCCGACTGAAGTGGCTGATCGGATTGGGCGGATCTCACCTTCAACGGATGGCAGTCGGTTCGGTTGGAGTTGTAGATCTCAAAATCGGCCAAAATCCGGCCAGTTAACGGTGATATGGGCAAAAAATCGGTGATATTTTCGCCGGATTTTCGTTGGGTTATCGCCGGACTTGGCGAAATCTCACCAGATTTGGCGAGATCTCACTAGATCTAGTGAGATCTCACCAAATCCGGTGGAGATTCCATGGATCTAGCTAAGATCTCACCGGATTTAAAAAATTTTTCCGGAAATTGTTCTTTTGATCGTTCGGTCGGGTTTCTTCGAGTTTTAGGGAGAAAACCTGCCAATCAACCTGCTGTTTTCGTATTCTGAAGGCGGAGACCCGCTGCCGACCGTCACCGGCAACGGGTCGGCCAGTTCTCGGGCCGGATCGAACGGGTTGGCCGGGTGGGTCGGGTATCGGTTGCTGTTGGACACCCCTCATGTGAGTACCACATTGTTTGGAACTGATCTACTTATTTATATAAAGTTATAAACCAAACCCGTGAGTTTAAATAATTTAACGTTGTACCTACCTTGGTTGCTAGATCAATTCAAGGATTATTAAAGCATTTAGATTAACTTTCTCATTGACTATTTGATAATAAACAGCAATTGGGACATCCACATTAATTTCAACACACTATCAACAACTCGATGCGAGGATGGAAAGCGAACATTTGGTTAGTTGCAGGAAATGGCATAGATAGTATGCATCAAACAGATAAGAGCAACCGCATCAGCATGTCTAAAAGATTTCGGCTATTTTACACAAAAAACCTACTTTTTCTATTTTACACCATCACTTTTACAAAACATCCACATCAGTTTATCTATTTTACAAGATATTTCAATAAAATATTCGTTCTTCATCAATTTTTTATTATTTTCCCTAATGGTCATTCTTTTTTAATTTAAACTTATATTTTAAGTAAACTACCAACACCGGTGGCTCGGCCAATGGAGCTACTTATGGTGGAGGTTTGATGGCCGAACTGCCAAAATAGTGGCTCCGACGAACGCCGCCGGATTCATCTCGCTGCCCACCATACCGCCGAATAGTGACCCACCGGTGGGTGGATTGTTAAAATAGTGGCTTCGACGAACGCTGTTGGAGCCCAAACTACCAAAATAGTGGCTTTGGTGACCGCCGGCAGATTGGTGTCTCCGACCATCGTACTGCCATCATCGGTGGGCCGACTGTTGTAATAGTAGCTCCGATGACCGCCGTTGAATTGATGTCTTCGACCACCATACTGCTAGAATCGGTGACCGAACCGCCGGAATAGTGGCTCCGACGACCGCCGTCTAATTGGTGTCAAGTAACCCAACGATCATATTTTTGTTTTTGACCCAACGGTTATAATTTTTAAATTTATATCCACCAGTCATAATTTTGAAATTCAAATGGTAAATTCAAACCTAACTGTCATTTTTTATTTTAATTTTGACCCAACGATTATAATTTTGAAATTTATATTCACCAGTCATAATTGAGAAATTCAAACCTAAAGGTCATATTTTTTAACTTTAAACCCAATGTTAAGTTCAAACCTAAAGGTCATATTGCCAAAGGGCGTGCTTCTCCGGTTAATTATTTGATAAATAGTAATGACTATTCGATGGGGTATTATCTTGTAGATGATATATATCCATCATGGGCAACATTTGTCAAAACAATTCCAACACCACAAGACCGTAAAAAACAACATTTTTCTTCCACACAAGAGGCGTCCAGGAAGGATGTCGAACATGCATTTGGAGTGGTTCAAGCGCAATTTGCAATTGTGCTCGGGCCTGCACGTTTTTTCCACCTTGAAAAGCTTAAGGACATTATGATGGCATGTATAATATGGCATAATATGATTGCTGAAGATGAGCGACATACTTACCTTGGAGCAAATGACTTTGATTATGATCAAATCGATGATAGTGGACCTGAACCGATGTCACATAATCCCACTTGTAACCTTATGCAATTCATTGAACGTCATAATTCTATTAGAGATAGAGTAATTCATTCTCAACTTCAAGTGGATCTCGTTGAGCATCTATGGCAACTACAAGGCCAGTCGTAGGAATTTGGAATTCTAAATTTCTAAGTATTACTACTTTTATTTAATGTGAACCTTCATTGGAATTTGAAATTTACTAAGTTTAATATTAGAATAAAAATTTCAAATTGCAGTCCTTTGATGTGCTATGAGATTATTAATCTGAATTAGCGAAATGAAGGAACGCTTCACAGCTTCAAAAGGCCTGTAATGTGTGTATTTGCTTTCTTGTAATGCCAAGAAAGATTGGAAGTTCATGAATTCTAAATAAGATTTTAATGATTTTCAAAGACATGAAAATGTTTGGGGGTCCATTATAGGATTTTCCAACACTAACCTTCAAGAGAAGGAGCATTATCAGCCTCAAGAACAATCTTGGTATTTCAAGAACGCAATTCTTACAGCAATGCAATTCTTACAACATAATCTACTCCAAATCCAATAGAATTAAGCTATATTTTTTTTACAAAAGCTCTCAGTAATTTCCACATTACTGACAAAGCATATTAGTTTATGAAAACAATCTAATATTTATATGAGCTAAAAAATGATTATGTAAAAATAAAATAAAACTACACCAAAGGCAACCTGATAAAACTACACAATTTTAAACAATTTATGCCAACAAATAAAACTACAATTAAAACTACCCAACAAAGAACTATTTATGCCAAGCTGATCATTGCAACAATCACCAAAGGCAATGCTCCTATCTTCAGCAGCATTGGTGGAGGCAGAAGTCAAGACCAGAGCTACTCTGGCCTTTGCCTAAGTTGCTGAGTGCAAAAGGGAACAACCTTTTCATCCCTTCCAATCAAAAAATCATTCACCAAGGCAAACCAGTACATCCCAAGCACCAAACTATCACATACCATTAAATTTACATTCAAATAGCATATAGAACCAATAAAATCAGCACATATTATTTCATAAGTAATCAAGTAAGAGACTAAAGGAGCTACAATAGTAAATCTAGTCTTCATCAATGGTTTCAATTGCCAGAATCCAACCAACATACAAGTACAGCCAGACATACACAAATCATAAACCATGGTAGCAAGTACAAACCACCTTCAACAGACAAAACAAGCAAAAAGAATGACAAATTATCCAAGTGCTATTATCCTTGCACAAATTATCTTGTATAGAATGACAAAAACAGAGACATTGCTTCACCCAAAACAGAACGACAAGAACATAATTACAAATTAAATTGAATAATCAAGTGCTATTGTCCGTGCACAATACAAAATTTACAACATTAATATTACTTTTATACATAGTTTTTGTATCATTAATCTACAAAAGTAAAAAATTGAAACTAATGAGAATCATAAAACTAAAGGTGCATTGATGTACAATACATATTAGATGTTGAGTCGAAATACCTTGTCATGCTCAGTTTTACCTAGGAGTGGCAAAATTGGACATAACTCGCGAACCTGACACAACACGACACAAAATTAGTAGGTTATGGGTTAAGGCTTAATGAGTTCGTGTCATATTTAGGTTGACATGATTGACCCGTTTAATAAACGGGTTGGGTTAGTGTTCAACACATAGAACCCGTTTGACTCATCTGACCCGTTTAATTAAATGATATTTTACCAATATACCCTTCAAAGTCTAGGTATATAAACTTATCTAGTTATTGTGGTTTATTTTCTTTAACATATTGTGATTGATTATTTATGATATTGGGATATGCTTTAATTTTGAATGATTATTTGTGATATAGTTACTCGTTAATTCTAAATTATATATTAAAAATATTTATTTGTTTGTTTTTTCATAATTTTTTTTTTCATTTTGATAAAATCTGAAAAACAGGTCGACATGATTGACCCATTTAATAAATGGGTCGTGTTAGGGTTGAAGAATCTTAACCCGTTTAATAAACAAGTTGGTTTAGTGTTGACTTATATAGTCAGATACTCATGAGTTGACACGACACGAACCCGACACGCGAACACGAATTGCCACCCCTAGTTTTACCACTTTCATTCCGGTTCTCAATTTGGGCCAAGTATCCACAAAACTTGTTGGTCTTCCTTTGAATTGTTGACCACCGACTATTTAAAGAATCTTTGGAGCGGTTGGAAGGTGGACCAAATTCTATCCCAAAATGTTGTGTGTTTTTGGTCCGTTGATGTCACAACATCTAAGCTAACATTGAGCCACACCGACATTAGTTTAATATCTTCACCTATGGTGAAGTTGTTTCCCCGTTGACTTCTCTTAATAGTTGATTTTTTTGCAATAGAGTGTGTAGATTGTCCCATTTCAACTTGGGGTGGAGATTGCTGGACATTCACATCTGAATACGAAATGGACATCAAAATAGTATTGTCAAAAGACTCAAAACCTTGTTTCTTATCTTGTAAAATGTCAAGGAAGAATGGATTTTGCAAGTCCATCACCAAACACCAAAGTAATTCAGAAGTAGCACTAATAAGCAACAAAATTGAAGTTGAAATTTATCTACTAGATAATGCAGGGGGAAAGAATTGACAGAGGTAGGTAAGTTACCAGTACTTCTAAACCAATCAGAACACACTCATCCGTGTGTGAACCATTGCTCCACAGGTAGAGACATACTAGGTAGTTCTTTCATGGCCAACAAACAGTATATGTTTCTCAAGTATATCCCAAAGAAACATCCAAAATCAATGTAAAACCTTTAACATCAGGTTGAAGTAGTTTATAACTAAGTAATATGAGACTCCACCAAATGTCAATGCTAGCCATACATTCAAGAACCATTCCTTCCTACGCTAATAGGACATGAAGAAGGAAAATGATTTTTTTTTAAATAAAATAAAAGAAAGCAATATGATAAGATTATCCACCTATTTCCATATTGGAAGAAACACCAATATTAGTGTATAAATAGCACTTGGATTAGCTTATTTCTGTTGGCTTATTTGCCTATGTACAGATTTTTAAAGCCTTTTTTTTTTTTTTTTTTTTTCAGGTACAATTGTACTTTTATGAACTTTCAAAAAATTAGCAAATAATCTTTTAACGCACTAATGTGCCTAAGATCTAGTATCATAGAATTGGAGACTTACAGTAGAAATTTATGCAAAAAGCTAGGTGCAGATAAATTTCCAACCTAAATAGTAAGACTCTCAAGCAGTCTCTAAAGAATCTGAACTGAGTTAAATTCTGAAACACAAGGTCCAAATGTGAATTGCCCACATCCCAATCTTCAACAAAGACTGGCCTAAGTGACAGGTAGTGTAAAGAGTACTCCATACACTACAGACCCAATAATTTATTTTGAATAAGAAGTTACCTTCAAATTTTTAACTACATTCTATTCAAGCTTTTTTAGACAAGCAAGATCAATATCCAACACAAGAATAGATTTTATATCACTCAATCTATTATAGCATAAGCAAACATGCCCCAATCCCCCGAGAGGCCCAATGAAAGAAACCTTGTTTCATGCCCTCACTTGAAACAAGAAACTCCCAAGAAACCCTAAAAAAAATTAGTTTAGAGAAACTCCCAAGAATCTTTCTTGAAACCATAAAACAAAAAAACCCTAAAATCTCAATGAGAAAAGCCCATACCCTTTTAGAGAAATTTGCCCAAAAGTCTGTCAATAGAGATACCTCCAAGTTGATCCATCCTCCTCACGGAGTTGCAAAACCCCCAAACCAATTGCATCATTTCTCGTGGTGATGAGAATGAGCAAGAGCTGCCGAGAAGCAAATGAAGAGAGAAGATGAGAGGAAGTGCTTAGGAATGAAACAGGGAGAGACTATTGAGAGGTGTTGGTGTTGCTCAGGTGAGAGGAGAGAGAAAAAAAGAGTGAAATAGGTCTTTTATAGTATATGAAAATAATATTAAAATAATAGATGGAAGAGCTACAGTAACCGTGCATACAATTGTGCATAAATGAACAATTTTACACCCATTGATATGAGTTTTTTTGGGGTCAAAATGTGTAAAATGAATAACTTTTTCTATTTTGCAAGACTTTACACATGCTGATGTGGTTGCTCTTAGGGGACAATTCACAATTATGTGTTAGTTTTCATAGGATATACAATTAATGGGAGAGCAATTTTGAGACACAAAAGCAGACCAACAATATAACCATCTCTTCTTGATCTCAGTGTAAAGCCTTTCATTTGGGCTAGTTCTGCCCGTATACAGTGTACAAAACAAGAAAAAAAAATCATAGAAGGAATCTTACTTTCCATTTATCTGCAATTACAATCCCCCCCTATTCTTTATTGACAAACAGATGCATTTTGAAGTGTAAACAAAAAAATTGCGACGAAGCAGTTCATGAAGACCATTGATCAGGTACAGTGAGAAAATAGGTAGTCATCGCCTTACGGAATCTTTTCTTGTATTGTTTGGGAGAAATAATGGTGGGGGAAGCATTTTTTGGACCACCAAGTATCCCAGATGCCTTCACCCATGTCTCCAAATGTTTGTCCCAGGTATACTGTCTCATGAAATCAATGATCCCTAAAACCAGCTCTTTGCGTACGTCGTCCACCCCAACCAGCAGGGAATAGTCCATAACATCCACAGACTAAAGAAACATGAGATGGGAAAAAAAATCATTATATATTAAATAATGCTTTAATGACAACAAAATCTAAAAGCCATTTTATGATTTTTTTTTGGGAATCCTATCCAATTCCAACCTTACACTTTATATTTAGGTAAAATATTGACAATAACCAGACACCATGGATTTCATATTGGCATTACCTCCCATGGACTTTACAAATGGGCAAAAGATCCTGTTGGCAGATTTAACTGTGTTGAACAATATTTTGGCATAGTTATCCATTTCAAGTTATTAAGCTCAAAACCAAATAAAATGTTCTACATATAACTAGCTACTTGATTCGAATTTAAATTGAACAGATGCATCATTAGAAATATGAAACCAAGGGGATGTTAATGATTTCTAAAACCTCAAAAGAGTGAGGCTCTATTTGGTACATGATCTTAAACACATGTTTTCAGTTTTTAAACAATATTACTCGTATTTTCACATAACTTTTTAACCCATACATATTTTCAAAAAAACTAAAAACTGTTATTTAAATATATGTACCAAATGGATCCTAAGTTTCAAAAACTTGGGGAATGGACTTAAAAAATAAAATAAAAAAACAAAAAAAAAACCTAGGGAATGTCAATGTGGACCATAGAGTAAGTTTCAAAATCCTAAGGAATGTCAATGTGGAGCATATCCACAATTATAAGACAAATTAAGCCATTAACTTTTGTTCTGATTTCAGTTGGGATCAAATTTGATGTTATTATAACAATTAGAAGATTAAAAATTAAATTAAAAAAAAATAAAAAATAAAAAGATTACCGCCAAAAACGATGTATCATTCCAGACAGCTCTTTCTAGAATTCTCTTTGCCTGGCTTCCAACAAATATAGGTTTTGTTCGTAATGTTTCCAACAAATTCATATCTAGCAGTACTTTGTTTGTCCCTGTTGTGTCTGAATTATAACGAGCTCGTGTAGAGCCCTTGAGATCATAAACCCTTGAGATATCTCTCTTGAAAAAAAGGTTCTCCATCACCATCAAATCCATTTTTGTTTTCTTACCACCTTTTAGATGTTTTACAGAGACCTGCTATCACATCACTAAGATGAGAATCACAAGAAGATAGATACTACTGTTGGTCTTTGCATCATATACCCCGATTAACCCACGCAAGTGCAGGCACACACACACACACGCCAAACAAGCAAAGAGTTAGGCCTAACCTGATAAATGCCAAGAATTTTTGCAAGGCAAGTTTGGCTTTTCGAGCTAATAGACTCTGTCAAATATTTAAAATATTGAGGTGCAAAATCCGCAAAGGAATCCAACTCTGTTTTTGTAACCTGTTTTATAATGAATCTTTCATCCAATGACTTGGCAAAATATACATTGCTTTTCCCCCCTTGTGCACTCCATGTCCTGCAGCGGCTCAAGGATCGCACAAAATCCACTTCACTAGGGCAGCATTTTTTTCTTAGAGAGTTAAATTGCTTGGCAAAATAACAAGTGACTGAAAACTTTACTTTGCCTCCGGCAGTTGAAAACTCATCCTCAAAAAATATTTTTAAATGTGGAGGTCTTTTGGGATCTTTAAAAAACGTACCCATTGATGATGAAGCAACTTCAGATCCATAACTACCATAATGAATATAATCAAACTCCAAAGACCTAAAAGATTGCCAGGCAGAAAAGGTGGAAACTGCAGAATCTTCTTTACTGCTCTCATGGGGACTCCAGCTTCCCTCATGCTCATTCAACTTATCAGCAACCCAATCATTATACTCCTTGGAACTAAGGGCATACGAGATTATACTAGTGGGTTCATTTTCATAAACGGCAATAACTAAATCACTGTGGCCAGTTTGCGTAAGCAGCAGCCGAGCTCCTTCAGCCATATGAGATGCGGAGGAGATAAGTGATGGTGTGGAACTGACATTTAAGTTTAACTTCCGTGTCTTCCATGGCAGCATTTGGGAGTAAGTCCTCATTATATTGGAAACAGGATCTCTCACCATACTCCTGTAATATCCAGAGGCATGGGAAGATCTAAGTATCGACAAACGCAAGGTAGAGGGAGGCAATCCCTTCCGGATTCTTTCTTGGACTCGTAATGCAGAATCAAAAGCACGAACTCTCATTCGCGACATTAACCTTCTAAAAGGGGGTTTACCATTTTGACTAATCTGCCTGACAGATCCAGCTTGGAGTTCATCTGCATGTGATGAATGAAGTTGAGCTTTCATTGCAGGTTGATTAGTACCAGTCCAAGCAGAATCTATTCTCTCAGATATAGTAGACTCATTGGGCGATAAGCTTTCACTTAGTGTCTTATTTACACTAACTTCCACATCTGAATGTTTTTCCTCCTCTCTGACATGATGATGACATGTGGTTAACATCGAGTCTACAGCAACAGAAGGTTCAAAGGCTGGTACATTAGGCTGCTCCTGCTCTGACTGCAAATTGTTGCCAAGAGACTCATGTAATTTTGAAGAGTCAGAATCTTCATGCCCAGTGCCAAGCATGCCATCCTTGTGTGATAACTCACTCTTCAGCTCTTTCAGCTGGGCATAAGATGCATCCCCTTGTGCAGCCTTTGAAATAGAACTCTTTTTAAGTAGAGAGTCCAATGAACAAAGCCGCTGATCCCAAACATGTGAACCAACTAAAAGAGAGCGTCTCAAGCGATTCAATTCCAGAATGTCTCCAGCCAGCCAGTCTGGCTGTGAAGTCTCCATAATAGCCGGTCGAAGCAAACCCTATTAAAGAGGAGACAATTATAAGCTGAGAATAATATTACTTGAAAATCAAAATAAGAAAACACAGGCACTCTACAAGGTTTTAGAACCAGGAATCCTGTAATGAGAATATCAAATATTGTCAGTACATACATTGTAATCATTTCTTTCCTTTTTAAGCAAGTCTTTCAGCTCCATGATGTGGCCCTGTAATTCCTTCGTGTCCGAACATTCATTTCCAAAAGCCTTACATTTTTCTTCCAAGCTATCAAGTACATCAGATATCTCGGCATACAAGGTCTCCATTTTACGGACAAGCTGTAGCAAAAGGTAGTAGGTTACTAAAATAGTGATCCCAAATACTCGCAAAAGCTACTATATTAGCTTTATGTTTACTTATTTAGCATCAGTTCAAAATAATTGGGTAAATAAAATTTCAGGTTCATAAACACCTCTGCAGCCTCTTTTCTTGTCCACTCATATTGAACATGGCCATTGAATTCAAGCACTGACGGTGGCAAATGAACAGAAAGAATATCGATAGGGGAATACCGGAAAAATGCAACCATGCTCCCAAACCTGTTGAATTTGATTGTCAACAACCACTAATGTGGCATTCAACAATTGAAATTCAAAAAGAGTTCCAAATCTGATAGAAGTTACCCATAGTAACGGAGACAGTCCCTTCGCAATGAATGACCACAGGGTGCAACAAGATTAGCAGTTGCATGGTTTGAAAAGCTAAGTTCCAAGAACTTTCCAAAAGAAAGTCCCCAGGCAGCATCTGACATAACCACTCTACGAGTAGCTGGTGGAACTCTATTCACATGGGCACACCTTAGGCATCGGTGCCACATCCAGATCTTACCATCCCGTTCCCCAGGTAGTCTTATATCCGGAAGGCATCTAACATTGATTGTTAACTTTCCCTGTCGATGGGTGTAACATAGGACATGGGCCTCAACCGGCACTTTACATGATCGACAGCAACATGCCTGGCAATTACAAGCTCTGTTAACCAACATAATTCCACTTTATAACTGAAATTTAGTAAAAGAGAATAAATAAAAGAAGTTTAAAGGAAAGGAAACCCAAAAATATTTACCTGGTCAAACAAGTCATCACGCAGATATCTTCCTAGAGGCTTATCAAAATAACCATAAAACTTTATGCGCAGGGGCCGAGAGCGTTCACATACAATTCCTTTCAGCACACAATGGCTTGAAAATGATACCAATATACTCTGGTGAGTTTCAGTGGCTGAAAAGTATTCACTAGAGACTTCATTTTCATCAGCCCTTTCAGATCTTATAGATCCATTCATCTCCCCAGCAAGCGTCTCATCTTGGGCTATTGATTCTTGTGGTTCTTTTTGGGAAAGATTTCTCATAACAGAAGGAAGCACTCTGGGCCCTTTAAAGTCCTCACACTGATTTAAAGTGCTCGACTCCAAACCCACACTAGATGCTGCATTTGCAACCCTACAGTTCATGGACCCAGTTGGATGAACAGGGTCAAGATGCCTACCCAATAATTCCAATCATTCAGGTGTGTTTGGTATTTATGTTTAAATCATTGTTTTTCGTTGAACATCACAACATATATTTATGTTTTTAACCCATGTATTTTCACAACAAACAAATATACTAGAAATTTCTTGGGAAAGAGGCCCTCAGTTTCCGTACTGAGACCCACAATTTCTTCATCTTGAAGTCATCGGTCACTTATGGGCAACTGGTTGAAGCAAAAGAATTAGGGACTACAGAAATAACTAGATCAGGCGTCGTTGTCCTTGTTGGGTGCAGCACCGTGTGGGTCCAACCCAAATGCATTGGTCAAAGCTCAATTAGTGACCTTGCTTCCCTCCCTCAAAGCTTCCCAAATCAGTTTTTGGTTTAATGAAAAGCTGGTCAGGGCGTGTTTGGATCAGTTTTATGCATATGTTTTGGCGTCCGTTCCGATTTGTTTATTAGAATAGAATATTTCGACACCGACTTATTTTAAATACCGTTTTGGGATTTACCGTTTTATAAATAAATATATATATAGTAATTAATAAAAAACAGATTTATTATTCATTTCTATTATTAAGCCAAATGTTATAAATTAATGAATTTAATATAGTTTTTTAAAAGAAAATCATAATATTAAAGTGATTTTTTTTTTTTGAGAAGATAAAAAGTAATTGGGTTAATTATTAAAAAAATCAAGTTTTTGGTTTTTTTGGTAAATAAACAAACATAGTGGGATACTTAAAAACCATGAAGCTTCCTAGAATCTTCCTTTCAACTTAAACTCCACCCACTATCTGCCAGGTGCATCATTGAGTTCTCTACTCCTATTCCTCATTTCAAAATCTTATCACTTATATTTCATTTCTCACTTTATGTCTTAGAAAGTTTAGAGACGCAACAGTAGTGCAGATTGCAAAACTGAGGAAGACCAATTTCAAAGTAGTGCAAACTGGTAGCAGATCTGAACTGGAGTTCACGTTTATGGTGAAGGAATTATAAAAAAAAAAAAAAAAGGCTATAACTTCATTCCGGCCGAAACTTCAATTTCGGCCGGAATTCACAAAAATATCCCGAAATGGCCGAAATTGACCAGAACGGCCCGAAATTTAATCCAAGATGGAACAGGGTGGTTTCTAATTCTAGTTTGCATACCAGAATGGTATTTTCTGGCCATTCTGGCCGGAATGGAACAGAATTAATAACAATGATTTGGACACACTGAGGAGAAAAGAAGGAAAAGAAAAGAAAGGTCTTTTGGCCATTGTGTGATGCAGCGTGAGATACATACACTCAGAGAGAGAGAGTTGAAGTATTGGAGAGAGCCATTCGACCCTTGTGAGAAAAATACAAGTGAGAGCTTTAGGAGGTGCAATCTGAAGAGATAGAGAGAAACATAGTGAGAGTGTGAGGGTGAAAAAGAAAAAAATAGAAATTTTTCTTTGCTAAGCTAGTTAGAGTGTTATTGTCTCTCAAAATGGAGGTTCGACTGATTATATTTTCCCCTTTAGACTAAGGGTTTTATAATGGAGTCGCCACTTATTTAATTATTGGAATAAATAAGAAAACCAAAATTGAAAAATTCCTCATTTTATTAATTTGAAATTGAATTTACATTGATCATAGGAAATTACATGACTTTGGTCCTAGATACAATCTAAGATAAAGTACATGACTTTGTTTCCTAGTTACAATCTATAAATCGAAAATTACATGGATAAGCATTTGCTTTACTAACCCTTGATCTAAGTTCGGAGGGTATGTTACAAGGTGGGAAGGTGTTAGGCACCCACCTTGCCTAGTGAAACTGGTCTTCTAGACTATGGTGGCCAACATTCATATCATATCATCCAACATGTTATCAATCAATTTGCATGTTGAATTTAAAATGTGTGCATGTGATAAACCCTAATTCAATTTATTAAGCATTTCATTTGAATTGAGAAATAAATTCTAGTGAATGTGTATAGATGGTAATATCCTAGATTCAAGAATTTAAAAGAATTATTAAACAAACATCTTTTTCATGTTTTTTATGTGGATTTAAGATCGAAACTAGTGTTATGCATGAACATGAGATGAATAACCAAGAACATGTGAAGAACACATAAGAACATTTAAGAACATTCAAACATATTCAAGAGAATTTAAATAGTTATTATCATGCTTTAATTCTAAATTCTTATCATGGCAACACAAAAACAAGTTAAAGAAAGGGATTATACTTTCATGCAAGATTCATATGGTGGAGGAGGAGACTCTTGGTAAAGGTCCTAAGGGTGGAGGAAAAGAAGAGTTAGAAGAAGAAGAGTGAATCTCACTCAATACCTTGAGTTTCAGGAAGATCAAGATATGACAAGACTACTTAATTTCACTAGAACTCAAGAGAAGAGAAGGGAGAGGGTTTTTTGTGTGCCTTGAAATGAAGGAGAGGGGAGTTTATATAGTAGTGGTGGAGGAAATATGAATGGAAGGTCATTTAATGAGGGTTGACAAAGAATCATGAACCTAGACCTCATTTTAGCCTTGGGGGAAATCTGGTGCATTAAATAGAAAGATTGGTGGGAGTGAGGAGCAAGCCACAATTCGGTTTTCCCGTAGTTAATGTAACAGCTTGTAGAGCCAATTTCGAATAATCATATCTGACTCAATTCTGATCGGAATTGTCTTGTTCTTGTGGTCAAATTGAAGCCTCGGATGTCTAGTTTATGAGAAAATTAACCTCATTTACAGATTCAAAATATTCTGAGAGATATCGATGAAATGGTGAGCAGAGGTCATTTGTTAGAAAATGATTTCAACACAATTAACATTAATAGGTCCAAAATTAGCTCCCAATTAACATTAAATGGCTCTAATCACTCCCATTTCAGACTTAATTGGTTCCAAATTTACCCTAATTAAAAGATAATTGCACAAATTACTCATTGAATAATTAATGTTTAACTATCTAATTAATTAGGTGTGTGCAACCCTACCATAAAATGTAATCCTAACCAATTAAATTATGACACATCATCATTCTCAAATTGATTATACTTATAATCAATTGAGATCAATTGTTCATAATCACATATGGTAGAACTCAATTTGTGATAGTGCATCTCGGACATTAGAACTTGATTTGATGATAACTTTCAATCTGATAGTCCGATTAGGGCTTATGACCGGTTGATTTGATCGTTACAACATCAAGATCATTTTGGTGAAATGAGATTAAGAATCTAGTGATCAGAATCAAGATGCATATTTCCAAAGTGAAATTACCCATTTACCCTCCATGTGAGGTTAAATGCAGGTTGCAAAATGGGGTGTCAACATCAAGGAAGATTTTGCTTCGAGCTCTGTGGTGAGATTGTATTTACTCCTTAGGATTTATTTGTTATATATTCAATTTATTATGGGCTCAAGTTTGGTATAAACTTGAGAGTTGTAATCTCTATTTCATAGTAGATATTTTTCAAAGCTATCTCATGGTTTTTTTTCTACATCGTAGGGTTTTTCACGTAAAATTTAGTGTTATTGTATGGTTGTGTTTTATTGGTACTTGCTGAAATTTGTGTTCCCATATATATTGCTATTTTTAGATAGTCATTAATTTTAATTCACACATAATCATTGAGGAGACTTAAGATTTTTCCCCAAGAAGAGCTATATATTTTCCAACTTGACCCTTTTAAAAAAAAAATCATGATCAGCACTTTAGTATGGAATTCGTCATGACCAGTACTTTAGTACTTTAGTATGACCCTAGATTCTCAATATTCAACCTTTAACGATTATAAACTATGATAACCAGAATAAACACAGAAGCTAATTAAGCCAAGCTCTAAGAACTACAGACACTTTATTTTTGGGTGTTATATATGTGTTGTAACGGTGTCTTATTTACTGTTTCATGTTTTAAGGCCTATTTGGTAATATTGTTCTAGTAATATTGTTTAAGTGTTGTGAAAATATGTGTTGTATTGTTTAAACAACGAAAATTGTTGATTAAAAAACACAACCAAATAGGTCCTTAATTTTTCAAAAATTGCCCGTATTAATATATCTTACCCGTAGCTGTGTCCATGCATCTTAAGCCAAGCTCTTAAAACTAAAGAAAAATAATAAATTTTACGAATGGATCTAAACAAACTAATACCTCAAGAAAAATGTCTTTTAGTGAAGTGCTTTTGACAGATCCAAAAAGCCCTCTAAAAAAAAAAAAACTATTTATGAGGGAAAAATAAAGTCTTCGCAAATACTTGGTAAAATGGGAAACCATTTGTGACCAACATGAAAAATACTGTCACAATTATATTTGTAGCCATCACAAATGCTAATATTTTGGAGGCAATTTTTCCTGGCATAATATTTGCTAAGGGATAGTTAAAAATCTTTTACAAAACTGTATTATTTGTGACTACAATATAATGTTTTGCACCCTATTAAATGGAAAATTCTTAGGTACTCTTGGAGTACGGAAAAATGGTGCTCCCTCCTAAATCTCACATTCATGGTGGATTCCACCATGAATTTAATGAGTGAACCCTATCATGAATATGAGAAGAGAGAGCATCATTCTCTGTACTCTCAGAGTACTTCAGAATTACTCCTATTAAACAACCCTCTAGTTTTTAGTTCCTCTTTGATGTAGACGTGAAGTCACAAAAAACTAACATAACTCTTTGATGAAGGCAAGAAGCTACAAAGAAACAGAATATGTCTTTCTCAACTAGGTGGCTACTACACCAGGAACAAGCCGTGTGTCGCGCATCGTATTGCTCACAATTCTAAAGTCTTGCGACTTAAATGCATGTCTCAAATGCCTGGTGGTTACCTATTTGTTTAAATAATCTAGTGCACGATGGGGACACGAACAAATTGAGGAGGCTCTTTGACTAAGCTTCTGTGAATCAAGGGCTGGACATTGGTTGCCCACTATGTGATTAGGAACAAGAGACATTGATTTACCTATGGGTCCATTGTCCCTTGGCTAAAGCCTTATGGTTTGGTAACGAGTAACAACTAAGGTTTGCGTACTGACAGAATCCAAGCCAACTAAACAAGCAATTCATATCCAACATTCGAAACATCACAAAGATTTCATTCTTTTCGCAACACTAGCCATCGATTTCATATAGAGAAAGAGAAATGATTTTCCAATTTTGAAGCGATTCAATTTCATTTTTTTGAATGAAGTACACAGCTTTTTATTATTTCTAATATTCATTATTAATTATAACATATAATATTAGTATTGGAATATTAGTACTAGTTTTTAAGATTTGCACAATGAATCTGTCAATTAAGAATTAGGAGATGCTCATAGATCACTAATTTGAAACATTTGAAACATCACAAAGATTTCATTCTCTTCGCAACACTAGCTATCGATTTCATATAGAGACAGAGAAATGGTTTCCCAATTTTGAAGCGATTCAATTTCATTTTTTTGAATGAAGTTACACAACACATTAGTATTGGTATTAGTACTAGTTTTAAAGATTTGCACAACGAATCTGTTAATTGGGAATTAGGGGATGCTCATATATCACATATGATGAATTGATTTCTTACCTATGTCACTCCAATTTTTTTAATACTGTTTAGAAGGGTTGATGAATCAAAAACTTTCAATTGAAAGAATAAGTGGAATTAGTCTTTTTGCTTACTCTTGTTTCAGTGGCGGTTCTAAGAATTTTTTTTAGAGTGGTCACTAAGAAACTTAAATTATACAAAATTTAATAAAGAAACAAATTAAATATATCAACATTGGCCCAAAAAAAAAAAACATAAAAATACATGAAATATTACAATTTTTCATACTAGCAAAGAGAAAAAAATAAACTATAATAATAATAAGAGATAAAGTGGAAAGTGAAAATGCTGATATGAGAATAATAAAATACCATAACAAATCTTATGCAACAAACTGTTATTGGTGGGTAAAACATGTCAATATTGAGCCCAAATTAGAATTAGTAACAGCTTACCAAATAAGATTTATTGCGAAAAATATTGCGAATTATTTTTGTTGAATTCAAATACTTGTGATTCTCAGGTCATGTTGTTTAACAGTTTTATTAGGGTAGTCAAAATAAGTTAATATAATATATAATATATGTACGGACTCAATTTGATTCATAGCCCAAAAGATTCAAACAATGATCCAATAGACTTGTACGGCACCGAGGTGTCCAGACCCAATTGGGCCCTGGATTCAGGCCCGGTAGCATGGCCCCATTTTTCAAATCTCTGCTTTATACTACCCTCATAAACTACAAGTCTGAATCTCGTCCCCTAACCGGTGCTCGGCATAAATTTCCCGAACAACTAAGAAAGGCTAAAATCCAGACGTACCATAGGGTGCTCGGCAGTTTCCAGGAAACATCACTACCAGGCATATTAGCTTGAGTTGGAACCAAGTTCCAAAGCTATAATCTCAACATTCCACTCTCACCTAAACATCCACTCACCTAAACACCCACTTACAACAGATAATATTGGACCTTTAATTGCACTAATAATGGCAGTAATCATGGCCTCCCCACTAACTTAGAGTTATAAATAGGAGAAGTTGGGGAAGAAAAATGGGTTCAGAAAAAGGGAGAAAAACAGGGGGGAAGGAAGAGAAAGAGAGAGAGAGAGGAGATATTACTTTGAGTCTCTGTGCCAAGAACGACCCAAAGTGGGAAATCCTAAAACCCACTACATAAATAAGTTGTGAGCCCAAGTGAGGTTAGGCCCAATAATTTCATTTCCGGCACACATAAGGCTCACAACAATAAATTTGTTAGAGAGTGGGTTTATTACTGAACATTCAATGAGATAAAAGTAACTCACAGTATGTTAATTAGTGTTGGAATGGCTAAGATGAACAAGTTGAAAAGAAAAAGACTCCTCGGCCATGCCCGAGGATGGTATGTTCTTATAGATATTTTCAGACTTATACAAATATTTCAAATTCTTGGTTACAAAGTGGTTTCTTTTCTAGTTTTCTGATGATTTTTTCTATAATGGAATCCTTCTCTTTTTATGCTCCCTTCCCTTCTTTCATCTTAGCCTTCCATGTGTAGATCAGATTGCTAATCTCCTTGATACTTATCCTATCAGCACCTTCTTGAAGTATTTGTGTGTAGCTGTTAGACTAGAGGTCACTGTTCAAGTATTACTTTCACATGAATGCGGCCAATTAGTTAGGTGTAGAGCATTCAATGCAGTGGTAGCAGCTTTCTTCCCAGATATTTCTCAATTCTTTGCTGACTCTCCTCTCTCCAAGGCTTATCCTCCTTCCAAGCATGGTTGTCCACTTCCTAGTGCTTGTTGGGTGGTCGGGCTTTAAGTTTCCACTCTACTTCCTGAGGAGTTTTATCTCTTCGGACAATATTGCCTGCTTGTCGTGACCAGCTCCCATCCTCAGCCCGATAATTAGCAAGTGAGGGTGGTCCTGTGACCATCCTCACATACAATTGGAGCCGCCACTATCTTGTCTTAAATGTAGGAACTTGCTTTATAAACATATGCATAAAAAGAACATATTTTATTTAGCCCCTTTATGATTACTATAACTAGTTATTTCAGTTTTCTAGTCCATGAGTGCAGGAAAAATTTATATGCAGACATCCATCAAGAGCTCTTCAGACTCTTCAAGGAACACAAAGCTATTAGAGAATAGAGAAGAAAGTTGAAGCCTCCACTAAGAGGAAATCAACAAAGGACCCATCCTAATGGGGACACAATCAAGATTAACTTTGCTGCAGAGGTAGGTAGACATGACTCCATCTTAACTTTCATTGCTAGAGATTGTAGAAGAACCTTGGTATTTGCATTTGCACAAAAAAAAATAAAAATAAAAATAAAAAAAGAGAGAGAGAGAGAGAGACAAACACCACAGACCTTGTCCAAGTAGAAGTATAAGCTATTAGATGGTCAATCCAACTTGCCATCCAATGAAGGCTAAGGAACATATGTGTAGAAAATGACTCTGACATCTATTTTGGCATCGCGCTATTCTTGTCCTCCTCCACGATCCTCTAGACGAGGAGAGGTGATATAGATTACAATAAGGGTGTGCATGGGTTGGGTTGAGGGGATTTTTCGACTCAACTCACCATGGTAGGTTAAAAAAAAATTCAACCCAACCTAACCCATCATAGGGGTTCAACCCAACCCAACCTACATGGATTAGGTTGGGTTAACCCATGTGTTGGACAGTTTTATTTCTTTATTACTACTATTATTAAATTAAGTAGAAAAAAATATATCCCACTCGCCACCTAAGTTGATAATCAAAATATATATGAACTAGTATTCCAACTCAGTTTTAAACAAAATATATCTAACTGAGTTGATAAAAAAAAATATACATGAACTAGTATCCTAGCTCAATTATAAACAAATAAAAGTGGAGTGAGAGAGTGGGAGTGGGAGGCGGTAGAGAAAGAAGTAAGATTGTTAGGGTTTGCGAGGTAATTGAGTTTTATATAGGAAGAGTCGAATAAGGGAAAAGTTTATTAATTATATAATATATTTTTAAATATATATAATTTAAAATTAAAATTAGGTGGGTTGGGTCGGGTTAGGTGGGTTTGAGATTGTTATGACCCAAACCTAACCCGACCTACTATTAAAAAAAAATTCATAACCCAACCCAGCCCACTAACCCCTAAAAACAACTCAGTCTGGCGGGTTGGGTTGGGTTAGGTTGGGTAAGTTTTAGCGGGTTGGTGGGTTGGCTGCACACCCCTTATTACAAAATCTTCTACTTTTCTACAACCATTCTTGGCAAGATTGACTCAATATAGTTTGAGGCCTAAGGTAATGAATTTAAGTGGGGCATTTTTTATTTAAATATTAATTAAATAAATTTACTTAATACTAATCAAACTAAGGTTAATTTGATGAATTACTACTAATCAAACTAAAGTTAATTTCATATAGAGAATTAAATAACGTCTTCAAGTATAAAATTTAAAAAAAGAAATGAAAATTTATTATTTTTTTAAAGATTTCTGGTGGTATACTTTATCTTGCACATAAGATGATGCATGGTTAATTAAAGTTGCAATCAAATTTCAATTTTATATTTGGTGTTAAGAGAGAGATATAGAGATTGTTTGATGTGTGGCAATGTAGGAGATTAGGTGATTGATATTCACAATCTACTATGTAGAATATTAGTTTACAAAAATTAAAACTTCAAGTTATTTAGGGAGACGTATCATCATTGAAAACAAGTTTAGGGTTTCAATTGAGCTAACTTTCTATTGGTTTAGTATTTTGGAGGGTTTGTGAGAGATGAGAGAAGGAAAAAACTAAAACTATTACAAATTTTACCACAAAATGTTTACAAATTAATGTGTCAATAAATGTGAGTGGTGAATTTTATCAATTTAAGTAGTGAATATTTAAATTACCTTTTTTAGGAAACTTTAAATTACTTCTTTTTCTTTTCTTTTTTATAATTGCTAACACATTAATTGGTAAACCTTATATAGTAAAATTTGTAAAAACCCTAGTGTGGGAGTCAGAAACACTCAAAAAGAAATATTGAATGATTAAGGACAGATTAATTCCTAGAAGACTGACTAGCACAATTTATTTACCAATAGAACAAGGTGAATACTCCACAATGGGAAGTTCAAACAACTAATTTAGGACTTATAAAGAAAAAAGGAATATCTCATTTCTTACTTTTTCTCTCTCTTCTCTAGGTTCTCCCTTGTTCTTTTTTTCAACCCCTCCTTTGTTGCTATATCCTCCCCTTTTATAGGCATTTTCCCTTCCCTTATCCCTCTAACCGACCTACCCCTAGCTGGATCTTTTTGGGATATTTCCCCTTCTTTTATTGGTTTCCCCACCATTCTTATCTTGAAATAAGACTTTTGGGGGAATTATGTACTGTTCAGGTTGTCCTATATGTATTTAATGTGGAAGAGGTTAGGTAAAGAACCTCTCATTAATGCGAAGGTGACGACTTTTGTGATCCTTATCCTTTCAAGAGGTTTCTCGAGGTGGTATTGGTAAGAGCACCATCTCAGCCAAGAATAGAATGGGTGGGGTCAATCTCCCATGATACTTCTTTCGTTTGCCAAGGGGTCACCCATGCTTATGATCTCGGAGAAGTGTTTTAAGGTTGGCCGGTATACTCGGAACTCCACAAGAATAGTCTTGAGAGGTTTCCCGTTATTACTCATTGAAATGGGCTTGGCCCATTCCTCAAGTATGATCCTCTGAGCATTTGGGCTTCGGCCTTGAATCAAGTTCATCCCCCTACACCTAATATCACTCATGAGAAAAATGGTGTACATCCATTTATTTAAAAAAAAAAAATTTATTATTATCATATAATTTTAGACATTTTTATAATAGGGGTGGGGCCTTTTTATAAAGGGGTGAGACTTTCAAATGGGATAATACAACATATTCATTCTTTACAATTTCACATGCACATTTAGTATTTTTGTGGCAATATATTGTACCTTAAAAAAATTATGGTCCATGAGACTTAGAATTTATTTCATTCTTTATGGTGATGAAATTATTATTGAAATATGGATTGTATCAACTTAAGAATTTATGTATTGTACTACTGCACATCATTGGCGTGTAATGGTCACTCCACAAGTATAAGTGCTTATAAGGTGTGGGAGAGGTAAGGGCCAAGGTTCAAGTCCCTAGAAGTGAACTTCACACACATACACTTAGATCATGTTATAATAGAATTCTATCTCAAATATTAAAAAAATGTATGTATTGTTTTTTTTTTTTTTCTCTATTATTTGTATTGGAAAAAGAGATACATTATTATTGTTGTTGTTATTATTATATATATTTTTTTGTATGTTAAAAAATACAGGCTAACCCATAACTTGATCAACCCAACTTATAACCCAATTGACCTAATTTGCTCAAAACTCTTTTTTGACCCAAACAAGATTAACTTGTCCTAACCTGATTTATCAAGACTCGTTTGCTTGGTCTAACCTTGGTTTTTAAGAAAGACAAATTCCAAATTCCATGAGCTTACTCATTGGGCTCTAAAGTCTAAACCAATTATTTTGTTGGCCTTTCATCTTTCATTTGCTCCTCATGCAGAAAAGCAAACTCTATATTATTATTACTTAACTTTTTGTTGTTGTTGTTGTTGTTGGGCTAAATAGCTTAGAGCACTAGCATCAGTTGCCAAATGCCAATTTAACATACAAAAACCTATTTTTTCTATTTTAACATAGTATTTAATATTACATCCTACACCACATCTTCTATCTTCCATTCAAAACATTAAAATAATATAAACAACTAATAAAAAAATTAATTTAATTTCTCCAAAAACACCTCTCTCTCTCTCTCTCTCTCTCTCTCTCTCTCTCTCTCTCCCCCCGGCACTGGACTAAAACCCATCCACCATCTCCCTTCTCTCTACTCTTTGAACCTAGCTCTCATCCACCATCATGACCACCACCCATAACCATCGGCCACCATAATTCTACAAAAATACATAAGAATAATAATAATAATAATAATAATAATCCAAATGCAAAAACCCACTCAACAACATCCAAACCCAGAAAACTTTACAAAAATCCAAACCCACCTCCAAATCGAAACCCACTACAACAACCGAAACCACTAAGACCACCAAAATCAACCACCGCCCCCCAATCAAAATCAACCCATAACCAAAAAAAAATCCACAAACAAACCCAGAATTAAAAGCCATTACTTGCCAATCAAGAGAGAGATTCGGCAGCATGGCATCATGGAGGTGTGGTGTGGCGGGGTGGCTGGCTTGGCGAGGCTAAAAGTGTGAGTGAAAGAGGAAGAGAGGAGAGGCAAAATGAAAGTGAGAGTGAGAGTGAGAGTGACAGTGAATGAGGAAGGAGGGGCTGAGTGAAAGTGAGGGGAAAATAGGGTGAAAGTGAGGGGAAGAGAGGTTGAGAGTGATGAAAGAAATAAGAAACAGGAGAGGAAGAGAAAAGTAGGAAAGAGAAAACTATAATAATAAAAAACAACAAAATTTATACAACTTTTGTCTTAAATTAGAATTGTACTATTTATGCATGCTAAAAATTTTGGCATTTACAACATTTGATGTGAGAGGTTTTTTTGGTATATGGTACGCTGAATGCTTAAAATTGAGCATTTTTTAGCATTTTGTACCTCTGATGCCAATGTTAAAAAAAAAAAAACAATAATTAAAGAAAACACCATATATGATACTCTGTAAGCACCATATATGATATAATAATAGTTAAAGAAACAAAGAATCAAATTAAAGAAGAAAACCAAAAGGTGCATCAGTATACATGAGTGGCAGCCGCATCAGTACTAGTTAATGATCGAAAGTATAACGTAAAAAAAACGTGCACCAAGTCTTCAAAAACTCTAAAAAAAATAATAATGATAATAATAAGATTGCCACTTATAATTGAGTAAAGGAAAATAGGAACCCAACATGGACCGAGTCTTTTCCATGAATCTGATCCGTTACCTGCCTTCAGTCAAAAGTAAGCAAACGCGTTGAACTTAGACACAGTCCCCTCACTCTCTCTCTCTCTTCCTCTCTCTTTCTCAGCACCATCTTCACTTCCCCATTTATATTCATCCCTCACTTCCTCAACTTCACACACCAATCTCACACTTTGCAAAAAAAACAAAAAAACAAAGACCACCTCGGTCTTCTCTCTAACAAGCAAAATTTTCAGCTTAGAATTTTCCAAGACTGTGACTTTAGAGTGATCAAGAAGACTGAAAACGATGATTTCAGAGAAGGAGAAACCGATTACGATCCGGGAAGTATGGGCTGGTAATTTGGAATCCGAGTTCGAACTCATTCGTGACGTGATCGATCGGTACCCTTATATTTCTATGGACACTGAGTTTCCTGGTCTTGTTTTTCGACCATCTGTGGACCCATCAAAGCCTTATTATTACCGTCCTCTTCAGCCCTCCGATCACTACCGAGTTCTGAAGTCGAACGTCGACGTTTTGAACCTCATCCAGGTCGGTCTGACTCTCTCCGACGCCGCCGGTAACCTTCCCGACCTCGGATCCGGCAACCGGTTCATCTGGGAGTTCAACTTCAAGGACTTCGACGTGGCGCGTGACCCTCACGCTCCTGACTCGATCGCGTTGCTGATGCGACAGGGGATCGACTTCGAGAAGAACAGGGAGGAAGGGGTTGACTCGTCCCGGTTCGCCGAGTTGATGATGTCGTCCGGGCTCGTCTGCAACGACTCGGTGAGCTGGGTCACGTTTCACAGCGCGTACGACTTCGGGTACCTGGTGAAGATCCTCACGCGCCGGAGCCTGCCGAGTGAGCTGGACGAGTTTTTGAAGATTCTGAGGGTGTTTTTCGGGAACAGGGTTTACGATGTGAAGCACATGATGAGGTTTTGTAACAGCTTGTATGGCGGTCTGGACCGGGTCGCTAGGACCCTTGAGGTGGACCGGGCCGTCGGGAAGTGCCACCAGGCCGGCTCCGATAGCCTGCTTACGTGGCACGCGTTTCAGAAGATGAGGGATGTGTATTTTGTAAATGATGGACCGGAAAAACATGCTGGTGTATTGTTTGGCTTGGAAGTGTATTAAGAAATTTAATTAATTTATTTTTAAAAATTAAATTGAATTAAATTTATTTGTCCTAAAACAGATTTGTGATTATCTTAGTATCTAGTATTTACGAGTAGTCTAGTACTAACTTTATTGGTAAATTTTTTATATTAATCTTGGCCCAACTTAATCAATAAAAGCTAAACTTGGTTGAAAGAGATCTTGGTTGTTATAGACAAATAGAGGGCATTGTGCTCAACTTGCACCCGACCTAATTTGATCAGGTGGAGGAAAACTCAACCCATTGTTGACTGAAAAGAAGAAGCAAATCAGGCGTTCCATAGGTGGCAAGTGATTTGGACAAAATCAGTAACGACGGCAATGGAGTAGAAAAGTGATAGAGAGAAGCGAAGATTAATTGGATCTCTTCATATTTGATCTAGATTTTGTTGGATCTAGTTAAAATCTCACCAAATTTATTCGAAATCAAGTCGAAATCTCACTAGATCTAGTTTGGATCTCGCCATTTCTAGTTGGATCTTGATGGATTTGAGACTAAAAGACAAAAAGAGTAACAAGGGTTTGGACTATTGGGTTCGTCAGATTTTGAGGGAGAGAACTCACCACTTAACTCGCCAACATCAAATTTTAGGGAAGAAGAGTCAACATTAATCGCTTTAGTCTCTAGATCAGTTCGTTTTCAATTTGGGTTTGGACAAATTAGGTTTGTCAAATTTTGTAGAAGGAAACCCGTCACTTAACTCGTCGGCGTCGAATTTTGGAGGAGAAAACCCATCATTGACCACCCTACTCACCAGATTGATCTGTTGTTAATTCAGGTCCAATTGGATTTGCCAGGTGGATTGGGTTGACTGGATCTATGGGCAGCCTTTTCTATGAGTAAGACCTTGAGTAAGCTTTTTGCATAGATCTAAATTTGGCTAACACATATTCAACATTCAGTCTAAGGGTCTGTTTGAGATTATCTTATTTTGCTAAAACTGAAAATTTTTTGCTGAAAGTACTGTTGATAAAAGTAAAAGTTAACTAAAATAGTACAGTGAGATCCATGAATAGTATCAAAAAGTGCAGTGAGGTCCATGAATAGTAAGGGTCTGTTTGAGATCATCTTATTTTGCTAGAACTGAAAATTTTTTGCTGAAAGTACTGTTGATAAAAGTAAAAATTAACTAAAATAGTACAGTGAGATCCATGAATAGTATCAAAAAGTGCAGTGAGGTCCATGAATAGTAACAAAAATAAGCTAAATAGTAAAATAAGCTGACTTTTTAATCTAGAGCCAAACACACACTAAACTGATTTTTTTTTTTTTTTTTTTAAGAAATAGTCTAAACCGATTTCTAAGCATATAATAGATTATGAATAATGATAGAAATACAAACTTATTCACAAAAAATTTTACAAACTTCTAATGTGATGAATGGTTTTTGGCAAATAAAAAAATGATGTTAATGGTGGGTCTAGATAAAAACCAATGAAAAATTGACCACATCAATAGTTTGTAAAAATATAATAAAATAGTTTGTGACTATAGTATTACTAATAGATTTTAGGCTTACCTACCAGTCCTAATAAATAATTAGGCAAGTCATAACGGCTGGTTACGGGTGTCTCTTGGTTTGTTTTTGTTTTTTTGAAGTCTAATTTTGTGAAAAACATAGTTTTCAGAACCGGACCGGACCGGAAGGTCGGACCGTAAAAACCGGGAACCGGGATGAAAACCGATTTTTAAGCCTAAAGAACCGGATTTTTTGTTAATTCCGTGAACCGCTAAAACTGGGGTTGGACCGCACAAACCGGTGAGAACTGTGCGGTCCAACCCCTTAGCAATTTTTTTTTTTTTTTACAATTTTATTCTACTTAATTAAATTATTCATCTCTTATAAGGAATAAAAAAAATTATAATTAAAATCCTTCAAAGATATTCAATTTTACTTAAAAAATTAATCATAAATTTTAATGTTTTCATGGTTATTATTTTATTTTATTAACTTTCTTATTTAATTATTAAATATATGCTTGAAAATCATTAAATTTCTCTCACATATATAGATATATTGTCAATTTTGCTAGTTTTATAAATTTAATATCTATATTTAGGCTTTAATTAATTATTAAATTAATTATGACGTCATCACGGTTCGACTCCGGTTCGATCTCAAAAACCTTGAACCTCTCCTTTTTATGGTTCAATAAACAGTCCGGGTCTGAAAACCTTAGTGGAAAAAGAGTTTCATAAAACGGATAGAATTATTTTCAATTGTCTAGCCATAAGTTCATTGAGCATTCAACGGAAGAAAAAAAAAAAATGGTTTACCAAATCTTGCAAATTCAGTTGGCTATTCATCTTCTCTTACTTGTCTTTTACTTTCTTTCTTTCGGATAGACACTTACGAATCATGACCTGTATTCCAAGATTAATAAAATTAACCGTCAAATTAAAATATCGATGGCGTTAGAAATTGACTTTCTTTGCCGGTAGGTTTAGGTTGCGCAGAGCATTTGACATCCTATTTTGTGCAGTCAAAAAGTTGAAAATGGACTAAGAAGCCACCTCTACATTGAGTTCATGTTATCTTCTTTCGAACCCACTCTTGCCAAAGACCAAGTCATGAATTCATCATTGCAAGTCAATTCGGTAATGTTAGCCGCCATTCATATGCTTTGACTGAGTATGAAACATATTTATCTAATTGGAACATAAACAGAACTTTTGAAAAGATTCAATTAGCATCATATACATGTGCTACCTAGATTAATTATAAAAATATATATATTATTTCAATAATATAAATAGATGGAAAAAAAAATAAAAATAACACAATTTGCTTTAAGGTATGCTGGAACACATGATTTTATGTCTGGTTTGAAAACGAATCCTACAAGACACCAAAAAAAAAAAAAAAAAAAAAAAAAAAGTCTAAAATACTGTAGTCTCAAATTATAAGTCAAAAGATCACAGTGCTCTTGGATTTGTTGGGGCTCTTGGATTGGTTGGGTAGTCTATGTATTCTTCTTGTGATTGCAGTGACTTGCCTACTTATATGGGCACTATGGCTGATTGATCGACCTGGTACAATTTACCCATTTTCCTTTCACAAAAATACTTTACAACTTCATTTTTTTATTTTTAACTTTTAGGGTCCATTTGGTTGAAGAAGTAGAAAAGCGAGAGAATAGAAAGTTGGGAGAGAATAAAAAAGTGGGAGGATAGAAGAGATTTAATTTTATCTCATTTGTGTTTGGTTGGGAGAATGGAAAAGTGGAGAAATTGAAAACTTATTTATTTGGTTGAGAAGAAAAATGAAGTTGATATAAATTTACAATTATGTCCTCATTAAATAAAACAAAAAAATAACACATTTTTTAGCAAAAAAAATTTTGTATGTGCAAGTGGACAGAAAAAAGAAACAACCGGTAAACAAAACAATTGGATGAAGAAAAAAAAAAAGGAAAAAGCTACTAACATGGACAAAGCCCATGTGCAAGTGCACATAGGCATTTTCGTCAATTAAGCAGTCTTATTTGCTTTAAGGTATGATGGAACACATGATTTTATATCTAGTTTGAAAACGAATCCTACAAGACAAAAAAAAAAAAAAAAAAGTCTAAAACACTGTAGTCTCAAATTATAAGTTAAAAGATCACGGTGCTCTTGGATTGGCTAGGTAGTCTGTGTATTCTTCTTGTGATTGCAATGACTTGCCTACTTTTATGGGCACTATGGGTGATCAATCGACCTGGTGCAATTTACCCATTTTCCTTTCACAAAAATACTTTACAACTTCACTTTTCTATTTTTTAACTTTTAGGGTCCATTTGGTTGGAGAAGTAAAAAACCGAAAGGATAGAAAGTTGGGAGAGAATAGAAAAGTGGGAGGATAGAAGAGATTTAATTTTATCTCATTTGTGTTTGGTTGGGAGGATGGAAAAATGGAGAAATTGAAAACTTATTTGTTTGGTTGAGAAAGAAAAATGAGATGATGGAAAATGAAGTTGATATAAATTTACAATTATGTCCTCATTAAATAAAACAAAAAAGTAACACATTTTTTAGCAAAAAAATTGTGTATGTGCAAGTGGACAAAGAAAAGAAACAACCGGTAAAAAAAAAATTGGATGAAAAAAAAAAAGGAAAAAGCTACTAACATGGACGAAGCCCATGTGCAAGTGCACATAGGCACATTTTGTCAATTAAGCAACCTCATTTGCTTTAAGGTATGATGGAACACATGATTTTATATTTAGTTTGAAAACGAATCCTACAAGACACAAAAAAAAAAAAAAAAAAAAGTCTAAAACACTGTAGTCTCAAATTATAAGTCAAAAGATCACGGTGCTCTTGGATTGGCTGGGTAGTCTGTGTATTCTTCTTGTGATTGCAGTGACTTGCCTACTTTTATGGGCACTATGGGTGATCGATCAACCTGGTGCAATTTACCCATTTTCCTTTCACAAAAATACTTTACAACTTCACTTTTTTATTTATTTTTAACTTTTAGGGTCCATTTGGTTGGAGGAATAGAAAGCAAGAGAATAGAAAAGTGGGAGGATAGAAGAGATTTAGTTTTATCTCATTTGTGTTTGTTGGGAGGATGGAAAAGTAGAGAAATGGAAAACTTATTTGTTTGGTTGAGAAGAAAAATGAGATGATGGAAAATGAAGTTAATATAAATTTACAATTATGTCTTTATTAAATAAAACAAAAAAATAACAATTTTTAGCAAAAAAATTGTGTATGTGCAAGTGGATAGAGAAAAGAAACAACCAGTAAACAAAACAATTGGATGAAGAAAAAAAAAAAAAAGGAAAAAGCTACTAACATGGACGAAGCCTATGTGCAAGTGCACATAGGCATTTTCGTCAATTAAGCAGCCTCATTTTCTCCCCATTTTATGGAGAAAACTTTTTGGTGAGCCTGAGAGAAAACATTCGGGTCCCACCACAAAATTTTCCATTCCCCCTCCCAACCAAACACCCTCCCAATTTTCTCTCTACTTTTTTCTCCTAAATCTTTCATCTTCCCTAAAATCCCTCCAAACAAACACATCCTTATGGTATGCTTGGTTGAGGTAAAATGATAGAGGGGGAGAGAGAATAGGAGAGAAAATGAGAGAGGAGGGTGTTTGGTTGGGGGAGGAGAAAATGGGTGTCGGGGAGAAAACTAGAAAGAAAAATGAGGAGAGAGTGGGTTTGATGGGAAATTACCCATCTGCCCTCCCCTAATTTAATGTTGCTTTTTTTTTTCTTTCTTTTTACTTCCTCTTTCTTCTTCTTTTTGGCTGGCATTGAACCTGACTTTGTTTTCTTTTTTCTTTTTTCTTTTTTGGGTGTTGTTTTCATGTTTCGTTCCTTCTTTTTTTTTTTTTTTTTTTTATATATATATATCAAATAGAAACTTATTATTATTATTAAATGAGTTCAAGTTACACCTAGTGTAACTTGACTAGAGTTACACCCATTTTAAACCATTGATTCTCATTAAATCTAACGGTTAGCAAAAGATTACCTCTCACATCATTAATATGTAATTATTATTTATCATGTCTAACTCATTTAAATCAAACTAGTAAGTTGCCCGTGTGATGCACGGATAATTTTATGATATTTTATATAAAATGGTTTTGGATAATATTGTACTTATATTATGAAGAAAAAGTAAATTAAAATAAAATAAAGAAACATATATATTTTAAGATATTAAAAATTAGTTTAGTAGCTTCACTTCATATTTGTAGCATTCTTAAGGTAAGATTAATTTTTGAAACCAAAAATAAGTGCAAAAGAGTAACGGAACCATGAAAATTAACTAATTTGTGTTGTGTTCACATATTTCATACCATGAAATGAAAGTATGCCCAACTCTCTGACTGTCTTCCACACTCATTAATAGTGCAACATTAAGATGTGGTGTGGGTAAGAGTGTATGTATGTGTTTTATAGATGATTTAAAATTAAATTATGGTAAAATATAGTTTTATATTGGCACCAAATATTTTCTCTACTTATGTACCCAAAACAAAAATTATCTAACCAAATAACCTAAGCCTAAATCATATTTAAGCCCCTAATTTAAAAAGAAAAAAGGAAAAAAAATTACCCATAGGGGTTTCGGCGTCTTGATAGTAGTGGGAGGCCAGTATAACGGAGATTGTGACCCCTCAGATTCCTATTTCTCTCTCTTTTAAATGTTTTGTTAGTCTCAGATATTTTATTTTGGTAATATATAGTGAAATAGTGCATTTTATTTAACAATCCACAACATTTTTGTGTTGCTTTATCTCTCTCCTGAGCCTTATCTAGTTAGTTATTACTATTAGTCCTTACTTTTTTTTTTTTTTTTTAAATACTAAAATAGTGGGTATGTTAAAAAACATGAAGAATAGAGAAATGTGTAATGTAAGTTTAGGCAATTAATGAGATAACAGTAAAGTAAGTTAATGTGATGAATTTTTAGGTAACAGTAAAAAAAACTTAATAAAAGAGGTAAAAACTTAATGAAAGAGGTAAGAAAAAATGATAAATGCAAAATTAGAGCGTCACTTGACAGAACCTCATGCACTCTCACATGAGGTCTCTGCTTTTATATATATATATATATATATATATATATATATGGTCTGTTTGGATTGAACTTATTTTTGCTGAAACTAAAAACTGAAAACACTATAGCAAAATAATTTTTAAATGTGTTAATAGTATCGTGGGACCCATGAACAGTGCATGAACAGTACATGAACAGTGTTTTTGTCCCTGCACAGTAAAACTTAATAAAAGAGGTAAAAACTTAATGAAAGAGGTAAAAAAAAAATGATAAATGCAAAATTAAAGCGTCACTTGACAAGACTTCATGCACTCTCACATGAGGTCTCTGCTTATATATATATATATATATATATAGGGTTTGTTTGGATTGAACTTATTTTTACTAAAATTGAAAACTGAAAACTAAAAACTGAAAACACTGTAGCAAAATAATTTTTAAATGTGTTAATAGTGTCGTGGGACCCATGAACAGTATGTGAACAGTATTTTTGTCCCTGCACAGTAAAATCACATGATTTTACTATTCACATGCAGAAGAAAAAAAAAAAAAAAAAAAAAAAAAAAAAAAAAAAAAAAAAAAAAAAAAAAAAACTGAAAACGTAAACGCATATATGAAATCGCCGGATTAAGTTGAATCCAAACAGGTACATAATAATATATATTGATTGATTCCCCACATTCACCGGCTCACTATTAATAATCATCTTCCTATCCATCAAGTAAATCACCTCGGCAAAGATTTAGGATTGGCATGCTATATTGATATCAGATGCAGCCGGTGGTTTCAAGAGGTTCATTTGAACAAGTAAATTCAAGCAAAACACCTCGGCAATGATCTCAAAATTATATACATTCGGGCAATATAATTTGATTCTATTGACCACCAATAGTCCAATACTCCAGTACAATGTGAATTTCAGTAATATATTCACCACCAATAGTCCACTATTAAATTTACACCAAAGAAGGAGGAAGCAAAAATAACTATTGATGAGATGTTTACAAACATTTTCTATTAATTTCAAGGTCCTATATTGTCTTCCAAATTGAATAGAATTAGAAATGGGCGGGGAGAATAAGCTTTTTTATATATATTTTTTAAATAAGTGGAAGATAATTATTAAGGAGAGAGAGGCGGTGAATGTGAGGGGATTTAATTAAAATGAGTTGACCTGTCAAATAATAATTACATATTAATGATGTGAGAAGTAGTCTTTTGGTGATTGCTAAATTTGTGTAACTTGAACCCATCTTTATGAGTAATTCTACGGTACCCCCAAAAAAAAAGGGGGGTACGGTACCCATTAATAGGTAACCTGCTACACTAGGTTACTTTTTTCTCACATTTGACGGTTCCATCCTCACATTGTGTAGTTCTAACATCACATGTGACAGTTCTTTTCTCACATTTGGTAGTTCCCTTACTTTTTTCTCACATTTGACGGTTTCATTCTCACATTGTGCAGTTCCAATATCACATATGACAGTTCTTTTGTCATATTGGGTGGTTCCCTTACTTTTTTCTCACACTTGACTGTTCCATCCTCACATTGTGTAGTTCCAATATCACATGTGATAGTTCTTTTCTCACATTTGGTGGTTCCCTTACTTTTTTTTTCACATTTGACAGTTCCATCCTCACATTGTGCGGTTCCAACATCACATATGACAGTTCTTTTGTCACATTGGGTGGTTCCCTTACTTTTTTCTCACACTTGACGGTTCCATCCTCACATTGTGTAATTCCAACATCACAAGTGACAGTTTTTTTATCACATTTGGTGGTTCCCTTACTTTTTTATCACATTTGACGGTTCCATCATCACATTGTGCAGTTCTAATATCACATGTGACAATTTTTTTCTCACATTTGGAGGTTCTCTTACTTTTTTTTCTCCCATTTGATTGTTCCATCCTCATATTGTGCGGTTCTAACATCACATATGACAGTTCTTTTGTTACATTGGGTGGTTCCCTTACTTTTTTCTCACACTTGACGATGTCATCCTCACATTGTGTAGTTCTAATATCACATGTGACAATTCTTTTTTCACATTTGGTGGTTCCCTTACTTTTTTCTCACATTTGACGGTTCATTCCTCACATTGTGCAGTTCCAATATAACATGTGACAATTCTTTTATCACATTTGATGGTTCCCTTATTTTTTTTTTTCACATTTGACGGTTTCATCCTCATACTATGCAGTTCCAACATCACATGTGACAATTCTTTTGTTACATTGGATGGTTCCTTTACCGTTTTCTCACACTTGACGAATCCATTTTCACCTTTTGTAGTTCCAGCATCACATGTGACAGTTCTTTTCTCACATTTAGTGGTTCTCTTACTTTTTTCTCACATTTGACGGTTCTATCCTCATATTATGCACATTTGACGGTTCTATCCTCATATGATAGTTCTTTTGTCACATTGGGTGGTTCCCTTATTTTTTTTTTCCACATTTGACGGTTTCATCCTCACATTGTGTGGTTCGAACATTATATGTGACAGTTCTTTTTTCACACTTAGTGGTTTCCTTACCTTTTTTTTTTACATTTGACGATTTAATCCTCTCATTTTGCAATTCCAACATCACATATGACAATTCTTTTGTCACATTGGATGGTTCCTTTACTTTTTTCTAACACATGATGGTTCCATTTTCACATTTTGCAGTTCTAACATTACATGTGACAATTTTTTTCTCACATTTGGTGGTTTCGTTACTTTTTTCTCACATTTGACGTTTCCATCCTCAAATTGTGCAATTCCAACATTACATGTGATAGTTCTTTTTTCACATTTGGTAGTTCCCTTACTTTTTTTTCTCATATTTGATGGATAACAGGGTGGAAAATGGCATTTTCCACCGTTTGGTTTCGGAGAGAAAAAAAAAGAGAGACAGAAAATGGGGAGGAAAATAATCCCTTCGAGCCCACACTTTTACCTCCCTATTTGGGAGGAAAAGATGTTGATGATGTAATTTACACAAATACCCTCACTTTGTTACCCTCACCTACTCCTCTCATTTTCCCACTATTATATTATACGGACATAATAGTCAATTTATATAAACTACATTTTTCATCCTCCCCTTTTTCTCTCCAACCAAACAAAAAAAATTTTCACCCTCCCACTTTTCCACCCCTCCAACCAAACACACATGAGGGAAAACCAAATCTTTTCTATCCTCCCACTTTTCCATTCAGCCTACTGATTTTCTATGCATCATCAATATATACTATAAAACCGAAGATGTATAACCTTATGTGCTCTCTAATTGTTCTTATGCAACATTTGCAACTTAATCATAGTTGTGTGTTTATTGTGGTGTCTAAGGTTGGAAATAAGGTGACTATACAATTAGCAAATTATGCAAAAAATCCAATACAAAGATTGTTGATAATTTTAAAATTTTCAATAAACACTTGAATTGAAACTACAGATTTAGTATGAAATAGTCATCAATCAAGGCTACTACACCAGGTTTTATGTTTTTTAGGCATTTTCATTAGATCCACGTGTGCAGAAGTGTCAAATGACTATGTCTGACATGAATATAATCACCCTAACTAAAGTGTCTATGCAATTTTGTTTCATAAAATTATTATTATATTTAGACCCATCTAAAACAAAATAAACATCCCAAAAATTTTCTACAATAACAAAAATTACCAATAGAAAAGGTAAAAACAATTAAGCATAATTGACTGATTTTACCAAAAACGAACAACCTAGTCTTTTTTTAAAAAATTATCAAAATAATTTTGTCATTGAGAGTTTAGTATATCGACCACAATGATAAGTGTGAGCCTCATTTGAGTCCGGAGAACCTCCACTAGCTAAGTCCAAAAGAGCCCTAATAGCAATGGAATGTTTTCATTGTTGAAGACTTATCGGTGCCACAAAGCATTTATCTCTCTCTCTCTCTCTCTCTGGATTTCGCAAAATTTATACAAACTCGTCATTCTAAAGCCATTTGGTATTTGTTCCTATAAAATATTGGAACGTGTAATTTGAACATAATTGGCTGTTAAAAGGAAGTGGGCCCTTAATGTGCATTAACATCTCCATTCCTTTCAAGCATTTGCAAACTTCCAAGAAACAAGCAGCAGCAAAAACAATTCAACATGTTATAGAATCATCACAAATACTAATGATTTTTCCAAGAATAATATTTCATTTATGAAGAGCTAACAATTTTATGACTTAAATCTAGGAGCAGCATAAATTCAACTTGCCGCCAATACTTTTTTTTAAAAAAACAAAATGGAACCACCTCATAAAGTTTGGTACAAACAAAAATCATTCCAGTATCAACCTTTGGCAACCAGCCAGGTAAACACGTAACTAATGTAGAGCAAATTTCAGAATAGCCTTAATTTCACATTTGGGGCCGACCTGAACCTAGCAGCTGGCCGATTAGATTAGTCACCTGGCAAAAACACAAAATAGCTTGCTTTTATTTCCATTACATGATGGTAATCGCACGCAAATCATAATTCATACGTGATGAAATACCAATTCCTTACACTAAATTACCACAAAACAAAATAGAACCAGCAAGCAACCCACACTATTCAAATACTGATGTCACAGAAAATCACATGTCTATAAGGTTAGGCCTTTCTAAAGCAACACCAAGGCTGCAAGACTTACACAGATATTTCTAAGCTAATGGCATGGTGCACAGAATTATCAGTATAACATACGCATTGATAAACTAAATAAAATAATGTGAAGGAAGCATGGAAGTAATGGATGATATAAAATTAAACTTAAGCCAGAAACATGATGGAGAGAATCCAATCAAACATCAAGACAACAAAATTCAAAGAAAGGCCAAGGGGAAAAATGAAACTTTTGGTGTGGAGGGGTCGAAGGTAGAAGAAACTGAAATATTGTATTTTTTTGTAACAAATCCAGTTCAAAAGAATATGACAATAGATGAGAGTCAGTCCACATTTAAAACATCTGCATTGCTCCTTATACAGGATATCTATGAGTAGCTTGAAAATATTTACAAACTTATCAAGCAAATTATAACATGGATATGACTTTATATCAATCAAATTATAACAAGAGACAAGAGAGTAATATAACAACGAGAAATTTAATCTACCCCCTCAAAAAAAAGTACATCAATCAAAAGTTTATACTGTGGGAAGTACTGTGTAAACCATATGTGAATATGATTGTCAACTTACATGCCAATATTTTGATACGCAACGATCAATGCAACTATTTTCACCCATATTTAGTTCAGACTCCTTGTACCTGAAATAATAAATGATAATATGACCAATTTGATACATTTTCTTTACATAAGGATGTCAAATGAGTACTTTCTGCAATTAATTAATATAGAGAAAGAATTACTGAACTTTGTAAAAAAAGTTAACTAGATTCTACAAAGGTGAATTCAAAATCAACTTAGAAAAGTTCATGCAAATTGCAGGAGAGAAATTAACACAAAGTTTTGTACCTTTTCTCAACGCACTTATTAAAACAAGTGTTTTTAAGCCTGATTCAGAAACAGAAAAAGGAAGCAAGTTAACCTCAATAAATATTTATCCTGAATGGAAAATCATAAACAATGCAATTTTATTCAAAATATATATCACTATGAGACATCCTCAACCATAGCAGTCCAATTCCCAATCTTAATCTAGCAAGTGAAAGCATTGATAAACGTGCTTACTATAGGGTAGTTTCTTTTTTGGTGGTAATTATGCACTTATCCTTTTTATAGGTGAGACCACACCTTAAAATGACATTGACCTAAATTCACAAAGTAATATTTCCAATCATGATGGTTAGTCGTTTATTCAGTATCATCTTGATTCAGAGTACCTCACCTCACCTAGGAAAAACCAAAGCTAAAATAAACTCTCAATGAGAAATAATGTTAACCTGATTTTTCACAGTAACTGGACTAAAAAAGAAAAAAGAAAAATAGTTAGCTAATCCTAATTTGAAAGTAATCACTAGGTTGAATCTGAAACTATCTGTGCAACGTCTGTTGTTGCTATTCAGAATTGGAGATGACCTTACCCTGTACTCTGTAATTGTTGCTGAGGTAAAGATGTCAGGGTTGCTATATCTTTGTCAAACAAACAAGTGGGTTTTGGTTTTTGTCTCTTGCTACATTCTCTTTCTCTAGGTGCAGTGCTGCTCTACAACTTCTGTGGTAATGTACAAATGCTTGGGGAGTCGGGGGCCAACTATTTGTTACTCAAGTTGAGAGATCGCTTTGTTACTGACTAATTCCCAGTTGAATCCTTGCCTTTGGCACCAACTGGCTCTATGCAGACCCACACTGCTAGAAAGTAGAAAGTAGAAACTAATGCTAAAAGAGGGACACAATTTTGATACAGGAGATGATCTAATTAGGAAGGCTATTTTTATTACAACTTCAATTTATGGTGAACATCATCCAGATAAAATATCTGCTCCTGAAAATTTGAGCAAACTCACCAGGCTTCTTTCAAATTCTAAATTTTAGAGAAACCAACTCTAAAATTGGAAACCAACTCTAAAATATAGCACAAACCAACACTAAAATTGGTGTTCTTACTGCCAAGGTGGTTGAAAAAAAAAATCTCCTAAGTCCATAGGTTCATAGTATCGTGTCCTCCCCACACTCCCAACCAAATCTAATCTTGTCGCAACTTATGGATAAGGGTTCCCACGTCTCACTCAAGTTTCATGTTTCGCATCCCAAACTCAAAAGTGTAAAGATTATTTGTTTTTGTTTTTTTTTTTTTTTTTTTTTGAGAAACCAGTTTGTGAGACAGACCGATTCTTTTATTAAAACATAAGAAAACTATGAACATCAACAAAGTAAGGGGGATAATGTCCCTAGGTAAGTCTTCAACCCAAACCTGAAGTTCTAGCCCAACCCAAGATTTCTTTGCCAAAGCATTGGCAACCTTATTACAATTTCGTTTCACATGACAGTAGTGATCCAGGCAATCAGTGGTGGACTATCAAGCCCTTCGGTGTAAATATTAATTTGTCAAATATATAAGAACCGAAACTCAAACAAAACAATAATAGCATAAACCCACAAAGTTTAGAGAAATAATATAAACCCATATCAGCGTTAATCATATGTGAAGAGAGAACCTGAAGATTGTGGGTGGTTCCACCGATTTAGAATGGCAGAAAAGAAGTGCCACCGAGTCGTACGGGAAGAGTTGAAGCGCCGCCGAGTTGGATTGGATATAAGTGAGCCGCCGATTTGAGGATGGATTGGAAGAGACGAAATTAGAGAGTGGCGCTGACGAGTTGGATTGGATGAGAAAAAGCGTTGCCGATTTGAGGTTGTGGGTATGCGGCTGTCTGGTTCTTGTATGATTTTAGCTATTTTGAGGGTTTTGTTTAGAGAGGCAAACTGAGACAAGCAGAGGAAGAAACAAACGTGAGAGGAGAAAAGTATGATTAATGTTATAATTTTTGGTTTATATATAAAACTTGTTTAGCCGGTAACCAAAACCCATTAAAATTTCATCAACGGACAAGATTAAAACAATATTAAATGAATGGTTCTGATTTAAGAGGGTACCGTGCCCCCCCTTTTTTTGGGGGGGTACGGTAGAATGACCCCATCTTTATTATTATTATTATTATTATTATTATTATTATTATTATTAGTTTGGACAAAATTCATTTCAAAATTGGTTGTAGTCTAATGCTACAACTTTACTTAATAAAATATAAATTATCTCATATTTTGAAAATCTAACTGTTGAATTGCATATTCTTTACATTCTTAATACATATGTTAAATTTTGTATCAATCAGATATTATTTACTATATAATCTATAAACTTATATTTTATGCATAATTTTAAACTACAAAAATTTGAAATTTAAACAATTTATTGATGACATAACTATTAATCTTTAATTTTCTAGAAATTTTGCAAGCATGGAGGATATAAGAAAAAGATGTAATCCAATGGTGAATTTGTCAAAATTTACCTCCAATAAAAAGATACTGAATAAGACTGTAGTATAAAGTAACAACCAATTTTGTAGTTAAACTTTGTCCTATTAGTTTTTCTTTTGCTAGATATTTTATTAGTTGTGTTAGTTTTTAGGTTTGTAGTAATTAAAAAAATCAATTTTTATAAACTATTAAAAAATAGTTTTTTATGTACTAAGGGCATGAGTAAATTTTTACAAACTATATTTTATCCTCTCACTTTTCTACTTAATCAAACAAAAGAATTTTTCATCTCTACACTTTTTCCACTCCCTTAAACAAAAATACAGAGGGAAAACTAAATATTTTATATCTACCCCATTTTCCACCCCTAATCATTTTTTATCCTCTCACTTTTCCATCATCCCAAACAAACGAATCCTTAAACTTTTTTTTAAATTTTTTTTACTGAATTGTTGAGATTAAAAGTTGCTTTTTCAGCTTTTAATCTCAACCATTAAAAGCAATTAAATATTACACATGATCTCAATCTCATTTATTTAGTTGCCCTTATTCCCAAGTCTAGCATGACAGGTGAAGGGAATGCTCGTTGTCTATGGATATTTTCATACTTCTACCCTTGAAAATGATTGCTTCGGGATTTGGGTTTACAATAGGACGATAATGTTGTATTTTGTGGCAACAGAATGCCATACGTGATTAAAAGACTAATGTTTCAAGAGAAATACAAACATATTGATGTCAAATATTGCATCATTTGCAAGATCATATCTCAGGGCACCATTATAACCATAAACGTTATTATAGTGATAATCCAGTAGATATGATAGCCAACTTTTGGACAAGTTCAAGCAATGCTTGAATCTAATTGGGGTTTACAATCTACGATACCCTTTGGCACAGGCACTATATGAGTTTCATTTGTAAGACTTGATTACTATAGTCACCAAAGACAAGTCCTGCCACTTGGTATTCAATCCTTGGTCTATCGACTAATAGCTAGTAGTCAAAATCAACTTAATTTGTTTCAATTAAAGTATTTACTACTCATTTTTTACTTTGGTTATAAAATCCTAGTTGACCCACTTTATTTAATCGGTTCACATATATTTAAACATATATTTAAGTTGTTTGCATGCGGAAAAAATATTAATTATATGTATCGGATATATGTAACATCCCTCTCATATGGGGTTGACCTCACAAGTGTGGGATCCATCTTTATGTGAGAAGGACGTTATATATACCTGATACACTAGATACCTTCTCCTATTTATGAGTTTCTTAAGTCATAGTCTTGGCAAATTGAGAGAATGCTCTTTATCACTATTGTATTTTTCTTATTTTATTGTTAAATCTTTTCTTGATGTCGCGCGCCCATGATATAGGTCTAAGACTGAACCTCAAAAAAAATTTGGTGCTCCTCGTGTGATTATGTTTTATGATTTTCTGTTATATTTCGCATAAATCTATTATAATTTATTACAAAAAATACCTACTTTATTTAATCTATTCACATATATTTAAGTTGTTTGCATGCGGAAAAAATATTAATTATATGTATCGGATATATGTAACATCTCTCTCATATAGAGGTTGACCTCACAAGTGTGGGATCCATCCTTATGTGAGAAGGACGTTATATATACCTGATATGCTAGATACCTTCTCCTATTTATGAGTTCCTTAAGTCATAGTCTTGGCAAACTGAGAGAATACTCTTTATCACTATTGTATTTTTCTTATTTTATTGTTAAATCTTTTCTTGATGTTGCCCGTGACATAGGTCTAAGGCTGAACCTCAAATAAATTTTGGTGCTCCTCGTGTGATTATGTTTTATGATTTTCTATTTATATTTCGCATAAATCTATTATAATTTATTACAAAAATATTGGAATCAAAACTTTTACAATCTCATTTTACAACCTCTCACAAGTTGGCTCCCGAGAGGCTAGATATTTTTTATGCCAATGACAATTGACAACACAAGGTGCTCTCTTTATAAGTGCCTAAAAGACTATCTATCTCTTTTGCTTAAGTAAAGAAAATGAGAGGAGTATATATAAATAATTCTATATGTGTAGGCCCAAGACTACATGCCTCTTTAACTTTAGACCCCTCTCCTCCTCTACCACGTTAAATATATCAAATAACATTAAACATGGTCGTTTCTCTTGACCAAACAAACATGAATAAAGAAAAACCAAAAACTGCAATGTAAATGCTCACCATGAATGACCCCAACAAACCATCTCATCTGCCTATTTCACCTAAGAAACCATTGATACAACATTTATTTGCACATATATACACATACAATCTATATGAAGGTGACTTCGCAAATTCACTCTCCTTGTAAAAGTAAAAGCTACTTCTTGACAAGCCATATGGGGATCCACTGCTGAAGATGATGAAGCTCCCTTCAATTTTCAAAAGCAGAAAAACCAAAACTTCATGGAAATGGTCACCTTTTAAGCGCATCAGAACCATATCATTCAAAGCCAAACAAATGTTTAAGACCGCCAACTCTTTCTTCTCCAACGCTGTCAAGATGGTGACAATGCTGGACCCATCCTGGTCACAATCGAGGTGTTTCTCAGCAGTGCTTGAGGATTCTGGTGGTGAGCTGATAGAGATGGCAGTTAAGGCATTGAGAACAAAGAGGTTGTCATTTGAGCCTGAGCCCGGGGACACAAGCTTCATAATGGGGGCAACCAATTTCCCTTTCCAGGACAGCGTGATGCAAGCTATTAAATCCAACAACCCATATACAGATTTCCGGAACTCCATGGAGGAAATGATTGAAGCTTATGGGTTGGAGGATTATGCAACAAAGGATTGGGAGTATCTCGAGGAGTTATTGGCATGGTACTTGAGGATGAATGGGAAGAAAAACCACCGGTATATAATCGAGGCCTTCATTGACATGTATACTGAGCTTCCTTCTTTATGTTCTTTTTCTTATCATGCGTCAGCTTCATCTTCAAAATCGAAAGATTGGTGGGAAATTGAGGTTGAAAGCATTCCTTCATGTGCAGAGAAGGGAAAATGTCCAAAATATTGTTGAATATGAATCACGGAATTATGGAAGAATATATAAGTATTGGTCAAGGATTATACTGACATTAGTCATTATATAAGAAAGCAAACTTCTATCACTTTTAATCCCATATTCTCGAAGTTTCAAAAATGCTATTTATATTTGATACACCAAATAAGTGAAAACCAAACCTTATGGAGTTGTGTTTGGTTGACAATCCTTGTTGCTGCTGGAATAAGATCATGCAGTGGCGTGTTATTATATAAGCAGGTTAAAGCGTGTAAGTTTCAAAGTTAAACTTTGTAAGCTAGCCTAATCAGCTGCCACATACTATATTGGACTCATCAAATCTGAGGAGGCTATCTTGAAGTTGATCAGATTGGAAATTAAAGCAAAGATTGAGTCTGCAAGGGAGTAGTGAAGAAGCTTATTCTTGACAAAGCGTTATGTTGCAAATGGGGAGCATCAAATGTTGTCTTCATGTTTCTGATAGTGTAAGCTAAAGTTAACATCTGTACGTAGCTGTTTGATGCATTGTTGCAATATTCTTGTTTCTTGTCTTTGTGTGTAATACAGTCCTGGATGCTGCTTGTGGTTTATTCCTTTAGTTAGGATTGTCTATAGTTACTGTTAAGGTGCTGGCTTTTTGTTTAGTTTGGGTGCTGCTACTTTGAAGCCTGCTTGTTTGTGTTTTTGTATCAGATTTTTTTTCCATAATAAAATTACTCATTCAAAATGTGTATTGTAAAGTTCAAAATCAACATCTTAATTCGAGAATAATTTGTGATATCCACCCACCTTCTAAATTAGTTGTGCATATTGTAAATACTGTTACAGTTTAGAGTGCATGATTGTAATCAACCCAAAAAACAAAAAAAAACAAAACAGAATCAGAAAACCAAAGCTTAAATTTATCTCATGCTAAAAGCGTATTGCATTCACCTAAATTTATTAATATATTTACCCCGTTTGTGTAAGGTGTCTTTTACACTTGCTTGCCCCCTAAACTGGACTTCTACACAGTGACACAGCACGAATTTAAAGGAGACTGAGTTTGAAAAAAAAAAAAAAAAAAATACACCAGTATAGTTTTAAGGCTTAAAACTTAAAAGTAATAAATTTAAGGGGGAGTTTTTATATCTAAATATCAATTAAATAAATAGTTTTAATACTAACCAAACCAAGGTTAATTTGATGAATTAAACACATATCTTGATGGTCTGATAGGCAATGAGCTATGACATTAATTTCCACCACCCTAGCTACCAACATAACCAAAAATTTTAATGGTCTTTACGGTTTATATATATAAATCCAAACTGTAAGTCTTTAAGTTTAATGAATTTTCTTGTTGGATATATGGTAGATAGCCATTAGGACGTCTCAGAAATATAAATAAGTTTTGGCTGGTCGGCATAATAGATGAAAGGAACATAGTTTGCAGTTGAATGCAATACTGAACTGAAAAGATATAAGTGGATATGAATCTTTGCCACAAAAGATAACTTTGGTTTGCTCTGTTTTTTTTTTTTTTTTTTTTCTGAGGACTTACTTTTCGTCGCAACATTATATGTTACGATGTAATATATAAAGTAGCTAAGCATGTCTCATCTTCTTATTTTTTATTTTTTAACATTATGCCTAATATAGCTGCTTTTGCAACATCAAAAGAAAATTGAACAATGGTGTAAAAGTAGTAAAATAACAAAACAACAAACTTGTTTGCTACAGTTTTTACACAATAAACAACCAATTCCTATTTCATGCAAATTCCTAATCTAACATGACCTAATATATTCCTAAATAATGAAAGAACATATATATTTGTGATACACGATAACACGACGCGAAAGATTAGAAATTAAGATGAACATGAACAGAAGAAATTTAACAAATCCGTACTAAAATTAATCTACAATTACCATTAGTAATCAATTATCAAAATCACAATTTAAATACAACTATAAAGCTAAAGAAAACAGTTACATATATAATTTTTCATTTCCACTTTTTTATGAACATCATTTTTATGATGGAAATCTAACGGAACAAACAATATTTAAAACAAAAGTAAATCAAACTAATCATGTGAAAGATACTGATCATTACTTGAATGCATGACTCTTATCATTAGTACTAGTGGTGAGCCATTATATTGTGCAAACTATTAAAAATCTGTGATAACAAATAATGAGTTGTTCATGTGGTTACATGTGTCTATATTATTTTCACATAAAACAATACCATATGGAGGTTTTGTGTTATATTCAAAACTCTAGGGATTAAGTGTTATACTTGTTTCTCAACAAACAAACAAAAAAGTGTTATACACAAGACCTCAAGAGTTAATTGTTGTAGAATTAATAGTCTACACATAAAATAATATTGTAAGGGGAGAGTTAAGTGTTACACTCAAAACTTCAAGAGGGACCCGTGTTTTAAGGGGAAAGTACTATATAGAGGTGTTCTTTATATTTTTTTTCAAAAGAAAATGTTATATTTATACCGTTACACCAAAATAAGTCTATTATTAATACAACATAATTACTATAGTTGTATTAAACACAACATCACTTCTACAAGTTAAAAATCATTACCATAGTAACTCAATAGTGATGAATTTATTGCATTAACAATAATTAGTTACAATAACTTATAATTTTCGGTTGTAATAGATGTTTTATTGCCTTATTGGCATTAGAAAAATATGTTACAATAACTTAAAATGAAAAAATCGTTGCAATAACTTAATAGAAATTATTTTTATAATCTATTGCATTGTTGCAATAACTTGAAAGAAATTATTTTACAATTTATTCCAATGACAAACATGAAGTTGCAATGAAGCTATTATAGAAAAAATCAAAAATCAATTATTTTATAATCTATTGTACCAACAAATATGAAATATTTAACTATTACAATGAAAATATCGTTTCAATAATTTGATTCGAATTATATTTGTCAATTATTTGCAATCCATTACAATAAGATTAGTGAAGTAAATTTGTTATTGTAATAACATATATATTATTGTATCAAAATTGTCATTAAAATATAAATAATGCTAATATCACAAGAAAACTCACAACTTGCTCACATGGTGAGTGGAAAATTATTGTATACTTCGGAAGTATGCTCCCTCCCTCTCACAAAGGGATAGTGGAATTCACCCCACTATGAGAGGGAGGGAACATACTCCCAGAGTATGCAATAACATACCATGATGAGCTGTGAGGGGTGCACTAAAAGTGGTGGGACCATGTAGATCTATAACTCCATCACTCATAATTCGTCATGTGTGTAAGTTATTGTGCCAAAAGTTGTGGATTTTGTTATGGTATTAGCATTATTCTTAAAATATTTGAAGTTTATTACAACGAAATTTTTTATTACACAAATCTATTATCTCATCAAATTTTATTGCAATATATACTTCATATCAACTATTGCAATAACTCTAATGTTATTATAATGATTTTTTTTTTTTTTGGTTACAATAAACAATTTTTCTTATATTACATTTATTTTCACGGAAAAAGTTCTTTAGAGAATATTTTTCGGTGTTTGGTAGCATTAGAAAATATGAATTAAAAGAAAACTGTCTTATCTAATGGTAGTGATGAACAAGGAGTCAGTAGGTGCTGAATAAGAACATAATTGTCAACAATTGGTTTATTCACATAGATCTCTCCACATGTTCATCTTTCGATGATTCAAAAAAGCTACCTACAGCAAAGCAAATCACTTAATGGGTTTTTGGTTTTACTTCTTCTTTTGATGTAATTTTCTTTTCTTTCTTTGAAAATAAAAATGAAGACGGTTAGAAATACGGTATACCTGACGGGCCCATCTGATGGTCCAGACGGACCCACCTGAACGGGCCTGACGGCCCTGCTTGACGGGCCCATCTGAACGGGCCTGACGGGTTGGGACTGTTGGGCCTGTGCAAGGGCTATCCCACGTGCTTTGAAGGCCCATCGCTGACAGGCTCAGTAAGGGCCCATGATCCGAAAACGGAAATCTTGACTCACTACGCTCAAGGGAATTTGTATGAGAATCCCACATTGAAAAGGTTTGGAAACCAAGGAGAAAAGTCAACCCTTTATCACTATAAAAGGCCTGCCACCCTCAGGGATCGAGGTACGCTTTAATTGACCCTCTCTAACGCTCTAAGTAAAAAGAACAATTCTAATTTGACCGTCGGAGAACCTTTGGCCGGCACCACACCGGTGCTCTCTGAAGGACTTCCGTCGATTGTTCTTGTCGTGCAGGTGCGATTCGAGTCGCGAGTACGGTGTGACCCATTGGTGACAAATTTCGACGTCATCAGTTGGCGCCGTCTGTGGGAAATCGAATTTTCCTAGACAAAAGAGTTACATGGTACTCACACGCTCAATGGCAACCACAAATGACGTCCAAGAAGAAGCCCCTACGACTGCCCTTGAGAGACAGGTCAAGACGCTCGCCGCAGCCGTGGAGCGCCTCACCAAACAAAACCACGACCTGACAGAGCAGCTGAATCAAAAGAGTGCAGCGGTGAATAGCCAAGGAGAAGATCAAGAAGGGAACAGTGAGGAAAGGAGAAATAATGACGGACCACAGGAGAGCAACGCCCCGAGCAAACAAGTGCGACGGGACGCTAGCATCCCTTCAGTGACGGATACAGCTCCACAACCCATCATCGCGGAGATGCAGGCGATGAAGGAACAGATGGAAGTCCTGATGAACGCTCTCAAGGGGCGAGTGTCCAGCGATCTTGACGACCTTGTCAACCGGACTGACTCGCCATTTACGGCGTCCGTCAACTCCTTTCCCCTGCCGAGTAAGTTCCGCATGCTAAGCATGGACAGTTATGACGGAATCAAGGACCCCCTCGATCACCTAGAGACCTTCAAGACCCTGATGCACCTTCAGGGAGTGGCGGACGCAATTATGTGTAGGGCATTCCCTACAACCCTGAAGGGCGCGGCAAGGATTTGGTTCAGCCAACTAACACCAAACTCCATCGGCACCTTCAAGGAGCTGAGCGCTCAGTTCACTACGCACTTCATCGGAGGACATCGGTATAAGAAGTCCACAGCTTGTTTAATGAATATCAAGCAGAGAGAGGAGGAGACGTTACGGGCCTACATATCACGCTTCAATAAAGAAGCGCTCTCGATCGACGAAGCCGACGACAAGATATTGGTGGCAGCGTTCACGAACGGGCTGAAGGGGGGTAAGTTTTTGTTCTCCCTATACAAAAACGACCCAAAGACCATGTCAGAGGTGCTTTACAGGGCCACCAAGTATATGAACGCTGAAGACGCACTGTTAGCCCGAGAAGACAGACCCAAGAAAAGGGACAGACAGGAGGACCCCCGACAGGACCAGGGGCGGAAGAGAGGACGGATGGGAGATCGGAGAGAGGAGAGACGCCCAAAACCAATGGGCGGAAGGTTCACAAGTTTCACTCCGTTGACCGCCCCGATAGACCAAGTCCTAATGCAGATTAAGGATGAAGGATCCCTGACATTTCCGGGAAAGCTGAAGAGTGATCCCAACAAAAGGTCCAGAGACAAATATTGCCTCTTCCACCGTGACCATGGTCACGACACGGCCGACTGCTATGATTTGAAGCAACAAATCGAAACCCTTATCCGACAAGGGAAATTGAAGAAGTTCGTCAGTAAGGAGAGAACGGATCAACCCCCACAAGAACAACACCCCCGTCGAGAGAACGAGCGACCAAGGCCCCCATTGGGGGACATAAGGATGATAATTGGAGGAACAGGTGCGGCCGGATCGTCAAAAAAGGCTCGCAAAACATATCTTCGGATGGTACAGAATGTCCAGTTGGCGGGTACAGTGCCAAAGATGGCAAGAAGGGAAGGCCCCATTATCGGGTTCTCGGAAGAGGATGCAAGGCGCCTACACCATCCACACGACGATGCCCTCGTCGTCACCTTGCGGGCAGGCGACTACAACATCCACCGAGTGTTGGTCGACAACGGTAGTTCGGCCGACATCTTGTATTATCCGGCGTTCCAACAAATGAGGATTGATAGGGAGCTGCTGATACCAACAAACGCCCCGCTCGTTGGTTTCGGAGGGAGTAGAATATTCCCTTTGGGCGCAGTCACGTTATCGGTGACGGTAGGAGATTACCCACAACAAATCACCAAGGACGTAACATTCTTGGTGGTCGATTGCTCGTCAGCCTACAATGCTATTATTGGGCGACCCACGCTCAACTCGTGGAAGGCGGCAACATCAACTTACCACCTGATGATCAAGTTCCCAACAGAGTATGGGGTAGGAGAGCTACGCGGAAGTCAAATTGCCGCACGAGAATGCTACGTAGCTATGATGGAGGTGGAAGACCAGATCCAGGCCTTGAACATAGAAGAACACCGAACGACGGCAGAACCAACAGAGAAGCTAGAGGAGATAACTCTCGACAGTTCCAATCCCGACCGAACCACCAGGATCGGAACGCTTGCCAGACCCGCAATCCGTCAAGAGCTCGTGGCTTTCTTGAGAAGCAATAAGGATGTGTTCGCCTGGAGCCATGACGATATGCCAGGAATCGATCCCTCGGTCATGGTACATAAGTTGAATGTGTTGCCCTCGTTTTCACCCGTCCGACAAAAGAAGAGAGTATTCGCCCCGGAACGAGACCAAGCAATAGCGGAAGAGGTCCGCAAACTCCAAGAGGCAAGCTTCATCAGGGAAGTTTACTACCCCGATTGGCTGGCGAATGTGGTAATGGTGAAGAAAACGAGTGGCAAATGGCGGATGTGCGTGGACTTCACCGATCTTAACAAAGCATGCCCCAAAGATAGCTATCCCCTTCCAAGGGTCGACATCCTAGTGGACTCGACGGCTCAACACCAATTGCTAAGCTTCATGGATGCTTTCTCGGGTTATAACCAGATCCGCATGCACGAGGACGACCAGGAGAAGACTTCGTTTGTAACCAGTCAAGGTCTCTTCTGTTACAAAGTAATGCCATTCGGTCTGAAGAATGCAGGGGCAACATACCAGAGACTAATGAACAAGATGTTCGCACAGCAAATCGGGAGGAATGTCCAAGTTTATGTCGACGACATGCTGGTGAAGAGCCGGAAGGAGGAAGACCACTTGGAAGATCTCAAGGAAACATTCGGCACACTTCGATCCTACAACATGAAACTCAATCCAGGAAAGTGCGCGTTCGGTGTAACGGCAGGCAAATTCCTAAGATTCATGGTATCTCAAAGGGGGATTGAAGCTAACCCGGACAAAATCCGAGCCATAATGGAGATGGCCCCCCCGAGAAACGTGAAGGAAGTACAGAGCCTTAACGGCAAGGTAGCGGCATTGAATAGGTTCGTGTCGAGAGCAACAGACAAATGTTTACCTTTCTTCCGAACATTGAAAAAGTCATTCGAGTGGACGGACGAGTGTCAACGAGCATTCAAGGAGTTAAAAACCTATCTATCTTCACCACCTCTACTGAGCCCCTCGCAACCAGGTGAAGAGCTCTTCCTCTATTTGGCCGTCTCCACTGTGGCCGTCAGCGCGGCCTTAATCAGAGAGGAGGACAGGGCACAGAAGCCCGTGTACTACGCCAGCCGGGCGCTCCGCGGTACCGAGGAAAGATACCAACCTATGGAGAAACTCGCTTTTGCGTTGGTCACGGCGGCTCGCAAGCTCAAGCCCTACTTTCAAGCCCATACCGTGAACGTAATGACCGACAAGCCCTTGCGAAGGGCACTAAGTAATCCTGAGGCCGCAGGTCGACTGACGCTGTGGGCAATAGAATTGAGTGAGTTTGACATCAAGTACCGTCCACGTGTGGCCATTAAAGGACAAGCTGTAGCCGACTTCATAGCAGAGTTTACGCATGACGCAGACAAGGGGGCAGAAGAACCCCCCCAGTGGAACATCTACACCGACGGATCATCCAATAGGCGAGTTGGGGGAGCCGGCATAGTATTGCTGTCACCTGAAGGAGACGAGATTGAATGTATGGTCCGTCTCGACTTCCCCATTACCAACAATGAAGCAGAATATGAAGCGGTAGCAGCAGGACTCGACCTAGCCAAAGCCGCCGGAGCTGAAAGTGTGGTCGTGCATTGCGACTCTCAAGTCGTGACCAATCAAGTAAACGGAGATTATGAATGCAAAGGGGAAAGGTTGAAGAGATATCTTGATCAAGTGAGGGCTAGAGTCGACGGGCTAAAAGCAATATTCGTCCAGATCCCCAGGGGAGACAATGAGCCCGCCGATCGGCTAGCCAAAGCCGCTTCAGCAGAACATATGATAACACCGGGTAATGTACTTTCCTTTGTTCAAATCTTTCCGCTAATAGACCCCGACAACATGCAGGAGATACGCTCCGAAAGAAACTGGACTACGCAGATAACTTCATACCTAAAGGACGGGATATTGCCTGAAGAGAAGGAGGCAGCGAGAAAGCTAAAAGTCCGAGCGGCAAGGTTCGTCTTGATAAAAGACGTTCTTTACAAGAGAGGTTTCTCCCGTCCTTACCTAAGATGTCTCGGGATTGAAGAGGCAGACTACGTGATGAGGGAAGTACACGAAGGAATATGCGGGAATCATTCTGGATCGCGGTCGTTGGTACACAAGCTGTTACGAGCTGGGTATTACTGGCCGACCATGCAAAAGGATGCTGAGTCCTACGTTAAAAGATGCGACAAATGCCAGAGGTTCAGCAATTTTATCGGACAGCCAGCAGAAGAGCTAACCCCCATAACGGCTCCATGGCCGTTCGCTCAGTGGGGACTGGACATCATGGGACCTTTCCCAACGGCGATAAGGCAGCTAAAGTTCTTGGTAGTGGGTATTGACTACTTCACAAAATGGGTAGAAGCGGAAGCCTTGGCCACCATTACAGAAAAGAACATTAGGAGTTTTGTCTGGCGGAGCATAGTATGTAGGTTTGGTATTCCTAGAGTCCTTGTCTCAGATAACGGGAGGCAGTTCGATAACGGCCCCTTCCGTGATTTCTGTACACAGCTAGGAATAAAAAACCACTACTCATCGCCTGCCCATCCTCAGGCTAACGGTCAGGTTGAGGTCACAAACCGATCCCTGCTAAAGATTATCAAGACTCGGCTCGAGGGGGCAAAGGGCATATGGCCGGAAGAATTGCCAAGCATATTGTGGGCGTATAGGACAACGGCGAGGACTCCGACAGGAGAGACACCGTTTCGACTGGCATACGGGAGCGAGGCAGTCATCCCAGCAGAAATTGGGCTCACAAGCTACAGGGTTCACAACCACGACGAGGGAAGGAATGACGAGTCCATGAGGCTACAGCTGGACCTTATAGATGAGGTCAGGTCGACAGCAGAACAGAGGATCGCTAGATACCAGGATCGCATGTCCAGACATTTCAACTCCCGGGTCCGACAAAGAAGCTTCCAAGTAGGAGACCTCGTACTCAGGAGGGTCATGGGTACAACTAGAGACCCTACACAGGGAAAACTCGGCCCCAACTAGGAAGGACCCTACAGAGTTATGTCGTGGAAAAGGAAAGGAACATACCACCTGGAAACGATAGACGGAGAAAAGCTACCGCATCCGTGGAATGCCGAGCACTTGAGGAAATACTACCAGTAATAGCGACCCGACGACCAGTTTCTCTTTTAAGACTTTTTGGCATTATTAACTTTTTTTTGGCACTGTTTAACTATTTTTGCTACAATATTGTCGTGCCTTTTTTAAGCCCAAGGGGGCAGGCACTTTTCCTTTACGCATTTCTATAATCAGATGCAATTTTGATCTTCTACTTGAATGTATGTATGTCATTGCAATGGTCCACAAAGTTAACGGAAACAATAGAAGTCCACAAGATGGACGGATACAATATGAAGTCCACAAGATGGACGGATCGTCCTACAGGGACGATCACCCTAAGTCCACAAAATGGACGGAGCATCCTACAGGGATAATAACCTTAAAGTCCACAAGATAGACGGATACAATATGAAGTCCACAATATGGACGGATCGTCCTACAAGGACGATCACCCTAAGTCCACAAAATGGACGGAGCATCCTACAGGGATGATAACCTTAAAGTCCATAAGATGGACGGATACAATATGAAGTCCACAATATGGACGGATCGTCCTTCAAGGACGATCACCCTAAGTCCACAAAATGGACGGAGCATCCTACAGGGATGATAACCTTAAAGTCCACAAGATGGACGGATACAATATGAAGTCCACAATATGGACGGATCGTCCTACAAGGACGATCACCCTAAGTCCACAAGGTGGACGGATCATCCTACAGGGATGACAACCTTAAGTCCACAAGGTGGACGGATCATCCTACACGGATGATAACCTTAAGTCCACAAGATGGACGGATGAAAAATATAAGCCCACTAGAAGGACGATCACCCTAAGTCCACAAGGTGGACGGATCATCCTACAGGGATGACAACCTTAAATCCACAAGGTGGACGGATCATCCTACACGGATGATAACCTTAAATTAAAAAGATGGACGGACGCAAAATATAAGTCCACGAGATGGACGGACCGTCCTGCAAGGACGATCGCTTTATGTCCACAAGATGGACAGATCATCCTGCATGGACGACCACTTCAAGTCCACTTTAAGTCCACAAGATGGACGGATCATCCTACAAGGACGATCACCATAAGGTGGACGGACTATACTAAATGGGGATAACTTAGTCCACAAAATGACCACTTAAAGTTCACAGGTTGGACGGATCGTCCACAACGTGGACGGAATTAAGATGAAGCAAAGAAGACGGACTAATCATCTTAGATAACAAAGTAGTATCAAAAAGATGGACGGAGCATTCCACAGGTCTTGCAAAGAATAAGTTTTTAAGATCAAAAACATACTTACACGCAAGCGGATGTAAACAGGTCAAGCAACGACAAAATTCAAAACATATAAAATGAAGTGCACGGATTCATTTAACAAAATAGGTCATTAAACGGCAATGTTTACACATCATCAACAACAGATGAGAATTGTTCCAAAAAGAAAAATAATAAAATAAAAATAAAAATCCTTCTACTGAGCCTTGTCCGCATTATCGACGGGCTGTGGAACTGTCTCCGTGTCAGCCTCAGCTTGGTCATCTTTTGCTGGTGCAGGCGCCCCGTCAACAACGGCGTCGTCGACATCAAAGAGGTCGTCTGTATCCTCAGAGGCAACAGGCACGACGGATGACTGGACCGGGTCTTCAACTTTGAACTTGGAAGGGTCCACGTCTGGATAAGCTTGCCTGACTTGACGGAGGGCATCCATGAAGCCCTGATGGAAAGAATCGCCCAGCTCAGTGATTAGGGCGTCGGAGTCACGGTATTCACGGACCGCCGCGTCCTTAGCCTGACGGACTTCGTTCTTCAGCTCGGCTATCTCTTTGTCCTTGCTCTCTAGAGCCTTCTTTGCCTCCTCCGTCGTCTGTTCAAGGCTCTTCCTTGCCTTCTCCGACAGCTCAAGCTTTTTCTCTATTTTAGGTCTCCAGTTTCGCAGTTGGAGGAGTTCTTCCTCCGTCTTCTCCGCCTTGGCCCGTACACGATCCAAGGCCGTCTCTTGGCTGAGGCACCGTCCCATCAGCCCCTTCATCATGACCATTGCCTAAAAAATAACAACACAGTTATAAAACAAACTTTCGACAGATGATTTAAGTTGCATTTGAGTAGTAGACGGACTATCTTACCTGTGTGATGGCAAACAGGCCCGTCTCCCCCATGGCCTCCGTCGAGTGGTTGCCTAAGTCTTCATAATCCTCCGCCGAGATGATGGAGGAAATCTGTTCTAAGGCATGCTTAGAATCCTCTCGAAGAAGGACGGGCGGCTTCTCGTCAACCTTCGACGGGCCTTTCATCAAACCCTTGCCAACCCCGTGCTTGGTTGGAGTGACCGTCTTCGGAGGCTCCGCCATGAGTCCCACGACGGGATCTAAAGACACTTTGGCCTTCTTGGCCTGACGGTCCGCTTTGGGCTGAGTCTTCCGCTTAGCAGACGGATTGCTTGGGCCCGTCGCAGGAGGAGTGTCGTCAGCAGTCTTCTTTGCAGCCTTTGACCGAATCAAGGCTCTTCTCTTGGCATCGTCCATCTCTGAAACGTGGACGGGGGAGTTAATTAACAAAAAAATAAGATGCACAATTTCTTTAACTAAAGGGTGACGAACTTACGTCTCCTTATCTGTGTTTCGTACTTTACGGCAGCCGCTGTAGGTTCCGGTCCGTCGCAATACCAGTGAATGGTATTTAGTGTTACCAGCTTCGCCCAAGTCCTTTCCTCCGGCTTGGTCTTTTTAAGGATTTTCTCAATGAAAGCAAACTCCTCAAGGTCAATTTGGGGCCGTCGTCTAACTGCAAAAGAAGAAAGAGGACGGTTAGATTATATTCAAAAAAAAAAAAAAAAAAAAAAAAAAAAAAAAAAAAAGAAACTTAGTAATGTTAGAGTTTGGAGGATAGTCCATACTAGACGGATCCAATATGCCCCAAGTAGTGTCGACGGGCATGAAATCTGTCTCCCCAGGACGACCCATCCAACCGTCGCCTTCTAGGAAGAAGAACCGACTCTTCCAATCCCTATTTGAGTCCGGCGTATCATAGATGACTTTCAGCAACGGACTCCTAGGGACGAAGCTATAAATCCCCCTGGATTTGTCAATCTCGTCCGGACGGTAGTAGTGGAAAAACTCCCTAACCGTCAGCCTCCTTTCTCCGTTGGACATGGCACCGTACAGTACCTCCATCGCTATAAAAACTCTCCAAGCGTTAGGGGAAATCTGGTTCACAGATAACCCCAGCTGACGGAGGAGCAAACGGTGAAGCGAACTCAATGGAAATCTAAGTCCGGCCTTCAACATTTGCTCATACACCCCGACTCCCTCTACCCCGTCATAGTAACACCTCTCTGATTTGTAGGGTAGACGGATCGTAACATTCTCTGGAAGTTGGTAGTTATCTCTAAATGTCTTAAAGTGCTTTTCCTTGATAACGGACGTGAAGAAATTCACCGTCCACTCTGGTAGCATGACGAACTTCCTAAGCCCATCAGCACCAATGACGGATCTGACAACTTGATCCTCACCAACACCATGTCCCTCGTCTGGATCAACCACCTCCAGATCCTCATATGTTGAGGACGAGGAGGATGTGGACGGACTACTATCATCTGGACTACCTTGTTCTCGTTGACTGGACGGATATACTTCCTCGTAATCCACCCCGTCACGAATAACTGACTGATTACTCGACGCACTAGACATTTCCTACACGAAACGACAAGAGCCTAAGACTCTGACGGTCTATGTGTCTATAACGGATGTGGATTGTAAGGAAAATTAAAACAAGTATAAGTTCTAAGAAGAGCACTTACCAGTTTTGCCAACGAAGTGACGAAGGACGGCGTTGACGTCTAAGGTAAATGAACGGATCAGCAAGTTATGACGGATTCGCTCTGACAAGGGTGACGGGTGTGCTCTGACAGCTTGATTTCTACTGAAACTGAAGAAATGAGAGGGATCACTCCATTATTTATAAGAGAGATGCACGGAAGTCGAAGCGTCGCTTCGATCCGAGACAAGGTCCAATCAGCTTGTAACACGTGTCATCGGCATTAATTACCTTCGTACAGCCTGTCTGTAATTGATGTGATCGACGGACTCCTCATTTGAACCGTCATCCTGTCTTGCGTTGATCCGTCAAACCCGTTATGACAACTTTAAATTCTCCATCACATGAGCCTTCTGCCGTCGTAAAAATACCCGTCATACCCTCACATTCGAATCGTCACCCCATTGATCCTTTATCCTAAAAACTGACGGACCATTGGGGTGAAGGGGGCAACTGAAGACGGTTAGAAATACGGTATACCTGACGGGCCCATCTGATGGTCCAGACGGACCCACCTGAACGGGCCTGACGGCCCTGCTTGACGGGCCCATCTGAACGGGCCTGACGGGTTGGGACTGTTGGGCCTGTGCAAGGGCTATCCCACGTGCTTTGAAGGCCCATCGCTGACAGGCTCAGTAAGGGCCCATGATCCGAAAACGGAAATCTTGACTCACTACGCTCAAGGGAATTTGTATGAGAATCCCACATTGAAAAGGTTTGGAAACCAAGGAGAAAAGTCAACCCTTTATCACTATAAAAGGCCTGCCACCCTCAGGGATCGAGGTACGCTTTAATTGACCCTCTCTAACGCTCTAAGTAAAAAGAACAATTCTAATTTGACCGTCGGAGAACCTTTGGCCGGCACCACACCGGTGCTCTCTGAAGGACTTCCGTCGATTGTTCTTGTCGTGCAGGTGCGATTCGAGTCGCGAGTACGGTGTGACCCATTGGTGACAAATTTCGACGTCATCAAAAAACAACAACAAAAAATCGAAAGAAGAGGGAAAATGATATAGAGGGGTTGAGAATTGATATGGGTGCGATGTCCAATGAAAGAATAGGAAGAGATGGGAGTGAAAGAGATAAGGAAGAATGGTGTCCATAATAACTGGATTGTATTTTATTATTATTATTTAGGTTATTGAAATTATTATATTTTATTTTCTTGGGGGCGGTATTATTGGATTTGAATCTAAAATTGTGAAATGGACATTGTGAAATTGTGAATGTTTAGCCTGTTGTGTTGGTTGCTGAATTACTAATCACATTATTTTGAATTATAAAGGCTATTTTGCATGTTGAAATATTTTCTAGGTGTAAATTTGTCTTTGTTTATTTGGCCTATGTGTCATCTTGAACCATTTGAAATGGAGCTTATGGAGTAATGGTTATTTTTAATTTTGAAAAGTATGTTTGATTATTTATATATACTCACGCGCACACACACACACACACATATATATATATATATATATGTTATCATCTATATATAAGAGTTAGATGAGTGGTAGAGTTCATCAATATTGGACAACTAATTTTTATTGTACATGCATTACCACCAATTTATTTTTTGAAAGAAACCAACGTGTATCAAAAAACAAAAAAACTACAGATATTTGGGCAGCCCACAACAATGGGCAAGAGAGAGAGAACTTGACATCAAATTCGGCAAATCGACTTCCATCTTTTAAGTAAATTTGGTACCCTAGGTACCAAAATTTACATCTCTCCCCTTTTAGTTAAAAAAAACTTGGCAGATAGCACATAAAGCTTATAAATTCAAATTTTACCAATATTTAGCTAAAAAATCCAAAGAATAGAAGAGATGGTGGCAGTGGCATTCCTCAGACGTTACAATCACAAGCCCAACTAGCTAAAAGAGTGAACGTGCACTAAGATATCCGTAATTAATGAACTCAATGCTTCGTTGGGAAATAAAGTATAAAAATATAAATCACTTTTACTATATCCTATTTTATTACTTTTCATATAAATTTTTTTATTAATTTGGTCATCAAATAGGTGTAGACTTTTTTTGCAATTCCATATATATATATATATATATATACTAAACTCATCACACGCTTTAGCTGCGAAATTAAGCTCTTTTTTATTTTTTATTTTGAATTTAGTGAAATAATGTTTAAAAGTGAAATAGAAATAATATCCTAATTTTTAGGATCTTTCTCTACTTGGAAGTTGATAAAAGTTTTTTTTTTTTTTTTTTTGAATAAAAAAATTGATAAAAGTTTGTAAGCCTAAACTTAGTAACTTTTTTAAAAATAATAAATTACTCTTTTAACAAATTTATGTTTTTAAATTTAAAATTATTTAAGTAAAAGATTTGAGTATTTTAAAGAGTTTAAGAATTTGTGTCGGAATATTTTAGTACGTAAAATGATAAAACTCAAACAAATAATTCTGTTATTAATAGTATATATATATATATATATATATTTTTTTTTTTTTTGAGAATGTGTATATATATATATATATATATTTTTTTTTTTTTTTTGAGAATGTGTGTGTATATATATATATATAATTTTTTTTTTGAGAATGTATATCCATAGTATTATAATTTTATAATCTAAACGGTTTGTGTCAACCACTTGTACAAATGTATTAATCTCTCTCTTGCTGGTGAAGGCAAAATCTAAATAAAAACAGAAAAACCTAGAAACAAATTTGAAAGTGACCCCAGAACCAAATTTGAAAAAGCAACAAATCTGCCCAACCACCGACTGACTCATTTAAAATTAGACAGTTCATTCATTTAGTAGTTAAAGCTCATGTTGGATTACAGTATGACATTAATTGACAATGGAGGAAAAAATTGGTACAAGGAAGAAAAAAAGTTCAAAATTTCCTAACCAGAGAAATAGAAAACTCTTCCCCCATCAATAATAATAACGAGCACCATGCCTCCACCACACAGCTCATATCTCTTCTGGCCTGCAGCTTTAAATTTCTAGATACCCCATTGTATTGATGACTCATGAAATTGCGTGACCTTCCTTTGCAGCTTCCTAATTCAATGTCCTCATGACATGGATCTCATCTCACACGTGGCATAGTTAGGATTCACGTGAGTTTGAGTTTCCTTGAACTGAGGGCTTCTGCAGAATTAGTCTATGTGACACAACCTCGTCCCAGATCTCCTTGAAAGCTCTAATGATAACATCATGGTGACAAGGTGAATTCAGCCGAAGAAAGCAATTGAGAAGCTCTTGAAGATCGTCTTTTGAGTATATCTCTTTCTCCAATATCATCTGAAGCATTGAATGCCGAAAATCTTGATAAGGGTTATCTGAATCCTTCTCCACCGCGATGCTGCTGCTGATTTTCTTTGAACTCCTGGGATTAATATCGGTTTCGGGTTCAGAGATTGTTGAGGAGGTCAAATCTTCTTCATCCACTGAAAGCCCACCATTTCTGGAACTAGAAGAAGAAGTGCGAGGCTTTTGGTTTTCATTATTGGTGGAAATTTTTGGCCTTCGAGTTGGTTCAAATACATCTGAGGGTTTTGGTCTGGCACAGCCACAGGCTACATTTGCTGTAAAGATGGTTTTAAGGATGTTTTTCTTGTTGGAAGACATGTGAGAGAGAGAGGATTGGAATCCCTTTTGCAGTGTACAGTAACGGCTAAGAAAGAGAGGTTAATTTGTGAAGGTACAAAGCTGGATTGGAAGGTGTTCTTGGTAGGAGTCGTTTTCAAATATAAATAACTTCTGGTTTTAGAGATATGCATAAGAAGGTGATTTTGGGTAGGAGTCGTTTTCTAGAGTTGTTGTGAGTAAAACTAGGGGGTTTTATGAGGCATTTGACTTAACGTAGGAGAGTAGAGAAAGAGAAATTGGGCATGTGATATGATCCCCTCATGATAAGATTCTTTATTATTTTTTTTTCAAATTATGTTTTATCTATTTTGAAAATGAATTAATAAGCATTTATTCCGATGATAATGCTTCAAAGTTCATTTAAAAAAAAAAAAAAAAACTTTTGAATTTGGGTTGGGTAAAAGATATCCACTCGCATGATTAGTGGATTGACTGCCATCTCCTTTATAATTTTAAATTATTTTATAGTATTAAGTACACTTGTGAATTTCTAATACCTAATGAGGAATGTGAATCTATATATATATATATATATATATATTAATAGCGAATGTTGAGAGAAAATTTAATTAAATTCTAATTTTTATATTTGTGTGTCAAGTGAATTATTAGGTATAAAAATTAAAGAGTCTAAATTCAATTAGATTTTAAATTGAATTTTAATTGAAATTCTATTTTGCGCCTTATGTCCCATCTAATTTTTTAATTTTTGTAGCAAGTGAATTATTAGGTGCTAAAACCAAAAAGTTTAGATCCAATTAGATTCTAAATCATATATATGGGCGTAATTATAATTATTTTTAAATATACCATGCATATACACGAGGTTACACACTAGTTATTATAAAATAAATCTCTTATTTCAAATAAAGATGACTATGGATATGACTTCCACGTTCAATATATAAAAAATAAACATTTTTTTTATTGTCTCACATGCACTCTCATTATATAATATAAAATATATAAACATGTATTTCAAATAAAAATGGTATGTTATTTTTATATATAAAAAATAGTGTGTTATGAATAGTATAGCTTGCATCATTTTTCTTTTTCTTTTTTAACTTTTGAGTGAAGTTTGATATACCATGTTTTTGCTTACATTTTCCATCAATTAGTGAACTCTAATATTAGTCAGTGTATATGACATGTTCATTAACTATTGCAGTTTGCCATTTTGGAATGCTACATGATTTTCTTTTATTTGTAGGGATGTACAACACTGTTGAAGTAAAGTACAGCGCAATTATTTTTTTATTTTTTATTTTTGGTTAACCCTGAAACACAGTCATGGGTAATATACTGCTGACCTTTACTAATCTACAATCTACATTGATGGAGATGAGAAAAGAACTAATCCACTTCGATCGGGACAAACATATATGTTGTGCACTATTTATGGAACCTACAAGTTATCTAATTCAACAAAATTTTCATTAAAATTGGGTTCCATGACATTATTCACACATTTAAAAATTATTTTGCTGCAATGTTTTCAGTATTCAGTTTTCAGTAATAAACAGTATCCAGACAAACCCTTAATATAAGTGTTTAGGATTATTAGAACATTTGAGTTTGACTAATCCCTTATTATATGCATATATTCCCCATTTCACACACCAGGGTGGTGTTTGCAAACTTATCTTTTAGCTCTCTTCACAAAATCTTGTTTGTTCCTTGTCTTGTTAGAGAAATGGTAGCTCATACTTTGATAACATTGGTCTCTAGTTAGTGGACCATGGTAAGGGTATATATATTCGATAATTTTTAATATACTAGATTAGGGCAGGAACGGAGGGGGACTTGGACAAGGGGGCAATGGCTCCCCTATTTTTTTAAAAAAAAATATTAATATATACATAGGTATCAATTTTAGCAATTTTGTTATATAAAATTACACTTTACCCCCTTAACGATATCATTGATTCTTTTAAAAGTACTATTATAACTACAAACTTTTCTACAAGAAATAAAAAACACAAATAAAAAAATAAAAAAACCATTAGCTATTAAGTAATAAAGTTGGAGGTTAGAGTCACTGCACGCAACCAATAACAATGCCGCTCCCTCTAACTTCAAGTTCTAGCTCCGTCCCTAAATTAGGGTTTCTTAGTTCGTCGATGTAAACACACTACCCAAATCACATAATTTCAGTGTTGATTTTACTCTATTTTCTCTTTATTTTTCACTATATTGCTAAGTAGCCAAAATTCACAACATTCCCTCAAAGAAAAAATATGAGCCACAGGCTACGCAATTGAAGATCTAATAGTCAGTGCAAACAAGATTTAACTGCAAAACCAAAATTTTTATTAAAATTAAAAAGATGAAATACATTAAAAGGCCTAGATGATAGCCGGACGGATCAATAAGATCGTCTCACACTAGCACTTTTGCAGGTAACTTGTTACCTAAAATCTAGCACTTCTGATAGATAGACAATGGCACCACAAAAAGTGTCACTATAACTTGACTATTACTTGAACCTCAAGCAACATTAATTCTTATGCATGCTGATCCAGATGATGAATAGCTCCCAACAGCCTATCAAACGCGGATGTTATTACCCTAATGACATGTCTGTTGATGAAGTTAAGACAAGTATGCACCGGAAGCTTGAACTCATCCCAAACAAGGTACAAAATGCACTTACTACCGGCCACGAAGCTTGAGACTGGTGGTGAAGGCTGCAAGTAAGCCCAGGCAGCCTTCTGAACAATGAAATTACTTATTGGAATCTCATGAGCAGATTGCATGCCAAAACGTCTTGATAACATACTTTTTCGCCTTCTGATCTCCGATGATGGAGGCAACAATTCTTTCAGCGAAGTATATGATGGCGAATTTGAAGAGTTTGCAAGCTCTGAATTGTTGGCAGCTGCAAAGGCTGTCTCCTCGCGGACTGTCCTTGGAAAGCTTTTGCTTTGAAACCGTTTTCTGGAAGTAAACTTTCCGGATTGAGTAGTGAGAGAATCCATGGCATTTTTGGTTTGATGTATGAGTGGGAAGAGACTAATGGGGTTGTTTTATTTTTATTGTTTTGAAATGGAAAATTTTGAAAGGGCTTTTGAAATCTGAAATGATTCGTTGTGGATAGAGTCTCAACTATCAAGGAGTTTAAATTTCGGTTACTTTAAAAGTTTTGCTCAAAAAGATAACCAAGAAGAATAGATAGATTAGGTTGGTTTACATTATTGAGGATGGAGTACGTGACCAATATTGTTTCACGCCATTTAGAATTTGATTGGATTAGGAACAACCTCTTTCACCTTTTTGGAATTCTAGATTGGGGAAAACTTGTTACACACTTGTGTGGACATTTGTGTGGACACTTGTGTAGAGTGTGTGCATCCACACAAATGTGTGATAAACATGGCACTTCTAAGTTTAATCTTCTAAATTTAACGTTAAAATTCCCAAGCTTGATTTATGTTGGCTTGATTATTAGAATTTCCCTATTTTCCCATTTATTTTACATTCCTAGTTCTGACCTATGTTGCCAAATTAATTGGTGATTATTAGATTCTTTTTCTTTGTTGGTGTATGAACCAAAATAAAAGGTTTAAACATTCATTTTGTCCTTAAAGTTGGCATGAATTTTGCTTTTTTGTGTTTAAATTTTAAAAAATTCATATTTCGTCCATAATCTTTTTGAAGAAAATTTTCTAATAGTTTAAGGATGAAAATATGGACAATAAAAAGAACTTGTTACTACAATTTGAGAATGAAAAATGAACTTACTAAATTGAAATATGATAACAGTAACACATTTTCTATAATTTAGGGACAAAAAACAAACCTTTTAAAGTTTAGAAATGAAAAATTAAATTTATGAAAGTTTAAGAACACAAAAAAAAGGGTAAAAAAAGGCATGGTTAAAAATATTTTCATCCCTAAATTTGAATGAAATTCTCAAAACTTAAAAAAAAAAAATTGTTCCTAAATTATTAAAAATGTTCACTTTATATACTCTATCTACTCCCATTAATTTTTATCCAATTTATGTAAAAGAATGCTTCAGTGATAATAATTTTAACTTTAAAAAAATTTAACATGAACCATTACATTAAAATTAAAAATTAAAAAAAATAGACATACAAAGTGGGACACATGGCAAAAAACTATTAATCACACAAAAAATTAGAAAGGGAAAAAAATTGACAAAAAAAATCCCCCAAATCAAGTGGTCAAGGGGATATCAAAAAATCCAATTCCCTTTAGTTATGGTTCTCATGCTCATCCCGTGACCTTTACCATCATCAAGGTAATCTATATCCAATGTAGGACTTAACACACATCTACACACTCCACTAATTCAGATTAATATTCAATCAATATGGCCATCACATTATATTTTCTAGAAAACTTAAAGTAGAGCTCTAAAGCCTTCAATATCCACTATTCTATCAAGATGATATCAAATAAGTGGATTTTATTTTCTACTATTAGGGTTGCTTTGAATGAAAAAAAAAAAATTTAATCTTAGTGGTGGTCTTGATAAAGAGAGTTGAGTGATCTATAAGTCAACAAATGTTAAGCAAGATTCCTAGACTAGAGGTATGAAAATGAGCCACAATGATGATAAAGAGAGATCAATCCTCGCTAGAATCAGACAAAGAAAAAACAAAATGAGAAGAGTGAAAGAAGTGAGAATCAAAGAAAGAGAATGGTTTTTTTTTTTTTTTTTTTTGAAGGTCGATTGGATAAGAAAATTGTGGAATTTAAACCACAGACATTAGATATAACATGTCAAGTCCGAGTTGTTCCATTTTTTCACTGCCCTAAAAATTCTTAATAAAAAAATAGTAATATTTAATTTAATCCTTCGGTTTTGAACAGGGTTAACGGATCCGGACCAGGCCCAGGCCCATTTTGGTAAGTATACTCATGTCCAAGCTGAGGCCCATGACCATAGCTTTCCTGAGGGTGTCGGAAGGCCTATAAAAAGACCAAAATACCCCTTTACTGCTCTTCAGGCCCACTTCAGTCACTATTTAGAATTGAATTGAAAATAGCTGAACATTGTGGGGGCAGTAAAGTAATAAAGAACTAATTTCTTTGTTGTCGTCTTATCCTAATGTCATCATCTTATTATATATGGACTATCGACCTTGTCTTTCATCGTTGCTTGGTTCTGACACGTATAAATTTCTCTCTCTCAGAAATTTTGTAAGATATTTATTCTTTCTTTCTGAATTTACGGGTATCAAAAAAGGAATGTTTGAATACCTTATAAATACAAAACCAAAAAAATAAAAACCTTTGGTTGGCTAACAATGGCAACAGCCATGCTATCCCTTTCTCTTACTCTACCCTCTGCTTCTTTCTTCAATAAGGGGCAGCTCAGAATCCGAAATTTTGCTTCAATTCCACTCTCCAAATCCAATTTCAAGCGCTTCAGAGTCAGAGCTCTTAAAGAAAAAACTGAGGAAATTAAAACCCCTTCTTCATCTTCAGGTTCAGCTGAAGAAATTACAAAGAAGTATGGCCTTGAAGCTGGTCTCTGGAAGGTACCCATTTCTTCTCTTCTCCATATATGTCTTTTCGTTTTTACTTGTTTCTACTTTGTGGAGCTCTAAAAATTCCCATTTTCATTCAATACTGGGCTTATATATGGCTACTCTACTCATATTCTCCATTGTAAATGGTAGAGTAGCACTCCTAAGTCCTAATACTAACATGCTGACTTGGGTCCTTGTGCGTTTATTTTCAGAGTTTACATGTTTATATATGTGTGTGTGTGTGTAAAAAATTTGATGGAAAAAGTTCCTCTACCAACCATTGGCACATCTGTCCCAGAAAAGATCACAAAAAAAGTTTGATAATCTTAGGATATTTGAAGCCAGGGAAACTCTAGTCTATAATCTATATGACTCGTTTCTGTTTTTGATAATGCAATCAAAGATGGCCTGTATATAGGAAGATAAGACACAAATTTAGAAATGAAATAGTAGGGGTGAATTCTTTTGTTGACAGTCTATTTGCTTATTTTACTGAAAGTTGGTTTAACTATATTGAAAAAGTGAAACTTTAAAAACTTGTAACATAAGCAAAAAAATTAGAAGAAAAAAGTTTTTGCCAAACCGACAGTGTCTTTAAAAATGTGGTGATGTCTGCAGATATTCAGCTCTAAAGAGGAAGAAAAGGAAGGTGATGAGAAAACAAAATCAAAGGGTGATCAAGCCAAAGAACTGCTAACAAAGTATGGAGGAGCCTACTTGGCCACCTCCATTGTTCTCTCTTTGATTTCTTTCGCACTCTGCTATTCACTAATCAACGCTGGCGTTGATGTCCAATCCTTGCTACAAAAGGTGAGTGCAGAATATATAGACTTCCACGAACTGCAAAATGACTTTACACGAAATATGGTTTTTGAATGTATTATACTTTCAGGTGGGGATCTCAGTTGATGCGACCGGGGAGAAAGTTGGTACCTTTGCCTTGGCATATGCCGCACACAAGGCCGCATCTCCAATAAGATTTCCTCCTACAGTTGCTCTGACTCCCATTGTTGCTAGGTGGATAGGAAAGAAAGTTGAAAAACAGAATTAGCCTCTTTTGGTGCTTCCCAGCTCACAAGCTATGTTTCACATGTAACTTACTGTAGCCAAGATTATAATGCAAATGAATTTTCACTAGTTTAAGTCCATTGCTGTTGAATAAGTTGTATGAATTTTTCTCTTCCTCCTTAAGAACCAAAGAGAGAGTCCAGCTCAGAACCTCATGATGAGATTATTCTTACTAACAACTCTTAATTGTTTTACTTGCCACTCCAATTCCAAAACAAAGCAAATTCCGAGAATTACCAAAGGTTTGAAACACGAGTTTATAACTTTAGAAAACAATTATGTGAAACAACCAATAGCCAATTTGTGGCATCTTAAGGATCACATGAACAAATTATCCCAAAAAATAAAAATTATCACATGAACAAGCTTACAAAGTACAATACCGAAGGCAGTAAACTGACCGTTATTATATGTTGGCACCACCAGAGCACGACTCTCAGAGGTTAGATCTTCATGGGATGCTACTCTTCAAAAATTTTACATGAAATGGCTGACTCTTGAAAATCAAATTCAGTCGCATTTATTATCATTTGCAAAAATCCCCTTTTAAATTTTTTGGCAGTCCTAATAAGCAGGTAATGACTATTGACTCATGCTCAAAATGCCTCCGAATATGAGCAGTTGAGGAATCATTATTCATTAACATGCCAAGTTCCATTACGAGGACAAGTAATATGTTATGCATAGAGAGCAGTAACAATCTTATCGGTCCCGCTCCAGCCCCCAAATGTTTCTTTCACTTCCAGATGTTCACTGCCACAGCCCACTGATGAAAAACTCCATGCACAAATCAGGCAGCATAATAGCATATATTATGGCCATTTCATTACCAAAAATGATTAGAAGTCATCATATACTTAAAAATGAAAGTAGCAAACCGGATGATTGATCCCTTTTTTCCTTTATTCTTCTTGACTTCTAATCATATGAAATACATCTCTTCATTACTTGCCAAGTCAACCTAGAGGTCAAGCTAGTCAATACAGTAAAGCCAAGAATTGTAATAATATACAAGGGTGTACCCAACAAGTAATGGTACTATCTTTTCTCTTCTTTTTTTTATTAACTACAAAATGACAGATCAAATATGTTACTTAACTGTACAATGAACCTGCTACCTCCATCTTCCATCCAATAGTTCCTTGCACTTTTTCTGGGAACCTCCTGCAGGCATCTCCTGGGGACCTTCATTCCAACCTCCAGGGTTTTAAACAAATGAGAATGGTTGGACATCATAGGTTCTCATCACATTAAAGTCCTTGTATCCACAATTTGATTCATCAACATACACTTTCCAAGGTCTCAACTTCTGGTAGAGTTAGCAGGAGGCCCTTCAGTTGCATTCGATGGTGGAGTCTGGGGCTGTGGTATGCCAATATTAGCCATGGCATAATCTTCATGAAGTGTACTCAAGTCGTTCCATTCTACCCCCGCTATCATCAAGAATCAAGGAATTCAGTACTTACTGTCAAGATATTAAGACAGGGCAAATGACAAAAATAAAAAACAAAAACAAAAACAAAAAAGGGGAGGGGTGAGCATCTGGTTGGGAGGATACGTTCTGTTCTCCACATATCTGTGATGCTAACATCAGCATCTGATAAAAGCCAGTAATCTGCATCACTCTGAAAAAAAAAAAATATTGTAAATATTCCTTTCTTTATCAGAGATAAAAACAAACTCAACATGACTTGAACAACAATTTGGTAGTGGAATCTGATTTTTGTGAATTATGAAGTTATTATTATAACATATTTCAGCAAGCAGAATCAACCAAAAAGAAGGCACTTAGTAATCAGAAACCAATCCATTCTTCAGTAATTTAATGTCATCTTATTCTAAATAGGTATTTGAGAAATCAGAACTTGTTGCTTCTGCTCAATCATTTTTTGGAGGTCCAGAGAACCAATAAAAAATGTTTATAGCAGATTGTATCTTCCAAAAAGCTATTATACCCATAGAAATCAAGAACCAGACTTACATCAACATCTGATGGAACAATCTTCATAATTCCACTCACAAAGTCCTGAGAGGCATTAAGATCTGAGCAGAGTGTCTCAGCATCTTGTCCCTGCATTTCAATCTCCTTTCCTCTGCTCTCCTCGGTGACCACTGCCGTTGATGAGTTCTCATTAAGCCCTGAACTAGGCAGGAAGTCTGAAGGTGCCTCAATCTCCTCAAATTTCTCTTCAAATTGACTAGAATGATGGATGGTAAGAAATGGAGAGAAAGAGTGTCAGATTATATGAATTCTCAAATATTTAATTATCACTACTTCCACTAGGATTGGGAGTGCAAGGAAGACAGTAATGACTAAAGAAAATGCAACGGCCTTGTAACCAAGTATAAGGAACAATACCTGACAAGGTAAACATCTATAGGACCCATTGTGCTTCTTAGGACTACCCTGTACCTCCTTTGGGGATAGTCAACAGCCTGGTACAAATTAGAAAAAAGTTGCATTGAGAATTTTGCAAGTAAAAACACAAAATGAACTTCTTGTGTCAATCTTCTCTGCTCTTCAATTACCTCATCAGGATCCGGGACTTCCAGAGTGGTGCCATGAGGAGCTTTAATTGCAATTAATGTTTCATTCTGGTAGAAGCAATTACTATATATATTTAGATAACAGCTTATTTTAGGAAAACACAAGGTGACCAAACAACAAGAATATACAATAACATTAGTAAAAAACATACCTGGAAGCAGGGTAAGCCCTTGATGTCTTCTTCAGTGACAAAAAGCCACCTAACACAGCACAAAGGTTAGATAAGCATGGCAGTTAAAATGATTGCCAATTAGGGACCCAAAAAACTGAAATTACATCACAAAAGTGAATGGATTTTTGGTGGAGGTAAAGGAGAAAAAAATTACTTTTGATTGTTCTCATTTTCACTCAGGTCCCTCAATTGTTCTTGCATTTCTCTGCAATAGATGAGAAGCCTCAGCACACCAATGGAAGCAAAAAAAATAATAGTAATAAGTTATTAATAAAATAAAACAGATCATAATTAAGAAAGCATAGCTACATAACCTTATTTGATCATCTAATCTGTGCTCTTGAATGGAAAGGTTTTCAACTTCTGCCTACAGATTAAAAGAAAGATAATAAGGCCTTTTTAAATATAAGTAAAGATATCTTCACCTTCAAAAATATGCAATCATTAGTTCATTATTTATGCACATGGTAGACAAACTGTATTTGATCATCATCTCAATGTTATTTACATGGTGATGCAGAGATACTAAACTCAAGTCAAAAGCCTTATTCAACACTGAAGGCCAACTTCACCTTTCCACTCATTTTCAGGATTCATACTAAAGTTGCCACAAGGACAATATTCTGGAAAGAATGTGGATTGAACTGGTGCATGCAAACACTGTGGCCAATGATTTTTTTTTTTTTTTTTTAATGGGTTATGGCACTAGATGTGGCGTGCCAATTCCAAATGATTGGCATACAAGGCATTTTTTAGTTTATATTTATATAGATCACAGTAGCTTCACTATATCAAATCAACCAAGAAGAGTTGGAAATTCATACTCGCAAAAGAAACAATAAAATCAAATAAAAAACAAGAAGATTAAGAACCCTCATGCACACACATACTCTTCAAAGAGTCATGCAGAGCCTGAGCAACTGTAATGCTTGCAAGGCAAGAAACAATTTCTCTATTTTGCATACCTGTAAACTGGAATAGTTTTCATCAACCTCTCCTGGCCTTGAGACATCAAGTCCCCTAATCAAACAATCAATCAAATTGAGTAACTCTTCATGTGCAGTAGAGAATACACTCAAAATTTAAAATAACAAATATAAAATTTTTAAAAGTTGGGAAATTTTCCATACTTCCACTGAATTCTGTTTTTGAGCTTCTTCTCTATGAGGCCAATTCCTTCCAGGACATTTGTTATATCATATATCCTCCTCTTTTGAACCTGTAGCAGAAATCTTCCACTAATAGAACTTTACAACAATTGATGTGTTGAACCAGAGAGAAAAATAGTCACCTCTAAAGTTTCGGCAGCCTTATTTAGATCAAGAATACCATCTTCAGCATGTTTGATCAAATTGATGAACTTCTTTGTCAAGAGACCTGAATGAGAATCATAGGACTTTGTTGTCACTCTTAAACATGCACTTGCTCTGTTCCACAAACAGAGCCTATAACAATGTTAACCATGCTTAGTTTAAAAATAATGTAAAATAAAATATAACATAATCAACAAAGGAATAAGTAGATATTCTGTTACCAAGAGAGCTATCATAACGACAAGGACCAGCTGGAGTGAGATTATTGCCAGAAGGAGAACCTGCCAAATTTTACAGAAAGTTATTCAGTGAATGTATCTAATGCTCTCTGCTAGGACCAATGGAGACAGAAAGAAACAGAATAGTTTATGCTAATTGAGAGAATTCTTACTAGCACCTTCTGGTCCTACTTAACATTCGATGTGCAGAAATATAAATATGGGAAGCATGCTCAATAAGTTTTAGTACTCACCAACATTTGAAACTGGAGTTTGAGGTCCAGACTTATTGCACTTCGTAAGCCTTGATGTTTTGTTTGCCTTTCCCCCTTTTACTGATACAGGTGTCTGTAGGGAACTATTAATTACTTCAGTGAATCCTGGAACAGTTGTTCTATCACTAGAGTCAGCTTCATAATCTGCTGTCTCACTCTTCCGCTTTAATTGCTGATAAAAAACCATTTGGTTTTTCCAAAACACAATTAGAAACATGGGCAAATATATTTCATCACAATTCAATTGAAAGCAAGAATTCTACGCTCCATTCAAGATAAAAGAATGCTCATAAAACATACATGCTGGGTGGCAAAAATCAACAAATTCACAACCAGCGTAATTTTCAAGAGGTTGGACTATACAACTAGAAAGAAATTAGCCATTTCTTAACCTATCAAATGAGGAGATTCACTAAAAACATCATTTAAAAGGGTAAGATATCTCAAAAATGAAACCCAAAACAAAAGTAGCAACAATGAAGATAGCCATGTTTGTCAACAGAAAGATCATTGCGTTGTAAGAATCTCATCATTCTAGATTATAAACATACATTAAAGATTAAAAATGTATTAAACTTCTAAGATTGGTCAATGGAAAACTCCTTAAATATCTTAATTTTCTAACTAGCAAACTCATAGTAAAATAATTATGTTGATAAGTAACTTATATAATAAAATAATGGAAACAAGGAAATGGGATAAACATTGCATGATTAGTTAACAGACACAAGTATAGTGTTTCCACATAGAATGACCTCTAATACTTCATGCAGAAAAGGGAACCCAACCAACCAAGCATCTTGAACTCTGTAAAAATAAATGTGTCATTCAACAATCAACTCTCACGCTTATCAGACAACACACTGGAATTATAGTGGGACCTCTTATTTGCTCATTCCAAACCCAAGAACTCCGGTGAGAATGAGAATCAACGCAATAGATTCTACCCTATGACATATAGCCCATGAGACCACAACCAAAACTGTAATACATCAGATTCCATAAGCGTCAATCCTTCAGGGCCTCAAACTGCATGATACATCCACCTAAGGTGTGGGGAAAGAACATTTAAAGTGAGGCAAGAAGCAACAGCATTTTGCATGCTAAATGCAAGAGTCAGGTGTGAGGAAAAAAACATGATATTAACCTCGCATAATTAGTTTATAGGCCAAAAACACAGATATGCCCTAAGAATAAACACTAAGGGTTTGCTTGGAATGAGCTCCAAGCAGAAAAACTTAGGAATCAGCACCAAGCAGAAAAACTAAAGAATCAGCACCAAGTAGAAAAACTTAGAAATCAGAACCCAACAATTGAAAATTTCCAACATAAAATTGTATTACTCAAAATTATGCCTTCTATGTTTATTAGAGCCTTTTAAATAGGCTTTCAAGGAATACATCAATAAGTTTTTTTTTAATAAAGAGGGTAATAACAGATTACATTGATGTCCTTTAGAAGATGTAAGATATATTTCTGTAATTTATTTGGTTGAGATCATTTTTACAATAAAATATGAGTTGCAATAAGATTGGGTCTTGAATGGGCTTTTAAATAATAGGGGTATTGATATTGAGGGAACTTTGGAGGTGTGTGGCCCACATACTTGAATATGTAAGACCCAATAAAAAGCCCTTTTATGTGAGAGCTCTGGCTGTAATTTTATCAACAGGCACCCATCTCTAAAATAAAGTATAAGATGTTTAAAGGATGATTCTCATGTATTGCAGGATGATTTCTCTAGGGGTGACAGAAAATTCTTCTTTCCTCTAATCAATGCTTTGCACTAACTTACAAACCCATCTCAGACACAACAATGTTGCAGACAAAAACTTCTTTGTTTGGCCTAGCTTTTGGTGTCACAACTAACAAGCCTATTGCAGTGAATTTGATTGGTATATGTCAATCAAACAAGTCTCAAAATTGGAAGCACCCATTACATCCATTTCCAGCACAACCAATGATATGTTTTCTAAACATTAAAATGGCTACAATGACAATCACACAATAATCAGCATTTAGCATCAGTACTTTGAATTTGTAAAAGTATCGATGTAAAATGATACAGTAGAAGATCTTTCAGTCCCTTCCAGAACCATGTAATTAACTCACATTATAGATTTGGACATCGAGAGGGACACCCCAAACATTTGTATCATCAATACAGATGTTCCCTACACCCATAGCAACCATGGTACAAGGATAAAAATTTTATGGCTACATAAAGATGTAAATCTAAAATATTTGTCAATGGGAAGGTATTCTAGCAAATGTGTTCAGCATTCAGACATTTCAAACTCCGTGCAATTAAAATTTCTATACTAAACTCAATGTGTCTACTCGTTAAAATTACTTTTGCAAATGGATATTCAATCTAATTTTATCAGCCATGATGCAAGGATGTGCATTGTGTGGCTACATTGAGAAGCCAAAGATACCTCTCTCAAAAGAAATTATAAGAAAAAAAAAAGTTGATAAATTTGGGTCAAGCCCAAGTACACTGGAAGTACACAGAAAGACACCCTAAAAGAGAGAACAGAATACAAATGAAATCAAACAAGATGCAAGCTGTCCAACACTCCAACAAGACTAAAAGATCTGAATCTAAAGCAGGTGAGGGCGAAGTAGCATGTTCCCACTCGAATTGAGTTCCCACAAGCTGGGACTTAAGTTGGATTACCAGCACTCTTTGACTTACACATACTAAACCAATCCCTAATAATGATTCCCCTTTTAATTCAAATTATCTGATGTTAAAATTTTACCCTTCACTATAGTCCACATATAAGAAAGCAACATAAGGAGATGCTCTAACACGCCATAGTCCATAGCTGAAATTCAACCAAAAACCTCAACTCATTGCTACCCCAACAAGCACCAAAGAAGACTATAATTTGAATGAGAAACTTGTTAGTAAAAAATAAAGCAGGCAGTCATGCATAAATAGCAACACAAACAGATCAGTAAATAAGTGTTAGTCAAAATAAATCCATTCTCTCATGCAAGACTCAAACATCTTCAAGACACAAAGAGCATTTGGCAACTAATGCGTCATTGATCACAATCAGAATCATAGTTTCATGTTGTACAAGTAACAAGAAAGTTTAAGAAACACGACAATGATGAAATACATGGTCAACCACACAATTAAACAAATGCCCACCTAACAAGATTCCATTTTTACTAATTCACCTAGTCCTTGAACTCTTAAAATAACACAAAAACTATCACCTCAAGCTGAAATTCATAAATGTAAAGAACAAAAGCCCATACTAGTAAGTCAAAGTACCAATTTTTGTTCCACAAATTCGACAATTCCCAACACCAATAACTAACTCAGAATTTTCAAATCACTAATTTCAACAAATCAGAACCTCAATAACTCATCTCATTCACAAAACAACCAGATCCTAACATAATTCTCTTCTCCATTCACAAACTACTAAAAAATACACTACAAATTTTTTTGTATAAAAATTCCATCTTTTTAATACAACCGGGAAAAACTCACGAGAGGCTTAACGACGATGGCCTCGGCCTCAACATCGTGATCGGCAGCACCACCGCGGCGAGGATCAGAGAAGCGGTGATAGTCAGCTGGAGCAGCGAACGGCGGCTTCAAAGACGAGAACGGAAGCTGCCTCCTCAGCGGCTGCTGCATGATCTGACCCATCTGTGGCTGCGACGACCGGTTCGGAGCTTGCAGACCCGACATCGAGAGCCCGGTTCAAGATCGATCGAGCCGAGTCGGGCTATGGGGTTTGAGGGTTTTGTAAGAAAGAGGAAAAAAAAGCAATTAGCTCGTGAGTTGTGGAGAGTTGGAGGGAATTGAGAGGGAAAGCGAAAATGAAAGGAATTGGAGGGAAAGGAGAGGAAGAGTGGGTAGGGATCTGAGAGAGAAGGTGTTTGGAATGAAAGAAAATAAAAAAGCGGGAGAGAGAAAAGAGAGCAGAAAACGAGGGAAACAAAGGACAGAAACAAGGAGGGAATTTAGTTCGGATATAGATGTGGAGGGAAGCACTTATAAAAATTTCACTCATTATAATACTATTTTTGTTTTTTTCCTTTCTTTTATTTTTTATTTTTATTACCGCATATTTCCATATTTAATTCAATATTAAAGAAAGGCAAAAAAAAAAAAACCATTTCATGTCTATGTCTTAACCGCTTCGGTGGGGCAATGTGTTCGTTTCTTATTTTGATTTTGGGCACCCCTACTTCTATAGGCAATAATTATGCCAAAAATAATTATTTAAACGGTTGAATTTATTGTATTTTTATACTCTTTTCTGCTTATAAATATCACCAACGATAAATATCACCTACGAAATTTGATAAGTATGATCATGCTAAAAATAATTATTTAAACGGTTGAATTTATTGTATTTTTGTACTCTTTTCTACTTATAAATATCATTTACGATATTTGATGCATATATTTTATTAAGAATAAAAATGGAATTCAATCATGATTTTTTAAGATATTAATTAAATAAAAAACTATTAAATGATATAATATTAACATTTAATTAGATTGGGTGTAACTTGATTGGTATAATTTATATTAAATTGTTAGTAAAGCCAACCATCAAATATTAATTTTGAATTAAATCAAGATTATTAATTCAATTTTATATATCAAACTTTTTTATTAAGATATAAAAATAAATAAATAAAAACTAATTGATCGTGCAACGTATGAAATTGTTTAATAGTAATATATTTTTATGTTTTTTTTTTTAGAGAATATATGTTTAAGTTGATAAATTAAAATAACTTGTATTCAGATACCAAACTAGCCTACAACAATAATCAAAATAAGGTATTTTATAAAATAATCATTAGTTTCTTCCAATATCCTAACAGGAGTACTCATTCAACACTTCTTTGCAAAGTCATTAATTTAATAATTGTGTGTGTGTTTTTTTTTTTTAACAATTCTAGTCTCTATAAAATTGGTTTCTTTATACTAATACTGATATGATCATGCCAAAATCATGAAATATTAACATTGATATTGGCATTTTAAATGTATTTCATGCAAAATATGGCCACATTGTTATGAAGTTTTTTTCATATGTGTAGAGTACCTTAAATATAAAATATAAAATTTTGAACAATAGTATATTCTAAATAGTGTCATTTCTATTAAATATCTCAATTCAACTTCAAATAGATTATTTTCAAACCTTTCTTGAATTCACAGTCCGCAAAAATATGACCTAGTCTAGGCCAACTTAATAGATTTTAGAGCTAGACACAAATGTAAAATGTATTATTAATATAATTCAACATTTTTATATAATTTAATACATTGATTGGACTATTTTCATATATTGATAAAAGCATATTTTTAAAATCTTAATTCTAAAGTATTGAAACAATCAGTATTATAATAAATATTATATTTTAGATGTTTAATGTCTCTCTTGGCAATGTTGAACTTCAATTATTGAATAATAAATTTCAGTAATGAATTTGCTAAAAAAAAAAAAACTATTATTCTAACTTTAATTTTGATAGAGAAAGAAAGGAAGAGTAAAATATGTGGGGGATTGAAAATTTGTACAATCTTAAACTACTGTAAATAAAATAAAATGTAATAATAAAATGATGAATATTTGAAAAGAGTATAATATTTTACAAATAATTTCAATTTTTCAAAATTTTGGGCTTAATTAAAAATTTTACATTGCAAGACAGATAAATAAAGCATTTTATAGGCCAATTGAAGATGTCTTATTTTATTATTATTTTTAATTCTAAGTAAGAGAATTAATTTTTGACTACAAATTATTTATTGTTATACTATAACTATAAGACAAATAGAATTAATATATTATATGTTAGGGGTCTCTTTTTTTTATATATGGCCTTAGATTCTTATGAAGAGCAATTGGTAATTTGATCTAATCATAAAAGGCAATCATTATGAAAACGTCATCAATTCAAATCATATCATGTTTATAAAAAAAAATGAAAAAAAAAATCTAAGTTTCATTAACTTATGAAATTGTTTAATAGTAATATAATTAATTTAAGTTTTTTTTTGAGAAAGAATATAAATTTAAGTTGATAAATTAAAAAAGCTTGTATTAAACTTATGTGTGTATATATATATGTATTCTTTTTAATAAACATTATATGATTTGAATTAATGGTGTCCACTTCATTCTTTATCATTGGATTAAAATACCAATTTATTTTGGTGTAAAAGAATTTCAAATCCAAATCATTTATTTAACAACTATAAAGTTTACTAAATAAACTCATTGGAATCAAAATCTAAGATTTAGATTTTAAAAAAAAATAAAAGAGAAAAAAAAAAAAAAAAAAGTCATGCCTGACCAAGCTAAAAATGACTAAAGACTAAAGACTAAAGAATATCAATCGCTGGCTTTGGCATTAGAAAAAAATACTAGTTTAGCCAAGTGATTAGGGTGCAGATAGGTATGAGTGCGAGTTATTTGAGCTCTCGAGGAGATGTGAAGAATAATAAGCACTTGGTTGACGACAAAAATAAAATTAGGTCCATCCAAAAAATAATAATAATAATAATAATAATAATAAATTAGGTGGATGTGATTCCAACTTCGTTCGAATCGGCGATGCCCGCCTATTGTTAAGGAAAATGAAGTGGCGAGTATTTGGCGCGTAATTGGAAATAACAATGGACAAAAGTACCGTCCCACCAACCAGAAAGCACTAGCCAGTAGTCAGCACTTTCCAACCTCACTACTACTAGGCGCCACTTTATTAGGGCGCCGTTGTATTTATCTCTCGTGGGCTGGACTTTCCTGCGGTCTGTATCCTGATTCCTGACCACGAATATGGGCTTCTACACACTTGTGAAACATATATATTGATTTAGAAAATGAATAAAATTATATAGAAATTTTTTTATTTATTTTTAAAGTGAAGCTAAAAACTGAAAGTTGATGCCTTTTTAAAGTTGATTTTTAAAGCTAACTTTAATCCTGATCTGTTTTTGTTCAAAGTTTTGTTTATCTTTTGTGCTATTATATATTGGTTATAATATAAAGGGTCATGTTAACAGGTGTTCTTAAAACAGTTATTAATAAACTATTTTAGAAAAGTTTTAACATTATTTTTATTGAAAATATAACAAATTTCAAAACAATTAACTATTTTTTTTTCCATTAAAATTTTTTTAAAATATTTACTAAATCAATGTTCTTAGAGTATTGATTAACTTTTCTTAACATAAAAGCAATGCTCCTCTATGTGTATTTCATATCCCATGGTTGCTTTTATTCTGTCATTTTTATTCTCACTAACCTATTTTTAATTCATTGTATTGCATATGGCTAGCTACTAAGTAGACTAAGCAATTCATAATCTAAACATGCATTGTTGCTTTCCCCTGAACTCGAGGGAGTAACAAGCAATACTCCTTTGAATAGGTGGAACAACAATCGTAATAAATTTATGCTAAGACAGTAAGACTTCGATGTTAGAACTTAGAAGTGTGGATCTGATACAAAGTTCATTCCTGTTTCTTTTATTGGTTTGGGACGCTTGCCCATCACTTAACCATTTAAAATATTAATTTTGAAAATATAATCATAAAGAAAAGAATGAAAGGTTTAAAGTAATAAAAGTTCAAGCTTATTCATTTTATTTTATTTGGTTCATTTTTTTTGTCGAGTAAGCATGAACATGCATGTTTACTAGCTACTTGATAAATTTATTATTTTTCTATATATAGTAAAATCATAACTTAAATGTTTTACTCCTTCACAGATCTTTGATTTTTTATTATGAAGTGACTATTTATATTATCAATAAATTACAAATAATAATTTAATATTGTTTGAAATTATTTATAAACTTATACAATTCAAATTCAAATCTATATAAATATATTTTTGGACAAGTATATGTATAAAAATATAATATTATATACAGTTAAGTTGAGCCCTCGCGAACTTGTTCACGAACAAATTATTATTTTTAAACTTGACTCGCTCAATAATCGAGCCTAAACTTGAGCTTAACTTTGACTTGCTTGCTAAATAAACAAATATAAACAAGTTTTTTCCCAAATAAAGCTCAAGTTGTTCATAAACAACTTGATTCATTTTCAAGTATATCATTGCACAAAACGCACTACAAAAATGCAACTAAACTTTTTTCCTCCTTTTTATGCATGTTATTTTGTTTTTAATTTGATCATGAAAATTGTACTGACGTAGAGTGATTTGGAATTTTGAGTGACATTAACAATGGGTTTGGATGAATAAATTGTTTTAAATCCACAAAAAATTATAAAATGTGGAACTAATTACTTCCCATTATTTAAAATCCTATAAAATATAACACAACCGCTAATGATGCACTCGTGCTCAATATGATTGATGACGATTTGATACTTCTTGTTATCGTAGGAGTGTGTACAATCTCATTATGGAGATGTTAGACTCGATGCACACTAGAGAATAAGACAATTTTCCTTGGGAAGGACAATAGATGGCGACTAAAGATGGCAAAGGTGAACCTAGCATGGGCCATGGCAATGTAAATGTGAAATCGCTGTAGATTGTTTGATTATGAGTTTGGAAAGTTGGGAGAGGATGGAGATGATTTGCAAGCTGAGTTGGATTGAAACATATCTGCTATGGTGGTTTGATAAGCTTAAGTTATTGGAGATTGGGTAGAGCATGAGACTAGATCCATTTTACTGATTTTGTTTCTGTTTTTGAAGATTGGGGGAGTTTTGGAAATAGTTCAATATGTAAAATTTGTAAAAGTATTTTAAGCTCTCAACTCATGTCTAAATTTCTTTATCGACCAAATAGATAATTTTAATTGATACAAATTTAAATTCTATTATGCACCAAACTTAGCTAAAATTCTCTATTCAAAACACACCATAAAGTGTTGACTACTCTATCCTAGTGTGGATATTTCAACTTGAGTGATAGTTTAAGTTCCTGTATGATAGGGGTACAATGGCTGGAGTTATAGTCTCCAGGAATGAATTTATTATATATATACACTTAATTTAGCTTAGAGTAAAATTTTTATTTTATATATATATATATATATATATAAAAAGATATTTGCAATCCATTCCTAATTTTTGTGATATTTTGTCTATTGGATTTTGTTAAACATGCAAGATTACTTAGATAAGTGGCTGTAACATTGCTCTTACTTTAACATTTTAAAAGATATATGACTGCCCTTTTAAGGGTTAGGTTTTTTTTTTTTTTTTTTTAGAGACTATATCATTGTTTCTGGACATCTTTTTTTGGGTAATCAGCCTATTTTATTTAACGAGCCAAGTCTTGAAAATTTTAACTTTAATCAAGAAGAAGATAGAATATTTATTAAAAAAAAAAAAACTTTGTAGCCTCCATTAAAAAGTGACATTTCATGAGTACAGGCTATCCATGTGCCCATTATCAAAAAAGAAAAAGAAAAAAAGGCTATCCATGTGCCTAATCTAAGATTCTAATTTCTAAGTACATCCTCCCTCTCTCTCTCTCTCTCTCTCTCTCTCTCACACCCACAAACAATTTATGGTCTGTGCCACTAAGTCGCACCAATAATAAATGAAGAAGAAAATTATAGGTGCTTTTTTTTTTCTTCTTTTTCAATAATGCTACGGATGCAATTTATTTTTTTATTATAATAAATTTTACAATTGTTGTAAAAAACGTCTCTAGTTTCTTCTTTTTTATTTTTAAATAAGATCTTTTAAATTTTGTAACATAATTTCATTATAAAACTCTTAATTTTTTACAATTTATTGAAAATTTAGTTGTTTGAAATTTAATGTGTCATTGTATTATAGGAGTATCTAATGATTTTTTTTCAAAATATTAATTAGCATCATTTTACTATCTATTTAAGTTATTGATAGTTTATGAGAATCTAATATACTCATTTAATGATGAATGATAATGATTCAAAAAAAGAAAATGTTAAAACTACTACAAATTTTACAATATAACTTGATAAATTGAGTAATGCTACTATGTTTAACACATTTTCATGATAATTTCACAATAAATCATAAATAGCAAGATATTACCAGTAATTAAAAAAATGATGTTAATGTTAGACGCATATTATAACCGGTAACAACTTGTCACTTAGAATTTAATATAAAATTGTTGTAAAAATTTATTAAGATCAATTGAAAAAGTGATGTTAAACAGTTAAAGCATTGAAGCTCAAAATTCCCTGAGAAATTAAAAAAAAAAAAAAAAAAATTTAGCTTGAAATTCACTCTAAATGGTTAAAAAACACCCTTTACTTATGAGGAACATAAATAAAAATGAATTAAACCTTACAAGTTACAACTGCTTGTGCTTGTTGTCAACTTACTTGGAACTTGGAAAAGTGAAAGTTGTAGCTTGTATAACTATCAGAAACCTTAAAATGTCTAAGCACTCGGGCCCTCCCCTTGTCAACATTGATTGACCCTATCTATATTGCACATGAAATCCAGATCTAGATTTAGACACATGCATTGCGAATTGTAAAGGGACAGTTGAATCACTTAAAAACCTCACAGCTACAAATTTATCACTCTAACCTAACCACTCACACTCCATAGGTGTAACTAATAACTCTACGTAGTACGTACCATTCCATTATAATCCCCAAACAAACAGCTTTAGAATTTCTCTCTCAAAAGCCAAAAAGCACATACCCAAAACAATCATGGCTGCTTCTTCTTCTTCTTCTTGTTCTCTGCTCTGCTTCCTCTCTCTACTCTCTCTCTTAACCTTAATCTCCTCCACCACCATACCAATCTCACATTTCCACAAATACCCACTTCCCCTTCCCTACCAAAACCTCAACTACTTAGCCTCATCTTCCTTAACCAGAGCCCACCACCTCAAAAATCCACAAACCACCAAAACCACAACAACCCCAATCTTCTCCCACAGCTATGGAGCCTATTCCATCTCTCTCAGCTTCGGCACTCCTTCTCAAACCCTCCCTTTCCTTCTTGACACTGGCAGCGACTTTACTTGGTTCCCTTGCACCCACCACTACCGCTGCGATAACTGCTCCTTCTCTAGCTCCACCAAAAACCCACACCAATCTCCAATACTACCATTCATTCCCAAGCTCTCCTCCTCCTCCAAGATCCTAGGCTGTCTAAACCCCAAATGCTCTTGGATTCACCGCTCTAATACTCAATGCAGTGATTGCAAACAAAGCTCCAATAACTGCACTCAGATCTGCCCTCCATATCTCATCCTCTACGGTTCAGGCTCCACAGGCGGCATTACTCTCTCCGAAACCCTCAACCTTCCTAACAATACCGTACATGACTTCCTTGTCGGTTGCTCTGTTTTCTCTTCTTTCCAACCCGCCGGTATTGTGGGATTTGGACGTGGCTTATTATCGTTGCCAAGCCAATTGGGCCTTAGTAAATTCTCTTTCTGCTTTCTCTCCCACCATTTGGACGAAACCACGGCAAACAGCTCGCTAGTTCTCGACAACAGCTCCAAAAAGAGTCAGGGATTGAGCTTAAGCTACACTGACTTTGTCAAGAATCCTAAACTCGCTGACAAACCTGCCTTCTCTGTTTACTACTACGTGGCTCTCCGTCATATCAGCGTCGGAGGGCAGCGCGTCAAGGTTCCCTACAGGTTGATAGTTGATAGATACTAAATTGTTAAATTAACTCAGGATCATTGTAACCATTAAAAACAGTAAATTTAATTATTCAACCATTATTCTTTTGATATAGGTATTTATCACCGCAACTTGATGGAAGCGGTGGGACCATCGTGGACTCCGGGACCACCTTCACGTTCATGTCACGTGAAGTGTTCGAGCTGGTAGCGGCGGAGTTTAGAAGGCAGGTGAAGAAGCAAGTGAGGGCGGTGGGAGTGGAAGCAATGACGGGGTTAAGGCCATGTTTCAACGTGTCAAAGGAGATGAAAACGGTGTCGTTTCCAGAGCTGAGGTTTCACTTCAAGGGAGGGGCGGAGATGGCATTGCCGTTGGAGAATATATTTGCAATGGCGTGGGAAGATGAGAAGCGAAGTGGCGGAGTGGTGTGCTTGACGGTGGTGACGGATGGGGTTGCCGGCGAGAGAGACTTGGTGGGTGGGCCATCCATAATATTGGGGAACTTTCAGATGCAGAATTTTCACGTGGAGTTTGATTTGAGGAATGACAGGTTTGGGTTTCGACGCCAACAGTCATGCAACTGATCCTTCAGTACTCCTCAGTGGCTAATCCATGCATGAAGATGAAGTAGTAGTATAATAGTATTAAGTACTATTAAGTTTCAGATTAATTTATTTTTAAGCTTTGATTATAAAATGAAAATAAGATGGCCGGATATGATAAGTAATTACTAATTAGAGGGTTTTTTTTTTTTTTTTTGTTTGGTGGCATTACTATATATATATATATATATATATATATAATTTGGTAATACGAATACCTCTAGATCCAGTAGATTTTTAGAATTACCAGGAACTCAGTCTTCTTCATCCCAATACTGAGCACTAGTAGCATAGGTGTGTTAAAGTTAAACGTTAAATTTTTAACTTTTAGTGAGAGAAGAAAACAACATTTGAGCCTGAATTTATTTAGGGAAAAAGATGAAAAAAGCAATAATTAAGTAAAGAAAAAATAAAATACTTCCTCCGTTTCAATTTTTTTGTCTTATTTCAAAAATCTAACTTTGTAGGAGAATATTATTTATTGTTTTGTCTACTATATAAAAATGTATAAGTTTTCAAAACTACTCTTAAATAAATTTATCAAAAATGGTTTTGAAAATAAAGTAGGGGCCTAATAGAAATATTAGTAAATTAATGGTTTTTAATTTTAGAAACATGATAATATTTTGGAACATCCCAAAATAAAATAGAGAACAAATAAATTGAGACGAAGGGAATAAAAACAATACCCTGAAATGTGAAAGAATTGTTGTGGGGCCTGAAATGTGGAACCCCGGCCCACTTCACATTAATGGCCCAAAACCCAAGCCGAGGAGCCCTACTGCCGAGGAGGTATGAGGAGAACCCCTTGATGGCCCAATAATATAGCCGAGGACAACCTCACGCTCAACGCCTCACAAAACGCCTGAAAAAAATGACAAACTCAGTACAAGAGCAATACAAGCTAGAAAGCTGCCAACACCATAACGTGGAGCCCAGCACTTGACAAACCCATATCCCATACCATGCTATCCAGTTTTTCCCAACCACTCTGACGTGAAGATTGATAGGACGAGTAACTGCCCCAAATAAGGAGAAACTGACACGTAGATGAAGAAGGGAAATCGAATACTAGTATAAAAGGGAAAAAAGGAGGAGAAAGAGTGGGGGGAGGGAAGGCGCCCCGGGAAAAGAAGGAAGAAAAATGAGGAATGGTGAGAATGTAATGCTCCTCGGACTAATTCCGAGGAGTCAAACCTTTCAAACTACATTGATGCAAGGCTCAGTTATGCAATCCGAACTCATCTTTGTATGATCGCTCACGAAATCGGGACCAGACCGAAACCCAGCGCCCAAAGGCAAGCCTTTCCAAACCCACTCTCTACAAATCATATTGTTCGGGCCCTTTACACACGAGCCCAACGTCATTCTTGGGTCGTTAAAAATCGTGTCCCTACAATTGTGTTATTCATATTTAGAATTGAAGTAAAGTACATTTTGCGTCCTTAATGGTGAGGGTGTTTCCATTTTGGCCTCTTAGGTTTTAAAATTTTTATTTTTACATTTCATGTTTGATTTTCTTTTATATTGGTCATATCGTTCATTTTTATTTGCAATATGATCGTTAAGTGCTAGATAAGTAACATTCATTAATTAATACACATTACTAAAATAACGTTAAGTGTCACAAGATTACTAATAGAAATAAACGGTAGGGTTAATACTTAATATATATATATATATATATATATATAATCAAACGGAAATTTTGAAAAGAAAATGAACAAATTGAAAATAACATCAAATTTCAAGGTTAAAAAATGTACTTTAAAACCGTATTATTTAATTGAAAATTTTGTTTATTCAACCTACACTTTTTGAATAAAGGATAATTTATAATAGGGTTCGGTTAATATGTGCCCTTAGGGCACACATTAAAATATTTATTTTTGGAAACATTTTTTCAGAAATTGAAAAAACTGTCAATATTTTTTCAATTTCCAAAAAAGTAAATTATTGTGTGTCCTTAAAACACACATCAGCAAAATCCTTTATAATATAGGTATGTATAATTATAAAGAAATGCGAAAGTGGCGGTGGCGGCGAGTAGGACACACATTAAAATATTTATTTTCGGAAACATTTTTTCTGAAATTGAAAAAATTGTCAATATTTTTTTAATTTTTTTAAAAAAAAATTATTATGTATCCTTAAAACACACATCAGCAAAATCCTTTATAATATAGGTATGTATAATTATAAAGAAAGGCCAAAGTGGCGGTAGCGGTGGCGGTGAGTAAAGGCTGACAATGAAGAATACTTTATAATGGTTTAGATGAAGTGACAATTGAGGTGCTCAAATTGTCCCCAACGTGATTCAATTTGTCTGAAAAAATAGGAAGAAAAGTCCGCTACTAGTACATTAAAACAACAGTTGTTTATTATTTAAAGAATGGGTCACTGTGGCATTAATTGATGTTGGAAAAAGTTTGACTCCGGACGTTGTGGTCCAAGTTAGACCATCATTAATTATAAAGCGATGTAAGAGCATTCTCATGGGTTTTACACATAATCAGACGAAAATGCTCTCTCACACACTGGTGTGTTCCAACCACACACATAAAAAGAAAAGAAAAAAGGGAGACATTTATTACATATTTTGCTGTACGAGTGAAATTCAAATTAGATACAATGAGATATGAATCATATGACATGCTGTTTAAAAGCTCATACCATCAGAAAACCTTCTTATAAGTTAAGGTCTATCTCAACCCCATTCAACAACATCCTAAACAACCAGTACTTACTATCCAACTATAGCTAGCATTGGTCATGTTTTTAGATTCTCAACTAAGTAGATAATCACCTACTTGAATAAATGGGCCAGATCAGGATCATCCAAGTTTACATCCAACCATCCATTCAAGCGCATGTATTCCATATAATGTTCTGGTGGCTTCACAGCAGAAGGGTTTTTTGGAGTAAAGCCATGAATTCTCTCGATGTCCCGAGCAAGCCATCTAACATATGCATGATCCAAAGGAGGCACAACTTTCAATAGTATCTCTTCCCTTTCTTGTTGCTTCACAGGTTTATTTCCCATACTAAGGCCTACCCTGAAAGATGAATAAATTAAATCAATCGACAAGAGGCATATTATATACATCAACACAACAAAACAAGAATTGAACCTTAGCTAACAATTCTTGTTAACAACTGTTTATGAGGGAGCCACCAGCATTGCATATTCATTACAACAATCCACAATATTCTCACAGACCAATGAATGAATGTAGCAACTTGTGCGGTCACATCTGATTACCCCATTAAAAACCAGTACCTTGACAAGATTCTTGGAGTCACAACTAAAAATTTTGGTTGAGAATCATGCAGTAGAGAGAGAGAGTGTGTATAGAATTGACAAGAGAGGATCCAGGACAAAGCTAAGGGTTTGAGGCAGCAGTACAGAGACAAGAAATGAGTTATGGCATTCCAAACTACTGAAATCCTTTGACTTTCTATTGGTCACTTTTCCTTTGCAATGAAGTAAATTCAGTCATTGTCACCCAAGATTTCAATTCTTAGGCATTGGAAATCTATGAAAGCAAAAAAATCTACAAAGTAAATTCTTTTTATTATTGGTAAGTTACAGTAGCACCCAATGGGTTTTGATCAACCCACAACTTCACCCTCCACCTTTTTTTATAGGTAATCAAAGATTTATTTCATAAAAAGGACATCATGTTCACAATGGTGAACACTCAGAACTTAAAACGAATACAAGTAACTCAAGAAGAGATACGAATAGAAATAAGAAATTTAGAAATGGAAATACAATGTGTAAAATCCATTCTATCCCACTGAAATAAGGTCCCAACTAATATAAGCCTCAAAAGATCTACTGATATCACAATATCTTCAAAAGTACAATTATTACGCTAACGCAAAATTAACCACGTCAAACAAGCTGGAAGCATATTCCAAATATTAGAGAAATTCACCCTCCACCTACATTGGCTACATAGTGGAAATCGCTTTCCAGGCCTACAAAATTCATAGAGGGTTGCATCAAAGTTTCAATTCCCAGAGATTTACTTTGATCATTTGTTGGATGTGAAGAAAGCAAATGAGATATAAGGCATTGACAGAATTACAGAACAACTCCTGTTAATGTCCAGCAATTGGCAACATGAGGCAAAATAACTAAGTTAATTCCAATCATCCAGCCTAAACTATAAGGGATATTTGCAATGTGCACCTTAAACTTTAAAATTTTGTAATCAATACCCTAATTCAATATTACTTTGCAATGTCCACCCAACATCTAACTTAGTGTCAAAATTAACAATTTCATGAGAGTAATTACAATGTACACCATAAACTATGAGAGCATTTGCAAAGCTAATCGTTAATTTGGACTATAATTCGGATGGTGGGTGGATATCACAAAATATTCTCAAATTTGAGTATTGATTGTAAAATTTTGAAGTTTAGGGTGCACTACTTCTATAGTTTAGAGTGGATAGATACAAATAAAAGAACTAAAAATATCACATTGACCATTCGATAACCTCAACAATATAAACAGTGTATGGCATGCATCTTAGCATTGTGTAGTCTGAAACAGGAAATTGTTGAGTTGTTGGCATATGGTACAATCTAAGCTATGAGTTCAGTGTCCCTAGGCCAACAAAACAGATCAAAGAAAATCATTCATGTGTAATGCATAAATGTTAACAATTTCTTGTTTTGATAAATGCATAAATGTTAACAATCCATCACACTTTTCCATTTTAATTTTTTATAAAAGAAAAAAATAATTGAATTTCTTAACTAGTAATGGTCACTAAGTATTGAGGGATACCTATCATGAAAAGGCAAAGAATTTCCTATTCAAATTTAATTTTCAGCAAGACACACCCTCATCATTTCATCAATAGGGGCTACTATTTATAAGAGTGACAATTTAAGATAATTTGCTTTTGAATTAGGATTTCAATCCTCCCTTTTGAAGGGCTTGAGTGAAAATTTAGGATACATTATGTCATTATATGGACAACTTTTTAACTTATGATGAAGTTTAATTCTTCACCTTTTTTTTTTTCTTTATTTATTAAATTTTCCATAGGACAACAAAGATAACAAACAGTTTTAAGCCCTAATTGTTTTTTGTTATTAAGGATTAAAATTGTTTAAGGTGTTTAATTTATTACATTAACTAAATAAAATTTTTGGTTTGTGATAATGATTTCACTGCTTTTTGGTTCGTCATCTCAGAGGAAGAGGAAGAAGAAAGTGAAATAAGCAAGTGCGGGTAGGCGTTGAACCTTACTACTAGTACTAGAACTGCAGAAGATTATCAAAGATACTAGAACTGCAGAAGAAGCACCAGCCAACAAAGCCACCCATAGGGCTAGGGGTGGCAAATGGGCAAAGTTTGGAGGGGTCATAAATGGTTCCAGTCTTCTCGAACAGGACTACAGTTACAATTAAAAAAAAAAAAAAAAAAAAATCTAGGGTGAGCACAGAAAATCTAAGGTTTGCATAGCACTAAGAAACAATATAGTTAGGTTAGATGTGGCACATCTTTACCTTTTTAAGTTGCATAGGCAGAATAGAAAGTGATGCATACTACTTGATTCATCACAAGCAAGTTAGAGTTTTGTAATATTGCTAACACTTTCATCAGTTCAAGTTCAAAAGTTCTTTCTAATCAGTTCTCAAAAAAAGTTCAAAAATTCGACACGAAATGGCATTATTAGCAAATTAGCAATTCAGAACAAAAAAGCATGAACCTTTAACAAACACTAAAATCCAACTACCAAAACAAATTCTGTAGTGAAACCAAACACACAAATATACAACAAAAAACAACATAGCCATCAAAATTAACAAAAAGAGTATATAGAAGTGGATTGAGTGAAAGTCAAGTACAATTCCAATCATAACCCATAAAACAAATCATTACCACAAATAAAAATTATGGTTTACACCAGCTATAAGAATTCAAGTAAATTGAAATGCAGATGAATAACCAATCCACACTATAAAACCAATACACAGCACCACGGATTCAATTCAAACAAAAAATAGAGACAAAAACCCATATACAATTTCAATCAGAGAACTCATCTAGATCGAAAGCCCACACCAAATTTAGAAAAGTTAAGGTGGAGGGCGAGGCTGTGGGGTTAAAACCCAACGGGTTCATGTGTAATAATAATTAAAAAATTAAAAATTTAATATGAAAGTAGAGCCAATACCTGGAAATATGCTGACAATCAATGTCAATCGTAGAGAGAGAGAGAGAGAGAGAGAGGGGTTGCGACAGTCTAGAGTAGACACTGAAAAATCAGATAATCGAATAGATTTGAGAGAAAGAGAGTACCATAGGGACACAGTTGGATAAGGTAATTTGCTTTATGGATATCCAATAGCATAGAGGACTCATAAATTTTGCACATTAGCTCCAAAAATCACTCATATCCATATATGTAAATTTGTGTAAATTTGGATTATTGTTACGCTAATTGTTAAATACATGGTTCGTAACAAAGAGAGGTGATTTAAAAGAATAATAAAAAATTGATAAAAAAATATTTTAATTAAATGTGTAGAGTAAAAAAGATAATATAATGTGTGTTTTTTTGAAAAGTAATGGGTAAAACAAAAAACAATATATATTCTTATGCTGAAATAGATATACGCGAATACTCTAACTAAATGGATAATCATTTTTATTCTAACTAAATATTGCATACGGTAAGTTATAAACGGCTTATATATATTCTAGCTGAAAACACGAAATAGAGTTTTGAAAACAAATTTTTTTTTTTTTTTAAGAAGATAATGTTTTGAAAACATGATTTTAGCTATTTTTAATTATTATCACTCTGTGCTATTTACTTTATGGGCAATATTTATTACACATTGCACACTATTACACACAACACAAGTTTTTTTTTCAAGTTCAAAAACACTTTATGTGAAACAAGGATAAGTGTAATTTGTGTGCAACATGTGTATGTCTACTTAAAAAAACTTAACTTGTTTTTTATTTATTTATGTTTTAAGGTCATATTAATAGGTGTTCTCAGGAAAATTATTAGTAAATCATATCAAAAAAAAAAAATTTAACACCACTTTGGTGAAAAATATTAAAAATTATCTAAAAACTTTTATAATTTTTTTATAAAATATTTTTAAAAATAGTTCCTATTCGGTAACATTTGCCTTTTATATTAACATTTATCTTTGTTATTATGAATGTATACCCGCGCGGCGGGTACTTCAAAAAGAAGAAGAAGAAATCTAAACAAACACCTTATGATTGTCTCAAGTCTCAAGTCTCAACTGACAATCAAATGAGATCTCAAAGCTACAACAGTCCTTCACTTCCAAATGTTCCTCACTCTAAACCACTGTCTTCCACAACTCTCACGCATACTCATACGCCATGTCTCAAACCAACAACAAAACCTCTCCACAAAACTCGTTCTCTTCCACGACCCCTTAGCACAATTGTCTTATATGGAACTATCCCAAAAGTTCTACGAGGCCATGAAAGCCTGTGCTTCCATCAAGTCCACACCCATTGCTCAAAAACTCCATGCACAGCTTATATCCACTGGCCTTGACTCTTCCGTTTTCCTTCAAAACCATCTCTTGCATTTGTACTCCAATTGCAATCTCATCGACGATGCTTGTTGGGTTTTCAACAACATTGAGTATCGTAATGTTTTTAGTTGGAACACGATGATTAGTGGGTTTGCTGATTTGGGTCGGATGAGTGAAGCAGAGAAGGTGTTTGATGAAATGCCTGAAAGAGACTCTGTTTCTTGGACTGTGATGATGTCGGGCTATTTCCGTAATGGTCAACCAGAAAAAACTTTAAATATGTTTGTTTCGATGGTACAGGATGGTAATTGTGTTAATGATCCGTTTTCTTTCACTTGTGCAATGAAGGCTGGTGGCAGTCTCGCATACATGAAGTTGGCTCTACAATTACATGGTCTTGTGGAGAAGTTTGATTTTGGAAGCAATGTGTATATGGCTATTCAGAATTCAATAATGGATATGTATATTAAGTCTGGAAAAGTGAGTTATGCTGAGAGAGTGTTTTTGAGGATCCCAAATCCAAGTTTGTTTTGTTGGAACAGTATGATCTATGGATATTCCAAATTGTATGGGGTTGGAAGGGCTTTCGACTTGTTCAACCAGATGCCTGAACGTGACTCCGTGTCTTGGAACACGATGATATCGATCTTCTCTCAACATGGCTTTGGGGTTCAGAGCCTTGGTACTTTTGTTGAGATGTGGAGTCAAGGTGTTAGACCGAATTCCATGACATATGCCAGTGTACTTAGCGCTTGCACAAGTATATATGATCTTGAATGGGGTACCCATTTGCATGCTCGGATTGTTCGAATGGAGCCGACTATTGATGTTCTAGTTGGTAGTGGTTTGGTTGATATGTATGCAAAATGTGGATGCTTAGAATTTGCTAGGCAGATCTTTGATAGCTTAACAGAACACAATGCAGTTTCTTGGACTTCTTTAATTAGTGGACTTGCACATTTTGGGTTAGAGGAAGAAGCTTTGGAACTGTTTAATCAAATGAGAGAGGCTCCTATTTCCTTGGATGAGTTTACTCTTGCAACGATTCTGGGGGTTTGTTCAGGTCAAAAGTATGTTTCAATTGGGGAGCAGCTACATGGATATACAATCAAGACTGGAATGGATTCCTCTGTTGCTATAGGAAATGCTTTAGTTACGATGTACACAAAGTGTGGAAATGTACAGGAAGCGAATCATGCATTTGAACTGATGCCAATAAGAGATATAATATCACGGACAGCAATGATCACTGCATTTTCTAAGATTGGTGATATTGAAAAAGCTCGACAATGTTTTGATCAAATGCCAGAGCAGAATGTCATAACTTGGAATTCAATGTTAGGCACATATACTCAACATGGTTTTTGGGAAGAAGGTCTCAAATTGTATACTTTGATGCAAAGGCAAGGAGTTAAGCCTGATTGGGTCACTTTTGCAACTTCAATTAGTGCCTGTGCTGATCTAGCAATACTAAAACTTGGTATCCAAATTGTATCTCAAGCTGAAAAATTAGGGTTTGGTTCTAATGTTTCAGTTGCAAATAGTGTTGTTACTATGTATTCAAGGTGTGGACGAATTGAAGAAGCACAAAAAGTCTTTGATTTGATACACGAGAAAAATGTGATTTCTTGGAATGCGATAATGGCGGGATATGCTCAAAATGGTCAAGGTAGGAAAGTTATAGAGATTTTTGAGAATATGTTGGAGATGAAATGCTCACCTGATCATATAAGCTATGTATCTGTTCTATCAGGTTGTAGCCATGCAGGGCTTGTAACAGAAGGGAAGCAATACTTTTATTCCATGACTGAGGATTTTGGTATCTCTCCAACATCTGAACATTTTTCTTGTATGGTGGATCTGCTTGGTCGGGCTGGGTTACTTGAGGAGGCCAAGAATTTGATTGATGGAATGCCTTTTAAGCCAAATGCTGCTATTTGGGGGGCTCTCCTTGGCGCTTGTCGGACCCATTGTGAATCTAAATTAGCAGAAGTTGCAGTGAGGAATTTACTTGAGTTTGATGTGGAAGAATCTGGAAGTTACATCCTTCTAGCAAATATATATTTAGATTCTGGCAAGTTAGAAAGTGTTGCAGATGTGAGAAAACTGATGAGAGAGAAAGGAATACGAAAGAATCCTGGTTGTAGCTGGATAGAGGTAGAAAACAGGGTACATGTATTCACTGTAGATGAGACTAATCACCCACAAATCAAGGATATTTACAGAAAGTTGGAGGAGATGATGAAGAAGATAGAAGATACAGGAAACTACAAAAATGCAATTAGGTCACTTCGTGGACAAGGCTACCACAGTGAGAAACTTGCAGTGGCATTTGGTTTGATTAATTTGCCTACTTGGATGCCTATCCATGTAATGAAGAATCTTCGAGTATGCAATGATTGTCACCTGACAATAAAGCTGATTTCCCTTGTTACCTCAAGGGAACTTATAGTGCGTGATGGATACCGATTTCATCATTTCAAGAATGGATTTTGCTCTTGTGGAGATTACTGGTAATCTGAAGGTATCGATTTTGCTCTTGTGAAACCTACTGGTAATGTACTAATTTATTTTATTTAGAGGAACCAGTACATTAATTTTTCCCCCTCTCAATTGTGTCCGTGTGCCACTATATTTTTGTTATTTCAATTGAAGAGGGAAAAGAAAGTGAATAGAATAGATAAGTCTTGCAGAACTTATACCAAAAAAAAGAGAAAAAGATAAGTCTTGCAGCTTGGTCAGAACCCAAGATGCAAGTGACAAGTTTTCAAGCCCTCAAGCCTTCCTCTTCATACTCTTTTTGTTTTTGATGGGGACATCAGTGAGAGATTGCTCTCTAGGCTAGGAAGACAAGGCTGGTAAAGATGTAAGTAAACCCTCAAGGAAAGCAGTCTTCTTTGTGTTAGATTTCCTTGTGATGTTTTTGGTTTGTTTATCCTGTATTTTCTGTTTCATGATTGAGGTACTTCATAAGAAAGCCCTGGAAGAGGATCCTGAGTTTATGATTATATGAAAGGGAAGCTCTTCATCCTTGATCACAAGATCATGAAGAGAGAAAGGTATCTTCATCTTTTTCTATTTTATATGTACCTAAAAGAAGCATATGAATTGATTCCTGAGTGAACTTAAGCACAAAATTTGGCTTATCAATCAAGTGGTTGATCTTAAAGCCATTGCTTCAATTAGAACTCTGAAGTTACTGATCAAGAGCGTAATGATTACAACTACAAATATATTGATGGTTTCTGACAAACATTAAATTTGCAAGCAAATGATCATAGTCGATGTTAATTTGATATATATGGGTTCTAGATCAATTGTACTTTACAAAATTAAAAACGATAGGTTGTCTGAGTTCTAATTGTGCAATGTGATTTCATGATTGATTACTTCATAGTGTAAGCAATACTTGAAGCTTTGGGCCATCAAATCATGATGTAGTATTAAATGGTTGTCATGTTTTCTGTGGATTCATGAAATGCTAAGTCTAAACAAGCATGGCAGTAATGAAAGTCATGTAAAATACAAGAATAATAAATTTTTCTTGAGACTTTAAGTCTACCTGCAAGTTCCTACCTGTCGAGCAGCTTTTTCTCCTTCTCCAATCATTTTTTCTTCTCTTTTTCTTCGTATTCCAGCAAAACAATAATTTTTTGATGCTTTTCTTCTTCAGATTTCAGCAAGAGTAGAACTTTCCCATCTCTTTAATGCCAGAGTTTCTCTCTTTGACAGAAGTATATGCTGAAGAGATTTCTGCAGAGTTTCAGTAATCTCTTTATTTATTTATTTATAAGTAGAGTTTTGGTAATCTCTTCCTTACAAAACTCTCTTTGACAGCAGAATATGCTAGAGAAAGATTTCATTGGAGTTTGGTACTCCTTGCACAGCAGGCCGATTTGATTTGATTTTTTTTAAATGACTCCAGTTTCTTAGGGAGTAGCTTTTTCAATTTAAAAATCTTTGTATAGCAGATTGGCAACTTTGCTGGTTGTCTCCAGTTCTGATAATCTCGAAGTAACTGGGGTGTCTTAGAAATATCTTTTTCTAACATGGTGCAAGTATATCAAACTGCATACCTTAAAAATATTAATACCTGTTTGAGAATTTTATTTTTAAAATTTTGTTCTTATAGAATTAATACCGTTTCTTATTCTTTATATTTATAATAGTTTTATATATTGAGCCTAATTTCTAAATCAAATATATGCCTGGTTTCTTGTTTTGAAGGTTACATCAGAGTAACTTGAGTATTCTTTTCCTTCAACCTTGGAAATAAAAATGCTGCTTCAGGTGTATGAGAGGCTGATCTGAGGACTAGGCTGATTTATTAAATCCAGAGCAGCATAAAGCGGCTGCTGATGTTAAGCATTAAGTGACTGCTGATGCTTCATATAGCGGAGTGTATGTATGCACACATACTAATTCAGTTAATTATCAATTTTTAATGGATTGTATCTAGTTCTTAAGAAGTACTTTGTCTGGATTTGTTCCAACTATTCTAGGTTTGATTTCCTTGATACAGGTTGTGACCTATCAGATGAATATGATTTCTTATTCTATTACACTATCTTCTATTTCCGATAATGCAACCAAACAAATTTAGAAGAAGACTAGAAAGGGCTTATCTTATTTTAATTTTCATTTAATAATCTGAATGTGTCCAGTGCTAGAAGTTTATGTATTTTCATGTTTAAGAGAACTTGAAGATTTGCACTTGGGAGAGAATGAAGTTTTCACATATCAAGTCTCCATTGAACTAATAAGTGAGTTTTAAAAGAGCACATTATGGCTATGATTCCATGTCAATGATGACATAATAAATATCAGCACTATTGTAAGAGATGCCAAGGGTGAAACAATTGGAATTTTTGTATGAGCTCAGGGGTTTATTTGCATTTTTTGTATTACTTCCATTAATCTTTATGGTGCTAATTGCACATACCTGCAACAAAAATTAATCAAGCATACTAACACATTTGTAACTGATAGTGATAGTCACTGAAGAATATGAGCCAATTTTCTAACCAATTGGAATTTAATATCTTTATTCAATAATTTGGCCTTCAAGCCTAAGCCATAAGCCACATTAAAGAATCCTAAATGAAGGTAGGTTGATCATGCATATAACAGTCATCTTAGGGGCAAGACAATTCCTAACGTAAGATTAGTTGAATTGTAGCAATCTTACCCATGTGAAAGCCAAAAAAGGCAAATAAACTTGAAATCAATAAGAGTAAAATTTGAAAACAATGAGAAGAAAAAAGAGTAAATGTTACAAAAGCACCAGGTTAGTACATGTAATTGATGATGCTGGCCTTGTCATTGAATAGCATTATTGCACAGACACAAAGAAAAAGAAGTTTGGTAATTGCCAGAAGTTTGGGATGTAACTACCAACGATTGCTACTTTCGGTAACATTTTGGCCTCTGCCACGTACTTGCATGTTATTAGGATTGGGCGTATAATCTGTAGAGCCCTGTCTCCCCCTCTGTTGGTCATTACTAGGAGTAGCACCGGCATTTATCTTCTGATGCCAGGCATTGTTTCTGTCATTTGTTGAATCTGTCCTAGACTGCCAGAAATTGTTGTTGTTCAGCAACTGAGTCCTTCCATATGGCCTGAACCCTTCGTTGGACCCTGAATTTTTCAAATCCTTGTCCGTGAAGCCTTCTTTTTTACTAATATCAATACCCACTGGCTTCCATTTCTGATTCAAAGCACAAGTACCATTGTAATTGGATGACCTGTTGTTTAAGTTACTACTTGAGCTAACAGGATGACTGTAACCCTTTTCAGCATTCCAACTTGATCTGGTACTATTCTGTTCGACAAAAGAAGAGCTAGGTAACACAATTCTTTCACCATCTTTGAGCTGAATTCTCCCAATGGTGCTCTCAATATGTTTACTAATATTGGAACTATCATTTTGTTTCCCTCTACCAGCGCCCCATCCATGATCAGCTTGTTTATGTACCACCTCAGTAGATGAGTCTGGCATAAATCTCCTGCAATAGCCTTCTTGAGTGCCATTATCTGCTTTTCTACACCCTTGGTGCTGCTGCGGTCTGTAATTCTCATCCTACTCACCAAATATAGGGGAAAAAATAGAAAGGGCGCAATAAAGAGAAAGCAAGAAATGAGATATCATACCTTGAGGGGGGTTTGTTACCCTGGTATTCATGCCAGAGTTCTGTTTCCAAAATATCATCTTCAGTAATAGTCTGTACCCATAAGAATATGGTTTTATAATAAATTCCTAGTCGCTTCCTTTTCCATGTTGATATAGTCAATAATAATAAATGGAAATGTGTATTAAACTAAAATTTAGTTTATCATTTAACTTAATTAAAAGGTTTTGATTTGGAACTATGCGGAAAGAGAAAAGAATTACTAAAACTTTATTGGGAGGTAAGAATAGCAAATGCTAACTACTGCCTCTTTCAACAGATATCATAAATAGAATTTTATGCGCGGGAAAATTTGGGTTGAAGTCAATACAAAGCTCCTTATTTTGAAACCGAAATACCTTCTCTGGAATGATTACACCATCAAGTAAACGAGGAAAATGTGCATTACCATCAGGCATCTCAAAAGATACACATCTGCAAGATAAATTCAAGTAATATCAGAGGAAGCCAACAGAAAAAGAATTAAGACTGAAAAAAAAAGTGCTATAAACTTTATTGCCTTACAAAACACAGTTCTCTTCAATGTTGCAATGGACTTCTCCCTGATCCCTTTCAGTATCCTGATTAAGGTGACGTATAGAACCACTGATACCATCACTGACAGGTAAAAAGAGAACATGTAAAAGATCTGCGGGGAGTACATTTGTGAACAAGAATATAATCCAAGCTAAATAAAACAGTATCTATCTTGACCGATTTATCACATATTTGCAATTCTTCTACCCAGGGTAATTACTATAGTAGCTGTATTAGATTTGCAACTCTACAGTCCAAGCTCAAGAAAATAGCAACCTAGCACAAGAATTCACCAACCTCAAACTGGTATCTATCTTGACCGATTCATTTTGCATTGGAGTGAGAGACAAAACTTGAGATGCCAACTTGCATGTGCTACTCACATATAACCGGTCAGCACTGTTTCTGTTCCTCATTGCTTCAACCTCCTATACAACATCAAGTTTGAAAATAATAAAAACATAATTGTCAATAGTTCCAAAATTCCCTTTTATTCAAGAGCCTATAATACAGTCTCATACTGATAGATCCTTCTCTAGATCTTTCGTTTCATCTAGAAGGCGTCCTTCCTCTATAAAAGGAAGCTTGCAGATTCCCTGCAATGAGAAAAAAGAAAAAGATAAGAACATAGCACATAACACTACTTCACTATTGAATATGTAAAACGAAGTACCTGCAGAGTTGATGTGCCCTTTTAGGACACATTATTGAATGAAATCATAAAATTTGAGGACAATAGGCAAGTGAAAAAGATAAGAAACATAAGCAAACAAACCTGCCACATAAATCGCTTTCCATCCGTATCGACGTCAAAATCTAAGAATAAAACAAAGAAAAAGGTTAACTTTAATATAAAATTCATTGGAACTAACCAACTCAAAAAAAGAGACTACCTGTAGGATAAAAATCAATGATGTTAGACTCTTCATTTGTCATAAGAGCGTGATAAACTTTAGGAAGTGCATGAGCACTACATAGGAGCACATTTGGTTAATTGTTTAACTATGCACCAAAAAAAAAAAAAAAAAATCTAAAATGAAGAAGAAACAGGAAATTGGAGTTACCTCGGTGGAGGTAGGACAGACAATAATTGATCAAATGGTTTGAAAGGGTAACCCTTTTTAAACTTTACTCTAACTTGAGCAAGGCCCTTCAAATCTGAAGCAGAGGGTCCATAGTGGTACGGATAAAACCTGTAGCATAATTCAGTTAAGATCATTGATTAGTAAATTTCCTTACATCATTAAGTACCATTGTTAATGGGGCACTTCATCTCATAGAATTGTCTTACCATGTCCATGATGGGACTCCTGAAAAATAATATAGTAGAACCCACAATAGTCCTTCAGTGTAGTTCTTAACCTTCAAGTATCAAGAAAGAAGTAAAAAATTTAGGAGTATATTAATTCATTCCAATAGAAGAGGATGATAGGAAGGAGTAAGTAAGGTCTTATTGAATTGGTTAATTTGAAGACCACAAAACTGAAAATTGAGGAGCTTTAGTCAAACATCAACTGATTTGAGCTTCATTCACTCTGCTTAAATCACCATTGCATGACACTTAATAAATTCAAGATGTAGCAAGTGTTGTAATTTCAGAAGAAACAAGAAAAAATTTACTATGGCTGATTCTTACTATCTCTTTCCTAAGGTTTTCAATTTCCCCAGAGCTTTCTGCAGAAAATTTCTCTTTGTAGTATCTGTCTTTCCAACCAGAGTCCCCCAATCTCACCTGTGCATGTGGAATGAATAAGAATAAACCCATCAAGCATCTAGAAAAACAGACATGCATGTGCCTTCTAAAGAGAACTTGAAGAACAAGCAACAAGTATCACTAAAAGTGATTATTACTTTGTCAGTCCCCAGACCGCCATTCTTAAATAAGTCAAACTTTTTGCGAAGGTTGGATTTCAACTTTTCTTTCAACTCTTTCGTATTTTTGATAACCTGCAACATCAGAAAAGAAAGAAAGAAACTAATCAAGACAGAGAAAGGTTATATAAAATCACAATAAATAATAACCAGAGATATTTTTTTCTTTCTCTTGGTATATAAATAAATGGAATATCTATTTATATAAAGAAGATATTTTAGTTTCTCTTAACCAACAACAGATTACAAATTTTATCATGCCAGTCTTAATTAAGAAATTGCAATTATTGAATTTAAAAGTGAAAGAAAAAATACAACCAATTCCTTAAGTGGTATTTTAAATATACCTCTGTATTCATAATAATGGAATTTTTATCTTTTGTGAAAAAAGATGACTTACCTCAAAAGATGATACATTTTGTACTGTCACGGTTGCTGAACCTATGAAACTTGATGCTTCTTCATGATCATTATCCCTAGGATGAAACTCCAGATTGCCACATTCATTATCTTCTTGCTAGAGAGGCATTCAGTTTAGCAAATTTTCCATTAGCTTTGAGCAGAATGCACAGTGCTATTCAAAATTAATTAAAAAAGTTTACTCACATCATCTAAATAATAGCAAAGCCGTTTAAGTTTGCGATTACGCAATTCCAATCTTTTCTTGAAGATTTTATCTTCATATGAGCCAACCAAAAGAATGAACTTCTCAACCCTGGATAATTTTATATAACCTGCTCTTTTATCTTCAGCAGGTTTTTAGTACAAGGAAATGTGAAAATAAATTAAACTCTACACAACAAGTATTGGAAAGAAACTACAATAAGAGAGTGTGTGTATTACCCGGCTCATGTCAACAAGATAGCCACCAAAGTTCTTGAACTCTTTCATGTAAACATAAATCAACAAATCTATGGCACCCTGAAAAAGGATGGTACAAATAAGTTATCTTTAATTCTAAAATTTTACCTATAAAAATCATTTATTGATTCATTATATGAATATAACAAGTAGGGGTGCATGTATCACTTGATCAGACCTTATTCACGTTTATTTTTTCTGCCTGAATTCCTTACTCATGAATTGCATCAATGTGTAATGACATTGAAAAATATTTTCATATTAATTTGATCTATTTGAAACAGCTATTTCAACAAACTCCAATAATAAATTTTTTTGAGAATGTAGAAATACAAATACAGAGATAAATATATTTCAACTCATTCTGTAATGGCACATAAATGGTCACGGGATATTATTTTATATAAATAAAAATCTCAAGAGATAAAATGTCATTCATCAACACAGAAAGGTGCTTCAAATATTTCTTTAATCCTCGATTGAGGATTAATTACCCTAAAATTGACACTTGTTGATTTAGAAAAGGCAAATACTTCCTGATTAACTAATCTATTTGTTTTCAATCAAAAGGCAGAAGTTCATGCATCTGATAGGGTGTTTGGCAATGAAAATTGAAAAAGGCAACACAACCTCATGAAGTTCTAAAGTAGGCATGTGGGGTAGGAAATCATTTCCTGCGAAAAAGCATATGAAGACAAAGTCATCAACAATCCGCTCAAGGTCAAACTTGAAATTCTCAGGAGGATCAGTTATTTTTATGTCTAGCTCCAAATATTCCCTTAAAATCCATACATGTAGAAACTGCAAATGTGACAGAAACAAAAGTGTAAGTGGATGGAATATCAAAGCTTTTGACTCAAGTAACTGAGGTCAAAGGAAATCATGATACCCCATAAGGCTTCTTGGCCAAAGATGCACTTTTCTTGACCACGTTAGAAGAATTAAACAATCCTCCTCCAATTTTCTCTAAGCCGGACTCGAATTTGAGGCTTGTTTCTGAAGCTGATTCACCAACTGGTTGCTGTGCTTGTAGCACATCCTATATTAATGATATCAACAAATGAAAATTAAGAATACATGTAAATGTAAAGATCCCACAAACATAATCCTTTGACTCAAAACTTTTTAGAGAAATTAAAAAAAAAAAAAAAAAAAAAAATCAATTGTTACAACAAGTAGGGAGGTGGGATTTAAATCAATTGACAAGGTTCTTGGTATATTCTTAAAATGAATGGTAAGCAGCATTCTTGGTTGTCTGTAATTAATCTGTCATTTTGCCCCAGCCCAATACAAGTTATCTGTTATCCTACTTCAAGTTTAGGTACTTACAAAATACATCAATAACATTTTATGCATTTTATTATCTCACAGTAGTAGAGGGTGACAAAAGGGGAGCAGAGTGAAGGGGATCAGGGTGGTTTAATTAATCACTTTGTTTGGATATTTCTAAATGAAGCGGGGAAAGGTCGCGGGACGAGATACCCCTCCAAACATCAAAACATCCATTAAGAGGCAAGCATACTAGGCCTTTGCTCCAAATTGTAACATCTCAATAGTCACCCTATGACTTATCATTAGAGGAATTATATCTAAAATGTAAAGTGTCTGTGACAACTAGTCAAATTCACCTCTCTCAAAATGGAAAAATGAACTTCATGTGTTGCTAAAGCGAGCATTATCAGATCAGCATCCTGCATGCCAATATCAAATGACAATATCATTCATTTAAACATAAAATTAACTGATGAATGGTAAATAGGTTCAAGGAGATGAAGGAGACATTATATATAAAATTGGGATTAAAGTTATATCCAAGTGTAACTCTATTTTTTTAAAACAATATCAAGTGTTAGTGTAACTCTATGTTAACATTATACCATTAGAAAACTATTTATATGATTAGTATATTAAAATTTTCACTGTTGGATTTACATAACATGAACAGCATATTTCATGCTAATCATCCATAAACTCTTATTTTATGTAAAAATTTAAATATTTTAGAAATGAGATAGCTATGATTTCTAATCAACTTAAAAAATTTTCAAGCATAGAGGATAACAAAAAAAAGAAAAAAGAAAATAAGCAATTTAATGGTAGATTTGTCAAAATACACATTCAATAAAAATTTATTAAATTGTATGACATTACAAAAAGTTTTATAAGGTGAAACCTCAATCCAACCCGTATGATTGCACATATATATACATGTGACAATACAAAACAAAGAAACTAGCAAAGTTCTCATACCAGACCATACAGGCAGTGCCTGGTATTTGGATCATAACCACTAACATTCCGCTGATAGCGTATAAAAGACATAACTTTGTGTTCTCCCTCACCAGGAACATTGGAATCAGAGAGGATAACCTATTTGAACAAATATGAATCAAATAAAGAAGTAAAGGATAAGTAGGCATAGGTTGCATGAAGGAACTCCAAAACAAAATGCCCTTGAGTGTAACAAATGCTGTTCTCTAATATGATTTAGTATTCAAAAATAATATGGACAAAACCTTGATGTTTCTCCATCCTGGATCATTGTTTATACGTGAACTAATATAGCTTCCAAGGGCCTTTGACAATTTGTACATAAATTCTGTTCCTGGAGTGATAATATTAGAATCTGAAACTTCAGATTCACGTTTTGGAAGAACCGGTTTTCCTTCCCTTTCAAATTGTCTTCTCAGCTTTTCTTCCTCGGCTGCCTGTATATATATTGTAGCCAACATGAAGATAAAAGAACATGGTGTATCAAATAGAAAAGCACAACTCTAGACACAAATTCAAAAGAAGGAAAACCTACAGCGATTTCATTGTCCTTAGCAGTCCGAAAACGTCTGCATCGTTGTTGATTCATTTTAGCCCGTGGAGCAACTCCATCTACATATGTATACATTGAAAATTTGTGTATGTCAAAGGCTACACTCATACTCTAAAATGCATTGTGTTTGTCAAACGCTGAAATGAAAATGCATTAGTAACACAATAGTTAACTAATTATTGTCAATTAGTTTAAGTCAGGAACATGTTGAAGTTGAAGGAAAATCAATCTCACCGATGGCCATATAAAGTAACTTTCTTGGTCTTACAATGCTGAAAAGGCGATCAATGTATTCAAAGATATTATTGAAGACTTCTTCAAAGGTTTCCGGTGGGCTAGGCTGATATGTACATAACAAGGAATAAAAAAACATAAATAGACTATAGATGTAAATACACTGTTATCAACGATGAAGTACAATGCAAAATAAGCTGAAGATGAACCAACATGATCATCGGGGTGGAAGCATGGGTGGATAATCCCATTCATATCAAGGTAGAGATTATCAAACTCAATGCCATTTGGGTTTGGCAAGGTGGTATCTATTTTCTCTGAGTCTTGTTCTTGTCTCTCTTCAATGGCTTTAACCACAACATTCGGGTACTTATTTATCAACCATCGATAAAACGACGGCACACCCATCTCTCAGTCCTCTCTCACTTTAGCTGAAATGGTTCTCTCTGGATAACTCTTGGGCTCTGACTACAAGAGCATAACAGAATGGCTGACCTATGTTACATGGACGTATATATAGAAGGGCCATGAAAAAACAATAAAGAAGAAAATCCAAGCATCAGATAGTGGCTACGATATACGAAGAGGCAGCCAAAATTCTCAGCTAGCTATGTAGCTATTCATTATTGATGTACCAGTGCTTTTGATTAATTTGTCGGACATTTATTCGTGAAGGGCCCCAAATGTACTAGAGATCTGTAAGTTCGAATAAAGAACATGAAGAATTTTGGCCAGATATTAAAGAAAAATTGCACGATATTTTCATATTCCTTTAACGTAAATTATAAGTGACAAATTGTTAATACTATTATTTTTGCTTTCTTTCTTTTGCTACAATACCAAAAATTACCAATGACTCCAAAGTAAAGACACCGGTTGGAACAGTTCATGACTTTTTTTTTTTTTTGAGCAAAAGTTCATGACTTCTTGTCTCCCGCAATTTATCTGTCCCTTCTGTTTCTTTTACTTTGCGTTTTTTTTTTTTTTTTAATTTTTGCTGAGAAGTTCTTTTACTCTGCGTTAGATTCGATATTTGAAAATTGAAATAAAGTTCTATCCCTTCCTTTTGAAGCAAGTGGTAGTACTAGTAAATGATATATTACAACTGTCCTTGCCTTTTGCTTTTGATTATTCAGAATTTTTATTGAAACCAAAACACATTTGTACAACAGCAGTCAAGATCAAGCCACTCTCTTTACAACAAATCCTATATGCAAAAACAGAATAGAGAAGACATCTGGGCCGTTTGGTAGGAGAGTTTGAATAATGTTGTTTTGAGTGTTTTTGATATATGTGTGGGTGAAAAATCCTATATGCAAAAACAGAATAGAAAAGACATCTGGGCCCGTTTGGTAGGAGAGTTTGAATAATATTGTTTGAATGTTTTTGATATATGTGTGGGTGAAAAAGTGTATTGAAATGTGTGTAAAGTTGTTTAAAATGTAAAAAAGTGGGTTAGAACTTGCTCCGAGCTAATGATTCTGAATTCTGATCTTCCTCTATCAGTTATATTGGCCCAAAACATTGTGTGGGCTTAGGGCCCATTAAACTAGTCTCTTTAGGTTAGCAATCCTAGTCCAAGTATTCCTAGGCCTAAGCCCTCTGCGCCAAATAATTTACTGAAGGATTCTACTCCTTGTTCCCAAATAAATAAATAAATAAAAAACCTCAAAATTGCACAAAAAGTCTCAAAAATTATAGGATGATAATTAATTTTATTAAAAGAGAAACTAAAAGTGGGTCTCTTATTTCTAAGAGTGTCCTTAAAATATTGGATTAATAGGAATCCAACCCAATTGAAACTTTTAAGATGTTTCATCAAAATCCTCTAAAAAAAAGTTGTTTCATCAAAAGAAAATTTTTATGAATGCGTTTGATATAAGCAGATTAACTATGATCAATAGTTAAAGAGATTTTAATAAAACCTAAATACATAACTTTTTCATCAACAAAAAAAATCCCTAAATACATAAAAATAATTAATAATTTTGCATCTTAAAAAGTAGTAAGAACTAAGAAGAATGTTTTTTTTTTTTTTTTTTTAATTATAATAATAAAAGTTAAATAGGTATATTTAATTGATATTTAAATATTAAAAAAAATATCACTTAAAATTATCACCATAGACCTTAGTTGTATTGACTATTGAGTAATCATATACATGTTTTTTAGCTGCCATCCATGCATTAACTTGTTTTGACAAACCTAGCATACAAGCAAGTTTCACTTGTAGCTAGTGCTTGTTTTACCTATTCCCCCTACAAAATATATACATGAAAAATTGGAAATTTCGAAATATAGTGGGAATGTGAGATGTAAAGCTAGCCAATTTTAATTTTCTCTCTGATAGTTTTTAGACCCCTTAAAACAATTGATTTAATCTAGGTAATTAGCCACGTTGTTACTTAGTCCAATTTAATAAATCTAGGTTATCACAATCACAAAGATCATATCATGCAAAGCAGCGGAAAGATAAATAACACAAGATATGATCACCCAGGAAACCAAACCGGTAAAAACCTGGGGAGAATTTGACTTAGTTATCCTCAAGGTAAACTTGAATCCACTATCTTGAAAGAATCGAAGTAAATACAATAAGACTTACAAGCCCCCATGCTCGACTTCTTATTGCTACCAACTAGTATAACTTACTAACACGACCACGTGCAAGCTCCGAATCCACGGACTCCTTCTTTCTTGGATTCACCACCAGATACAAGCACATCCGCTTGTGTTTTCTTTAAGTTTCAATGGCAGCAACCGAGTTGATCATCAAGGTGTAGATAAATCTTCTCCTTTAAAACCCTAAGTTTGTGTAAAGGAAAGCTCCTCTAGATCTCACAAGAGATTTACACAAACCGCAATATGAGTAACATTAAAACGTGGCTAGGATTTGCTTTTTATACTTAGGACAAATTAGAAAACCCTAAAACGTTTTAAAACAACTAGGGCTGAGTTGGAAAAATCTGCAGAAAAAACATTCTGCCCGAGCTTCGATCGATCGAGCTAGGCCGAAATGCATAATGCTTTCCTGCATTAGCTCGATTCCAACTTTACATAAATGCACAACTTTGAGCTAGACTAAAACACTTCTAAACACATTGTTTTGATCATGGTTTGCCAACAATACATATTATAGTTCTAAATACATAAATACCTAAGTTTTTAGAACCTAACACTCTCTGTAAACATTTGGAAAAGATTTGCGTCTTTAATATTTTGGAACTACATTGGGGTGTAAGAGGGTTAAAAGAGGTGCAAATTTAATAATAATTTTGATGAGTTTTGGTCAGACCACTGAAGAATTTTGAAGTTGAGGTTAAGGCCGTACGTAGCTTTCGCTCGGGGAGTACAATGGGCGGGGCTGTGTTGTGATGCAAAGTGCTTGTTATCATTAATTAGGCGGCGGAGATAAAAGGGGAGGAAGGAAGAGAGATCGGGGAGTGGAGCGCAGACATGTCACAGTAGTAGTATTTATTAGGAGCATATCTCAATGTGAATGGTGTTTGATATCTTGTCTCCCACAGTTGTTTATTTGGATTTTGGATATTCACTCATTGATGGCACATTTTCAATATCAATAAGTTTCTAGAGACAAAAATTTCACAACTATATCAAGATGGCAAATTATTATTATTAATAGATAGAAAACTGGTGTATATAGTATGCTCAGATGAAAATCGGTAAAAATTATGTTTGTAACATTGGAAGCAGTACTCGTGTCTATATTTATTTTAACCCACTACATGACGGTTGAAAAGATTATCTAAATATAGTTTTAATCACATGATATTATTAATGAGTCCTATAATTTATTTAAATAATATATGTAGATAGTTTATGAATAGTAAAGAATCATCCCTCTACAATGTTGTGAACAAAATCTCTTCACGCGTCCCCTAAGCAGGCTGCTAGGCCTACCCGTGATTTTGGGAGAAAGTTCCCTTCAACCCACCAATAGAAGCCTATAAACCACCGTTCTTAATCACAAATAGCAGCATCTACTATTTACAAGAAACTACTGTTATTATATTATATTTCCTTTTTGAAAGCCGTTACTAACTTACTCATCAGAGCTCCTTAAACCAACTAAACAAACTCAATGAGACAACAATCAAACACAATTCACATTAAAAAAGCCCATATTCAAGATCCCCAAATAAGGACAAACCCATTTTCATGTAACCACCAAAAGATGGAGGAGACCGATCCACAAGTTAAATTAAGCAAATGGAACCAAATGATTTTTGATTTTGTTGAAGATATATTTATGTGTGGGTTTATTATGTATTTGCCTAAGAGGCCCAATTACATTGTAAGTCCATATAAGGCTAATCTTAGCTATTATAGTCTCTATTAAACCTTGTTTAGAATTCTTTTTGTAACATACATAGAGGTGTAGCCATTAGGATTTTATAATGTGGATGTAAACCACCATGTTGAATCAAATAATTTCTTTGTTCTCTCTCTTTCTTTCATGCTTTCGCTCTCTATTTTAATTTCATCAGATTCAATTTAATTACCATTTATGGAATACCCTGAAACCTACTATCCTATATGCACTGCGAACTCATAGCATCCAATTTAGACTACCAAATTACTTTAAAACAAGTGGATTCAACTATCCTAAGGTAAGCTTAGACGTCTCAAACTCAGAATCAAAAGCGAGTACCAACAAAGCAAAATTTGTACTCGTGGTGATCTATATATATATATATATATATATATTGGTAAGCTTCAATACTTTTATTGATGTATATACACACACATGGGGCATCACTCGTAAAGATGTAGGTATATATGAGAGCCGCCGAGGTAGGAAAATACCTTGTCCAAGATGAGAGTAATAACTTTTATTTTTTATTTTTGGGGTTTTGATATATGGCTCATTTGTCAGAATGTGTTCAATGGGATATATGTTAGATGTCCCATCCATTACCAGAAGTAGGCAGAGCAGGTAATTATTGTGAAAGGGACTATCAGATGATAGAGAGGACTGAGGATAGTGGAAATTGGGAAAGACTCGTTCAACTGCATTGATCTGTAAACAATACTAATAATGTAGAATAGTAAGTAGTGTAGAGGTAGGTGGAGGAGTTAATCCTCCTCTTCTTTAGAATGTATGTAACCCAACTTTTATAAAGTGAAAAGTAAAGTTAGAATATGATATTCCCCTTACGTAAATTCTGAATTCATACTATTTTTTTTTTTTCTAAAGCTTTTTACGAGCATAACATAACCTTTGTTATGATTTCACTCATGTGGCCCACGATCTAATCTTACTTAACGTCACAAAAATTCAATCCTGATGGACCTGATCCCAGAATTTTTTGTTCAATTTTATCTGTTTTTTTCTTTTTTCCTTTAATTAATATTTGGGCTGGTATAGGAGTTTGAGGAACTCGACCAAAAAGTCAGTGATTCAACCTGAAAATTTGAGAAGATTCAAAAAGTTTAATTACAATTAGGTTGTCTACTAATTAACTACAAATTTCACGGAGAAAAACTCCGGAATAAGATAAAGTGATGGTTTTTACTTTTTAGTCTCTTAACAAATTTAATAAGGTGATTAAAATTTTAATTCTTAATGTGTCTAACATTAGAGTAATGTCAAGGAGAAAATATCTCGTGCGCTTGATGTATAAACCAATGTTTTATTGATATGTAGGTCTTACACACGTGAGACTCATATGTCAGTGAGACATTGGTCTCATACATCTGACTCCTTAAATGACAAGTTAGTTTGTAGTTTGTTCACATCATCAAAGAAACTAAAAAAATGATCGATTGTCCTTAATCATAATTCAAACACAAAGAATATTTAAAAAAAGGGGACTTTCATGCTTGTTCTTCTCGATGATAATATACTTAACTAAAAGCATTTCAAGCTCGCACGCAGTGCTTATAAATCTCACACTAGAGAACGTGATGACATAATTTGGTGTTGTATCTCCACAGAACACGATCCAAAATACATGCTACTAGGTAAACGCACCCTTCAGAAGTTTTGTGTTTTTGTATTACAGTTTAAATGAGTTAAAAAATGATCGACCATCGTCTCTCTCTGGAATCTGCACCAATAAATCAAAGCCAGATCTTACTGGGGTTGAATTTAAACAAGTTGTCTGCGGTCCCCAAACGATAGGGCCCCCACCTGGTCAACTATACTAATTAGTAATTACTAGGCTCATTCTCAAATCTCTAGAGATTTATGTTATTTCATTGTTAACTATATAAACTCGATCCATCCCATTATTCATTATTATTCACTGTTTTCAAATCTTGCTGCAATTTGTAAATAAAAATTGCAGTCTTATATGACACATTGATCATCTTTTTTTGGTTAGAGAAACTCATATTAAGATCTAAAGGACACCATTTATTTTTTGGCTAACTTTAAAGGACACCAATGAGTAACCTCTCGTTTTGTATCTCTTGGAATATGCATGTAACCGAGCATCAAACACATTGCTCTTCACACATACTTTATGTACATTAACAAATCATAATAAATCAAAGCATACTAATAAGTAATAACCCTCTTCTCATACAAAAAATAAAAACCCAATACTGATCATATAAAATGAGTGCCTCCTCTATTACCCCTTTAAATTTGTTTATAATAATCTTCTCTTACTTAACAAAAAAGTCATAGTATTATCCAACCGAAAAAAAGAAAAAAAAAAGAAAAAAAAAAAGGAAGAAGAAGAAAACTATAGGGGGCTAGACAAGAGAGCAATAATAACTAATCAAAGCAAATTAAGTACTGGTTTAAACGTCCACACTGCAACCTTGCACCACTGTTTCAAACTTCATGACCGGTCCAACTGTAATTCCACCATTAGGATTATAGCCACCAAACTTAATATACGCAGGACAATTCACATTCAAATCGTACTTCCCAGAGATCCAAGTTCCCACTTGCCACTTCACACACCCATTAAGCCTGATATTGAGCAACACAGCCCCAACGTTCAGGTCCTGTTCCAAAGCCATCATTAACCCAGGCGCCACAGGGATCGTATTCCCATACAAGAAAGGAGACCACACAGCTATCTCTTTGTGATCTTGGTACGTTGAGGGGAGCACAGTTGGCATCGTCACTTGTTGGCTTCGGTAGGTGGCGTAGACGTCAAGTTTCTGGTAGTAGATTCCAACTTTGCCCATGCGGTTTTTTGAGGCAACAGTGATCTGCATGCTGGTGGTGAGGGTGGAAGGGTCGGTGGTTGAAACGTTGAAGACATAAACGGTGGCTTCTTGGAGGACGAAGCGAGGCTTTGTGGGGAGGAGGATGACCCAGACAAGGAATATAACAAAGAGAAAAAGGGCAATGAAGACGGCTATGATGGTTAATATGAGGTGGAGCCTGGCTTTGTCATGGTCATGGTGGCCACAGTCTTTCGAACTCATGGCTGCCTTCACTGGTGGTGGTAGTGGAGGTTTAGGGATAGAGGGTACTTTTAGTGGGGGCACTGAAAACTCTAGCTGGTAACAAATTAAGAAGAGAGCAAAGTTAACTTTGAAAGGAATTTACCAGGAGAGAGTTTCTCTGAGAAAATGTGCATTATATAGACAAAGAAAGAGCATATGCTAAATAAATAAATAAATGAAAAGAAAATGAAAACTATTGGCTCATCATGTTTGAGTGTTTGACACATTTTAGTTTGGGTAGTTAGATAATCATTATAACCCTAATCGATTGTTTGATAGATCATGACGCATAAAAAATAATATGTTTATGTATTGCAAAACAGTGAATTAAAAAAAAAAAATTCATATAGTAGAAGTGTTGGACTTTACTCATAAAAAATATGGGTCACAGATATATAAGTTTTGTACCATAGCCTTATAAAAATAAGTTAATTTTTAAATACAAGATAATTTTTTATTATTATTAAAAACTCTATTTAGTATGCTATTGATGTGGTACCTTAACTTAATTAGTAATAACTTTAAATTTTCTATTGAGTATTGGAGAAAATTTTGCGCAGTTTCTTTCACAATTCTTGATATGATATATGAAAATAATGTTATCTTAAACACGACTTAAGTCTAAATAATTTTATAAAAAATACGAAGATTTTATGTTCTCTTTTACTAAAAATAAAATAAAATTAATGCAGATGTATATGCATTGGGTGTGGTGGAGAATGGGTTTCATTGGGTGTAGGGTGTCCTTTTCTTTGAGGTGAATTTAGTATGCGCCTACGAGAGGTTAACCACTGAACCCTCCATAAAAATAAAAAAGCCATACAGGTAGGTCCCATCAAAATTGAAGTTGAAGGGCAAGTGCTGCATCAGGGTCCTATGGGGAGTCCCGGAGTGGGGACGGACCGTTCTGGCTGTGGCTGTTTGGACTTTTGTAGAGGTAAAACTAAAAGCTTTTTTTTTTTTTTTTTTCCTCCTTCTATGTAAACTCATAGAGCCTACGATAAGTAATGGCAATAAATAAAAATAATACCATGTGCATCACTAGGGTCATGAACTAAGTATCATATAGTGATACAAAAATTCCTACTAACAGGTCACGCGGTAATCTTTTGCTGTTTTTGACCATAAGATTCTGGATCTGTATATGCAGTGTTACAAATATTACTCTCTTCTGAACAAGTTGGAGGGTAGTATCTTTCTAATTTATGACAAATTTATTGTTTGTCGTTTGTAGCACGTCCTTTACTAAAAACTATTAGGTGAAGGAGATCTTGAGTCACGACCCACCATCAATTTGTTTATTTAATTAATGATTTTATTACAATACAATTTGATAATAAAAAAAATCTAAGCATATGACAGTAATTTTTTTTTTCATTATAGAACTCTTATAAGCTTGATATTAAATTAAGGTTGAGACCGGAAATTTAGAGGCAAATATAGATTAAGTAAAGAGGGTTATGATTATTAGCTCCAATTATACAAACTGAAATATACTATTGAATTCTAATTGAAGAAAACTTTGGGATGGGTGTTTGGATTAGGGAACGGCCATCAATTTTGTAGGCCCTTCGGTATCATAGAAGAGTGAATAGAACATCTCGAACCGTTCATCATGAATTAATAGCACAAGTCTTACGTAGAAAAGTCAACCACAATTCGTTTTGTTTTCACATAAGATTTGTACGAATTCTTCTATTCTAAAATAAAATTATAGAAGAACTATTATAATATTATTTGTAGAAGTATTGACAGCAATGTGTTCAAATAAAAAAAAAAAGAAAAAAGAATTACTTGATCAACTCAAAACGTAATATTATTAGAATTGAACCCTAATAATTAAAGCATGAACTTACTAACACGATCTTTTATATTTATAAAGTCCGTTTTGAGAGCTTAAGAGAGTGTTTCTGTTTTGCAATTACGACTCTTTATGGCTTTTTTTACAAACACACCCATTATACTAAAGAGAGAAAGAGAGTACTAACCGGCTTGGGCAAGGGACCCTCTTGGAATAAATTCCTCATCTGCTCAAAAATCAGTTGATGCAAAAAGCACTCTTCTGAAGGAGACTAGACAGAGCACTGTGGGAGGAGAGACTATGCAAAAGCTGCGTAACCTAATTACTAAACCGCTAGTGAACAAAACAAAAAAAACAAAAAAACAAAAAAAACAAAGAACGTAATTGTTTAACCTAATGAAACCCCTGGTGGATACTTATATAGGAAATTTTGTTTTAACAAGAAAAGAGAATTAATACAACCCTAAAGGCTGTCGGTTCATGCGCTCATGTATTCTTTGAATTAATCTCTGATTATATATTATTATAATAATTTTAATTACTTGTGCACAAGGAAAACTGCTGACAAATAAAGGTACGTACTGATATTAAATCAGAACTTAGTTTGGTATTATTGAATGAATATGAAGTTAACTAGCTAATTAATTATAGTTTTGCAAGGGCGGTCTAACAACTTTTTTGTAAACCAGATTGGAAGATTTTTATAATATGCGGGGTTTTGTTTTAATAGAGTTTTATTTCCTTATTTAAAAGAGTTTTAAAAGTATTTTAGTCAAAATTGAGTTTTCATTTTTTTTTAATTTTTTAAAATTTGTTTTAACTGAAAAATAAATTATCTCAAACCTTTAAGTAAGTTTGCAATTTTATAAAATGAAAATAGAGAAATTTATTACTGATAAAACTATAATTAGTTTTTTTTTTTTTTTTTTTCAATAGGTGGATTCTAGAGGTTTTTTTTTCTTCAAAAAGCATATTAGGGATTAAAGAGTTTGCGTCTAATTTGAATGAGATCTATTATGTTTTTAAAAGAAGAGGTTATAAATTAGATCATTGATCTTGAAGATTATTTTTCTTATGAAAGGTCTATAAAGATTTTTTTATGAAACAAGTTTGTGAGCGATACAACAATTTGGTTGAATGAGATATAAAGTATTTTAGAATGAGAGACGTAAGCTCAAAATTTCTTCATGGAAGATAATAAAGAGGATGTAAACATTTTCTTTTCCTGATTTTGATGAAATAATATCATGCCAATTTTTAAAGAAAATATCAAAGGTGTCGATTGTGATGAAATCGTACAACTTCGAAGTTTGAGATAATGTTTTGCAAAAAGTTGTTAAAGAATAAAATTCAAAGTTGATTGAGGAAATGACAGATTTCCATATGAGGGAGATTTTTGGAAATATTATAAAAGATTTAATCGAAGTCAAATGTGACGGTAAGTCTATAACCCTCAAGTCCTCAAGATCCCATCATTTTATTATAATGTACTGAAATTTACTGACTTTATTGGATTTAAAAGATCTAACTTAGTGGTGATCAATTGAATATTGTCAATTGTGTAACAACCAAGGAAATTAAAGGAGATAACAATTAAGGTGTGTTATTAGTTAAACTAGAGGATTGCAAGTTCAAAAAGAAGACAAAATTGTTAAAGTATTTAATTGCAATACTTGTTGTTTTGGCTAATGGTGAGGACAAGTTATTTCTAATTAAGTAGGGATCTGAGGTAGGATATTTGGAAGATTTTTATTTGGATTTTTGTAATTTTCAGACTTTTCTTGATCAGTAGGGTTTTGTTTCCTTGTTTTAAAGAGTTTTTATGAGTACTTTAGTTACAATTATTGAGTCTTCAAATCATAGTACTTTAAGATGATTTTTACTTAGAATAAAAGTTTTCGTGATAAGCTTGTAATTTGTGAAATGAAAGTTGAAAAAACTATTATTATTATTTTATTTTATTTATCGCGTGTATTCTAAGTCTTCTTTAATTTTGCAGTTTCAATTATCCTCTTATATATAAAAACAATTAAGGGTTGTAATTTAACCAACCGCAAGTTTTTGTAAGGAATTGTTGGGAGAAAATTGTTATATAATAGTTGTATGATCAATTACTAGAAAGGGGTTCAATCTTAGAAAACAGGATAATATTACAAATAACTATCTCTGGCATAAGTGAGCATATTAATTTAATATTTTGTCACCAAATTTGTTTAATCAATAAGATGAAAATGTTGATTCAATATATACGACCTTTAATTTGCTAGACAGAGAGCAAAATTGTTGACAATCTTTTAATCATCTTTTCCATTATTGTTTTCTTTGTTTATATATTTCATATCTACTTAATACAATTCTCAGAAGAAAAAATATTTAATACATGATACATGTGAAGTTCAACAATTAGCACATGTATTTTTTTTTTATACAAAAATAAAAATTCGACTCCAACCTAATAAAACACACTTAAATACTCAACAGTTCAATTTATTCCAACACACAACCAAGGATATCACAATTGTAATTAAGAACATATTTAAAGCATGAAAAAATACAGGTCAATTTATTTAGTTAAGAATGGCAATGTTGTCAACATCCACTATAATTTGTGATATCCATGGAATAGAACGATGTGCCATTTTCTTATAACAACTTGAAAAGGCCCAATTGACGCTATACCAACCGTTTGTGGATGCACAAAAAATATGAATAATTGAGATTTTGTTTTGCTTAAGGATTGGATATAGAGGCCTAGCTTCCGACAATTCTTACATTTTGTCTCGGATGAACTTAGTTTTGGTTAATTAGAAAGAGTATTGAAGCAAATTGTGGGGTCCCAATAGCAGGTATGATTTATACAATGACGGTGGTTGTGAGTTGGTTGATTAGTTAAGCCTTTGAAAACAACTTGCAGATCACATTTTTTTTCCTTGGCTATGAAGGGAAACATGTAGTAGGTCGATCATATGGCTTTTTGAAAGTTGTAAATCGTCTTTGCAAAGCAAAGACCAGTTTTGAACTGTATTCCTTTTGATTCGCACACTCTCAAAGTTGTACTTACCTAATTTTGTGCCCATGTTACATGCATATTTGCCATCATACGTCTGTCTCTCTCTCTACCAAACTTTTTATTGTTTGCTAAACCCAACTTATTTTTATTTTTTGATAGACACAACTTAATAAACTATAGACTTTAAAGAGAGTTTCTGAAATTCGAGGGGTTGGCTTAGTAGTTCCTAATGCTTCATAATATCTATAAGATCTTGGGTTTGAAACCGCTTGTCCCTATCTTAAGACCACTCTTAAGAGATTCTTTACTATAATAACCCAATATGTGTGGGATAGAGAATTGAATATAAAAATAGTTAGATACGTATTTGAAGAGGTTTGGATACTTTATATTTAAAAAAAAAAAAAAAAATTCTTATATATAATTATATATATTTACTTAGACTTTGTTTGTACCGTTTACTATTATAGATAAGATGGGCATCTATGATGAAGTAGCAAAGTACAATCATAATTGATAATTGGTCAATTTTAAAATGTTTTAGGCTCTGTCTCAACCTCAAATAAGGCAAAGGAATTTACCCATTAAATTTACTCTAGCTTCTCGAAATTCGAAAAGCTTCAGTACATGACTGTGGTCTGTGGATGGTGGGAGTGGGAGTGGGAGTGGGAGTTGTAGTCCCTACCTACGCTGCAGCCATTTTGGATTCTTATTTCCATCACTTTCCAAGTGCTTCCCTTCTGTATCATCTTTGTGCTTCTTTCTTTTCGAAAGGAGAGTATCAGAATAAGGCTTTCTTAACCACACAAGCTAAGGATATACTGTACATTCACCACTTTGGCTTTTTTTATTTTTTGCATTTTTAACTGCAAAAGCCTAGGTTCTCTTTTTATCCAACTTTCTTTTTTTCTTTTTAGATTACATTCTCTGGTTCTACTCTTCTCAAAGAGAAGGTATCTCTTAGATTTGATACATGCATCAATTCTCTCTTTCTCACACAGCCATAGGATCCATACACCATGCATGAAAGTAATGATACATATTTGCCACGCATAAGCTAATTATTGCTGCTGGAAAAACTCAGCCCCCATGGGATTTTTCCCAACTTATCTTGCAATATATGGATGAGACTGTTGAACTGTACTCAGAGGAATAGTCTTACCTTTTTTTTTGAGGGGAAGGAATAGTCTTACCTTGTAGAGTGAGGATACATTAATTTCTGCCATAGAAAAATAAAATCTATATTTATTGAACTGAATCGATCGTGTAATTTTTGTATAGCTGAAAAATTAATCTATACATTAATTTTTGTATATTAAATTCAAATGGCATTTTCTCCTCTCACTCGCAACATCTTTCTCTTGTAGGGATAAAGTTGATGCATGTGTAACTTATCCATTAGGTGGGGAAAAAATCGAGACAAATAAAGGGTCATAAAGAGGAGGGAATACAGTACTGTATTAGAGAGGGAAAAAAAAAGGCCACAAAAAATTAAAAAAAATGATCACTTCATTGGTGGGAGATTCTAAAGGCAGTCGGGCAGAGATATCCAAATGCAAAGGAAAAACAGGAACTCACGAAAAGAAAGAAAGGAATCCTTTTAAATGCAATACATAAAAAGAACTAATTGTTATGAATGATTATTGACCAGTTCGAAAATTTATTTCACCCGTGGAACAAAGATTGAGTGAGAAATGTGAGGTCAACATATAATTCTTGAATAATGATAGAAATATAAACTATTTTACAAACTGCCGACGAATTTAATAAAAGTAGAAAAGTTTAGATATATATTTAATAAAAAGAGAAGTGTGAGTAATCAATGGTAGAGTTTGAGACAAACATTTCACATTTCAAATATGACGTTCTTTTTAGAGCCTTGATAAACAAAATTGTGAGTATTTCCCTTTATAGAACAATAATTGATTTTTTTTTTTAAGAAAACAAATATAAATGCGTTTTACATTCTTTCCCCCACCTCTAGGAAGACCCCCAAAATATTAAGCTAATAAAAACCCAATCCAATTGAAATCCTAGACCATTTCAACTCAAAAAATAAAAAAGTTGTAAGTGTGACAAATAAGGTCAATTAAGGTCAAAAAATGATTAAATAGATTAACTATTATCAATTATAAAAGATATATTAATAAACCCTAAATAAAAACTTAAATACTAGTAATTATGCAAATAAAAAAACAAGAACGATTTTTATATCCATAAAATAATGTAAAAAAGTTAAATAAATAACATCTAATTGATATTTAGATAATTAGAAAAGCCCACTCAAATTATTTGACCTTAAGTTTTAAAATGTAATGATTTGGCGTGGTTACAATATTAGAATACTCTTCATTTAAAATAAAAGTCATTTCTAAATCCTATTCAACGCCACATCTTTTAAAATTTTGGGACTTGGTTGGGGTTGCAATCCCATATGTACTCCCTTATTTTGTTTAATTTATATAACCCCTTTTTGTTTTTGTTTAATTTTAAATATGCACGTTTTAAAGAAGCAACTTAAGTTTTCACAAAATTCTCTCACAAAAGGAAAAAGAAAAAAGAAAAAAGAAAAAAAAAAAGAGATTTCACGAAATTATCCTCCCCATAATTTGTGATTATCAAAAGTAATTAAAAAAATTTGGCATCACAAAAAAAATGAACAACTTTTGTGACAACTCCATATTGTTGACTATGATTGGTGGAGAATAAATGATAAGTCTATGTTAACGTGATAGACAGCTAGTCACAATCTATCACTAATGCCACGTAAAAGAATTGTAGCAAAAATTATGAGTTTGCTCGGTAGAACTCAAAATTTAAGCTAGCTGGGAATTCCAAACTTCTAAAACTATTCAATACACTACTCCGGCTCTCAATAGATAATGGTCATCAGATGAAGTAACTGGTACAGGGGCCGAATGTTGTGTTTTTTTCTTAAATCCATTTGTCAAGCCTATGACAAAACCTCATTAGCAAGCTAAATCCATTCTTTATCTTCAAGCTCTATGTTTACTAGTTTGTTCGTTCACAAAATATTTGTTTGAGCTTGACTTATAATGAAGCAAGTCTTTAAATATTTCATAAAAAAAAAAATTAGAAAAAAAAAGAAAAAAAGAAAAAAAAAGAAAGAAGACTCAAACTTGACTTGTTTATACTTTATAATAAACAAACATAAACCCTAGGTAAGAAGTATGACTATCCAATGAACCGTGAACACTTTTTTTTTTTTGTTGCTGAAAATGAACATAATAGTGATATATTAGTAAATTGCTTCAAATTACTATTTCTTTCCTCCTATTTTTCTTCCATACTGTAAGGTTGAATTTTATCAACCATATTGTTGACTTTATTCTGAGTCAAATTTGATTGTATTTTAGCAATTAGTAATCCTATATTTAAGTGAGAATCATGTAAGGATAGTATGTGAGAGAGTGTTAAGAAATGCTCAAGATTGTACAAAGAAGCAGGGAGTCATGACTGGATCTCGCGGATAGCTCGCGGCTTAAAAGCCGCCAAAAGTTGCACATGTGTCAAGCATGCAGAGAAGCTGAACCGTCATGCCAGCTATAGCACTACAGGACAAAAAGTCCAGTCTGGTCATTCAGTTACCTCGCGGTTGGAACTCGCGGCTCAGTCAAGTCGCAAGGCCAAGCCGCCAGCCAGCTCTGTTTTGGAAAAACTGACTCTTCGCATTCCAAACACACACAAGTATATATACCCCTTATACCCACGAAGTGTAGAGAGTTTCTAGAGAGAATATTGAGAGAGAAACCCTAGAGAAAAACAAGATTGACTCATCCCTAATCTTCACATAGAGACTCTTCAAATTTCTCTACTCTCACCCTCTCCATTGTTACATCCTTAAGAGGTACATTACCAAAACTTTTTCTCACCATACCCACATCTGTGAGAAGACCATTTGGTGTTTGGGAAGCAGTTAGGAAGAGACCAATTTCATATTGGTTAATGCTATGGTTTATAGCGAAATCCAGTAAGCTAAAGAAGACAAAGGTTCGGCATAACCTCGTTGGAGTAGGAGCTTGGAGGGCTTAGGTACACTGGATAAATTAAGCTTAAAGGGTCTTCTGTTGTTCATGTATTCCAACTACATTCTTTAGTTGATTATTTACCACTTGGAGGACGGCGGTGAGGTTTTCCGCCGAGGGTTTCGGTTTCCTCTTCAATAACACATTGTTGTGTTGCCCTTGTGTTTGCATTTCTCTTCCCTTAATCTTTGCCATTTAATTTCTATTGTGGATATGATTTTATTTGGTTTAGATTGTTTATTAATTCTGTTATATACTTATGCACATTAATTGTTTGATAATAAGCTTGAATTGATATTTTGAAAATTGGAGGTCTAAACGTTCATAATGTTTATACGCTATTTGAACTTTCACATACCACATACCAAAGGAAAGATACACTAATTTTCCATCCTTACTTTGCTACCCTTCATACCAAACACATAAGATGAAAAATTTAGTATCTTCTCAAACTGTCCATTTTTCCATCCTTCGCTTTTTCATCCTCAGTTGGCAAAGTTTTTACTAGTTCACATCTAAATTCATCTCTGACCTCACTTTTTTAGCTACTAATAATAGCTTACCAAATTGGCAATTTTTTTTGTGCCTCAACACTTAATGAATTGCATATGGTGGGCCTCTATAAAAGTCCATTAATCAGGTTACCCACTGAAACCAAAAGCAGAGCTAAATGACACTGTTGCATTAAGAACCAGATTGGAAAAAGACATGTTTCTATTTATTACAGCTCTTGAGCTACAACTACCCTGGACAACACAACCTCTTGTGATGTCCTACTTTGAAGAAAAAATTTGCTAATGTTAAGCTTTCTGACTTGACCTTATCTTACACATGGATAATAAAGAGAAAAGCGACACCCCAAAACACACACGCACACAAACAGACAATGAAAAGATGCCCTTTAAACAACTAATTTTCATCAGGCACGTTTTACAGAGATGGAATTCTAACAGACCAAGAGTTTAGACCATAGACTGTAGATTAAAAAAAAAAAAAGAGGCAACCTCAGGAGGCAGACATTGCAATAACCCCAGGTTGTGCTTGATCAGGCATACCTTGTTCAGGCATACAGTTGCAGGACAAGGTTTAAAGAAGAAGATGATATTATTCATAACTCAAACCACCCATTGCTTGACCAAACTTTTGAACCCAAACCCAAACCCTTCCATTTTAGATCTCTGTGCGGTCCTGAACAATATGATGTTATTGGGAACAACATTGCCCAATTAGGATAAGTGATTGGAACTCCTTGTTTTATATGGTTCATCCCGGTGGGTCAAAGATGACAAGGTCCAAGAAAATCTGGGTCTGAAAGAGAAAAAACTTACAGCAAGTTGGCATGTGCTAAGTGAATATGTGAAAATGACAGGTCCATGTGTGTTATTTGTCCTTGATGATATGAGGAAGAAGTCTTTGAAGGACGGAAAGATCACAAGGTGAAGGGTTGGAGTGGGGCGTTTTGTTTGGGTTCGAGCAGCACAAACAAAGAGAATAAGAAAAAAATGATTAAATAAGGTTTAAAATGAGTTTTTTTTTTTATTAATTTTTCTTCAAAATTATTGTTTATATAGATATAATATAAGTTACCAATTAAAAAAAAACGTCCAAGACATGGTAGAAGATGGAATTATTATAACCCTTCCTACAGACTCAACTAAAACAACTTAGTAGAGGTAAAAAATTCAGAATAAAATACAGCCAAAAAGAACACATGTTTTATAAAAATGAATCGAACCTAACACATACCACCAATCAACCCACCAGGTTACCACTATAGAGCAAATAAATATGGTAACTTAGTACACAGTATAACAATACAACCCCCTAATAATTTCAATTCTTGCAGCATACATGAGATTCACTTACACATAAATAAGATTCACTAACTAAGCAAAACAATCTAGTGTAACAAATGGACACCATATATTGATGCTTCAATAGACCTATATGCTGCTAATTTAAGCCTCATAAGAGTACTTTAGCTAGGTTAAGAGATACAATTGGATCAGCTAAGTGATCCATAATGGCCTATAGATGGATAGTACACTCCCTTGACTCCATCTATTTTGGATTAAAATACTATCCAAGGAAAAACAACAGAAACCTTAGGGTCATCAGCTGATAGTACAGCAACATAGATAACACTTCTTAAAGCATAACAGGGTTTAAGATGAAAATACTAAATAACTGATTTTGATCTCTCTCTTCTTAAACAATTACATAACCAAACTGCTTTAGGTACCCAAGCATAAACCACCATCTTCCATCCTAAGATTATATATAAGGGCGGCAAATAACAAAGTGTGGCTAGAGTATAAAATGTCCTTAACCAATTGAGAGAAATTCTTCCCCCAATGATAATCAGCCACAAGTAAGTCCAACCTAATAGGCCAAGCAAGTAAAGAACGGTCTTAACAATTAAAATTGTCTCATATCGAAGTCAAGCCTAGTTCAACCTAACTGAATCAAGATTGTGTCTCACAGTTTCCAAATTTTGTACCAAAAAACTAGTGTAGAACATTTATACCTCCAAAATTTGGACATGAAAATCGAACAAGGTGGTACAAAAGCATAAGCAGCAATATTTATGCACATAAATATTCTCAACAAAACAGATCATTGATTTGCAAAGGGTCAATGAACTCCAAATCAAAAAACACTTACTCTGCCCACAAATATGGACAGAGCAGAACCTTGCAGGTTCAAAACACACTATTCCACTGGATGTGTGTAAGTTGTAATTAAAAATTAAAAATTAAATATTAACAAAGATTTTGTCCTATTCATTCCTACGATTTCAAAATGGGCATAACATACCTACAGTTTTTATTATTATTATTATTATTATTATTATTATTATTTTTTATTTACTAGATAGAAATTCTACTTTAGAATTATGTAAGTATATATATGTGTGAATCTCTCTCCTAGAAACTTGAACCCCGACCCTTGCCCCCCTCACCTCACAAGCACTTATACTTGTAGAGTGACCATCACACCAATAGTGTGCGGTGGTTAGACATACAGTTTTTTAGTTGCAGTAGGTTAGGTTCCGCAACTAAATTCAAACACACTGTTGCATGGAAAATTATTAGGTACTCCCAGACTACCATAAATGCATAGTAGGATCCATCATTCATGGGAGAGGAAGGAGTACGCATTTATGGTAGTGCAGGAGTTCACAATAATTTCCCCTGTTGCATTCACTAATAAAATACAAACTGTATTATCTTTTCCAGTTTCAATTAAAATTCAATTTAGCAATGTGTTTGAATTTAATTAGGGAAAACCCAAGATTTGCCTTTCAGAATTTCTCTCCTTCCCTCTCTTAGTTTGAATTCAACTATGCGTTTAAATTCAATTCAGCTATAAGTTTGAATTCAAAACTTACTTATGAACAACAATTAAAATTAAAATCATATTGGTTTATTTTTTTCAAAATAAAATCAAAATAACTTCAAAGATAACAAAAACGAAAACCTAAAAACCCAAATCAGAAAAACTGTACATCCATCATTCTCCAAAAGAAAAAACCCTAATTTCAATATACACGTAAACTACCATTGATTGCTCATATCATAAATTTATTTGAAATTAATCCGAGTGAGCCCAAATCAACTAAAGACTAAAACTTTTACAAAGCGAATTAGAGCTCACAGACCAACCTGGCAATCCTTTGGTGCCCCGAGCTTCCCTGACCCGGAGGCACTGGTATTTGAGGAAGAGATAGAAACAGGCAAAGATTGACACCAAACCCTAACAATCTTATTCCTCGCTCTCCAACCACCAGTTTTGAATTCAGCCCTAGCCAGAAGCTTCACGTTGAAATAGAGCGTGCCACGTGTCCTGTCCGCGTTGATGTTGCCGAGCGCCCTTCTTTCCACGTAGGCGTCTCTGGCAGCGAAGGAAGCGTCGACGAAGGTTTGGTTCCGCTTGGACTGTTTGAAGGGAGGGATTCGGGTCTCGGCGACGAACTCGGTCCTGCAGAAGAGCATGGAGTCAACGGCGTCGTAGTAGATGGAGAGCTTCTTGTTAGGGTTGTAGGCGGAGAACCGGGCGTTCCAGTTGCCGGAGACGGAGGTGTTGGAGGTGGAGAAGTTGGTGAGGGAGAGCGAGTCGATTCGGAACTCAGGGAGGCGAGGGCGGAGGACGAGCCAGAGGATGAAGATGATCACGCCCATGGATATGAAGACGACGATCATCGCTATGAGGAAGGTGCGCACGAAGGCGCGTGACGACGACGCGCGGTAGGGCTGGTTGTTGTACGGCGGCGCGTAGGGTTGGTTCGGGTAGTAAGGCGCGTTGTAAGGGTAAGCGGCGCCGGGTTGCAGCGGAGGGTAACCGTTTGCGGGTGGGTAGCCCACCGCCGGCGCTGGTCTCGAAGGGTTTTGCATAGTGGTGAGTGAGAGAGTGAAGCTTAGAATATTTTGGATTTTAAGCAGAGTATAATAAATAATAAAAGAGGTTTTTTATTTTTTTTTTATTTATTTTTTTTTTTTTTTGGATTTCGAAGTCGGGAGAAGAAGAAGTTTTGGAATTTGATGAGGTGTTGGGGTTCTTTTCCCGTGCGGTCAAGTATTGTTGACCGACTTTTCTGACTGTTGCCTATTTGTCCGTCTATTACGTCGTACATTCTATTTTGACAAATAACATTGACAACACTATTTACTTATTATTATTTTTGAATAATAAAATAAAATTTACTGAGGATCAAAATATAAAATTGCTGAGGGATGGTGGTTTTTTTTTTTTTTTTTTTTAATCTAAGGAGATAATGGATTTTAGATTTATTTTGTTTTTATTTTTTTATTTTAGAGTTAGATTTATCCATAGAGAGTTATATATCATCACTGATAAAATGTCATAAATCTTAAATTTTATCATGTGGGTTGAGATTTGCGATTTTGGGGGTGGGTGTGTGCTATAGTAATAGAAAAGTTCTATTTTGATAATGTTTTTATGACAAATTTTAATTTTCAAGTTTTAACATGTTTTTAATATGAATATATCACTGAAATTATTTATTTATCTATCAATAACAATGTGTAACAACTTGTCATTTAGGATTTATTGTGAAAGTGTTATAAAAATACTGTAGACACATCATTTCTCATATATTGTTATATAAAAATTAAGTTCGATAAGTAATGCTTATATCAAGTGGCTACTTTATTTTTGCGACAAATGGTTGATTACATTGTCATCCATAATCTAAAGTATACAATTTATATATGATGATGTGTGAAATCAGTAGACCATATACTCCAAACTTCAACGATGAGTCGATGACTTGAAAATGAAAAAAATGTGATTATTGAAGATGATTGGGTGAACCAGCCAAGGGCTCTCCGATAGTTAAGTTAGATTTCTCTCTAGGAGTCAAGTATAGTAAGTGGGTGAATAGAAATGCATACCTTTAGTTTGGCGAAGTTGGATCCTTTTTTATAGAGAGTTTGGAGTGGGTCTACTTGTTAGGAGTCACTAATATCATGAGAGATGTGTGGACTATGGGGAGAGTGGAGCGAATTTCAAGGAATTCACCCGACGTCTTAGAATAGTAGATTGTAGTGTAACTATTCTCACTTTGTAGAAAACACCTTAAAATCTATTAACAGTTTGTTGGTCGTCTACACACTCTTGTGGTGTAGACTGGTCTTCTTTAGACAACTTCATTTATTGGCGTGGAACACTGTTCTCCTCTTTTCCTTTTGAAGACCATCTTGAATGTGATATTTCTTGGATGATCCTTATGGGCGAATCATACTTTTATGAATTACCCATCAATATATATATATATACACAATATAAAACTGAAATAACGGAATCTTAATATAGTGCCAAATAAAGCTTTTAAGACCTCACAATTGTACATCTTATTATTTTAAGATTATAATTTTTATTCAATTAAAATTCTATGCTATATTCATACTCTCCATTAAAATATTATCAAGTCATATTTTCTTTAAATGGTAGAAGATTATAGTTTAAGATACAAATTCAATCATAATAAATAACTATGTCTTCTAAAAAAAAAAAAAAATGTGTAATGCTAAAATATATAGTTTCATACATAGTTGTCAGTATCATACAATATGTGATAAGTATCGTGTAAAAAAAGTTTGTATAGTAAAGGCATATTGAAAATGCTCATAAATTTGTATAAAAAAAAAAGGAAATACTCATAAATTATATGATACAAACATGCGTATTGTACAATACATACACACACATATATATGGGTTTAAAATGGGTTTTTTTTGTTAGGATTTGTGTTTTTATTAAAGTCCAACAAGTTGTTAGACTTGTTTCTAATAAAAAGTTATTAGGCTACTTGTTTGAGCCCAATAATTTTTTTTTCTCCTACAATTGGACTACATATTTAATAATTCACTTTCATATTAACAACTTTTTTTTTATAACATGAATAAGGTATTAAATGATAATATAATTATTTTTTATTTTTGTTTTTATTGTTAGAAGTCTAAGAAGTTAGAATGCCAAAAAAGAAATATAAATAAAAAAACTAGTAAAATAAAAGACAAAAAAGAGATATAAATGTTGATGAAGAAAACGTCAATGAAAAAATAATTTTGCAAGATAATAAATAATAAAATTGATTTAGATGGAGTTGATTGATAAATGTGATGAAAATAAACTATTTCGCATATATGTCAAGTATTATCACTTTGGGTTTAATAAATTTGAATATTTATGTCATAAACATACATTAATTTGATTTATTATTTTTGACCAGATAATTTGATTTATTTAGTTAGTTTTGTTAAATACTATTACATAAGTGATTATTGAATTTGTCATTATTTGGATATATTTCGATTTTATAATGAATATGTATGTGTATTTATAAATTTTATTATATATTCGTTTATCTTATGATATAGGATATGATATGATATATGATATAAAAAAATAAAAAAATTGATTTACAATATCGTTCACATTTTGACAACTATGATTCCATTTATAACTATGATTAGACTCTGCTATTATTATTATTATTTTAAAGATTAATAATTTTCAACCTGTAAAGTAATCACATATATACAAAAGTGAAGCAAATTTTACATATTTATTGTAATAAGTGAATAGGATATATATAAATATATTAATAAGTAATAAAAAAAAAGTGGACTAGTTTTGTAGGCAATGTTGTTTTGTAGGCAATATTTTAGTGAGAGTTAAATAAATATTTTTACCTGATTGTCCCTAAGTTTTGCCTAGAGTATAGGGGTATTTTTGAACCAACAAAATTTCATCTCAAATAGAGTAAGCCCTTTAAAATTTAAATAGTAGTATAGATAACTATTGAAAACTATCATTGTAGGGATAAAGGGCCCAAGAGTATATATTGGGTCGTGGGCCTTGTTCGAGGACGCTTAGTAGTCCAAGGACAGATAAACGATAGTGAAGACGTAAGAATCAGAACTCCACAGGCAAGATATGACTGAGAAGGTTGGGGAAGGTGGGCTGAGGAGAAATGCCTCCTCGGCTAAGCAGAGTAGAGGTCAAAAGGTGTGGTCTGTCATCTAGAGTAATGTTCTGGGATATCTATTGATAAGAATACACATCATTAAAGCACAGGATAAAGGGAAGTTATGAAATATCTAAGAGAAATCTGCCACTACCGCATTAAATGCTTTGCAACTAATTCTCTGGCCGTATTAATGTGGAAGTGATACTTGAAAAGTAATTTTCAGCCTTACAGCTACTCCCAAATACTTCAGGAAGGTGCTTATGGGACAATGATCAACATCAACGACCTAATCTACACGTGGAGGGTCAAAATAAAAGAAAGAAGATAGTATAAAATAGGAAGAAGACCATGAGGGAAAGGGATAGGAGAAGTAAGAGAAAAATATTGTAGGAACAAGAACTGGACTTGTAACCAAATTCAAAAGAGATATATACAAGAATTGATCTCTTCGGATTGTACCGATGACAATTTTCTTTGGATAAAACCAGTCTACCTTTACTTTTGTGTCATCTGGATTTACTATAATTGTTATCCAATTCATTAGAGCCTAGTTTTCTAACTCATTCTCTACAAATTCATTGTATTGGGTTCTTTGGGCCTAGATCCTATTACCTTTTGGACTTAGGAACCAAATTGTGACCTTACAATTATAATTATCAATTGACTCCTCATGTTTAGTAATGTAAGTTTTTTAGGCTCCACAATTTTACATTTCATTATTTTTAAGATTAATTTTTTTAATGAATATAAATTATATGCTATATTGAAACTCTCCATTAAAATCTTGATATGCCATATTTTTCTCCTAATGGTAGAAGGGCAAGACTTAGGTACTGTACTTAGGTACTGTACTTAGGTTTCCTTAAGTTCCCCTCTTAAAATTTTGCTATGTAAATTTTTTTCTTATGGGATAGAAGTATATTTTTTAGTTAAGTAGTCACATAGCTGAATCTTAAGAGAGGAACTTAAGGAACAGCACCTAAAGTACTATACCTATGTTTTGTCCATAGTAGAATATGTAGTTTTGAATACAAACACAATCATAATTGTAGGGTCACAGTTTGAGGCCTAAACCCAAAATGTATGGAATCTTGGTCTAATGAGCCAAATACAATGAATTTGTAGAGAATGAGTCAAAGAACTAGATACTAATGAATTGGACAATGGCTAGTATTGAATTGCATGGCGTTCAAACCCAAACTAAGGATGCTAATGCGAATTAAGGATGCTGATACCAATAAACTTCCAGTCCAAGGAGGTTAAGTCTGGATATAATGTTCACTCAGAATGATTTATATTGCTTTTCTCTTTTTTCTCTTTCCTTTGGATCCTTTTCTCATGGAGGGTCTTTCACATTATATAGCTGCTCTTGGATCATCTGAATCCCTACTTGAGTATCCGTCCCATCAGACACCCCTTTCAGCCTTCTGTGAGTTGTGGTAGCCAAGACAGCACTGTTCAGAGGTCTTCTCCACATAAATGCGGCTAGAAAAGTAGCTGCAATACATTTAATGCGGTGGTAGCAGCTTTTCCTTAGATATTTTGAGTTTCCTTCCTTCTCGTATGTTCACAGGGCACATTTAGTACATACTTGGACTAGATTTGTCGTATCTGAGGAGGTATTCCTCCTCGGATATCCTTTCATTCATCCCCCACTTATGAGATTTTAATTGGGAACCCCTTAGTAGTTATTCGTTCCTCCTCGGACTTGTCTATGTCGGACTTGTCTATGTCCTCGGACAAGGCCCAAGGCTCAATACACTATTTTGGGCCTTAGTCCCTACAATAATAAATAAAAATTCATATGAGATGAAAATATATTTTTTAGTTAAGTAGCCATATGGTTGAATCTTAAGAGGGAAACTTAAGGATGAATACCTAAGGTACTGTATCTAAGTTTTGTCCATGGTAGAATCTGTAATTTTAAATAAAAACACAATCATAATAAATAAATTAACGTGTGATGGTAGAATATATAGTTCTATATGCAAATATAATTATAATAAATAACTAATGATAAATTTTATTTTTAATTATAATAATAATAAATTTTAATTTTATTATAATAAACTTTCACTCTACTTACTATCCTTAAGTCAGGTAGCTTAATATATGATATAATATGTGATGATGCACGAAAATCAGTAGGCTGAAATACTTCGGATTATAATGATGGCTGTGAATCCTGAAAAGAAAGAAAGAACTATCAAAGGTGGCCGGTGTGACCCGGCCAAGGACCCTCTGATGATTAAGTCAGTTTTCTCTCTAGGACACAAGGATGAAAAATAATGAATGATTCTAACTTACCTTGGGAGAATGAAATTTATTCCTTTTATAGAGAGTTAGACATGGGTCTACTTGTTTGGACCCATCACCATCATGGGTAATGTTGACAGTTGACAAAGAAAATGGGTTACATGGAGTGTCATATGTGGAATTTCTTTCACGTATCATACAACGTGTCGTATTTTGCTCATGCGAGTCTAATAAAGGATTTTCTACAAAACTTACCAAGTATGATTCATTCGTCTATGTACATGTCGTCTGTAGATATACTCGTCTATGGAGAGTTCCCTTTATTGCATGACTTGGTCGTTCATGTACGTGTCTTATGTCTTCTCGTTCTTGGACAAGCTGATATAATTTTCTCTTGTGTTTTGGACGGCAACACAAGGATGAGTAACACTTATATTTATCCCCCATCAATATGTATTATGGTGGGTTTTTTTTTTTTAGAATGTGTGTATATATATATATATATGTTTTTTTTAATTCAAAACTTTTTTTTTTTTGGATGTGATTTAATTCAAAACTTACTTGTAAATAAAAAGGAAAATCTCCTTTTTAGTTTTTACTCACTACACCATTCAAAATATAATACCAATTAATTAAAATTAAAAGGCATTCAAAAAATAAAATCAAAACAACTTCAAAGATAACAAAAGCCGAAACGTCAAACCCAATTCCGAAAACTGTACACCCATTATTCTTGAAAAAAAAAAGAAAAATTCTAATTTCAACCTATACGTAAATTAACAGTAAACTAGCAAACCTTCTTCATCCTATTTAGTTAGGAAGAAACCTCGCAGTCCCTGGGTTTCACCAGCTTCCCTGACCCGGAGGCACTGCTATATGACGGAGACGGAGAGAGAGAAACAACCAAACCTTCGCACCAAACTGTGATATAGTCACTCCCTATATCTACAACTTGTACACTTCCAGTAGCCATGAATTTAAACCCAGTAACAAGCATCACATTGAAAGCGATTGAGCCAGGTGTGCCGTCCACGTTAATGTCACGGAGTGCCCCTCTGTCCACGTAATCGTCTTTGCTGGCGAACGCAGCATCGATAAACGTCCGGTTACGTGCGAACTGGTTGAAGCCTGGGATTCGGGTCTCGGAAGTGAACTCGGGTGCGTGGAAGAGGTGCGGGGTCTTGCGTTCGTACAAGAGCGAGGACTGAGCGACGTCGTAGGAGATGGAAAACTTCTTGTTGGGGTTATAGACAGAGAAACGGACGTTCCAGTTGCCGGTGACGGAGGCGTTGGAGTTGAAGTAGGAGAAGTTAGAGACGGAGACTGAGTCGACTCGGAACTCGGGTAAGTTAGGGACGCTGACGTACCAGACGACTCCCCAGGTGACGCAGCAGGCTACGACCATGAACATGAGAAAATAGGCGAACCATCTGCAACGGGTTGACATTGCTTGGAATTAGATTATATTTTGGATTTTCAAGCCGAGTATTAAAATTATTATCAGAGTTAAGAGGGTTTTGGTTTTGGGGCTTTATATAGAGTGCCACCGACTTTCGAATTCTTGTTACTCTTGTTGATTTTCCGCGTATTTCAACTGTCTTCTATTTCTTTGTAAATTCTGTATTCACAATCACAACACGTTCCTTATCTTATTAATTAATTATTACTATATTATTATTTATTAGGATTATTTAGTTTAGCTAAAAGTCTATTACTTTAGCCTCAAGAAATTAAAAATTCTACTCAAACTAAAGTTTTATTTATCTTATATTATATTAATTGTTACCGTAACTTGATTTAGGTAAAAGTAAAACTCTATTTTCTATGTTTTTAAAACTCTATTAACAAAGAGTTCAAAGGATTTGAAACAAAATCTTTTATTTTTATTACTTTACTTACTATTCCCTACCCCCAAGTGTTTTAATATATGCATTTATTAATTATAGTAATTAATTTAGATATTCACACTAATTATTATGATAGTTTTTTTTTTTTTTTTTTGAGAAGAAAATCCGCACAAACTTTTAATAAAGAAAGCTCTTAAGAAATTACATCAATATGAACTAAAAAAGAAATATCTGGTGTGACAACTTCCATCCACACCAAGAGAGGGTAAGAATTCTTCACTTGTCTAGTTAAAGCATGAGCAACCCCATTTACCTACCGCCTAACATGAGAGAAAGAACATGTTTGTAGCAAAACCATTATAGACTTACAATCTTTTATTATGTGACCAAAACTAGAGCGATCAGAAGCATCTTCAGTTAAAGCCTTGAACACAATTTCTGAATCACCTTCAATGATGCATTGCTGGAATCCCAACTCCACTACCAACATAATTGCCCTCCTTGCTGCCATGGCCTTAATCACTTCCACCCCTCCCAATGGCATACCAATCTTTTCTACTAGGGATGCCATTACCTCCCCCTTTTCATTTCGAACCACAACTCCTAACCCGACTTCATCTAACTCAGTAAAGACTACGCCATCATAATTTATTTTATAAGTATCTGTCGGTGGTGAATGCCATTTCTGGATTGCTGGTTTCTGTTTTTGTAAACTTTCAGCCTTCTTCACCTGGAATTTTGCTAATGATTTTGATGTAGCTTCAAACAACTTATCAGGTGATAGACAAGGTTCTTTGAAATGGCTTTTGTTCCTCCTGCACCAAATGAACCATGCCAAAACCGAGAATTGCTCCACACTTTTTCCTTCGTGTCTAACTCTGTAGATCAGGTCTATGACAGAGCAAGGACGGTGGTAGAGGTTTCGCAACCCATTAAACTTAGAACCCCAACTGATATGTATTTTCTCACACACCCATAAAGCGTGGATCGTTGTCTCTTCTGACTTACCACAGGCGGTGCATAATGGAGAGGCCACAACTTTCCTATGATACAAAATTTTCATCATTGGTAGTGAATCAGTGCATGCTCACCAACAGAAGATCCATATTTTGTTTGGAATATTTAACTTCCAAAAACTTCTCTGAGTTGCCTGATCTAAACCCGATGCTGCCTCTCTTCTTTCTATTTCTTCAAGTACCTGATACCCTGTTTTCATTGAGTAGTTTCCATCCTTGCTTCGTGGCCAGACTATGCAGCCTTCTTGCAATGTCTGACATAGTGGTATGGCTTTTATACGTTGGGCCAGCCAAGGGGAAATTAACTGATCTATTAGCTGCCCATTGCACTCCCCTGTCTCCACATCAATGAGGCTAGACATTGTGCTATCATCTACAAACTCCTGGTTTTGAGCTGTTGCCTTCAAAGGAAACACTCCCGAAATCCATTTGTCATGAAATACACAGACTCTGCTTCCATTCCCAATCCTCCAAAGCATCCCTTCTTGCACCACCGGTCTTGCTTTGAGAATACTTCGCCACGCATAGGATCCTTTAGAACTGTTTGCGTCAAAAACAGAACCTGATGGGAAATATTTTGTGCTAAACACCTTATAGAACAATGATGCCACGCATAGGATCCTTTAGAACTGTTTGCGTCAAAAACAGAACCTGATGGGAAATATTTTGTGCTAAACACCTTATAGAACAATGATGTCTTGTCGGTTAGCAACCTCCATACTTGTTTTGCCAACATAGCTTTGTTAAACTTAGCCAAATCTTTGAAACCCATACCTCCATCAGATTTTGGCTTCCATAATGTTTCCTAATTTTTCCAATGGATTCTCCTTTGACCACCACGCTCTCCCCACCAAAACTTTTGTATTAGCATCTCAATATCATTACAAAGTCCCACCGGTAACATGAAACAACTCATTGCAAAATTTGGGATAGCTTGGACCACACCTCTCTACCTCTTGTGACAAAAGCTTTTCCTTCCAACCTTGTAATTTTGTCCACACTCTTTCTTTGATGTAATTTAGGCTTGTCTTTTTTTTCCTCCCCACAACTGCTGGCAAACCAAGGTATTTTTCATATTCCTTGATCTTCGGTACTCCAAGGAAATTTAAAATCTCCATTTTCTTCTCTTCGACTATAGCTTTGCTGAAAAATAATGTAGTCTTGGTTCGGTTGATTTGTTGCCCCGATGCTTGCTCATACTTGTATAGGATGTGTTGAATGACCTGTAAATCCTCCATTCTTGCCTGGCAAAATAGCAAACTGTCATCTGCAAAGAATAAGTGAGTAATCCGAGCTCCATTCTTGCATAATGAGTAGCCTCTTATTAAGTTTTCCCTTGCTGCTTGTTGAAGCATTCTATTCAATCCTTTAGAACACAAAAAAAGAAAAAAAGAAAAAAAAAAAAGAGATATGGGGAGAGTGGATCTCCTTGTCTAATTCCCCATGTAATTATGATAGTTTTGATAATAGTTATAAAAAAATTTTGCATAAAATTTTTATTTAATTCATGCACTGCACGAGACGAGCATACTACTAGTCACAAATTAAAAGAACAAAAAATAAGTATAATAAAAGTTACAAATGGCCCGATGGCCTTGATCCATCTCTATTCCCCAAAGTCTCGACTCTCAACTATAAACCAATGAGTCTAGTTGAACAATACTTCAAATTATAAACCCAACAAAAGGAATTGAAGAGACAAATATAATCCCATTTGTGTTATAGATTTTTGGGCTCGATCGTTTTAGGTGAGTAGTCATGTGCCGCATCCACCCAATTAGATTTGTTTAAATGAATCAAGCTTGAAACCCAAATAGACTAAGAATGGTTATTGGTTGAGTAACGTTGTACTTCTAGGTCTATAAAACAAAACCCGAAACCCGAGAGAAATACAGATTATAAAAGGAACCTTAATTTTAGTGATTTAAAATCATTAAAAGTTCAAAATAAAGTCGTAAATTAACATGAGATAAGTGGTAAGACTTCAGGTAATGAGAATAAAATTAGGTGAGATATTGAGATAAGAGTATGATAAATTGATAACTGGGCAAAGGAATGTTAAGTTTAGTCTTTGTCTTCAGGATTTTCGAAAGAGCCTTTGTAAAGTGAAGTTTCAAAAGAAGACAAATCAGGTTTTCACATGACCATTTGAGACATGATATGCTCATGCACGTGACAATTCCATGAACCTAATGAAGAGATGTTGAATCATAATTTTCCCTCCAAAGCCCAATCTACTGGATCCAAGCTTACCCAATGAAAATACGTAAACTTAGTTTATGAATTTAAAGTTTCAAGGGGGCAAATTATGTCTACTTTCCATAGGTGATCATACTTCTTAATTAAAGAATCAACTTGAATTAGGTGTCGCGATCATGGCGTTCATTGAGCTGAATGTAAGACCAAAAAAAAAAAAAAAAAAAAGCCAATGAATTATCTTGCTCTTTCAAAGAGCATGTAGTGTTACCAAGGTTATTAAACCCGGACCGGACCGTACGGTCCGACCGGAAAACCCGGGAACCGTTCAGATTCACGGTCCATTTAAGGTAAGGAACCGTTCCATGCGAAAAAAGCATGGAACCGTCCGGACCGCGGTCCGACCGTCCGGGTCTGTGAACCGTGACCGGTTCACACGGTTCGGACGGTTCCCTAATTTCAGCCTTTTTTTTTTTTTTTTTTTTTTTTTTTAACCCTGTCTCAATCACTCTCAATCCTCACTCTCTCAAGTCTCAATCACTCTCTCGTCTCTGCCTCTCCCTCGTCACCGTCGCACTGTCGCAGCTCAGCCCAGATTTCTTCCTCAATCCTCACTCTCTCAATCACTCTCTCCCTCGTCGCCGTCGCACTGTTGCAGCTCAGCCCAGATCTCTTCCTCACTCTCTCAAAGTCTCAATCACTCTCTCGTCTCTACCTCTCTCCCTCGTTGCCGTCGCAGCTCAACCCAGATCGCAGCTCACTCTCTCACGCTCATCTCTGCCTCTCTCCCTCGTCCCTGTCGCAGCTCACTCTGTGCCTCGTCGCCGTTGCCGTCGTTGGTACTTTAATCTGTTTTTTCTTTCTTAATATTTGCAAGTTGATTGTGGATGATGATATAGATTTGAAGTGTTGGTGTGTAAATTGATTTGGGTCAATTGAAAATTGATTGTGGATGATGATATAGATCTGAAGTGTTGGTGTATGTGAAGACAAGGCTTGTGATATTATTGTAATTGTGAAAATTGATTTGGGTCAATTGGTGTTTCTGTCTGCCAAAATTACTTTGTTGTGTCTGCAACTTCTTGCTGCATGTTTTTTTTTTTTTTTTTTTTTGTTTTGTATTTTTTATTGCTGTTGGTTTCAATAATATTTACATTATTCTCAAATCATTTGCCCCATTACTAAAAGCAATCTCAACATAATTGAAATCCCATAATTAACATAGCATCTGAATATGCTAGATTTCAAATTTACTTAACTACAGCTATCAGACCACATATTAATAAAAAAATAAAAAGAGAAGAAGAAAAATGACCCTCAAGAATAGAACAGGTGGACCATGGACCTGTTTCAAAATGAGTTCAGTGATAGAACAGGCAGACGCCTTGTAGTATCTTAACTAGCTTTTTCTTATGATGGTGTCCTGAAAACAATTGGCCCTAATGTCTCACATACTTGACAAGCACAATGAAGAAGAAATGACTAATCAAAATGTGAAACAAAAGTAAGCTAATAGCTAGTCAAAGTGAGAAGAAGCAAAAACAGTGTGAAACAAAAGTAAGCTAATAGCTAGTCAAAGTGAGAAGAAGCAAAAACAGTAATACAAGTACCAATGACTTGCAGAAATCCTGTGCTTTCCCAGATAAGAAGACATTATTCTCAGAAACCCTATGCTTTCCCAGCAATACAAGTTAATTATTTAGTTTTTTTTTTTTTTTTTTTTTTTTTTGGGTCTGTTGCATAATGAGTAGGTTCTGTGGAAAGTTGAAAAGGAAAAGTGAATGTGGGATTAGGATGTTTTAGGGATCAGTTTTTGTATTATGGTTCAATTAACTTGTGGAAAGGATGTTACATTTGAAAAGTTTTTTTGTCTAGTGACTTGTTTCTTTCATGCATTTTTGATGGGAAGGAGTTTTTTTTGTCTAGTGTGTAACAATGTGTAATTGTGTATTGTATTTTTGTAAGTTTTATGTATTTTTTAGAAATAAGCTTTTCTAAATGAATTAGGCTATTTTAGTTAATTTTTCTATTTTTTTTTATTAATTTAATGTTTTTATATATATTTAAAATAATTATTAAATTAATTATGACGTCATCACGGTTCGACCCCGGTTCGACCTCGGTCCAACCTCAAAACCCTTGAACCTCTCCCTTTTACGGTTCAATGAACGGTCCGGGTCTGAAAACCTTGAGTGTTACTGTGTTAGGATCAATTAATAAATGTGTTATGTTTGTGTGAGTTATATAATCAAATACTCATGAGTTGACATAACATACGTATACGAATTGCCAATGTAAATTTTGGCCTCATCTTAGATGAAATTTGGTGAATTTATTTTTTTAATTTTTCTATTACGTCTCTTGTATGTGTAGTGTAGTGTAGTGTAGTGTAGTGAGCCTTAATTAGGGGTTTCATTCTCCAACTAAACCCATTTAGCCTGCATGGAGCATGTGGCTTACTCATTGGTCCATTATGCATTGATGAAATTAGGTTTGAACCTTGCCTTCAAAGATGACCCATTAACTTCTTTATCTTGCAAAAATTGTGGGTTTGGGTATTTTCCACAAAATAACCTATTTTGTGTAAATAAAGGCTCTTGATTATGTGACCCAACCTTAAGGAGGGAATGAGGTTGGGCTATGACCCAACCGATAAAGATTAAAACATAGCCATATAGGTCATGAGCCCATTAGGTGTAGTGGGAATTTATGGGCATGTTGATAAGAAAAACATATATGAATTACAAAGCCCGACATGGGAAATTAGTAAATGTGCTCAATGAGAATCCTATCAAATGTAGAGATACATGGCTTAAAGCCCATACCCTGTAGCAATGAGGTTGGAGTTCATGACTTGGGTTTTGCACATATTTTTAGTCCAATTTTTTGCATTGTGATGATATGGCCTCCAATGGATATAAAAAAAACGAAGGAAGAGCCGCCAGGTGGTTCTAGTCTTTGCTAGGAAAGTAAGGTTTCTTTTCTTTTTCTTTTTCTTTTTTTCTTTTTTTTGATGGAAAAGAAGATTTTATTGAACTGAGAAACAAAAAGCAAACAAAGGCTAGCTTAGTCTTTCCCTCCTAATTACAGAAGCAAAACAAAGAGGACAGCTACCCAATCAAAAGAACCAAAAAAATTACAAGTTAAAGACCACTTAGCTAAGGAGTGAGCTGCCATATTAGCTAGCCTAGGAACCCAAAAGATAGACACATTAGAATAAGTTACAAGAAGAGACTGCATGTCCACTAAGATTGAAGCAATTCTCCAAGGCGAGGGCAAAATCAACTCATGAATAGCATCATGACAAATCTTAGAATCTGTCTCAATAATAACATTCTCAGCCTCCAACTTTGTAGCCAAAGAGAGAACCCATCTCACAGCTTTAGCCTCTACTTGGAGAGGGAAGATTGTTTTCGCTTTTTGAGAGCAAGCAAAAACCAAATCCCCTCTCCAGTCTCTAGCCATCAAGGCTAAGGATGAATAATTTGGACCAACAGTTTCATCAACATTAATCTTAATAGATAGACGCCTTGGAGGGGACCAAGTTTGCAAAGGATGAATGATATTTACCGATGAAGTAGCAACCGGTCTAGAGATTTTAAATTCCATAAATAACTTCCAAACTTTAGCTATTAGTTCATCACATCTCAAGGGAAGGTCTTCATATATCACTTGGTTTCTCAGCTTCCAAATTCCATCACAAAGAATGGCTCCAAATAACAAGAGATTATTCTTCTGACTAAGCTAGTTGGTAAATGGGGGTGAACACAAAAATTGAATGAAATCCACTTCTGAAGAGAATCCAAAAGAATCCATTCTCAGCCCTCATTTACTACTAAACCACACTGCCTTAGCTACTGGACAAAGAGCAAAAAGATGAAGGGAGGTTTTAGTTTCCAACCTACAGAGAGGACAATAAACATTACCAATATCAATAAACCAGCTTAGCTTATCTTTGCTGGGCAAGCAACTTGCAACAATCCTCCAAAGCATCATTTTGTGCCTCTCATGAAGTTTAGCTTTTCAAATACAATTCCAAAAGGGGTCAATATTATGTTGCATACATTCCCTGTAGCTCCAATAAGCTTACTTAACTAACAATTCCCCAGAGCTTGTGTAAGTCCATGCCCACTGATCTTTGTTACTGGTTAGAAAAATAGGACTTTTCAAAATAAGATCAACTGTGGAGTTTTCAAACCACCAATTTAATTTATGAACATCCAAACCAAAAAAATCAGAATTAAAAAGCTGAGAAACTAAAAGAATACCATTCGGGTCAACTCCATTCTTTGGAGTAGGAATGAACCCTTAAAGATCTGATACCCAAGGATCCTCCCAAATCCTTATGGAATTACCATCCCCCACCAACATGCAAGCTGCCTTAGAGGGCCATTCTTCATCTGTATTCTCAGCCTAGCAATCTACAGCTCTCAGCTATCCCAATTTTGAAAATCTGGTTCAGGATCCGGATGCTAAAGAGGTGGCCAAGTTATTTACATTAATAGCCTTTATCAAGTTTGGGAGAAAAGAAAACCCTCTTCTTTTGTTGCTACTATTGCTTGTGTCATGCCCCAAACAAAACCAAATTAAAAGGGCTAAGCACACGACTATAGCCACGCACTTACAAGGTTTCTCACCTAACAAGCATGCAAGGCCTTCAAAAAGCAATAACAAGCCCCAAAAATTATCATATTAAATCAAATCCAATTAAGCACAAAAGTCCAAAATATAATAATAATCTCCAACATCACTAAAAAGAGCCTATATCTCATATGACTAAGAGTCTAAACAAAAGATAGATTTTAAACATAAAAATCCAAATCTTATTCCAACAATTCCTAAACTTCACTCATACGCACATCCTAACGAAAGCCTATACACATGCTACTCTTCAGGATCATAATCTGAAAGGGAAAGAGAGGGAGTGAGTTGACAACTCATCAATAAGTAACCAAATCCTAACTAATTGAAAACAAGCATATAGATTGACAAAATAATACATTGTACATAAGATCAAATATTTCACATATATATCAAAAGTTATAATACACAATGGGTTTCAAAAACATAAGAATGGACTTAAAATAGTTTAAATACTCAAACATATTTATATTCTTAACAATCTTTTATGACTATGGTCATGCTATATTCCTATGACTAGGCATCAAATTTTGAAGAAACTAGTTTCATGCTAATGTATATCCCCCGTTAACTGGGTTCAACAACACGATAGGCTTATGATGCCCTAGATGAAATTAGTTTCTGTTCCAATGAATAACTCTAATTGGTTGGATATTAGATATTAAAGCACAATCAAATTGTCCAAAATCATATATATTAAATCATAATTCAAATAAATATACATCTCATTCAAATACACATATAAAATCATATATATAGTAATCAAATATATTTATGATGATTCTTTATTTATTTTTAACTTTAAATCAATGTAGCTAAAACAATTAAAATAAAATTATAACAATTGTAAATATAGTAGTAAAAGCAAAAATATAACTAATTAGAATAAATGTTACTTATAACCTCAACTAGCACACCATAATATGCACTTCCCCCTAACCATTCCTCTAAAATATTTAGATATCACCTAAAACAATTTTCAGATACTATTTACTCAACAATAAGATAATTAAGGAAAATCTTGTAACAGTACCTAACCTAGAAAAGAAGCTTTTAAATATCCATATTTAGTAAAACCCATTTATAAATATTTTTCCTTTACTGTTTTGTCACATTTAGTTCCTAAATTTAAAGCATATGAATAAATATAAGGTCAGACAAAATCCTTAGTCCTATACAATATAAGACTCATGCTAGACAAGACAAGGCATCACTTGTAAAAAAGAGATTTGGACCCATTTCATGTATTTTAAAACAACACCATTCCCTTATTTTTATTTTTATTTTTTTTCCTTCAGGTATTACAGCTTGGCTCAGTTTGTGTTTCAACTCTCTTGATCTTGACCATGGTTTTAAAAACCAAATCGGGGACAAAATTGAATTTGCCTCCAGTTCCTGGTTTAACCCGGTTTTGATCAGTTATTGGGGTTTTTTTTTTACCGAACTAGTGGTTAGTCCCCGGTTCAACCGTCCAGTCTGGTTTTTAAAACCATGGTCTTGAAACTTTGAGATCCTTTTTAATGTGTTTTCAAAATGATGTGATAGAGTAGCTAATGCACTAGCGATAGAAGCCTATAACTGATATGAATAGAAGTTTCGTTAGAGGAAAAGCCTCATTTTATTATAAAAGATACTCCCAAGAAGATTTTTCTCACAATCAGCAAGGACATAATACTATCTCTTTTGTTTTTTAAAAAAACTTTTATCCTATATATGTAAACTACAAGATGTTTAATTACATGAATTTTTTATAGTTTATTTGAATAGAGGAAGAGAAGAGGAGAATATATAGAGCGAATGAGAGGGGTATAATTCCTTATTTGATTTTCCTATTCATTTTAACCCAATACTTGCTAACATGCCCTATTAGCAAACAAACAAAAAAGCTAACACAAGTAGGGATGGCAATTTTATCCCGCCCCACTTAACCCACCCCTCCCTGCTTCGCCCTATGCGGATTTTCCCTGCCTCGCAAAGGTGGTGGGGCAAAATTTTAGCCCTACACCATGGGGCAAGGCGGAGATAGATTTAGATTTTTTAGACCCACCTCGCCCCGCCCTTCCTCGTCCCCACCCCACCTCGCGTTGCTAAGGGTTATAATTGTAAATTTTTCATATCTTAAAACCCTACTATTTAAACAAACATATCATTATTAGCTTATTTTATTCTATCCAATGTGGTTTTTTACCTTTATTTTGTTATGTGTTATACTATGAGTTTTCTTTTGGTGATTTGTTAAACGCTTGGATATATTATTCAATTTTTTTTCTAAAAAATGAATTTATTTGATGGGATAAATTTAGTTGTAATTTTAAGTATATTTTTATTAATGAAATAGGTTTCATTAAAAAAAATTGTACTAGTTGTAGGGAAAATTAACAAAAGTAGAGTTTTATGAGGTGGGATGGAGCTTCGCGGGGCCCCAAGGGACGGGGATGGAGTGAGAAAGTTTTCCCGTCATGCTGGGTGGGATGAGGATGGGGCAAGACAAAATCAAGCAGGGTGGGGATGAAGACCCCCTACTTCAGCCCCCGCCCGCCCCATTGCCATCCCTAAATACAAGTCCTTATGCCCATGAGACGACCAGCTAGAGCTGGGGAATTGAACCCATAATTTTTTCTTTAAAGAAAATCAAGAATCCACTAATAATTTAATTACCTTGTTATCATTTCTCCTTTACCTAAATGCAATTAAATGTAAAAATGCCTGATTTTATAGAATTGGTGGTGGCCGCAAGAAAAGATCAAACGCACCACCGGCCCAATGTTTCCGACAATGGATAATAAAATACATGTTAACCTTCACCACCAGGAAAATCTACAAGCATGGAAATCATAGAATAATAATGTCATGTCACTGATTTCTTCTTCTTCTTTTTTCTTAATTTTTTTTAAAAAAAAATTGAAATGTCATTGATTTCTAGTCCACAATAGTTGTCTAAGTTGATGATACAGAAGTTGGATGCCTCAGTTACAAGGAAATAATAATAATAATAATAATTATCATATGGATCTAATGTCTCAAAGTAGATATGATGTGGGATTGCGGAAACCTTAAGAAACAGAACACGTCTACTTCTAGAAAATAAAAAACAAAACACGTTTGCTTATGAAAATAACCTCGAATCAATAAGGGTTTCTTGAATCTACAAGGAAAAAGTGATATGGAATTCACCAGAAAAAACATTCTCAAATGTAGAGGCAAACTTAGAAGCCTATTTAAGGGGCTCTATAAAACTTGACAGACAAGAAAATATATTCTAAAATAAGTCCTAATTAATACCTAACTATAATAAAAATCAAATTTGACACCTAAAGACATTAAATGCACCTAAAAATAAGGAAATAATAACCCTAAAGCTAAACCTAAAATAACAAAAACTACAAATTAAATACGAAAATTAAATAGTAGCTTGTGTCTTACATTAGTCCACTCCACTTGAAGCAAACTTGTTCTCGAGTTCATCTTTGAAATCTGAAATCTTCCATGCCAAGCAAAAAAAATTTGGAATACTTGGCCTCTTGATCTTCTTTCCATACTTGAAACTCCTCAATGGAATAAACAAATCAGCTTGAATTTCTTTTTTCTTGGTTTTTATGCAATTGTAGAGATTTACCAAATAAGAACTGGCAATTGAATCAAATCTATCAACCCCAATAAAATCAATAAACTTTGGTGTATCACTTACCACAAAAATAAAAGGATCTTGAGATTGAAAACCATATGATTTGATTTCATTAAGATCCTTGAAAAAAATTCTCTTCAATTTCTTCATCAATGGTCTCTACCATCTTGACCTCAAGATCTTTCTTGATAGTAGGATCTTCATTAATCTCCTTCACAATCTTGATTTTAGGTTCTTCTTCTATAACAAGGTCTTCATTATTTTCCTCAAAAATCTCTATATTTTATTCTTTGACTTCCATGTAATCTTCAAGAAAAGTATTTTTCTTAACATGTAATTATTTTCTTAATGGTGGAATATATGGTTCTTCAAAATAATTTAAGTGTGAACTTCTTGGCCAATAATCTTATTTTGTATATGACAAAAGTTCATCACAATAGCAAGCTTCTTTTTCATTCTTGGCTATGAACAAATTTTGTCTTTACCTTGTTGAATTCTGTCAAACTGTATTCGTTCCCACTAATGTAAGGCATACTCATTAAATTTATACAAAACAAGTTTAACTTTTCTCTCATCTGGAATATTCTAATAGTCAAATAAATCCCTTAAATCAAATAACCAATCAAGAAAATATTCTTTATATAAATAACCATTAAGACTTGCAATTCTTTTATAAGGCCTATATGAAGTTTGCTTACCAATAGGTTGCCTATGAGTTAAATCTCCACGACAGTTATCCCTATAATTTTCATGCTCCAATGGTGACATCCTAGCAAAGATATTTGTGAGTGCTTATTGTACGTCACTTAATACTTGTTAAGTTTTCTATTAATAGAATTGCTACTGTCTTATAAGTCACTAGACCAGGATAAGTCAAGGCTCTAATATCAATTGATGCCGAATGTGGAAGCGTCAAGAAGTAGAATACGTCTACTTCTAGAAAATAAGAAACAAAACACGTTTGTTTCTAAAAATAACCTCAAATTCACAAGGGTTCCTTGAATACACAAGGAGAAAATGGTCTGAAATCTACCAGAAAATAGAGAAATAAAAAGTTTGAATTTTATTAATTGAATAATTATTATAAAAAAAATATTTACAGACTTGAATGCCTATTTAAGGACAACGTAAAACCTTTTTTTTTTTGGAGAAACCAAGGCTTCGTAAAACTTAACCGACAAGAAAATATATTTTAAAATAAGTCATAATTAATACCTAATCAAATTTGACCTAAAAATAAAAAATAATAACCATAAACTTAAAATAACGAAAATTACAAATTATATACCAAAATTAATAAATTACAAAAATTAAATAGTAATTTCTTTCCTAAATCAAGACCTTACTTGAAAAATGTAAGAAATGGAAATTTATTTACTTTCCTTCGCAGAAAGAGTACCATGGATAAGATTTTCAATTAGAATTGAAAAGGAAAACCTCACTATATCAGTCTTCAAGTAGCAAATTGAGATTGCATGTGTGGCTCACCTGAAATTATACCAATCATTGTATTTGAAGGAAATCCAACCTTCACATCCTCACACAATTGACCTCCATACGTCGTCACCATTCTCTCTTGATGAATCAAAAAGGCTCCACCTTTACAATTAAATGCACAGCCTGACCATGATTCCTCTATCGCTTCAACAACGTTTGGGACCCAGTTGTCAACAACTTCAGGTGAATAAGAAAAGCTTGCATGCTTAATTACTCGGGTTTTTGACACACAAGGTGATGTAACAGCTGGTCATGGTGTGTGTGTATATATATATTGAGATTTGCCTTTAAGCTATGCGTTTAAATTCAATTCAACTATATGCTTTAGAATTCAAAACTCATTTATAAAAAAATTAAAAAGCATAACGAAGAGCATATTTTCAAAAATAAAATAAAATAAAAAGACTTCAATCAAAGGTAACAAAAGCCAAAACTATACACCCATCATAACTGAAGACTAAAAAACCTTGCAGTTCTTGGGTTCCATCAGCTTCCCTGACATGAAAGCAATGGTGTTTGACAAAGCGAGAGAAACAACCAAATTTTCGCAGTGAACCTTAAGAGTGTCACTCCCCAAAACTTTAACACGTCCATCTATACCAGCCTCGAATTTAAAGTTAGCAGTAAACCTCACATTGAAAGAGATTTTGCTGTTGACGTCAATGTCACGGAATGAACTTGATCTGTAAGCGTCTCTGACTGCGAACGCAACGTCGATAAACGTTTCGTTACGCGCGGACTGGTTGAAGTCAGGGATTCGGATCTCGGATATGAGCTCGGTATCGAAAACGATGTCGGAGTTGGTATTGTACAAGAGCGTAGACCGAACGACGTTGTAGGAGATGGAATACTTTTTGTTGGGGTTATAGATGGAGAACCGGGCGTTCCATTTGCCGGTGGCGGTGGAGCTGGAGTCGGAGTAAGAGAAGTTGGAGACGGAGAGTGAGTCGACTCGGAACTTGGGGACCTTAGGGCCGCTGATTACCAAGGCGAGGTCCCAGATGAGGGAGCAGATTACGACCATGATGACGAATAAGCTGACGCCGTAAAGGCAACGGGGTATCATTGCTTGGAATTCGATTACGTCGGAATTCAAGCGGAGTGTTATCAGAGTTTAGAGGTGTTTTTCTTGGGCTTTATACAGAGGAGGCCACTGGCTTTCTAATTCTTCTGATTTTTGTTGATTTTCCCCTCATTTCAACTGTCTTCTCTTTTGTCCAAAATTCTATATTCACAACACAGTTAATTTTATTCTTTGGTATAAAATAAAATTTTGAGGGATGGGTTCTGATGAGTAAGGTGTCAAACATCTTCAGTATGTTTGACGGCCATCTAGCATTAAAGATCGGTCACAACTCATTTGTAACCGACAAGCCACAACGGTAAGACAGGCAATAAGAGTTGGCCATAAAGAATCTCAGGTATGTTTACTCAGCAACTAAAAATGAACCATAAATAGCCCCCAACTGCTTTACAAATGGAGGCTATTAAAAGCCATCACTCACTAAGGAGAAAGGTACACATAAATCCAATCACTCACACCTTGGAGTATTCAAATATATTTGCAGTTATATACACTATTATCAGTTTCTTTAAGACTTTCTCATTTCTTTTTGTGTATGTGTGTGTTAAAATACTTAGTATTCTTCAATATATATATATATATATATATATTACAGCTCTCTGGTGTGTTATTTTAGGGTTGTATTTCCTCTTTTGCTTGAATTGCTCAGCAACGTACTGACAGCCATTTTTGGTTTCATAAAGTTCCTTATCTTATTAATTATTATTAAATTTAGCTAGAAGTCTATTTAGCATCAAGAAATTAAAGACCACCATGCACCCTTGGTGCAGTGGTCACTCTACAAGTATAAGTACTTGTGGGGTGTAGAAGGTAAGAGTCAGGGTTCAAGTCTTCAAAAGGGAACTTCACACACATATACACTTAGATTAGGCTATAGTAGAAATTCTATCTTATATAAATAAAAATAAAGATTCTACTCAAACTAACTAAAATTTTGTTTATCTTATATCATATTCATATATATATATTTTTTTTGAAAGCATATCATATTCATTTTTAGGATAACTTAATTTAGGTAAAACTCTATTTTCTACTAAGTTTTAAGAAATTTTAATTTATATTCCAACTAAAACTCTATTAACACATAGTTCAAGGAATTTGAAATAAATTATCCTATACCACAATTTATCATAACTCATATACCCCAACTTCCCAATCATATTTCTCAATTCTTAGGCAGGCCAACAATCACGTTCATTGCCATCAAAGTAATTTATAGCAATCCCTCATACCTAATTGGATTGTTCAAAAGTTTCCCACCATGATAAACTTCCACAAAAAATTCATCCATTCTTGCCCAAAAAAAAAAAAAAAGATACATCCACATTAATTATTTTTCATAATTTTATTTGTAAGGACACGATTCTCAAACGGCCCAACGATGATGTTGGGCTCGCACGCGAAGGATCCCTCACAATAAGATTTGTAGAGAGTGGGCTTGAAAGGCTAGCGTTTGGTCACAGGGCGTTGGTCCAAACCGGACTTTAGGGAAACTCAGATAAGAAAAGACTTCAGCCTGGATATCCAAGCTCTACAGCTTTATAACTTGAGGGATTGGACTCCTCGGATCATGTCCGAGGAGCACTAATGTCTTTCTCCGGTTACCCGGCGGTGGGTTTTTCGTGGCGGTGAACATATATTGTCCAGGCATTCTCATCCCTGGAGTTTTTCCCAGGAAGTGAGATGGGAGTCCCTTTCTGATTAGTTTGTCTTCTCTTTTATACTAGCCTACGTTTGCTGTCCCTCGTCCACGTGTAGGGTCAACTTTTTTAGGACTGCTATTTGTTCCGTCAGTCTAATCTCGGAATTGTTGGGGATGGTTAATAAAGCCTAAGAATCAGGTTCTGTTAGGTGTAGAGTCTTATCAGTGAAGGGTATTAAGGACAACTTCCCTGAGATATTTTCTGATCTTTAAAGTTTGCTTGTATACCACTTTCATCAATGAGACTTTGGGTCTGCCGAGGACTAAGCTGTCCTCGGCTGTATCTCCGGGCCATTTTATGCTTCTTATTTTGAGCTTGGGCCATGGCCTTCTTCGGCTTGGGCTTGTGGACTCCCCATGAGCAAGCGGGCCGGGCCCATAAATTATTGGGCCCCACAATAGCCCTTCAAAACCCTGCTGTCCAACATCTTGGTTGGAAAGGTGAGTTTTGATAATACCGAGCCTTTATTGTGGCTCATTTATTTCAGCCCTTGACTGATGCTGGCGACTCTTCACCTGCCTAGGGAGTGTATCGGTCCACGAGATGTTCCCCTTAATTTGCGCACGATGCCCTTATGCCGTTTGGTTATCCGAAGCACGTCTTTAATATTTTCCCTTTACGAGACCTCTCAGATCTAACGGTTATTGATAGTGTGGGGAAACGAAACGGATATATATTTATTTGCAGATTTCCCTGGAGATCTGAATGTATTATGACCCCTTTTCCTCGTCCCTCATATAAAGAGAGAAGACAAAGGCTGATTTTCTCATACCTGAGTCCCTCAAATTCCTTCCAGAGTCCACTTCTTCTCTCTGGTTATACCTTATCCGATAATACGTTCACCACAGTAGTCAGCCATGAGTAAACCATTTCATTCCCAAAAACACCATGTCCTAATAAAGCTCGAGATGGCTCGGTCAGGGCAAGGATGGCGGAGACTCAAGATTTGTCTCCCCTTCCTTTTAGCCAAAATCCGAAGCAGGGATTCGTCACGTCCCACTTTCGGCGTGACCGAGTCAAAGCCATCCATTATCACCACCACCCGCTCTCTCATGAGCATATCTAACATGGCCCCAGTGTGTTAGGAGTCAGGACTGGGGCAAGGACTAAATGCCCCTGCTTCTTCCTCTCTTCGTTCACTGGCGCCGCCTTTTGCCTCTCTTTCTTCCTTCTCACCCTTTCCCTCTTCTTCTCCTCCTTCTTACTCATGTCCTCCATCTTCTTCATTCATCTCCTCCATCTTCCTCATTCATCTCCTCCATCCTCTTCTTCCTTCTCCTTCAAATTCTTCTTCCTTGTCCTTCAAATTCTTCTTCCTTCTCCTTCATCCTTTTCTAAAGAAGGCTCTTCTCCCGATATGAGCAGTACTGAGGCAGAGATTGGAGAGACTTTGAAGACAAGTTCGAAAGATATCTGACTGTTTACTTATCTGTATTGCAGAGGTTATTGTTGCTTCGGCAATTCACTTTTTGTGTATAGGCTTGTTTAAGCCCCTTTTTGTACGTTGTAATAATTTTTCATATTAATAAAAGTTGCTGTTACTTTACTTCGCATGTTCTGTTTTTATGTTTTTACAAGTTTACAAGCGCTGCTCGGCACAATAATATAGCATTTGAATCAATGACAACTAAGGCTAAAATATTTGCTAATAAAAAGATGTCATCATAACTTTAATAAAATTATTCGACATAGCAATGCCGACCAGTGAGGGACGAAACTCACCTTAAAATTAGCCGAGATGAGGACTAAGTGCTCGATACGGTATAGGAAACAACTATCCGAGGACATGTCACCCGCCAAATGAACAGTTTCCTTAAGCTAATGAACATTGGGTCATTTCGCCATCTTCTTGACACACTGGCCTTAACCTTTTACAATATTTGAGCCGAGAACCTTCCCCATCCGAGTAGTTGGTTTCCCCATAGGCTTGAGTCCGAGGACCATGCAAGTCCTAGGTTCTGTCCAAAGCTTAAGTTTTTCTCAGTACTTGGTTTCCCCATAGGCTTGAGTCCGAGGACCATGCAAGTCCTAGGTTCTGTCCAAAACTTATTATTATTACTTTTTTTTTTTTTTGTGTACTTGGTTTCTCCATAGGCTTGAGTCCGAGGACCATGCAAGTCCTAGGTTCTGTCCAAAACTTATGTTTTTTCTTTTGTGTACTTGGTTTCCCCATAGGCTTGAGTCCGAGGACCATGCAAGTCCTAGGTTCTGTCCAAAACTTTTTGAGTTCAGATTCTCCCTTTCTTCAGATATTTCACGAGGCACCGAGCAGGGGTTGTCCTTGGCAACGGCTATTTCTCGGTGTGGGCCACAGTCCCTGGGCCCTCATGCAGAGCGGGCCTGGGCCGCGCAGTCACTAAGCCCACGAATTAAGAGGTATCTCTACAGCCTTTGGCCACGCGGTACTCTCTGACGTCCCAATGTTCGAGGTGCGCCTTTACGAGGCTTCTTTAATCTTGTGGTTGCAGTTGACGTTGGAAGTTGAGCCAGAGTCATTTTGTCTGTAGCGTTCCTTGGGACGCTGCGAGAATTAAATGCCACCACCTTACCTTTTAAATAAATAGGAGAGAAAGGTGTTTTACCTTCGCACAAGTCCTTCAGTTTCCTCCCTTAATATATCATGTCTGAGGCGAGGGTTAAGGAAAAAGAACTCTTTCCGCCACGGATGCGCCGTTTTCTCCTGAGACTCAAAGTAGTGAGGTATGGGCACAAGAAGCATAAATTCAAAAGAATACTCCGCTTCAACAGAGGGGAAAGGGTGTTTCTCCCCCTTTTAGTCAAAATCCGAAGCAGGTTCTGTTCATGCCAGAATTTTGGCGTGTCAGAAGAAAGATTCTCCGCCATCAGCACCTCTGCCCTGTGGCAGGCAAATATTTAGAGAAAGCCCCTCAACTTCCGGCTCCCTGCACCTTTCCTTCAGCGGTGTGAGGCTCAAGTTGGGTTTCTTTTCCTGCCTGAGTTATGGGCACGTAAAAGCATTGAGGAAGAACAAAGTCTTGGAGCAGTAGCCAACCTCTCCTCTGATCCACTTCCTCGGCTTTGTTTTATTTTTTTGTATCTTTCCCTTTGATTATGTGGTTAGCTTTAGTAGCCAACCTCTCGTCTGTACTGCTCCTCGGCTTTATTTTATATATTTTTTCTTGTATCTTCCTACTCAATTATGTAGTGAGTTCTGACATAAGCTGATTCCAGCTTTTCATTGTACGCTGTACTATTTCTTTGTTTTAGTAAAAATAGAAATTTATTTACATGTTTTAAGTACTGATCTTTTGGCAACACTACTTTGTGAACGGGTGTGCTCCATGTGTGTGTTTCTTCAAGAATATTTAGAGCAAGATACCTGGAAACATAATCTAACTAACTCTAATTTACCAATACTACCAGGCATTATACCGATAATTCATAGTAAATCAAACTTAGGAAACTAACCGGGGTAACAGTTGAATATTCTGTGATAAGCGCGTGAGTACCGTCCGGGCCATTTTATGCTTTTTATTTTGAGCTTGGGCCATAGCCTTCTTCGGCTTGGGCCTGTGGACTCCCCATGAGCAAGCGGGCCGGGCCCATAAATTATTGGGCCCCACATTATTAATGTGTGCTATTTTGAAACAACATACCAAAATAAACTAAGAAGTACACATGATATTGTGCAACTAGAGTGCAAACATTGAAAATATGATATCGTGAAAGACAATGAAAACAAAATAATACAAAACTACCATTTTCAATGAACAAAATCAAACTCTTTTGTTTTTTCTCAATACCCAACAGATTGTATAGAAATTTTATTCTGTGAAAGACAATTTTGTGATGAAACTATGGTGCAGAGAAATGGGTATAGCGAATTGTGGAGGAAGAGTTAGGGTTTTAGGAATGTTTCTATTGTCATTTGGTTTACTTAGTACACACACACAGACACACACAGAGAGAGAGAGAGAGAGAGAGAGAGAGAGAGAGAGATGCCAGAAGGAAGGAGAAGGGATTTTGGATTCTAGGGAGATAGTGTTTTACATGGGTCTGCCCTTGTTTAACGAAATAAGCAAAATTCTGAATCAAACTAAAAAGATTTGATTTGGGTTTTCTAAAAAAAAAAAACTGACGTGTTATTTCAAAAAAAAAAAAAAAAAACTCATTGATGTGTTAGTCTAGGTGGCAAGTTGATGTGGCAATTTTTTTTTTTTTTTTTAAAAAAAATCTAGGATGTTTGACACATCAGACTTTTTCATCTAAGAGATAACGGTAGGGATTAAATTGATACGACATTGAAATGTTAGGGACCAAATTGACACAATTAAAAGGTTAGAGACTAAATTAAAATATAATGTAAAGGATAGAGACCAAATAAGTAATTTACCCTTTATTTTATTATAATAAAACTTGCACTCTACTTACTATCCTTATATTAAGTGGCTTAATATATATACTCTCCTTAGCTTTCATGTTTCAACCAGTTAGCTAATATATAGAGATATGCTACGATGAGAGGTTGGAAGTGGTTTGTGGCATGATAAACGAGTTGAGGCCTTGGGGCTACGGAGGATTCTTGGTTGGGATTTTATATATAGAGGCTATTTTGATGTGGCCGTGATGGCTTTTGTTGGAGGCCACTTTGGGAGTGCACAACTATGGTCGCAGAAGTTCAATTCTAGCCAAGGGTGGTTAATTGGCTGGTTGAGCATTTGAAGGTATAATATTTTTTTTGGTTTTGAGATTTTTTTCTTTTAAAAGTAAAGTTGTTAATTTTCTGTCTATAGGCTTTAATTTCATTTCTAAAAATTTTGTTCTTTGTTATGTGTGTCGCGTATTTTTTATTATGAGATTGAAAAATACATTGTCAAGAAAGAATGAATCCGTTTGAGATAGAGAGGTTCGGTTATGAGATTTTTCATATTTCTGTCTACAAGCTTCAGTTTTTAGATTAAAAAATAATGGTTTTATAGGCATATAAAAGTAGAGTTGTTAATGGGCTAAGAAATCAGAGGAATTGAATAAGAAGAGTTTGCTAATGAAGGGGATGCTTTAGAGGGTTCAAGAATCCATGACTTAAAACTAAAGTGCTATATTAGTGTATATATTTGGTATTGCTTAAGTTTGCGGGAAATTATTGTGTACTCCCGGAATATCATAAATGCATACTCCCTCCTCTCACATGAATAGTGGGTCCCACTAATTAAATTTATGGTATAACCCACCATTTATGTGAGAGGGGGGGAAATTATTGTGTACTCCCGGAGTATCATAAATGCGTACTCCCTCCTCTCACATGAATGGTGGATCCCATTAATTAAATTTATGGTAGGACCCACCATTTATGTGAGAGGGGGGAGTACGCATTTATGATACTCCGGGAGTATCTAATAATTTTCCTAAGTTTGCTTGTGATTTTTTTTTTTTTTTTTTTTTTTTCGCTATGGCTTTAAATTTTTTTTTTGAGACTTTAAATTTAATCCAGCTGTACTTTTGAATTCAAAACTTTAGAAAAAAAAAAAAAAAAAATCCCTTTTACTCCTTGCACCATTTAAATTATATGCTAAAATACAAAACTCACCTTCTATGTTTCACCAAAATTCATTTATGTTCTCCAAATTTGCTTTCATACATTTCAATCTTCTAAATTTCAAGTTTATTTAATTAAGGTTTTGCTGTCAACTTTTGTTATATGTTGTGGTTAATTTTCCAATTTTTTAAATTTTTCTTCAAATTTTTTTAATTAAAAAATTCAATTAATGATTGAAAAGTATTTTCTTTTTCTTTTTTTCAAAAAATTTTAACAAAATTTGACGGAAATACCTTAATTGAATCAATATGAAACTTAGAGAACTAAAATGAACAAAAGCAAAGTTAGAGGATTGAAATAAATTCTGAAGAAACTTAGAGGGTAAACTTTGCATTTTAGCTTAAAATATAATACTAATTACTAAATTAAAAAGCATAAAAAAAAGAAAATATATTTTCAAAAAATAAAATAAAAACAACTTCAAAGATAACAAAAGCGAAAACCTAAAACCCAATTTCAAAAACTACATAATATCCTAATTTCAATCTATATGAACTAGGAATGACAATTTTTACCTGACCTGACTCACAAAATAGTAGGGTCAAGTTTGGGTTTTTAAAATAAAACCCGAAGTGAGTTCAAGTCAAGTGCGGGTTTTGCATAATACCTACCCGAACTCGGACCTGACTCGACCTATTTAACCTAAAATTACCAAAAAAAAAAACCTATTTATATAAGCTATTCTAACCCAAACTCTCAAACTAATCTAACCCTAACTCTCAAACTCACTCAACAGCTGCCTCGCCCCACACCCCATCCCATTTCGAACTCAGCAGCCGCCCCCACCCCCACCCACTTACAACAGTAGCCGCCCCACTCCCATCCACTCGCACTCACTCTCAAGTCTCACCCTCACTCACTCTCACTATAGGCCCTCAAGCGTTGTTAATGACTCACTGCCTCATCGATTCGTTACAAGTTCGGCCCTCAAGCTCTCACCGACCCACCCTCAACTCTTTCAGTCCCTCATGCCTCTCATTCCCTCATGCCTCAATTCACTCTCACTCTCTCAATCTGCCACCAATCCACCCCTATAGGCCAACGCGGGCTCTTATCGAACCACCTTCGCTCTCACTCTCTCAGTACCCTTTCAGTACTGATTCATAGTTATTTACTACCAAGTTGGGGCCTTCTTCTCACAAATGGTTGTGGCATAGTCAAGTTTCTTGAACGAGTTGGTGAAGGCAAGAAGAGCCAAAAAAATATTGTTTTTGTAAATTAGTTTTCTTCGAATGGTTGTTTATGGATGTGCAGTTTCATTGGGTAATGCACTAATGCTTGAATTCTATGTCATTGGATGTGAATTTCATTAGGCCTGGGTTCATTAGGCAGTACTTGATTCTTGTTTATGTTTGATTTTTGCTTAGTTTATATTTGATTTGTTTTGGATTTCATAATTCGGCCATGGGTTAGGGCTTAAAGCTGAAAACAAAAAATTGATTTTTTTTTTTTTTTTTTTTTTTTTTTTTTTTTTTTTAATTTGGCAAAATGGTTAGGGCAAGGCCTATAGGGCCCAACGGGGTGGGTTTGGGATTTTTTTTTTAAAAAAGTCTGTTTATTAAATGGGTCGGGTTCGGGTAACGGGCCTATAGGGTGGGTTCGGGCATTAAAAACCCGCCCCAAACTTGACCTGTTGCCATTCCTATTATAAACTAACAATTAATAATTCCTCCTATCATAGCTAAAGACTAAAAAACCTCGCAGTCCCTAATTGAAGTTAGGGATTCGAATCTCAGAAGTGAACTCGGATTCGTGAGAGAGTGGGGACTCAAGTTTGTACTGGAGCATGGAATAATACTAAAAAAATATTGAGGGATGGGTTACTTATCCTATTAATTATTATTTTTATTAGAATAATTTAATTTAGCTAAAAGTTTATATCTCAAGCTTCAAGAAATTAAAAATTCAACTCAAACTAAAATTTTATTCATCTTATATTATATTTGTGGACGACTAGATTCAAGTTTGAAATAAATCAAACAAATAAAATAGTTTCACAAATATGAACTTGTATTGATCAATGTGTAGCACAATTCTTTGTGATTACAAAAGAGTGATCCTCTAATTTGATTTCCTTGAAAGATTTGTTGATTGGAATTGTGGTAATATGATTTTGATTCGAACACCAAATATACTTCAATTTGGCTGAAGAATGGATCGAAGATCTTTGAAACAAAATTACAATGAATCTCTGGCTATGAGCTTGTTAGAAATCCTTTGTTCTTCATGTTCTTGTGTGTTCTTTGTCTTTGAAGGTTTCTGGTGGAAATTCTTTGGGGCTTTGGAGGCTTGAATCCGTAGACTTTCACCAATTTGTGGTTTCTTGAAATTTCTTGAGGCTTTTGAGCTTGATTCCAGTGAACTTTGAGATCTAGGAAGATGATTTGGATGATTTCTCTTTGAATGTTCTTCGTATTTGAAGGTTTGTGGCGGAAGTTCTTCGGAGCTTTTGGGGCTTGAATCCATAGAGCTTCACTGATTTGTTGTTTCTTGAAGTTTTTGAAAGCTTTTGGGCTTGATTTTAGCAAACTTTAAGATCTAGGCAAGTAGTTTTGATGATTATGCTTTGAATGTTCTTTGTATTTAAGGTTGAAGTTTTTGGAGGCTTCAGGGCTTAATTCCAACAGAGTTTCTGTATTTCTTAATCTTCTTTGATGCTGCTTGTGGCATGGATGCCTCGATGTGTTGGTGTCTTCAAAGATCTCTTCTAAGATGTCTTGGTGTGTAGAAATAACTTAGGAAGACTTCTATTTATAGGATTTTGGGAGTGGGTGAGCGACACGTGACGGAGACTGATTGGTGACACATGTCACAGCCTAATTGGAGGAGCTTTAAGATTTTTCCTCCAAGACACATGGTATCGTTTGATTGGCCGAAATATCTTAATTTTGAAGGTGACACATGTCAGCACCTGATTGAACTGCTTATGTCTATGCTTACATGCGCCGGTGTGTGATTGGCATTGTGTATGCTTTTTATGTTTTTATTTCATTGATACTTGGAAAATTTTTGTTGGTTTCTAAATGGTGATGGTAGAAACTAGTAGCAGTACGTGACGCTTTGTAGTTGACCATATGTTGTAGTATAATATGTTAGCTTGTGATAGGTCTGAAATTTTCCCTCTTTACAATTTTATTTATTTATTTATTTGGAGAAACTAGACTAAGGGCAGCCTGGGCTTAATTAATAGAACTTCAATGAGTATCAAAAGAGACTAGGGGAGCAATGTCAGCTGGGATGTCCTCCAGCCACACTTGCAGCCCCGTACAAAGTTTGGCCTTCTTTGCTAAAGCATCAGCCGCGGTATTACATATACGATAAGCATGAAAAAATTCTGAAAATTGAAAACCAGCAACTTGGTTCCGAATATCATCAATGATATTTCCAAAAGGTAAGAAATCTGAGTTCCCACGAGTGATGGCTTGAATAACTGCTGCTGAATTGCCTTCAAAGGTTACCCTCCTTAAACCAATTTCCCAAGCGAACTGAACTGGCCGTCGACAAGCCAGAGCTTCCAGTTCAACAACAGATTGTGAAAGTGGGATTTGAAGGGGATAGAGCACCAATTACTTTTCCAGCACAATCTCTGATGATCACACCAATACCTGCTGTGTTTGTTGCTTTAAAGACAGCTGCATCGAAGTTGGCTTTATAGTTTTGTGGATCAGGGGGTCGCCATTGATGTTGAATCATGTGTGGAGGGGCAGATGGGGCCGGGTATAAAAACGAACCTTAACTTTTAGTGTTTTAAAATCATTAAAAGTTCAATAATAAAGTCGTAAATTAACATAAGTTCAATGGTGAGACTTCCTGATAATGAGGATCGAATAAGATTAGGTGAGATAGGGTGACAAAGTATTCTCCTGGGGATTTTTTTAAGAGTAGTTGTAAATTGAAGTTTCAAGAGAAGACAAAAAAAGATTTCACATGACTCTTTGAGGCATTATATGCTCATGCACGTAGCGACTCTATGAACCTAAAGAAGAGATATTGAATCATACTTTTCCCTCCAAACCATAGGATCCAAGCTTACCCAATTAATGAAAAAATGTAAACTTAGTTCATGAATTTGGAGTTTGAAGAGGCAAATCATGTTTACTTTCCATGGCTGATCATATTTCTTAAAGAATCAACTTGAATTAGGTGTCTCGATCATGGAGTCCATTGGGTTGGATGTAAAAAAAAAAAAAAAAAAAAAAAAAAAAATTAAGGAGGAGCCAATGAGTTATCTTGCTTTTTCAAAGAGAAGATTATATATGTTAGGATCATGGAATCCTAACACGATTAATAAATGTGTCATGTTTCTTGTGTGACATATATAATCAAATACTCATAAGTTAACATGACATGAACACAAACAAATTGCTAATTGTAGATCTTTGCCTCTTCGTAGATGTTCTTGGGTGATTTTTTTTCTCTATTTTTTCTATGTGATCTTTTGTATGCATAGTGGGTTTTAGGGGATTCATTCTCCAGCTAAACCCATTTAGCTTGCATGAGGCATGTGAGTTCCATGCTTATCAACTCATTAATGGCCCTGATGAAAGTAAGTCTGAACCTTGTCTTTAGGGTCCATTTGGTTGAGTGGATTTCACATGGGTTTTGTCGTTTTCCTTCTTTTTATTTGGTTTTTGTCTTTTTTTGGTACTTCTCATTTTAGTTTAATATAGACATGACAATAAATTAATACAAACCACATTTTTTATCTTTCCATTTTTCTTCTCAATCAAATGAAAAAAAATTTCATCCCTCCACTTTTCCACCCAACTAAACACAAATGAAAAAAAATTAAAATTTCTCCTACCATTCCACTTTTCTATCTCCTCCTCGTTTTTTATCCTCTCATATTTTAATTTCCCTTGATTATGAGACCCAAGTCTTGAGGAGGGAGTGAGGGTGGGCCGTGAGCCCAACCGATACAATTGAAAATATAGGTCATGAGCCCATTATATATGTGTAGTGGGAATTTATATGCATATAGTCCATTTGTGGACAGTGTATGAATTTAATTTAAAGAAAAGCTTGCATGCATATATATATATATATATATTGAGAAGCCAAGACGTCGAAAGGAGAGTGTATGAATTTAATTTGGAAAAACCCTAAGATTTACCTTTCAGCTATGCGTTTACATTCAATTCAACTATATGCTTTTGAATTCAAAACTTATTTATAAAAAAAAATAATAAAAAGCATAACGAAGGGCATATTTTCAAAAAAATAAAATCAAAATAACTTCAATCAAAGATAACAAAACCGAAAACCTATACACCCATCATTCTCCGGGAAATTAAAAAAAATTAAAAATTAAAATTAAAATCCAAATTTCGATTTATATGTAAACAGTAAACTAGCAATACTTCGTACTTTTTTTTTTTTTTTTACGAGGAAGGCAATTGTGAAACTAGCAAGATCAATTTCTTGATCTTGGTATTAACAATTTGTTCATATCAAGATCAAGAAACTAGCAATACTTCCTCCTATCATACTAAAGACTATAAAATCTTGCAGTCCCTGGGTTCCACTAGCTTCCCTGAAATGGAGGCACCGCTATGTGACGAAGCGAGAGAAACAACCAAACCTTCGCAATGAACCTTAAGAGCTTCCCTCCCCCAATAATCTTTAACAAGTCTACCCCTACCATCCTTGAATTTAATCCTACCAAGAAACTTCACAACGAAAGAAACTGTGCTGTCGACGTTAATGTAACCGAGTGACATTGATCTGTAAGCGTCGCTGACCGCGAACGCAGCGTCGATAAACGTTTCTTTACGCATGGACTGGTTGAAGTCAGGGATGCCGATCTCGGATATGAACTCGGGTTCGTAAACGTGCAAGGACTTGGGTTCGTACACGAGCGTGGACTGAACAAGGTCGTAGGAGATGGAAAACTTTTTGTTGGGGTTTTGGACGGAGAACCGGGCGTTCCAGTTGCCGGAGACAGAGAAGTTTGGGTAAGTGTAGGAGAGGTTGGAGACGGAGAGTGAGTCGACTCGGAACTCGGGGAATCTAGGGCTGTTGATGACCAAGACGGTGTCCCGGATGAGGTAGCCGGTTAAGGCTATGGAGGTGAGTAAGAGGAGGACGATAGAGCTGTAGAAGACGCAATTATTGGTACCGGTTGACATTGCTTTGAATTGCAGAGTTAATAGGGTTTTTTTTTTTTTTTTTTTTTTTGATGGAAAGAGTTAATAGGGTTTTTGGGCTTTATATAATAGAGGAGGGCCACCGACTTTCTAATTCGATTTTTCCGTCGTATTTCAACTGTCTTCTATTCCATCCTAAATTCTATATTCACAACACGATTAGTTTATTTCTTTTGAATGAAATAGAAATCATTGAGGGATGGGTTCCTTTATCCTTATCCTATTAATTATTATTTAATTTAGCTTAAAGTCTATTAGACAGGACTTCAAGAAATTAAAGATTCTTCTCAAACTAAAATTTTATTTATCTTATCCTATGAATTGTTAAGATAACTTAATTTAGGTAAAAATCTATTTTCTAAATTTGAAGAAATTTTAAATTATATTCCAACTAAAACTCTATCAATAGAATTTGAAATAAATTATCTTTATTTTATTTTAATAAAACTTGCATTATACTTATTATCCTTACATCAAGTGGCTTAATATATATATATATATATATATTCCATCCTTCCACATTTCAAATAGTTAATTAAATAGAGATGTGCTATGATGAGACGTTGGAAGTGGATTGTGTAGCATGATACACAAGTTGGGGGCCTTGGGGCTATGGAGGATTCTTGGTTGGGATTGCACAACTATGGTCGCAAAAGTTCAATTTTAGCCAAGGGTGGTTAATTGGCAGGTTGAGTGTTTGAAGGTATAATATTTTTTTGGTTTTGACATTTCTTTTAAAAGTAGAGTTGTTAATTTTTTATCTAAAGGGTTTAATTTGAGATCTCAAAATTTTGTTCTTTGCTATGTGTGTAGTGTATTTCTTATTACAAGATTGAAAAATAATTGGTAACTGTTTTTTTCCCTTTATTTTCTGTTTTTAAAATTTTTATTTTTATTTTTGAGATTAAAAAATTTGTTTAGGAATCTAAAATGAATAGGAAACAAAAACTGTTATCAAAACTCAATTTATGAGAGCAAAACTGTTTTCAGTTTCTAGTTTTCAAAAGCTAATGAAAACATGAGTCTAATTTAATCAATTTATCTCATTTAATGAATTAGTGTCAGAGTTCGAATCCTATTAGTAACATATTTCAGTATTTTTTTTTCCTTTAGAAAACTCTTTTTTTTTTTTACTAACCAAACATGTTTTTAGTTCAAAAATACAAGAAAATTGTTCTTTCTTTCTATTCCCAAAAACAAAATTTTAAAAATAAAAAATAAAAACTGTTACAAAAAATATCCTAAATTTTCAAGAGAGAATGAATTTGTTTGAGATAGTGAGGTTCGGCTATGGGATTTCAAAGTTACAATTTTTCTGTCTACAGGTTTTAGTTTTTAGATAAAAAAGAATAGTTGGTGACTTGGTGTTAACTTGGCTCATCATTTGACATTACTTTGGTTTCAAAGGCATAAAATTTTTATAATGTTTATATCTTAGTACGTGTTTGGATTGGCATCTGCATCTCCACGTCCAGCGTTTCACCTTCTTTTTTTTTTTTGGAAGTGTGTTTCTCAATTTTTGTGGTTATGTCACACCAGTGGGTCCTGCACACGGTTCACAGGACCCACAAACCTCTTTTTTCAGCAACTTTTTTTTATTAAAAATAGATCTCACAATACTATTCACACATTTAAAAATTATTTTGCTACAATGTTTTCAGTTTTTAGGAAAATAAATGGTATCCAAACGAACCCTTATTTGAAGGACTTGCATAAGGAGTGCATTGGTTGAATCAGGCTAAAGACTTCGAGGGATTGAATAAGAAGAGGACTTACAAAAGAACCTCTTATTCATGTGATCCTCTTGTGCAATTTTTTATGATAAAAGCCAAGGCTCCCCTGGATATAACTTTTACACCCATGGCTTTCTAACTAATTCAATATGCAAAATTGTCATTCAGTTAGTTTTTATTTTTTGGTATGTGATACTGAGCTTGCAATTTGTTTTTTTATTTTTTTTATAGTGAAAATATACATTCTTCCAATTTTCTGGAATGATGTGGCTAAATTTTTGGATTTTGGGTGTCCTGAAATTGGGGTGATGACAATGAAGGAGATGCTTTAAAAGTAAAAACTATTTTTAATGTCCTTTTATTATTATGATTATTTGGTAACAAAACCCACTTATAAAACTATGCATATTGCGCCTTCAAAAAAAAAAAAAAAAACTATGCATATTGCAACTCCATTAGATATACCATCTACTCATCATATTGCAATTCTATAGCATGAACATTTTCTATGCGAATTCAATAGGTTAGATGAGAATTAAGGAGGCATAAAGTCTAAGGGAAAAAAAAAAACCCAATTGAAGTAGAGAATATTGACCCTCAAGTGCAAAGGCTTATAAAGCTGCAAGACCCATCAACTGTTATGCATGTGTAAATATGATATATGAGTAAATAAATTATGACTATTTGCAAAATAACATATAATAATTATTTATTTGATTATATTTTTCAATAAATTTATTTATTTATAATTTTATGATCAAAACAGTGCAACGCGCATGAAGTTAATTAGTCTCTAATATTTGTGTGTAGATGCTCCAGGAGTGTGGAGGCTTTTTGGCTAATTTCTATGTAGATGCGTGAGACAAATCAGATTTTATGTTGTATTTTAAATATTCATGATTGCTTAGATTTCATAATTAAAAAAAAAAAATCATAATTATTATTTGAAACATTATATCTATCTTTAAACGGTATTGTATAATTACTCAAGAATTCAAAATTGTATAATTGCTCAAGGGCTGAGGTTCAAGTTTTCAGGAGGGAGCTTCACACATATATATACTTAGATTAAGTTAGAGTAGAAATTCTATTTTATATAAAAAAAAAAAAAAAATTGATACTTCATCAATTTAGAGCCACGAAAATGATATTTAATTAAACACTTCTAATAAACCCATTTAAATCGAATCTTTGAGTAACTAACACATAAGGGACAAAAAATCTATATGCTACTATATTAATAAAGATATAACTCACTTTTCTACACTGTAAATGCTTTTTGTATGATCCAAAATTCTTCATCTTATTCACCATCAATTCTTCATCATATTAGAAGTGTTTAATTAATAGTTCATGATATCAGCTTATTACAAAGCATTTGTCCAACCAAAAGGCCTTTGAGGACGCTCGCGCATTACAATTTTGTGCCATTAATTCAAGAAGAATTTAGTTTGACTAATTTTTTAATAGCTTTATTTCTAATTATACTAATTTTTCAAAAATCAAATAATTGACAATCAAATAATAAGCAACTATCCTCATTACACACACTATGACTAATTTTTTAAAAGCTCTGTTTCTAATTATACTAATTTTTCAAAAATCAAACAATTTACAATCAAAATAATAAGGAGCTAATCTCATTACACGCTATGTGCGTGCTCATAGCCATAGGCTTTTCTATACATTTTTTTTAGATGTCAACACTTTTAATTCATTCCAATTTGGAGTTATTGCATTTTCCTAAGAGCGTGATGAGATTTATTTTGTGGATGCGTTAATTTGTTTTTTTTTTTTTTTTTGGTACTACATCTCATCACAATCCTAGGACTTTTGGTGATTAGAAAAAACACCCAATCTTGAATTGAGATGAATGGAAAGTTATGTTAAAAAAAATAAAGCCTTTGTGCACGCATAACGCACATGCGAACGTGTAATGAGATTTATGCATTCCCAATCACAAAAATTATATGGAGTGTGATTAGATTTATGCATTTTGGAATGTATTTATTCTCACTAATTATTAGAGAAATGTTATGTTCACAATATTTTCACAACATTTTTACAAAAACTCCTAAGTAGTAAGTTATTACAAGTTGTTATTGGTGAGGCAAAGAAGTATTTTCAATAATAGGTTCAAATTAGAACCAATAACAATTACCTACACATGATTTATTGTGAAAATATTACTTTTGAATTCAAAACTTATATATATATACACACACACACACATTCACACGCGTGCTCAGATGCTCTTCTATTTTTTTGGGCATTATTATAATTTAGAAATATTTTTTTATTTTTCAAACAAATAAAAAGGATAAATTTTAGAGATAAGAAATGTAATTTCTTTTATTTTTTTGAATTTAAAATGAAATTTGTTATTTGATATTTATGTTCATATTCCTAAATAAAGTTACCTTTCATTAATGAAGGTATTTTTGAATCACATAAAAGAGGATATTTTTTAATTACATAAAAGTCTAGTTAAAATGGATATTTTTGAACCACATAAAAGTCTAATGGAAAGAGAAAAATCCTCTTATATAGTTGAAAAAGGAAAATCCTCTTATAGATAGTATAGATAAATAATTTAAAAAAAAAAAAAAAAAAACCCTCCCTTTTACTCTCTACACTATTTATATTCTCTACACCATTTAAAATACAAATGTGTCAAAGTTCAAGTCTCCAAAACTGAATTTCACGACATAAACACTTAGACCGAAATAAAAATTTTATTTTGTATAAAAAAAAAACATAATAATAATTCCAATTACTAAATTAAATAAAAACCAAAATATTCAAAAAAAAAAAAAAAAAAAAAAAAAAACTTCAAAGATATAACCCAATTTCGAAAACTGTACAGTATCCTAAATTTTTTTTTCAATAATTCCACAGTATCCCAATTTCAATCTATATAAACTAGCAATATATAATTAATTCCTCCTATCATAACTAGCTAAAGACTAAAAAACGTCGCAGTCCCTGGGTTTCACCAGCTTCCCTGACCCGGAGGCACTGCTATATGATGGAGAGAGAGAAACAACCAAACCTTCGCACCAAACCGTGAAATAGTCACTCCCTAAATCTACAAGTTGTCCACTTCCAGTAGCCATGAATTTAAACCCAGTAACAAGCATCACATTGAAAGTGATTGAGCCAGGTGTGCCGTCCAAGTTGATGTCACGGAGTGCCCCTCTGTCCACGTAATCGTCTCTAGAGGCGAACGTAGCATCGACAAACGTCTGGCTAAGCCTGGACTGGTTGAAGGCAGGGATTCGGGTCTCGGAATTGAACCCGGATGCGTGAAAGAGCGAGGTTTCGTAGGAGATGGTCATCCAGTTGTTGGGGTTATAGATGGAGAACTGGGCGTTCCAGTTTCCGGTGACGGAGGAGTTGGAGTCGAAGTAGGAGAAGTTGGAGACGGAGACTGAGTCGACTCGGAACTTTGGCAAGATAGGGCTGTTGTTGGTGACGAGGAGGTCAAAGATGTAGAAGCGGAATGCGGTCACGCATAGGATGGAGAGGAAGATGAACCAATGAGTTGACATTGCTTGGAATTATATTACTTTGGATTTCAAACAAGCGGAGTATTATATCAGAGTTAAGGGGGTCTTTGGGCTTTATATAGAGGAGCACACCGACTTTCTAATTCTTCTCCAGTCTTCTATTCCGAGCTAAACTCTATATTATTGACAACACGATTAATTTATTTATTAGTATAATTTAGTTTAGCTCAAAGTTTATTACTCACAGGCTTCAAGAATTTATAAAATTCTACTCTAACTATAATTTTATTTATCTTATATTATATGAATTAGGTAAAAGTAAAACTCTATTTTTTAAATTTTAAGAAATTATAAATTATATTCCAACTAAAACTCTATTAACAAAGAGTTAAAGGAATTTGAAATTAATCAATCTCTCTCGCTATATATATATATATATATTAATACGTGAAGTTGAATAGGTGAAATTGAGAGAAAATTCAATTAAATTTCAAATTAGAATTCAATTAGATGGGACATATAGTACGTACTATATGTCCCATCTAATCTTATTTTTTAAACTTTGTGTCAAGTTAGTTAATTTAGTGTAAAAATTGAAATTCAATTATAGTTTAATTTTGTACCACGTGTCTCATCTAATGCAAGTTTTTTTTTTTTTTTTTTTTTTTTATAATTTTTGTGCCAAGTGAGTTAATTCAATGTAAAAAACGAGGAGTTCAATATAAATTTTTTTTTTCTAAAAACATAATAGCATGCTAAGAAAGTTACAAAAAAAAAATCTACTTATTCTATTGTGATTATAGAAATCAATAGTAGAGTATTATTTATACAAACATTTGGAGCGAAGTGTCATTTTCATAAAACTCAAGGGAGGTTGATGTAATTTATAAAAAATTTAAAATAGTATTTAAACTCAATTACTAGAAGTTTCAAGAAATATAAAGAAAATCTGAAATTTGAAAATTATTATAGTTATTAATACAAATTTATTTTGATTTTGTTTGTGTATAATTTATTAAATATGAATTTGATAATTATTGTAGTTATTAATATTTATTTATTATGATTTTAGTTCTAAATGGAACTATTTAATAAATATTATGACAATTAATAAATATTTGTTATGATTGTGTTTGTATATGAAATTATTTATTATAATATATATTTTAAAAAAATGATATTGCAAGTTTTTGATTGAGGGTTTAAGTAGTAGAATATATCATAGAATCATTTATTCTATTATTTATACAAACATATATATAATCATCACCAATTTTGAGCACAATCACGATTTCACCAATAACATGAACCTCAGTCAAGTTGGAGTTTGAGACCAAATTTATTATGCAATATCTCTTTCATTGTTGCTATTTTTTATTTTTTATTTTAATTCTTCCATTGTGAACCTCTCAACATTAACAGAAATAAAAATGTGAAAGTTATACAATTGTTTAATTTTGACCCACACAATTACCCTATTTAAATTTCAAAAAATTCTCTTTTTGTTTTTTATTAATTTATTTACAGTTAATAAATAATATAACATAATGGTTTTTTATATTAGCTTACTAGTAAAGCCTATTTGATTGAAAATAATCTTACTATTTGTTTTTTAAAGGGAAAAATTGTATTTTACTAAGCTCTAAATTCTATTTTATATTTTCTCAAACTTACTCCCATTAGACCCCTAATCAAGCCTGTTAATATAATTTCCTCTTAATTAACTGGTCCGCTTTCAGCCTATTTGATTGAAATAATGAATCACAGCTTACTAGTAAAGCCCTATCTTGGATGAAGCCCAGCCCAACTAATTACAAAACCTTTCCTCTTCCTCTGATCAAAAGCCCAAACCTTTAACAAAACCCGGTCTCAGCTAAACTTCTTCTTCATTCAAGGTTTTGGAAAACTATTTGGTTCTTCTTTGGAAATTCTTATGTTTTCATAATGGGTTTACATTCGAAGCGGTCGAAAAAAGCGCAAGACATCGACAGCGATTTCGAAGATTTTGATGAAGACATGGAGAACGGGAATCTAACTGTGAGCCAAAAAAAAAGCTATTTTTAATTTTTACCATAATTAGTGAAATTTTGATTAATATTGTTATTGGGTTTGGTTTTTGTGTTTGTGATTCTTGTTAATTGAGCAATATATGATGTAGTTGGGGCATGAAGAAGAAGAAGAAGAAGCTAATTACGAAGGTGAAGATGGAGAGGGAGATGAAGGAGAAGCTAACAATGGAGATGAGGAGATGGAACAGCTAGAAGAAGAGTATCAGAATCTTAAGCACCAGGAAATGTAAGACTGTTATTTGTTTATCACATTTGGTTGTACACTTGATTTTGTGTGTAATAACATTGAAACATATTGATTTTTAGTTTCTGGATGTGGGTTTTTATATGATTTTTTTTGAAATCTTAGAGGACTTGTACCAAGTAATTTTTACTTACAATTTGGAGGAAAATCTATGGGGAGGGTGTATTCCAATGAATTGGGAAGGTTTTTTTTTTTTTGTGTCAGCAAACCGACTTCTTTTCTGTGACATTGTAGCGTGTTACTTTTCTCCTAGGAGGCATGGGCACTTCATTTAGGGTGCCGACTCGTGTTGTATCCTTGTCTTACCAGTGTGTACCAGCTATTTCATGTTATAATTTTTCAGAAATTCCTCATGTCATACCCGTGCTTTTCTCTTTCATCATGATTATGGTTGTTTAGGTGAAAGGTGGATCTATAAAATGTTTGGTCGGTAGTTTCTTTGTGGCACACAGATGCTCAATTACTCACATACGTGGTATTAGGCATGCTTGTTATGACATATATGTCCATGCATATCTGTTAAATGTATGCCGTTTTATAATTGTTGGGTTTCAATTTTCATTTAGAGATATTTTTAATGATTTGAAGCGTCACAAGGATGAAGATCTTCTTAAGGGTCAGGCAGTGAAAAATCAAAAGGTGTGGGTTTTACAGATTCAGTCATTAGTTTTCCTTCCTTCGGTTGTATCAGTTTTATTTTTTTATTTAAATAGTGTTCTTGACTGTTACTTTCCTTTCTTAATAATTATACTCTTTGAAGCAATTAGTTTATTCTTTATACCATTTCCCTCTCTTATGAGTGTGGTTAAACATTGATAAACTTCTTTCTCCTTTTTCCTGAAGGCTCTTTGGGACAAAGCTCTGGAGCTCAGATTGTTAGTTCAGAAAGCATTCTCAAGTGCAAATAGATTACCCCAGGTCTTTTTTGGTATTTTACTCTTATTTTAATTCTAGCTCTTTAATATCTAAACATAGTGTCTAAAGATGATGGATTGTCTGCAGGAGCCAATTAGGTCTTCATTCTGTAATTCAGATGAGGGTGTCAATACAGCATATTCAGATCTCATTACCTCATCTAAGAATACTTTATGGCCTGTTTGGAAGTTTAGAGAGAGAGGAGAGGGGAGGAGAGTAGAGTAGAGGGAAGGAGAGTAGTGGAGAGGAGTTTAGAAGGAAATGATTCCCCTCTACCTTGTTTGGATGTTTTTAAAATTAGCAAAGGAGAAGGGAGTAATTAGCCCTTCCTCTTGTTTGGATGTTTTAAAAATTAGGATGTAGAGGAGAATAAATAATTTAAATAGACAAATTTACCTCTATTTGAAAATGGACTTACCACATCAAAAAAAAAAAAAAAAAAAAAAAAAGACTTGCAAAATTAGTTTATAATTAATTTATTAGTTTTATAAAGTCTTGAACTTGATTATCATTGTTCAAATCTTGGAATATGTTAGTGAATTTTTTTTTTTTTTTTTTTGGTGAAGCATAAATAAAATTAAAAAAAAAAATAATGGCTACTACTCCTTAAATTTTGCGAAAATCGTTCCTCTTGACCGTTGAGAAAATAAAAATAAATAAAAACTTTGCGAAACCCATAACAGGAAGCATATTTTTTTGTATATACTTTCCACAAAAGTATCAACATGTATATCCTTTTCCTGCAACTTCTCAGCAACTAAACAGGACATAAGTTTCTTTCTTATAAATACTGAAACAAAAAAAGTCGGGATTTTTACCGTTGGTATAGAAGTTATCGATCAGGTAGTGAGGAGAGTCAGTGGAGGAGTTCTCATAGCTCATGAACTGAGACTCAGAGGACCTCAGCATTTCCATCGGAGACAGTGAGAAAGACAACCAGTTCGTTGAAGGACCCATTGTTTCTTTTTGCTTTTATAATCTTTTTTTTTTTTTTTTTTTTTTTTGCTTTCTGTTTGGTTTCTCTTAAATCTGCAGCATAAGCAAGCACGGAACATTGATTAATCTCAAGTCTTTTTTTCTCATTCAACTTAAATTTTCTCAGGAAACAAACAAAGAATAATCTGTGTGTAATTTTGTTAATTTAGAAAGGGTAAATTAGAGAATTTACTTGAACAATAATTTATCTATTCTACTCTCCCTCCAAATCTCTCCAATTTGGGGGAATTAAAAATGAGGGGTTAGAGGGGGTTGAAACCCCTCCAAACCCTTTCAAATCCCTCCCCCTCATTCTTTAAAAAACTTCCAAACAAGGTAATTAGATTACTCCCCCTCCCTCTACTCTACTCTCCCTCCTTTTTTAAACATCCAAACATGCCATTAGATTCCCTATTGGAACTACAAGAAGTATGGCTGTTTTGGAAATTTTTAATTATTTTTACGTATTTGATATACATTCATTTAGATTCAAAGAATATGACCAGTAGTTGATGCTTTATTTTGGCCTTATAAATTTTTCTGTCAATATATTTTCTCTGCTCATCTTGTGATAATTTTTTTGTGACAGGCTTTGCTTGAGAAAGAATCCTTCTATTGCTGAATCCTCAGATGGTATTGAACAAGTTCTCTTTGTATTGTATTATTTGGTTATCTACTCACCTGGCATTGTGTATGAAATTTTTTCCATTTTGCTAGATTCTATTTTCTAAATTTAGAGTTCCTTATCATACTTTTTATCTCTCAAAGAGTTTATAATCTCTGTACAACAAAGTCAGATATTATGAATAGAGAAGACTATACCAAATCTTTAAAGCATTCTTTTCAATATTTATGCTATTCCTTTGATTTTTATTGTTTTTTCTTTTTCCTGCAAGGGTTCTGATATTTCCAATTTTCTTGTGCAATCTTTCTTCAACGTAAAGCTAATGATAAATGTTGACTGAATTGTAAAGCCAGCAAGAGCTTGTCGGTTAGGCTTAAGACTTGGTTTGCATGGTTCTATTGCTTTGGTTTCAGGCTATGATTTCTGTACATGATTACTATTCAAGAATAAACTACATATGTGCATGAAAAGTTATTGATTTAGCTTGCTTATCCTAACAAGGTTTCTCTTCTTAAGGTAATTCTGAAAGATCATCCCAGCATTCAGAAGCTTCTAAGAACTTGAATGTTGAAGGTGATGAAGATTGGTCAAGGGTTTCTCAATTGCATTTGAGGTACTTTGATCATCCTCTAGATGTACTTATGATCTGTTGAACATTGAACTCATCCTTCTTTCGTAAAAAGTAGGAAATCAAGTTTTTGAATTCTTCATCCAATACCAATGAGTTGGGTGACATACTTAGGTAGACATAACAACAGCCTCTTTCTGATGATGATGATATGTTCAAGTGAGCTGGAACAGTGCTTGAGGGGGGCTGTTAGTCCTTTTTTCGTTCTTTTATACCACCTTTGTTATTTGTCTTTTGCTAATAATGTTATGGAGGTTTCCGTGAATGTATTTTTTTTGGGATATATACACATTATTGAGATTGAAAACCTAGAGGAGGAAAATCCCGGTATTGGAGCAGAATTATCTCAGTTAAGTTGGTAATAGTTTTATTTGTTTTTTTGGTTTTTGTTTTCAACAACCTGAATCCAATTACTTGTCTTATAAAAAAAGAGACTCCAATTACCTGTCTTAATCTTAGTAAAGTACATGTTAAAAGTAATGCTTACCCGTAAAACAGGCTCACTAAATTCTTCTATTCCATACACAGAATATTAGTGAGCAAGTTGCTGATTATATGAGAGATCCAAGTAGAATGCTCAAGCAGATGCAACTGAGGAGATCAACAGTCAGTGTATTTGGAACTGTAATATAATCTCTCTTTCTTTCTTCTTTTTATTTTTATTTTTTTTATACTTAAGAGAGAATGTATATTTACACTCAGATGAAGGCCACACACACATGTAGATTAAATGGACAAGGTTACATAAAAATTAGCCTATTTGACATTTGTATTCTAATACCTGGCATGTTGATGGCAGGATCCTGACAGGGAAAATAGCGCTAAGGGAGAGGTAATCCTACTTTTGTGTGTCTACTTGAGTTGATTATAGAATGTTCATTTTGATTCTAGAACCCCACCTGAGAGCAAAACTATGGAAATTTGTTTAAATACCAGATTCTCTAAAAATAAAATCTTTCTTGTACATGTGCTTGTATGTCTAAGGGTATGTTTGGATAGAACTTATTTTGTTAAAATTGAAAACACTGTAGCAAAATAATTTTTAAATATGTGAATAGTAACGTGGGACCCATTTTTAATGAAAAAGTTGCTGAAAAATGAAATTTATGGGTCCATGAACAGTAGCCATTGTTGGGGAAAACGCGTGCCAAAAAAAAAAAAAAAAAAGGGAAAAACGCAGGAAAACGCAACGTGAATCCAAACTCCACCTAAGAGAGTGAATATTGGATTGCATTTGAAGGTACCAAATCATTTTCTAAAATGGACTATCATGGCAAGCAGAACCACTAACATTGAAGTTAATTTTGGGATACTCACAGACAACCTCGAATGTTTTGTGTCACTCATGGTGTTGACTTCAATCTTTGCAATAGTGCACTCTGTGGGTTGATTTGTGCTTTCTAATGATAAGCACATTGGATAGTCCAATCTCCTTCAAATATGCCTTCAGAATGCCAAAATACTTTTTAGGTATCTTGTTATGGTCGAAAAACAAGATAAATAGGCAATATAAACAGAAATGGTTGCTGGTGGTACTTTCTGGGAAAAAAGTTGGGTTTGCATGGGTACCAAATCTAAGTGCTTGTTTGGGAGAACTTATTTTCATTGGTTCATTGGCTTAAAAAATGAGCTGGGCAAAAGTATAGTTGTACTAAGAAAACGTAGAACTTATAAACTTGTACATGAACAAAATAAGCTGAACAAACAACTTAATATTAATCCACCACTCATCGAAATGGACACTTATTATAACTTATGATTTAAGGAAAAGATCAATAAGATTTAGTAAAGGTGTATTTTGAAGGCCTATGGAAATTGAATTTCTAGCTCTGATCAGATCTGCTAGGTGACTTTCAAATTCACTCATTTCATTGATAAGTAATATATTTTATTTATTTTATTGATAAGGCTTCAATTTTACTCCATGGCCTTCTTTTGCATATCATTTGTTCCCTCAGGTGCTATGTAAATAGAACCCATTATTTGTGTGTGAAGAACACCTCACTGCTTCTGTTCAATATGATGGCAATCATATTGTCATGACTCATAAGATATAATGCAACTTAATTTTGTAACATATATAATTTGTTATGTGAAAAACTAAATAAATGAAATGTTTTTGTAAGCTCAGAGAGACATTATTCCTCTTGGATACATTTGTCAACCTTATCATTCTGTAAGTATAAAATGTTATTTATATAACTTTGAGTAAAAAGTATATGCTGATGGGGATTACTGAATGATGACTGCCATATGTCATTAGATATTATGCTGTCTTATTTATGCAGAGAAAAGTAAAATGAGGGAGAGGATTGTGTAAAATTATTAAAGTTATGCTTTTCTCATCACATTATGATGTTTGCTATATCCTTCTACTTTGAATAGGAAGTACAAGCTGATGGTGATCCAGAACTTTTGGATGACTCCGAATTTTACACGCAATTACTGAAGGAATTCTTAGAGACAAATGACCCAAAATCATCTGGTAAAATTGTGGCATTTTGAAATTTGTATATTTATTTTTCTGCTCTTGGACTCAATCTATAAGAGTTTCTGTATTCATGTTCATATTGTGACATCTTCTCTTGTTAATTGCAACAACTACAATAATCTGTTGTTGCCAAAAATTTAGGGTCAGTGATGGATTCCCATGAGACTAATTTGAGTTGGCCACATGTATTCTTCTCCACCATTCTATCTTATTCAAAATTGTACTCTTTGTTATCTCCTTAATTACTATGCCATTTTTTACTTCTTCGACTAGGGTTATTTTAGGTCTTTAGCTATCTCTTTTTATTCTCTCAACTAGAATCAAATCACCTTTTCTCATTGGTACATTAATTGCTCTCCTTTGCACATGACTAATTTAAGCAATTTTCTTCATTGTGTGTCCCTACTATCCTTGTATTGCTACTTATCTATCTTAACATTCTCATTCTATGAACATGTTGCTTCTTAATATCCCAACACTTGGTCCCAAGCCTTAGAAAAAGGAAGAGGATTGCTGGTTGCAGTAGGTTGATGTGTTGCTCAATGTTTGTTTGAGCTTATTCTGTTTATTATACAAAAAATTACAGCTATACCTAGAAAAAGATGATGCTTTAACAAAGCTATAAATTTTATTTTATGATGAAAATAAGTTTGTCCAAATGACTGCATAGAATTTTGTTGCTTGATTATGAATGAATCAATTTCTGTATTCAAAAGAGGAAAAAAAAAATGGGGGCAGAGGGTGTGGGGGGTGGGGGTGGGAGGGTTTTTCTTCTATACCTCATGAGTCATACCCATTTTGGTTACAGCACTGCTTTGGATGTGAAGATGGATGGATGGACATAATTGCCTGATACTGTGCCATTTTATTCTGCCCATTAGTTGAAGAGAACCCAGTGACAAAGGTCAATATCATTTTATTATCTATATCTATGAATTTTACCATAGTTTTTCTGGAACTTAGCTATGTAGTCTACATGAAAATAGACTCGCAGCTGACAATTTATAAAATTTTCCTTTTTTATTAAAAAAAGCAATTAAAAGATATTTTTCTACACTTTCAAATGGAAGTTGGTTTTTGGTGAATATCATTTGCATACTTGTCCTATTGTATTCAAAGGAAATATACTAATTAAACATTCTGGGAATGACTCCTTGATTTTAACCATTCCTTATTACACAGATTTTTATGCTTTGAAAAGGTTGCAAACTAAGAAGAGAAAGATCGTTGATCGGCGTGCCTCAAAGAGTTGCAAAATAAGGTAACTACTCCCTCCCAAGCCCCAAAAAATTTCCTATTTTGAGTTGTGGTCATATCTGAATGTGTATTTTATATTATTCTCTTGCGTTATAATTTTGCAGGTATAATGTTCATGAAAAGATTGTCAATTTCATGGCTCCTCAGACTATGGATCTTCCTCCTATGGCTCCTAAATTATTTGAGAATTTGTTTGGGTTGAAGACCCAAAAACCAGCTTCTGTTGTCTAGTGTAAAGTCTTATCGGTTCATAGGCTTTTGCAATTTTGTAATATTTGTCGACATAATTGTTTGTTTTAATTTAATTCCTTGATATCTTTTATATACTTGTATTATCTCCATAAATGTTTTCTTTTCATTGGTGCAAAAAAAAAAAAAAAAAAAAAAAAAAAAACCTAATTAGGATCTTTATTTAGATTTTAGACTTTGTTGTCCCTCATGTTGTCAATGTTTCTCAGCCAGTGCAAGTGTGCAACACCTCATAGTTCAACATTTAGAAAAAAGACATTGCTTTGTCAGTCAGTCGTAGTCCATTGATTTTTTGTTTTGTTTTTGTAAAATAACTCCTCTATGTGATGTTGTAGGACACTGGCTTTTCTCAACAACTTAAAAAGTTATATAGTAAATCAAAAATGCAAAAAGTTGGGAAAACTTTTGATCATGTCAAGTATACATCTCTGGATGCTTTGGACAGTCCAAAAGAATATGACCAGGAAGTCTTAACTTTCTGGGTTGTTCTCTTTTTCTTTTTCTTTTTATTTTAGGGATTCGGTCTTATCATTAGTGAACAATAATTACCTAACACCTGGCCCTTTAGATATGGCATTTTAGTTCCTAACCTTGGAAGTAAAGGGATTTAGCCCATTAGTCATTGTTGATCAAAGACTTTATCACCAAGTTAGCATGGAGTCAAAACTTTTTGTAATTTTATGGTGTTTTCTTTGAGGCTATAAAGTGACATCGGGTGTAGGATCAGATCTTTAATTGAAAATTTACTTTAGAATCCTTGTGCAAATTAGGTAGCGGAATTATCGATTTATCTCAGCCAAGTGATCCACAAACATAATAATACTTTTACCAGTATATACCTACTCTTAAAGCAAGCAATATAAAGGTCATTAGAGCATGACATGATTTGATAATGAGATGCAAAACCAAAGATGATAAACCTTTCTAAAAAAAAAACTAAAGATGATAAAAAACCACTTCAAACATTTCAATTGTAAAACCGCTTCAAGACACATCTAGTAGAAAATTCACTATAATAAGAGAAGTTCTAACGATCTCCTTATAAGACACTTAAATAATTAGACTCTATTTGTAGAATTCTATTTGCCTCTCTACTGTAGTAGCTCTAGAATCTTTGGAATCTTCTTGTGTGAATTTCTTCACAGACTCCTAGTTCGCATGAACAAAAACCTCAGGTACTTTAAGGACGTTAGTGAACACAGAAAAAGATCTTTGTGATTCAAGAAATGTTTAAAGCTCACTTAAACACAATAGTTTTTCTTGTTTTTAAAACAAATCAAAAGGATTATTCTCCTTTTGTAGGGAATTTAACCAAAATCCCAACCTGTGAGAAACAAAACAAATAGAGAAAACACACGTCAAAGAAAAACAATCACACGCACAAGACAATATTTACGTGGTTCGGCAATTTGCCTACGTCCACGGAGTTGCAGGGATTTCACTATTATCAGGGAAAAATACAATAGTGCACAAGAACACTCTCAAGAAACCCAAATCCCAATTACACCCTAGCACTCTCTCACGGAAAAAATAAGAATAGAAGCTAGCTGCCTCTCTTTTCTCTATTTTCTCTCATGCGGCTTGCTCACTAGGTTAATTGGAATTTTTCTTAAATCAATTCTCTTGTTTTTAGCCACACATAATTAAGTACATATATATATATATATATATATTACTTTATGTAAAGTTGGCTGAGTGGGATTCCTAATACAACTTGTATTAGGTCAATTTATGGCCGGATTGATCTTTATGGGCTTGTGGCAAATTCAAGCCACACTAACAAATCTCCACCTTGGCTTGAATTGATCAAGCTACACTAGCAAACTCCTCCATCAGCTCCACCTTAGCCCTTAAGGGCTCACAAGCTGCAAACATCAGCCACAATCCTCCATAACACAATCCCTAATCCCTGCAACTCATCCTCCTTTCCTCAAGCTAGAAGACCAATTGAAGCTGCGCACAGCTTCAACTTCTCAATAGTGACACCCTTAGTCAACATGTCTGCCGGGTTCTTAGATCCACAAATCTTCTCAAGCATTACCAGCTTATCTTCAACAAGGTAACGGATAAAGTGGTATTTTGTCTGTATGTGCTTCGACTTTGAATGAAAAACCAAATTTTTGGCAAGAAAGATTGCACTCTGACTGTCACTGTGTAGAATGCCCATCTCCTGCTTCTTACCCAATTCATCTAAGAAATCATGTAGCCAAATCATCTCCTTTCCAGCTTCAGTTGCTGCAACATACTCAGCTTCTGTACTAGACAAAGTAACAATCTTCTGTAGATTTGAAGCCCATGATATAGCTGTACCACCCAGAGTAAAAACAAACCCAATAGTACTCTTTCTACTATCAATATCACCAGCAAAATCAGCATCTACATAACCCTGCAGTTTCAAACTTACACCTGTGAAACAAAGACATGTATCTGATGAACCCTTCAGATATCTCAGAATCTACTTGACTGCCTCCCAATGCTGCTTTCCAGGCCTACTCATGAATCTGCTCACAACTCCCACTGCATGTGCAATGTCTGGCCTTGTACACACCATAGCATACATCAAGCTGCCAATAGCTGAGGCATAGGGCACCTTGCTCATATGGTCCCTTTCTACTTCTGTCTTCGGTGACTGTTCTTTGCTTAGTTTGAAATGACTACCCAAGGGTGTGCTCACTGGTTTAGCTTCATTCATGTTGAACCTGTTGAGAACTTTCTTCACATACTCTGACTGTGAAAGCTTCAATGTACCATTAGCCTTGTCTCTAATGATTCTCATACCAAGGATTTGATTTGCAGCTCCCAAATCCTTCATTGCAAATTGTTTGGACAATTGCTTCTTCAGATTTTTAATCTCCTCAATGCTAGACCCTACAATAAGCATATCATCCACATACAACAGTAATATGATGTAAGAATTGTCAAAAGACTTAACATAGCAACAGTGATCAGCTTCACATCTCTTGAACCCAATTCTATGCATAAAACTGTCAAATTTCTTGTACCACTGTCTAGGAGCTTGTTTTAGGCCATACAAGCTCTTTCTCAGTTTGCAAACTAAATTCTCTTGTCCTTGAGCAATGAACCCTTCTGGCTGAGTCATGTAAAGGTCTTCCTCCAAGTCACCATGAAGGAATGCTGTCTTCACATCTAACTGCTCAAGATGTAAGTTTTCTGTAGCCACCATTCCCAGTACTAGTCTGATTGTTGACATCTTCACAACTGGAGAAAATATCTCTGTGTTGTCAATGCCTTCCTTTTGTTGGAACCCTTTAACAACTAATCTGGCCTTGTAACGTTTGCTACTATCATGCTCATTCTTTATATAGTATACCCACTTGTTGTGCAAAGCCTTCTTTTCTACTGGCAATTCAGTCAGTTCCCATGTTTGATTCCCCAACAAGGAATCCATGTCATCCTTCATGGCTATCTCCCACTTGCTTGAATTCTCATCTTGCAATGCTTCATTATAACACTCTGGCTCACCACCATCAGTCAACAGGAGATAATTTAAAGTGGGTGAATAACGCTGTGGAGGTCTAATGTTTTTGGAAGATCTGCGGACTTCAGCTACAGGTGTACTCAGATCTACCTGTGAATTTACATTCTCCTTATCTTCTTCACCCCTTTTCTGGACAGTACCTTCAGTCAATTCGTCTAAGTTGACAAACTCAGATTTCTTTTGATCTATCTCTGTAACATCTGACACTACAGTTGACCTGTCCTTGTACATAACCTGTTCATTAAATATCACATTTCTACTTCTGATGATTTTCCTGTTTTGTTCATCCCAAAACCTATAGCCAAATTTCTCATCACCATAACCAATGAAAAAATATATTTTAGACTTTGCATCAAGTTTACTACGAGCATCAGAATCAATATGAACATAGGAAATACAACCAAAAACTTTTAAGTGTGAAAACTTTACCTCTTTACCGCTCCAAACCTCCTCAAGAAGTCTGAACTCCATGGGAATTGAAGGTCCTCGGTTTATCAGGTAAGCTGCAGTGCTAACAGCATCAGCCCAAAAAGTTTTTGGTAGTCCAACATGCAACCTCATACTCCTAGCATGCAACCTCATGAATAGATGGAGAGTTCTATTCATGCGCTCAGCCACACCATTCTGCTATGGTGTCCCAAGAATGGTCTTCTCCATCCTAATTCCCTGTGCAGCACAATACTCACTGAACCCTCCATCTATGTACTCTCTTCCATTATCTAACCTCAAACATTTTACTTTTAAACCTGTTTCTGTCTCAACCATGGCCTTCCACTTCTTAAAGGTTTCAAATACATCTGATTTATTTTTCAGAAAATAAACCGATACCTTTCTACTTGAGTCATTAATGAAAGTGATGTAGTACCTTGAACCTCCAAGAGATGCAACCGGAGAAGGCCCCCACAAATCAGTGTGTACTAACTCCAATTTTTCAGCCTTCGGTGTCCTGCCAGTTTTCAAGAAGCTCACCTTTTTCTGCTTTCCTAAGATGCAATTTTCACACATGTCAAAATCAATGGACTTCAATTCTAGTAATTTTCCTTTTGACAGCAGCATCTTCATCCCTTTCTCACTCATGTGACCAAGTGTTCGGTGCCATAGGCTTGTATTAGTACTTGCATCAGCAACTGCAATTATGTCTCTTGGACTTGAGGTCATGTACAGAGTACCAGTTTTCTTTCCACGAGCCAATACCCTAGCTCCCTTTGTAACCTTCCAAGTACCACCAACAAATAGTATTGCATGTCCTTTCATCATCAAGTTGTCCAACAGAAATCAGATTCCTCCTCAGGTCAGGAATATGTCGAATCTTTTCCAGTAACCAAACAGACCCATTGGGCAACAATATTCGAACATCTCCCATACCCACAACATCCAAGGCTGAACCATCAACCAAATACACCTTACCAAAATCACCTGCAACATAATTCTGTATGATTTCTCGGTGTGGAGTGGTATGAAACGAAGCTCCTGAATCCAAAACCCAATCATCAAGTGGACTGTCTACTGCAAGAAGTAATGCATCTTGTACCTCTTCTGTTACAGCATTAGCAGAATCATCTTCATTCTTCTTCTTAGGACTTTTGCATTGATTCCTAAAGTGACCTATTTTCCCACAATTCCAGCATTGTACTTGTTGGCCTGATCTAGATTTACTTCTGTTCCGATTAGAATTTCTGGATTTTAATCTGCCCCGATTTGAATTTCTGTTATTACCTCTGCCTCTTGTCTCAAGATTTAGGGCAGAACCAGATCCAGAGGATTCACCTGGATTTCTTCTGTGAATCTCCTCGGCCAGAATTAAATCTCGTATATCATTGTACTTGAGTTTTTCCTTTCCTGTAGAATTGCTTACTGCCATCCTCATTGCCTCCCAACTGTTTGGCAAAGAAGCCAAAACGATCAGTGTACGGATCTCATCATCAAAGTCAATTTCTACAGACGACAATTGATTTGTGATAGTGTTAAATTCATTCAGATGTTGTGCTACTGATTCATTCTCTGCCATCTTCAGATTGAACAGTTTCTTCATCAAGTGCACTTTATTGTTTGCTGACGGCTTTTCATACATACCAAACAAAGCCTTCATCAGATCTGCTGTGGTCTTCTCCTTTACAACATTGTGTGCAACAGACCTAGACATAGTTAACCTAATAACTCCCAGTACCTGTCTGTCAAGAAGAGTCCATTCATCAGCCTTCATAGCCTCAGGTTTTGTCCCTAAAAGAGGCAAATGCAATTTCCTCCCATAGAGATAATCTTCAATCTGCATCCTCCAATACGCGAAATCTGTGCCATCAAACTTTTCTATTCCAGACGCCTTTCCTGCTTCCTCTGCCATTGCTCCCACTCAAACCTAACCCTAGGCTCTAACACCAGTTGTAGGGAATTTAACCAAAATCCCAACCTGTGAGAAACAAAACAAATAGAGAAAACACACGTCAAAGAAAAACAATCACACGCACAAGACAATATTTACGTGGTTCGGCAATTTGCCTACGTCCACGGAGTTGCAGGGATTTCACTATTATCAGGGAAAAATACAATAGTGCACAAGAACACTCTCAAGAAACCCAAATCCCAATTACACCCTAGCACTCTCTCACGGAAAAAATAAGAATAGAAGCTGGCTGCCTCTCTTTTCTCTATTTTCTCTCATGCGGCTTGCTCACTAGGTTAATTGGAATTTTTCTTAAATCAATTCTCTTGTTTTTAGCCACACATAATTAAGTACATATATATATATATATATATATATATATATATTTATATATTACTTTATGTAAAGTCGGCTGAGTGGGATTCCTAATACAACTTGTATGAGGTCAATTTATGGCCGGATTGGGCTTTATGGGCTTGTGGCTTTTAGGTTCAAGAAGAAAGGAAAAAGTTTGGAATGTTTAACTTTGGTATAAATTTCTTTCTTGCCTCTAAAAGTCTTGGGATAAGTGACTTAGATAGGTTTATAAAGTATGATTAATATCTAGCATAGACACATTTTCTAGCAAATTTTAAAATTCTAGACCTATCAATTTCACTCAAGTGAATTATGAGCAAACTCTCTGATACAAAGTTGTTGTATCAATTTCAAGTGGCTGTATCTTACTCGTTCCAAAGGTAATATTTATAATGCGCTTGTGAAATTTTGCAACTACAGCTCCCTAGCTACTACATGATAATGCAAGTCTCCTTCATATTTCAAAAAGTCACTTTTTTACAATGCGTGTTTGCTAAGATTTACCAAACAGGTGATATTGGGTTTTTGGCTGGAAAAAGTGTGTCTTGACTCCTTAAAGTGGAACTAAACACATGCTAACTTTCCATTGAAACAAGTTTCACTAAGAAATTCATTATAGTTTAAGTGATATGGACAAAAGATTATCAACTCTTTATTTTTTAATATGTTGAACCAAATATCCTCTTTGAACAAATGACCCAAATAAAGTCTTATCACATTATTGATATAACTCAATTTTTAGATGTTTAGACACTAAGATTTGCAACACATCTATTAACCCTTGTATTAATGATGAATTTTTGTAGTTTTAGATTAGCTGATCTAACAAGAAGCAAGCAAAGGTCTTTGGCCCTAGATGTCTTTTCATAGACTATGGGTCTGTTTGGATTGAACTTATTGTTACTGAAACTGAAAACTGAAAACTGAAAACTGAAAACTGAAAACACTGTAGCAAAATAATTTTTAAATGTGTAAATAGTACCGTGGGACCCATTTTTAATATTTTTTAATGAATAAAGTGACTGTGGGTCCCATAAACAGTACTGCTACAGTACCGCTACAGTATTATTTGTCTCCCCTTTCAGCAAAACGCGTGAAATGTAAAAAAATAAAAATAAAAAAAAGAAAAAAAGAAAAAAAAGAAACGCAGACGCAAGACGCCAGTTTCAGCCGAATCCAAACGGCACCTATATTATTGAGCCAAGTAGAGGAGACTAAGGTACCATTTGGTATGGGTGTTTTAGCAGTGTTGTTTGTTGTTTAAATGCCCAAACATGTGGGCCCGACAATAAGTTCTGTGTTTGGTAAGGCGTGTTGTTCAAATGTATGTTTGAGTTATGTTGTTCAAATGGTGTTTGAGTCATGTTATCGTTTGGTTGAAATACATTGAGCCCACCTGAAGTGGCACCTCAACTCTCTTCTCTCCCATGCCATTTGTCTGTTCTGAGTCTTTATCCTCTCATCCTTCCTAAAGCTCACTTCTCCTCTCCCTCTTGCATAACAATAGTCCCATCATGTGGCAGGTAGCTCCCTTCATTAACCCTTCATTAATCCCACACATCCACCTGAATCCCTCATTACTTATCCCAACGGCCATCTAAGAGTATTCATAAACACACAAAGAACCAAATTATGAAACCCTAAATTCACCAAAATTAATCCCAAATCCGTACGGCCTAATTCATCTCTCCAACCACCATATTTACTCAAATAGTCCAGCCACGCCTTTAATCTATGTTTTGGGCAAGATTTTTTTAAACAACCAACAGACTTTATCTCAAATCAATTTTAAGTGCCCTTGCACAGTGCATCTACCATTAGCTGAGTATATTATGGAGTTTGCAGACATAGCGTCTTCCTTCTCAGTCATTCAGCCATATTCATCCTCCTCCAACGCAGTTCCTACACCTATGGTAAGTACTTAATTTTGCTGTTGAGTTCAATGTTCAATTTTGCTGTTGCATTTGTTCTTAGTTACTGTTGAACAATCATTCACCCACGGTGTTCATATTTCTTCACAATTGTTGTTGATTGTTACTCTTGATTTTGGACACGATTTTCCTCCAATGCAATCTAACTAAAGCTAAGTATGGATTTCTTAAATGAGCTTTTTGAAGCAAAATAGGGTTTAGGAAAATGAACTTTTTAGATATCATTAATAAAGGCCTAAAGTGTATATTTGATTTCATATAAATCATTTATAATTGTGATGTTAATTTTGTTTTGTTTCCCTATGTTGTATGTAACTTGTCTTCACTGCAATTTCTTTTATATATACCTGTAATAACTTGTTTGAGTTAATTGGTAAATGTGTTGCTCTAGCTATATCTGAACTTAATACATAATGCTACAACATGCTTGGTAGAGTTTTCTGTGCAAAAGACCATTTTACTATTCTTCAGTTACTGGTATTGGTGAGGATTAGGTTCAAGTCTGAGAGATCATAAAAGTAATTTAGGAAAATAGAAACCTTGAATTTACTAGGCAACCATGTACGCTCTGACTTACCTACTATGCTTAAGTGTGTATCTCTTATTAGATGGCTGCATCATTCAACGCTGAGGATTGGAAGTTATGGCCTCCACCTATTGAGAAGCACTTCATCGATGTTTTGGTTGAAGAAAAAGCCAAAGGGAACATGCCTATTGGGTAATTCAAAAAGGGTTTTGGACAGTTGTTCGAAATGAGTTCAATCAACGAGCTGGAAAAGCCTATCGTAAAGAACAATTACACCAGAAATATCAAAGGTTAAAGCAAAGACACCATGTTTTAGCCCAGCTAATCGGTTGAATCGGAATGGGATGAGATTCTGTTACCAACATGGTCACTGGTAGTGACACGACTTGGGCACAAGCAATGGCAGTGAGTGTTATAGGTCTACTTTATAATTTGCATGCCGTTGATTCACTAAAGTTTTCATATAAATAATCCCACATATACCACATCTTGATAGGCCAACCCTAGGTGTAAAGAGTTTCGTAAAAAGGGGCTAAACTACTATGACTTGCTAGGATAGTTGTTCAACATGGGCACTGTAATTGGATTTCTACAAATTTCATTCACCTAACCAACCCCTAACAATGATGAAAAGCGAGAATTAGACGCCGCTTTCCTAACGCATGAAGTATACGTCAGTGTCGAACCCGATAGTCCAGATGATGTGGAGGAGCTGCCCACCCCAGTTGCAGGGCAATGCAGCAAGCGTGTTGGAAAGCAGCCATCATGCTAGAAAACAGCCACAAACATGTTAAGAAAAAGGTGTAGTAATAAGGATAGCGATAGTCGAAAGGAAATTGTTGAATCTGCGTTGATGGGTGATATGTTCTCAATGGACAAGGTTGTCGCAATTTTTAATAGTATTGAAAATGTTGATGATTACGCCATGTTCAAGGTCCTTAATGAACTCCACAAGCTTGATGGTAGGGCCTCTTTCATCATGCTGAAGCCGAATAGAAAAAGGGGCTGGATGGATTTATTTAGTAGTTTAATGTAGGGGAGTTGGTTAAGGAAAGGGGGCAAGTTTGGGTTGCTTTTTGTGGGGTTGCAGTTACTGTTTCTGTTCTTATGTTTATTATGCTAATTACCACTAGAACCATTTTTTGTTGCATTGGTTGTATGGTTTAGTAGGATCACATTCTACTGTGCTAAGGAACAATGATCTTACTATATGTGAACTTATTGTTAATGATGGTAGTATTTGTTAGTTTGTTAAGGAACCATTTACTTTTTATTGTTAAAGACTAGCTTTGGTGTTGAGTTTATTGTATAAACTTTTTGTTATTAATTATTCCAACATTTTGGTTTATTAAGGAACCATTATTTTGTGGTTAATAAGTACTGTTGTGTGATGTTGTTTGCTGCAAGCCGCATTGTTTTTTTTTTGAAATGGAAACGATAGAATTTTAGTGAATAAACTTAACAAAACCGACATAGAAAAAGAAAATCTGGACCCAAAACCATCCAGTCAACATCAAGCAAATATCCTAGCCTTTTAAGCCACTTGTAGGGCTTAGCTGGGAATCTAGGCTAATAAAACAAAATAATACAATACCCAAAAAAATCACTCCCTGTTCTAAGCTTCCATTAGTCTCTGGTATTCGGACAGTAGGGTTAAGGCACCATCAACAATAACTTTCGGTTGTAGCTGCACATTTTCAAAATAGTACTTGTTGCACGCATTCCAAAGGGCCCAGGCGATGACAACCCAGACCACAACTTTTCCACGTTCCAGTCGGTCCTGCAAGCCGCATTGTTAATAACTACTCATGTTATTAATAACCATTTTGATGTTCTTAATAACTACGATTGTGCTGATTATTCCAACTATATTTGTTGCAAATTATGTTGTTTGTATAAACATTATGTTGTCCTATATGTCTTTGTTGTTTGCTGTCTTTGCTGCAAAGTTCTATAAATATAACCTATTGATGGACTACTGCATATATATAGAGAAACAAAACATAACTTGTTGATGGATGAGAAATCATTCATCCAACCAAACTTCCAATTGATGGCCTGAAACATCTTGAAGCATGGTTTGAAACATGCTAAGGAACAATGCTAAACATGTGTTGGCTGCAATTTTTTTTGAGTTTGGCTCCTTTGTTGTGCAATGCATTTTAAGAGTATTGGCTGCAACCTTACTAGGGATACTCAGTGAGATTCTGCCTAAACTAAACCTTCTTTTCTTTGATTTTATTTATTACTTTTAATTACAAGTGATGTGATTATTGCTTTATCACTACAAGAAAAACGGGCTATTGCGGCGGGCCAAAAACGCCGCTAAAGCCCAAAAAAGCGCCACTAAAGGTACATATGACCTATAGCGGCGGGTGCTATTGCGGCGGGCCGTCCCGCCAGTGTTGCAGTGCCGCTATAGGTCGATTGCGGCGGTCGGTAAAAGCGCCGCAATAGGTCTGCCATTTAGCGGCGCTTTTGGTCTATTGCGGCGGGCTAAAAACCGCCGCCATATAAGGTTGCCATTCAAGTCATGTGGCCTTTTAGCGGCGGGATAGGCCCGCCGCTGTAGGTTTGTCACCTATAGCGGCGGTAAATAAGCGCCGCTATAGGACTTCATGTACAACATACCCTGTGTACCTTTTAGCGGCGGTTTCGCCCGCCGCTATAGGTATTTTTTTTTTTTTTTTTTTTTTTTTTTTTTTTTTTTTTTTTTTTTTTCTGCCTCCTGGGTCCTAAAACCACATTTCTATTACAAATAACCTGTAATAATTTTAGCTCCACTAAGACATTAGGAGCACAACAATGAACAAAAATGCAACATAATACATCTCTTCAAAATAGCACTAGGCTAATCTATGTAATTGCATTCAAAATTGAATAATTTGTACATCTTAGGGATATTTATACATGCCATGCTTAAGTACTAACTTCTAAGGAATTTAACATACTCAGCACAGGGCCTAATGCCAGCTATACAAACTGCTAACAGAATTACTAACTTCTAGCTAACAGCCTTGGTTGCTAACTAATTGAGTTACAAAAGCTCTAGCTAACTCTAGCTGTTACTTAAAGTTGCTTATTACAATTTTACACTAAAACTACTAGATTATTCTTCTAACTACTGCTGCTGCTATAAGCTAATGAGTAATGTTAATACATCAGGCTACTGCATCATTACTATACATAATATGGAGTCAAGTCAAATGAAATATGTGCTAACTATCTAGATGGATTGCATCACAAATTTAACAAGATTAACGTACAAACAATATAAAAATGTTCTATAACAATTTCCAGGATACAAAACACATAAAATTTCCAAAACCAGGGTACATTCTCTGCACAAGTACAAAGCCATGTACCCCAAAAACAGTTCAATTTGGGATTACATATGTGTGTGTCTATATTTAGAGAGAGAGAATGAGAGATTGATGAGTCAACCAATATAATTAAACACAAAACATTTTTAAAAAAAGTACAACAAAAAGCTACCCAAGAGAATTTGCAGACAGTTTTATTGTTCTAATGTCCAGACAAACCTGACAAGCAAATAGCAAAGTTGTGTTGGTCTCTATAAAGTATGATCAATGATGTTAAAACACTATTAAAGTGAAACAACAAAAATTGATCCAGTCATAACCGAAGTTAACATAAAAATTTTTTTAAAAAAAATTACCTTCACAATTTTTGGATCACCCCATGGGTGCCGCCTCCGAACGTGCCCTATCAATTCACCCACTACACACAAAGAAATAGAACACAAATTCAAATGCTGAACAGAACGGAATCATGCAGCATAATGGTAGAGGTTAAATGCCTACAACTAGGAATAGGCAGGAACAAACGATCACAGAACCACATAGTCACAAAATTTCACAATAAAAAGAAAAAGATGGCATAGCATGAACTGAATTGGCAATACAAAAATAAATTAAGGTTGATCAGTGATGCATCTACACACACAAGCATAGTGACACAAATACCCCACAATATGACCCCTTAACAAACCAATTGTCCAAGAGATTGTTCCATGTCAAAGTGTAACAATATTTACAACATGTCTACATCATAATATGATAAGCCATTTTAAAAAATTAAGGAAATCAAAGTACATGTATTAAATTATCAGAAATTCCATAGAATAAAGTCACTAACCATTTGTTCAATAGCGTTGCTCCAAAATCACATTCTTATTCTCTTCAAAAACCTCATTTACAGCTTGTTCAATTTCTTCAACTGAAACCTCAACACCTGGTTGCAAAAACAAATGAAAATCAATATCCAGAAAGAAGAAGTTAGAAAATACATAATAAAATTACAGACACACAAAACAATTAAATTAAATTAGGGTAAGAAATAATGAGACCATCAGCAGGCCAGAGAGAAGCACTCCAATTCAAATTTTGACATACAAAAAAACACACTACGAAATGATCATCCTAAACATGTAAAATTTGACATACCAACACCACAGGCTTCTTCAAATTCATTCAACTTAAAATCCTCCGAAGCAGTAGTTCCAAAAAATGAAAGAGCTGCATCTAACTGCGCTGTCGTTTTAATCTAGAAAAATAGGAACCACGTAAAACTAAATCAATTCCAGCTGCAAGAGAATATCCAATGTTTAAAGATAGAGGAGGATCGGAGCACAAACGTGGGGGTCTTGGACTTGATTGACGATGCAGGGAGAGGCGAGGTGGAAGACACCGGTATAACCATTAACAGCGCGGAGAATGGAGGGGTAGTCAAGGAGATCAATCTGGAAGAGACGGAGACGAGTTTCAGCTCCTTCTAGACCTTCTAAATGCTTCGTTTCATTCTCATCCTCTGCAACAGAACAGATAGTCGGTTAGGAGAATAATAATAATAATAAAGTGATGGAAGATCGATCGAGCAAATTTGGCTTTTTTAACTGAGATCTTGGACGGTGGCATGGACATTGTAGCCACGATGGAGGAGTTCACGGACGAGCCAGGATCCAAAGCAATATCAGATTCAACCAATCATCGAAAATATGTGAGGGAGGTGTTATAACAATATCAAATTATTTATATTTAACATGATTTATTAAATTGCTCACAACTAAATCCTAACATTGCCCCACACTTGGTTGACTTAGAAAATATCAGGAGTGAGCTATGCCATGAAGATGAAAGAGATGACTATTGACCATTTCTAAATTATTCTAAGGAATATGGTTACTTCTGCTAGCTTTTAGTAATTTCTTAGCAAATCAAGCAGTAAGCTTCATAGACCACACAGTGACATGAAAGGTGAAATGCACTATATAGTACCCCTGCAATTTGGTCAGAAACATTTTTAGGAAAAAAAAAACACTTGAGAGTAGATCTAACCAAAGTTGAATGACTTAACAAAATGTCATGATATGAAATGGCAACTAAAATGATATACAATATCTGGTGTTATGCAAAATTACCTCCTTCTCATTGTCGTAAACTTAAGCACAATCAATGTGCCTATATCCAACCTGCATTGAAATATTAAAATCTGTAAGCTAACTGCCCGTTAACTATATATAATCCGCAGGTAAGTAACAAAACCCAAAACTAAGTAACAAAAAATTCCTACACACAATCACTCTCTCACACACACACACACAAATTCAATATTACTAGTTTCCAATCAAAACTCCTAAACTCACTCACTCACTCACACACACAAATCTTCGATTTTATTAGTTTCCAATCAAAATTCCTACACACACAAATTCGATTCTACTGGTTTCCAATCAAAATTCCTACACACATATATATATGTAAAGATCCAACAATCTTATACTCTCTAGAGTCTATCCTCTAATCTAAAGCTAATTTCACATATAACTGCAATAAAATAAAAGGCAAAAAATTAAGAAAAATCAAAGTGAGTTTGAGTTTCAATTTTCACCACCTCTTTTCACAAACAGATTCTTCTTCGCCATCTCCGTGTGCAACACCGACTTCGACTCGCATCAAAAACCATCTCCTACACCAAAAAATCAATCAAAAACCATAATTCAATTCAAAATCCAAAAATTTTGAGATCTAACAGTCCAGACCTGAAGAGCGTCTTTGGCGGCGAGAGCGAATCCCATAGGCTTCTCGCCTTTGAATTTAACCTGAAAAGCTTCATAGCCAGGTAGCCACCGCAGAAGGTTTTGCAGCTCACTCTCCTTCACGTCTTCGGGCAATCCCGTTATGAAGATCGTGCAAACCTCGTCGGAGGGAGCGATTGGCGGAGCGTGCGGAGGAGGAGCGGCGGTTATTTTTTATTTTTCCCTAAAAACTACTAGGGTATTTTTATCTCTTCCTCAATTAGCACAAACGCCTCCTGGCTACGAGATCGAGTTGATGATTTTGAGTTGGGAGAAGGATCGTTGACTGAGTTCTTTTGAGTAAGAAATGAGGAGGGATCCAGAGGTAGTTCCAGATTTCAGAGTAAGAGGAAAAGGAAGAGGAAACGACCTACAATTAAACTAGAGCTCAAAGTGAAAAAAAAAAGCTTCCAAACTATGCTTGACAGTAGTGTCTCTTGAAGAGAGAAAAAAAATTTAGGGAGGGTGACGGCTCTGGAGGAAGAGAAAAGAATTTGGAGAAGGGGGCGGCTAGGAGAAAAAACTATTGCTAGGGTTTTAACATATGAAATAAGAGTTTTAAAATTTTTAAATAATTATTAACAAAGTAAAGTCTCGAACTCGAGACCATATGGGCAAAACATGTGCTGCACACCACTGAACTAGTGATTGGAGTCAACCTTACAGTCATATAAATAAATATATATATATATTATATTACTATTTAAATAAATTATATATGTTATATTACTATTTAAATAAATTACATATATTTTACTACTATTTAAATAAATATAATTTAAAATGCCAATTTTCATGTCAATCGGGTGTAATTTACCATTTGAACTTTCAACTAATCTTTTATGCGTTTTTTTAAATTACAAAAACTTGAATTTAAACAATTTATTGATGATATGACTATTAATATTTGATCACCTTGAAATTTTGTATGCATGAAAAATATATGAAGATAATGTAATCTAATGGTAGATTTGTCAAAATTCACATTGAATTAAGAAAAATAGGATTGAGTTCAAGTTACACTTGATGTAACTCTAAAAAATATTACACCAACCAATAACTTATTGTTTAATTCATATTTTGAAAATCCAACCGTTGGATCACATTTTCTATTTGTTCTTAACATGCATGCCAATTTTCATGCTAATCGGGTGTAATTTACCATTTCATCTTTAAACTCATCTTTTATGCGTTATTTTAAATTACAAAAACTTGAATTTAAACAATTGATTGATGACATGACTATTAATTTTTGATCATCTTGAAATTTTGTATGCTTGAAAAATATATGAAGATAATATAATCTAACGGTAAATTTGTCAAAATTCACATCGGATTAAGAAATATAGTGCTGGGTTCAAGTTACACTTGATCTAACTCTAAAAAATGTTACACCAACCAATAACTTATTGTTTAATTTATATTTTGAAAATCCAACCGTTGGATCACATTTTCTATTTGTTCTTAACATGCATGCCAATTTTCATGCCAATCGGGTCTAATTTACCATTTGATCTTTGAGCTCATCTTTTATGCGTTATTTAAAATTACAAAAACTTGAATTTAAATAATTGATTGATGATATGACTATTAATCTTTGATCACCTTGAAATTTTGTATGCATGAAAAATATATGAAGATAATGTAATCTAATGGTAGATTTGTCAAAATTCACATTGAATTAAGAAATATAGGGTTGGGTTCAAGTTACACTTGATGTAACTCTAAAAAATATTACACCAACCAATAACTTATTGTTGAATTATTATTTTGAAAATCCAACCGTTAGATCACATTTTATATTTGTTCTTAACATGCATGCCAATTTTAATGCCAATCGGGTGTAATTTATCATTTGATCTTTAAACTTATATTTTATGCGTTATTTTAAATTACAAAAACTTGAATTTAAACAATTGATTGATGACATGACTATTAATTTTTGATCACCTTGAAATTTTGTATGCTTGAAAAATATATGAAGATAATGTAATCTAACGGTAGATTTGTCAAAATTCACATCGGATTAAGAAATATAGCGTTGGGTTCAAGTTATATTTGATATAACTCTAAAAAATGTTATACCAACCAATAACTTCTTGTTTAATTCAAATTTTGAAAATCCAACCGTTGGATCACATTTTCTATATGTTCTTAACATTTTTACCAATTTTCAAGCCAATCGGGTGTAATTTACCATCTGATCTTTAAACTCATCTTTTATGCGTTATTTTAAATTACAAAAACTTGAATTTAAACAATTGATTGATGACATGACTATTAATTTTTGATCACCTTGAAATTTTGTATGCTTGAAAAATATATGAAGATAATGTAATCTAACGGTAGATTTGTCAAAATTCACATCGGATTAAGAAATATAGCGTTGGGTTCAAGTTATATTTGATGTAACTCTAAAAAATGTTATACCAACCAATAACTTCTTGTTTAATTCATATTTTGAAAATCCAACCGTTGGATCACATTTTCTATTTGTTCTTAACATGCATCCCAATTTTCATGCTAATCGGGTGTAATTTACCATTTGATCTTTAAAATTATCTTTTATGCGTTATTTTAAATTACAAAAACTTGAATTTAAACAATTAATTGATGACATGACTATTAATCTTTGATCACCTTAAAATTTTGTATGCATAACAAATATATGAAGCTAATGTAATCTAACGATAGATTTGTCAAAATTCACATCAAATTAAGAAATATAGCGTTGGGTTCAAGTTACACTTAATATAACTCTAAAAAATGTTACACCAACCAATAACTTATTGCTGGATTCAAATTTTGAAAATCCAACCGTTGGATCACATTTTCTATATGTTCTTAACATTTTTACCAATTTTCATGCCAATCGGGTGTAATTTACCATCTGATCTTTAAACTCATCTTTTATGCGTTATTTTAAATTACAAAAACTTGAATTTAAACAATTGATTGATGACATGACTATTAATTTTTGATCACCTTGAAATTTTGTATGCTTGAAAAATATATGAAGATAATGTAATCTAACGGTAGATTTGTCAAAATTCACATCGGATTAAGAAATATAGCGTTGGGTTTAAGTTATACTTGATGTAACTCTAAAAAATGTTATACCAACCAATAACTTCTTGTTTAATTCATATTTTGAAAATCCAACCGTTGAATCATATTTTCTATTTATTCTTAACTTGCATGTCAATTTTCATGCTAATTGGGTGTAATTTACCATTTGATATTTATACTTATCTTTTATGCGTTATTTTAAATTACAAAAACCAGAATTTAAACAATTGATTGATGACATGACTATTAATCTTAGATCACCTTGAAATTTTGTATCCATGAAAAATATATGAAGATAATGTAATCTAACGGTAGATTTGTCAAAATTCACATTGAATTAAGAAATATAGGGTTGGGTTCAAGTTACACTTGATGTAACTCTAAAAAATATGACACCAACCAATAACTTATTGTTGAATTATTATTTTGAAAATCCAACCGTTAGATCACATTTTATATTTGTTTTTAACATGTATGCCAATTTTCATGCCAATCGGGTGTAATTTACCATTTGATCTTTAAACTTATATTTTATGCGTTATTTTAAATTACAAAAACTTGAATTTAAACAATAAATTGATGACATGATATTAATCTTTGATCACCTTGAAATTTTGTATGCATAAAAAATATTTGAAGCTAATGTAATCTAATGATAGATTTGTCAAAATTCACATCGAATTAAGAAATATAGCGTTGGGTTCAAGTTACACTTAATGTAACTCTAAAAAATGTTACACAAACCAATAACTTATGGTTGGATTCAAATTTTGAAAATCCAACCGTTGGATCACATTTTCTATATGTTCTTAACATGTTTGCCAATTTTCATGCCAATCGGGTGTAATTTACCATTTGATCTTTAAATTCATCTTTTATGCGTTATTTTAAATTACAAAAACTTGAAGTTAAACAATTGATTGATGACATGACTATTAATTTTTGATCACCTTGAAATTTTGTATGCTTTAAAAATATATGAAGATAATGTAATCTAACGGTAGATTTGTCAAAATTCACATCGGATTAAGAAATATAGCGTTGGGTTCAAGTTATACTTGATGTAACTCTAAAAAATGTTATACCAACCAATAACTTCTTGTTTAATTCATATTTTGAAAATCCAACCGTTGGATCACATTTTCTATTTGTTCTTAACATGTATGCCAATTTTCATGCCAATCGGGTGTAATTTACCATTTGATCTTTAAACTTATATTTTATGCGTTATTTTAAATTACAAAAACTTGAATTTAAACAATTAATTGATGACATGACTATTAATCTTTGATCATCTTGAAATTTTGTATGCATAAAAAATATTTGAAACTAATGTAATTTAATGATAGATTTGTCAAAATTCACATCGAATTAAGAAATATAGTGTTGGGTTCAAGTTACACTTAATGTAACTCTAAAAAATGTTACACCAACCAATAACTTATGGTTGGATTCAAATTTTGAAAATCCAACCGTTGGATCACATTTTCTATATGTTCTTAACATGTTTGCCAATTTTCATGCCAATCGGGTGTATTTTGCCATTTGATCTTTAAATTCATCTTTTATGCGTTATTTTAAATTACAAAAACTTGAAGTTAAACAATTGATTGATGACATGACTATTAATTTTTGATCACCTTGAAATTTTGTATGCTTGAAAAATATATGAAGATAATGTAATCTAACGGTAGATTTGTCAAAATTCACATCGGATTAAGAAATATAGCGTTGGGTTCAAGTTATACTTGATGTAACTCTATAAAATGTTATACCAACCAATAACTTCTTGTTTAATTCATATTTTGAAAATCCAACCGTTGGATCACATTTTCTATTTGTTCTTAACATGCATGCCAATTTTCATGCTAATCGGGTGTAATTTACCATATTGTCTTTAAACTTATCTTTTATGCGTTATTTTAAATTATAAAAACTTGAATTTAAACAATTGATTGGTGACAAGACTATTAATCTTTAATCACCTTGAAATTTTGTATGCATGAAAAATATATGAAGATAATGTAATCTAACGGTAGATTTGTCAAAATTCACATTGAATTAAGAAATATAGCGTTGGGTTCAAGTTACACTTGATGTATCTCTAAAAAATGTTACACCAACCAATAACTTATTGTTGAATTCAAATTTTGAAAATCCAACCGTTGGATCACATTTTCTATATGTTATTAACATGCATGCCAATTTTTATGCCAATCGGGTGTAATTTACTATTTGATCTTTAAGTAGGAAGGCAAAAAAAATAGATGGAAATTTAAAGGTCTATTGCGGCGGTCCAACCCGCCGCAAAAAGGGGTACATATTGCGGCGGGTCGTTGACCCGCCGCTATATCTAAGTTTAGCGCCTCTAAAACAGGTCTATTGCGGCGGGTCATTGGCCCGCCGCTATAGTGCGCCGCAAATACTAGAGCTATTGCGGCGGGCATATAGAACGCCGCAATAGATCTCATGTATAGCGGCGGGCCAAAAAAGCGCCGCAATAGGCGACCTATAGCGGCGGTTTTTGCACCCGCCGCAATAGGTCCGCCGCAATAGTTCAGTTTTCTTGTAGTGTATTTTTGTGATAAAGTTGGCATCCATCCTTGCTGAAACATGCACACATGTATTGCCTAGTAGAGTAGCTAATTATTTTTGTTAGAGATTTTTTTCAAATGAATCCTTAGTGAATTTTTTTAAAGCCAAAATTCCCTTTTACAACTTGTAGGAAAGAATTCTTAGTAACTTAACAAAGTTCAAGTACAACTTATGTGAATTCCGATATTGTTGACTCTTATGTTCTTTGTACAGGTTTGCAAAACCTTTGAAAGGCATTAAAAAATAAGAAATATTATATTCTTTCTCAATTGAAGTTAGTTGGGATATAAATAATTTTAAAAAAAATCATGAAAAAAGAAGAAGAAAATGAAAATCAATTTTAAGCATAGACTTTTAGTAATAATATTTATATGGGGATATCTGGCATGGATTTGAACTCATCCTTTCACCAATCATCAAAGATATGAATGATTAGAATCTTACAGTTCTCCTTTATTGGAACAATGGTAGTTTGATTTATTTATTTATTTATTTCTGAGAAAGGTAGTTTGATGTTCATACTATAGCTTTTACATATTATTAAATGTAATTTATTGGATCCCAATAGAAGACAACGATAATTTCCCTACCATCATTCATACATAAATAGTTTAAATTATGATGTTTAAACACATATCATGTATATCAAAAGAAAGAATTGCTTACTCATATATGTCTTAACAATGGTTGATGTGATAATTATAATAAGCTGCACAAAATTATCAAAACATATTTCTTCATTAATTGCCTTTGCAAATTTATCCCAAAATGTGATTCTAATTTTTTCCCTCTTGCATACACATTTTTGTTAGATAATTAAAAATTTATCTCTTGACAAAATGTACAAATCTAAGTAATATATTCATTAATATCTACCTAACATGTTATCTTGAAGTTCAATTAGCCTTTTGTTCAATTTTTTCCACGCACATCTATCTTTTCCATGGGAGAAATTCCTACGATTTCTCCTATTACATCTACAAACAATAAAGTGCTTAATCAAAATCATGAGTTATGAAGATAATAGTATATAACTATATTTTAAGTATAAATGTATAATCAAAATTACCTATTAGTGTTGTGTTTTTGTTAGCAAGATACTTCAGCTCATCAAATGGAACCAATTCAAATTTTTGTTTTGCAATAAGTTCATCATTTGTTTCTAACAACTTCACAGATGTTGTTGCATAAAATCTTATCATGTACTTGTGATTCACAATCCTATAAGCATCCTTGTTTTCGACAACTCCAAAATATTTTATTCGATAAATTTTACCTTTTTGTATATCTCTAAAATGATTAACAAATGATTTTCTAATACTTGCATGAATAAGATTATCCTGAAAAAATGAGAATAAGCTTATCAAGAAAATATAATTCAATTGCATTTGAAGAGCTAAAAGTAATTTTATTATTTTATTTCAAAACTTACCTTCTCATCAAGCAGCACCAAATCAACACTCATAAGTTCATTATTTGTTTTAATATTAAGAACTTCCCACATTCTTGTGACTCTAACTCTAATATTCCAATTGTCTTTTTCAGTGTTGATTTCATCCAAGAGATCATATCTTTTATTTTGTCTTTCCATTCTAATAAAATAATATAAAAAAATAATTAGCATTTACCTAAAAACAAAAGAAATTTTGATAGAGAAAAATGAAAAGTAAAATTTTTGAAAAATTAAAAAATTTTACACCATTCAACAATCAAAAGCATAATAACATATTAATAAGATGCACAACAATTGCAAAGAGTATAATATATTTAAAAAATAATAATATTTACAGTATTTATTAAGCCTCAAAAATACATAATAAACCAAGTAAGCCTCGGAAATAATAACATAGTTAACCGAGTATTTAGTTATTTACCAAAACAAAAAATATTTTAAAAAAACATAGTTAACTGAGTAAGCCTCAGAAACACATAATTAACTGACCTACATATGTAGTACATAAATTAATATTTTCAAACATCAATCACAGATTCACAGACTAAGAGTTACCGTAAAACTAAAAAATGAATTTCTTAGTTAATTAGACATGAAAGCTCAATTTCTTATATAATTTCTAAACAATCAAACTAACATTAAAAAAAAAAAAATCAATTGACAATATCTAACAATTCTCTAAATTGGATTAAACTTAAGGAAATCAACCTAAACAAATACACAAAATATATTCAATTTGATGGAAAAAAAAAAGTAGAGTAAACAAATATGTACTTGTAAGATTGTAGGTAGAAAAAGAGAATAATAGAGATTATAGGTAGAAGAAGAGAATAACAGCGCAAAATAACCGTATGATTGATGGGTATTAATTATGAATTATTTGATATATACATACACACACTCCACATTGAAGAATTTTATATGAACAAAAAGTTTAAAGCTAATTAAAGTCAAAAGTCTAAAGAATTTTATATACACACATGACCTAACTATTGCTGGGTCTTTATTAACCCTTTAGTATTCTTCTTCTATTTATTTATTATTTATTATTATTATTTAAAAACTTAGTTAAGAACCGTGATCTCCATATAAATAGAAAATAAAGATGTGGACCGATAATATTCCAATCTGGGTGCCAAGGTAACAAACGGCTTTTAATTGTTATGATTTTTGTTTTTATCCACTTAGAAATACAGCAAGTGTAATTTAGCTTGAATCAAATTAAGATTTTTATTCACTTAGAAATTATAGTTGAAAAAAAATTCTATCCACTTAGAAATTATAATTGAAGAAAACTTATATATATTATTTCTTAAAATCTAAAAATCTAAGAAATATTTTGCAATTTGGTGCTGCCTCTTGGCGCAACCATGGCATCTAAGCCCAACTTTTATTATATATAATATAATATGATATGTTCTATTCATTCTAACCCAATACAAGAGGCCCAATACATGTCCTATTAAAAAAAAAAAAAAAAAAACTAATACAAGTACTTATGCCCATGACGCCAAGAGCTGGGAAATTAATCCAAAAATTTTTTCTTTAAAGAAAATCAGAATCTACAAATAATTAAATTAACGTTTTTTTTTTTTTTGCTGAATAATTAAATTAACTTATTATCATTGTTTCTTTACCTTAAAAGATCAAACGTGCCACGGGCCCAATGTTTCAGTCCATGCATGGATGACATACAATACATGTTAACCTTCACCACCAAGAAAATCTATAAGCATGGAAATCATAGCATAATAAAGTCACTGATTTCTTCTTCTTCTTTTTTTTTTTGATTGAAATGTCATTGATTTATAGTGCTACTAATCTTATGGTTTTGTAGTCCACAATAGTTATTTAATTTTGCTTTAATAAATATATATAGAGATTAGTCAAGACACTCTTTTTAATCTAATCATTCACAAACACAATATGATATATTAATTCTTAAAAAAAAAAAAATTGATCAAACAGAAGTTGGATATCTCAGCGACCAAGAAAAAAGAAAAAGAAAAGAAGAGTTAATTATCACATCGATCCAATGTCTCAAAGTAGACCTTACATGAAAAAATCTCAGAAATGGAAATTTATTGTATAAGAACTTGTATTAGACATCTGGTTTGCTAGTCATTATTTACTTTCCTACGCAAAAAAAGTACCATGGAGAAGATTTTCAATTAGAATTGAAAAGGAAAGCCTCACTATCAATCTTCAAGCAGCAAATTGAGATTGCATACGTCATCTCCATTTCCATGATGTTCCAGGGTTACGATGAACCAAAGTCTCCACCTTTACATTTAAAAGCACAGCCTAATTAACCATGACTCCTATCAGCTTCCTCAACAGCATTTAGGACCCAATTGTCAATGCTATGGTTCAAACAACACCAAAAGGAGATTGCATTGCACGTAGATAACAATATAAGAAGATAAAGATGATGGTTTTCAAGTTGAATTCAAATAAGCTTCTGTAGTAGATCTACAGTAGATTAGGATGAGAATTTCTGCAATAAATTAGGATTAGGATTAATATTTGTATTTCAATTCAAATAGAGTTGGGTCCCATGTTTTAGGAATTTGTGGTGATGAGGATTATCTCCTCAGTAGTATTTATGTATGTAGGAATTATGAATGAAGGAAGCAATAAATTAGGATTAGGATTAATATTTGTATTTCAATTCAAATAGAGTTGGGTCCTATGTTTTAGGAATTTGTGGTGATGAGGATTATCTCCTCACTAGTATTTATGTACGTAGGAATTATGAATGAAGGAAGCAAAAATTAAACCAAAAAATCTATTATCCCTCTCAAGTTCAGGAGGCTAGTCACCTCGAATCGACTAAGTTATCTTTTTGATTTTCCAGTTCACAACATTTGGTATCAGAGCCACATGACGAACAACCCCAATCCACCACCCACACATTCCACAATCGATGACGACCGCATATCAGCCTTGGAAGTTAGTAATCACTCTATTCGGGGGTAGGTTGAAGCCTAAAGGGAAGAGTTTGTTAAAGAGTTTACTAATATAAAGAAAACCATGGAGGCTCTCTCTAATGCTATTGCTCAAATGGGATGAAGAATTGAAGGAATGGACATCCAAAATAATACTACTCCTCACAACAACCGTCATGAAGAAGGTTCAACCAACCAGAATCATAATCCTAAAGGAAGTTCACCCAATCGTAACAGCAGCTCAGAGGGAACTCAAGGAGGAACAATTGGGGGTGTACAAACCCAAATTTCCCGAGTAGACTTTCCTCAATTCAATGGTGAAGATCCCACCGGGTGGATTTACAAGGTAGAAAATTTTTTAAAGTACCAGAAAATTGCAGATGAGGAAAAGATGACGCTCGCTTCCTTCCACCTATAGGTTGTCGCTCTCCAATGGTACCAGTGGTTTGAGAAAACACAAACGAATGTTTCATGGGAAGAATTTACACATGACTTGTGTGTTCGTTTTGGACCCTCTGATTATGAGGACTTTGACGAGGCTTTAGCCAAACTTTGCCAAACAGGAACAGTTAGAGAATATCAAGCCCAATTTGAGCGAATAGTATCTCGAGTGCAAGAATGGCCGGAGAAAGCTTTGATAGGGAGTTACATAGGAGGATTAAAGGATGAAATACGATCAGAGGTGTAGTTGTTTTGTCCTACAACACTTGTTCATGCTACCAACCTAGCTCGATTACAAGAGGAGAAACTCCAACGCACTGGTAAACCGCCACCCAAAACCAGTCTCATTCCTTTACCCCAACCAAGATCCGGTCCAAATCCAACAAGTAACTCACAAATATTACCTTCAGTAACATTCAAAAAATTATCATGGTTCGAGATGCAAGGCAAACGTAAGAAGGGACTTTGCTATAACTGCGATGAAAAATTCGGACTTGGACACCATTGTAAGACCACGCAACAAGTCTTCCTACTTAATACTCTTGATGAAGCAGAAGCATATGGAGGAAAAACACTATTCCCTCACTAGAATATTGAGGACAAGATTCGCCTTCAAGGGGAAGGGAATGCTATGGTTCAAACAACACCAAAAGGAGATTGCATTGCACGTGGATAACAATATAAGGAGATAAGGATGATGGTTTTCAAGTTGAATTCAAATAAACTTATGCAGTAGATTTGCAGTAGATTAGGATGAGAATTTCTGCAATAAATTAGGATTAGGATTAGGATTAATATTTGCACTTCAATTCAAATAGGAGTTGGGTCCTATGCTTTAGGAATTTGTGGTGATGAGGATTATCTCCTCACTAGTATTTATGTACATAGGAATTATGAATGAATGAAGCAGAAATTAAACCAAAAACTCTATTATCCCTCTAAAGTTCAGGAGGCTAGTCACCTCGAATCGACTAAGTTATCTTTTTGATTTTCCAGTTCACGATAGTCAACAACTACATGTGAATGATTTAAGCTTGCGTTAACAAAAGTCTGGTCCTTAGTGCCCTAATCGATAAAAGGGTGCAAGAATTGTAATTAATAAAGCTTCTCCTTGAAGAAAACTAAAGCAACAATGTTACTGTACGAAAAGCTTGCCTGGTTGCTAGGGTTTGTGACATAGAAGCTAACGTTGCAATTGGTGGTATATTGAGATGCCAAGATGTTGAAGGGTGAGAGAAATACATAATCAACTTAGATTTCTAGTAATGGAGAATCATCAACCATAGATGGATACATAAGAATGCAAATAGAGGTCATGAAGAGCCCAAAGCCAATGGACAATAGAAGATGATAATTAACCCAACCATTTTCTTCAGTTTGAGGGTTGTTGGATTTGGTAGCATTGGATATGGTGGTCTCTCTCTTCATATCTTGCATTGGTTGTGAGGGTAGATCAGCCAGTTGGAGCTCATGATCACTGTAATTATGCTTCAGATTATGGTGTTTCAAAATTTTATTTTTATCTTCCAAATTCACCACGTAAAAACCCTTATCTTCCTCCATTTCTGATCAACAAAAAGAATCGATATTATCTCTCTCTTTTTTCTTGGAATCTCAGACTCTCAATCTTGTTTGCTTGGTCTACTAGAAGATAGGTTGAGAATTAGGATATTCTAAAAATTTGAGAGTAATTCAATGTTGGGCTTTGTGGAGCCTAATTTTGTTTGATTCAGTTCGACGACCTGACCCAACCCGAATAATGTTGCATGGTTTTTAATGGGAGATTTTCTGAGGTTTAGTCCATGGATCGGCCTAAGCCGAAGCTGGTTGCCCCCGAGAAATTTTTTTTTGGCCCGTTTTGTGTAGAAAACGCAATTTAGTGATTAGGGTTTGTGGTTGCCGTGTTTTTGAGAGAGAAGAAAAACTGTAGCCGCAATTTTATATTTTTCTCTGATAATAGTGAAATTCCTGCAACTTCGTGGACGTAGGCAAATTGCCGAACTACGTAAATATTATCTTGTGCATGTGATTGTTTTTCTTTAGTGTGTATTTTCTCTATTTTTTTGTTTCTCACAGGTTGGGAATTCGGGTTAATTCCCTACATTCAACATACTCTTCTTAAAACTCTAATCACTTGGGTCTTGATAAGAAGTGTATTAAGGGAACCAATTAAAAAATAATAAACATTCAATTATAAATTATAATACCTACTTGTCAATAATTTATTATTTTGTAATTTTGTATATTTAAATTTTTGGACCTTTATATGTTTACATTATACTTGCAATGTAAATTTACATGATAGACAAAAAAAGTGTCAAACATTTACCACTTTTTACAAATATGTACAATATTTTTCTTTTTTGTATGTTTATAATGTAAGTTCATATATATTACAATTTACAAGTACAGTGTAAACATAGAATTTTCCTAAATTAATTGTGGTTTATGTGTGAGTATTTGTTTTCATATAGAGAGAAAAAGGCTTTACTTAATGGAGGATTAAATACAACTTAACTAGTATCCTTAGGACATTGATTAACAAAAGTCTTATTAGTGATATAAAAAATTCTTTAATTATGAACCATTAGTCAATTTTTTTAGAAACAACTTATTAGACTTTGAAGAACCTAATTGTACAGCTTTTTTTTTTTTTTTTTTTTTGGTTGATAAAGCTTTGATAGTCATTTGTTCATTTCTAATATCAGCATTTACGATGAGTGTAAAAATGACTATCAAAAAACAAAATGTTTATCCAAGAATTTTAGAATATATCTTAGATTTGGGATTTACAACCAACTGAAAGATTTCCTAGAAAACATAGGGGACAGTTTGCAGCTAAAGCTTAATACAAAGTCAATTCTATCTCAACAAAAAGGAGGAAAAAAAATACAGTCAAATAAAAAATTTCATCACCTAGAGCTTCTTTGCCCAATTACCATCCTTTGCGATGTTGAGTTTTAGTCAATGAGCGTTATGATGATCAGATAGCAACTCCCAAATGAGGAAACCTGACGGAATGTTCCCCGATTCTCTCGGTTCATCAAGTTCTATGCTGAGTCTGCTGACCCATGTTTTTTTCTTTATTTTTTCCCCTCACTTTCGTTCATGAGTGTTGCTAACCCATGTTTTATCCAAAAATAACTTAAGCAAATTTTATATCTAATTCCCACAATTTATTTTTGCTTTGTTCAATATAATATTCAATGTATGCATTGTTTTTTGGGGGATCACTGATTTTGATAAATATTAAAATTCAGAATCACAAGTTACAACTCATGAAAATAACTAAATATAAGATAGTTTTCTTATAAATTTATGGGATAATTACACTTTACCCACCTGTGGTTTGCCTCTAATTTGATTTACCTACCCGTGGTTTCAATTTTGACACTTTACCCACATGTGATTCTCTCTGTTAAGGCTCTGTTACCCACCTCCGTTAAAAAGAAGGTTAAATATGTATTTTTACATCATTTTTATGTCTCTCTCCTCCCAAAACATAAAACACTTAAAAATTCAAGAGAAAACAAGATCAAAATGTGCTATTGGTAAAAAAATATTATGCAATTTCTTAGAACTTCAACTTGTATTTGAACTTATCATCTTAACCACAAATAAACTAAATTATACATCTGAAAGCATGATAAAGCCGTATGAGAAAAATTAGATAAAAATTAAAACTCATAATCTAACTCAACAACGTTCAAATAAATCAAATCAAATCTCCTACCCCTCATGTCCAAAAACTAGTAACCCAGAAAAGTGGAAAACCTAGAAAAGTTCAAACAACAAAAATTGAAACTCCTGATGTCCAAAAACTAGAAACCCATAAGAGTTTAAACAACAAGAATTGAAACTCTTCATGTCCAAAAACTGGAAACCCAGAAAAGTTGAAAACCCAGATCTAAATCTAAAGATCTAAAACTTAACTGGGTAAGTTTATCTCAAAAAAAAAAAAGATGGGTAAGTTGTAATTTAGTCTAAAGATCTAAATCTTTTAGTGAGGCCCCCTTAATAAGTAATATACATGAATTCTTGAATACTTGTAGAGAAAAAACTCATCATCAACTTGCCAGGCAGCTGAATATTTAAATGACAAGCGGAGCATCTACCTGATTGATCCGACACTCAAGTCCTTTAGAAATAATAAGCTTTTCTGACCGGTTATCAAAAAAAAAAGAAAAAAGAAATAATGAGCTTGATGTCATCTGTGAAGTTATCCAAGAATGCGTCCGACCAGATCCAAGGCAGAGACTAACAATGAGGGACGTTGTTTCTATCTGAGTTCCTCCATCGCTGTTCGATCTGACCAAGGAGAATGCACCGCCGTTCGATCTGGCCTCCATCCCTTTCGAATCCAAGCCATCGCCGTTCGATCTGACCTCCATTGCCGTCTCCATCGTTGTTCGATCTTACCTCCACCCCTTTCGAATCCAAGCCATCGCCGTTCGATCTGACCTCCATCGCCCTTCGATCTGACCTCCATCGCCGTTCGATCTGACCTCCATCGCTGTTCGATCAAGGAGAATGCGCCGCCGTTTGATCTGTTTCAGCAAATCAAGTAATTTTTATTCTACTGTTCACGATGTTGTGATATTTTCTGGTGGGTTTGTTGTTTGGCTTTGAAACCTTCCTCTCTCATATCTCTATTCCCTTGGTCAAGCTTTGCCGATCCTCCCCTTAGGTGCTGCCAATGTATATACAATGGCTTTGTGTGAGTGAGATCTTGGATGTTGAAAATCAAAACTTTAGAAATTAAGTGCTGGAAATTGTTGATCCTCCCTGTTGTCATGTTGTAAATTGTGTTATGCTTTGATTTTAATAAATTTCTTAGTTCAGGCACAAAAAAATAAGTATAAGGAAGAAGACGAAGAACTCTCTCTCATGGTTTTGCTTCATTTGATTTATATTAATTTTCTGGGTGTATCTTCTTCATGATTGTGCATGTTCTTCATGTTTGTGAATGATGAGGAACCAATATCATATTTTAATCTTGTTTTTCTCTTTTTTTTTTTTTTTTTTTTTTTTTTTTTTTTTTTTTTGGGAGGAGAGAGACATAAAATGGGTGTAAAAAGACTTATTTACCCCTCTTTTTTAACAGAGGTGGGTTACGGATTATTAACGGAGGGAATCACAAGTGGGTAAAGTGTCAAAATTGAAATCACGGGTAGGCAAATCAAATTAGAGGCAAATCACAAGTGGGTAAAGTGTAATTATCCCTAAATTTATATATTTAGAGAGACAAATGAGACTACTGAATGTAATTACCTACCTCATTGTTAACTCATTAACTTGATATAAAAAAAAGTCTATATATTGTCCGTTGTTAACTGTACAATTGCATGGAATATTATATGGATTAAAAAGGTAACTAGCTAGAGTCTCTCTACGTACGTCCAGCAAAAGACGAATTAAATCCCTTTCCACCGTCCCTTTTTTTTCCTTAATTTTTTTTTTTTTTTTTTTTAAAGGGAAAGTCTTAATCTGAAGATGCCTTTTTTTGGCGAGATGGGGTTTGATTTTTCTTCAGTTCTAAGAGGAGAATGAGATTTTAATTTTGGTTTGTTGGTTCTTTAGTCTGATGTGGGGAATGATTACGGGTAGAACTAGGAATTTTGGTTTGGGAGTTGAGGTAAACTATCATGTTAATCAGCAATTTAAGAAAAATTCAAAGTATATATAAGTAGATTATTGTTAAAAAATTTTAATTAGTGTAATTTTATTTAGCATTGAAATTACTAACATAACTGAACATCTTAAGGTCATTTCCCTCCTAAGTTTCTCATATTCTTTATATTTATATATATATATATATATATAGAGAGAGAGAGAGAGAGAGAGAGAGAGAGAGAGAGAGAGAGAGAATAGGGGAGGTGGGGTGGAGTTCAAAACGCAGACATGGGATGCTATAATGGATGTCATTACAACAAGGTTATCACTTGAAGACTACATCTACAAGAAAATATAATATTAATAAAAATTAAATATAACAAAATCATTGATTCATTATAAGCAACTATAAAATAAATAGAATTTAAATTCCATCAAATAAGACTAATACAGTCAAAAATAAATTCAAAATAAATTCTATATCTCTCAACTAAGTAGAAATTAAACTAACAAAGAAAAATCATGACAAATAAATAAAAATTTAAGTAAAGTAGAAATGAAGAAGGGAATGAAAATTTTTGTACTACTCAAGATTCACTTAGCTTCAAGTAAGAAAACTCTTTGTTGAGAAAGATGGTGGAGTTCATGATAACGTGATTATGTGAAAGCATAGTAAGGAAGAGGTAATGCAGAGACGAACCTAGCTAGCCTTGGGCTGGCGTTGCGCCCCCCCAAAAAAAAGAAAATTGGAAAAAAAATTCACAGTATGTGTGTACACAAAGAAAATTTTCAATTTGCCCCAAAATATGCAATCTTGGCCCCATCCCTCCAAAAAATTATAAATTGGCCCATGAAATCCAAAAGTATATGTTCTATTCTATCTTTTTTGCCTAGTTGCTGAAGAATAATTACAATAACTTTTGGATAATAAAATAATAATAATAATAATAATAAAGCACAAATCTGATCCAAAGAAACCCAGTTGTCCAAAAAATAATATGAATTACATGTAGACAAAGAAACCCAACTGTCCCAAGAATAACATGAATTACCTGTAAACAAACTAATATTAATAACAAAAAGTAAAGCACAAATTTGGCATTATCAAATGTATGATTTTTAGTTCATATGGTGTGAACTGTGAAACGCTTAATGTTGTTTTTTTTAAGTTACTTTTTAAAAAGTTTTTAGTTGTGTTTGTTGTAATAATAATGTTTATTTTTAAAAAATTATATAATGAGTTTGCTGTAATAAATTGTTTGATAGTGTTACTTTTTAAAAAATGAGAGAAATTTGTCAATCTTATGTCAAAATATTATTTAAATGGTTAGGTAGATGTAGGATAAATTCCTTATAATTAATTATTGTTGCCTTTTTTTAAGATCATGGAAAAATAATGTTCAATTTTGATTTTTTTTATTAAGAAAAATTCAAAATAATTTAGAAGCTCATATTGAAAATGCAGTATTGTCAACATCTAGTTTGATGTCCCAATTTCTAAAATCCATCAAATAAATTTTTGAAAAATCACCATATATAAAATTGGTAATAGTTCATTATTGAATAATCTAGAATTACCACGAATATATTAATTAACACAATGCAATTGAACAAGCTTATGTTAAGTTTGGTCTATACTAATTTTTTTTTTAATACTTTGGCCCCCCTCATTTCCAAATCCTAGTTCCGTCCTTGCGGTAATGGAGAGAGAGAGAGAGAGAGAGAGAGAGAGAGAGAGAGAGAGAGAGAGAGAGAGAGAGAGTCTATTGGGTGGTTGGAATGTGGAAGAATATTGTAAGAGTTTTGGGAAAAAATGATGATAAAGACATTCTAAATTTTAGAGTATAATGCTTATAAATTGATGTATCACCAATCATAATAAAGTAATTCAAATTTCATCAATTAAATTGTAAAAATCCACAAATTACTTTTATGGACACATTAATTTGTAAACATTTTATAATAAATTTTGTAGTTACTTTAGTAGGAAAAGTTGAATTTAGATTCTAAAGAACTGCGATAATAAAAGTTAGTATAAAAGACTAAAAGTTAAGGGTAAAAGTTAGAAACTGATTTGTTGCGAAGAGAATGGAAAAGACTAGTGAAAGGAATTGGAATTTGGGGAAGAGGCCCGGAAAGGGGGGGAGCATCACTTTAAAAAACAGAGTTGGGAACTTGGGATCTTAGTTTTACCCATTATTAGAGGATTATATAATTTTTGGGAGGATCATGGCCCCATGTTCAATTTATTTCTGCCTATGGGAATGATTGTGTGGGACTTCAATTCTTTAATTTGTGAAAGTTGATGTAGTATGCTGGTATTGGACTATTGAAGTGTGTAAACCATGAGTTTTGCACCATAATTTATTGTTTTTGGAGTGAATAAAAGAGAAAATTATTAAGTATTTTCATAATACAGTGACACAATATTCTTTGCTCTCACATTCATTATAGATTATACTATAATTCTAATTAGTAAAATCTACCCAAAAATGTTTTAAAAAAAATCGTGCTACAAAAACATCTAATAATTACTCGAAGAAAAGAAGTGGCGGAGAAAATTCTGCATTGAATTGTGGAAGCATTATTGGCTTCATTTCTCTCACCACCCATCACCTGTATACATCATTTTCCATAAAATTTCGACGTCATTTCAACCACACAATATTGAAGGCAGAAAAAGGAAAAGAAAGTGCGACAAAAAGCGAAAGAATAAGGAATGGTATCTTTAATTTGTAGTATTTACGCGTGAAGTTATAAACCGTACACAGTGACAGCGGAAATTGAAAAGGTAATCTCTATCTAGGCACACCCCAAAATGTGAACAACAAATGAATGAATTCACATTCAAAAAATAAGAGAAAAAAAGCAACTTGCAAATTGCAACTCACCTAATTTAACTAATTAAATGAACCAATAACCTTTGTGTTGACCGTGCAAGAAAACTAATGAATGACTCCCCTATGTTTAGTCAGAAAGTACTAAGCAATCCTCTCTTCTGTCTATGAGCTTACCAACCAACTTAGAAGACGAGAATGTAACCCTCAGATTCTTGCAATAAACGAGCATTGATCTTTCGATTCTAGGCCAATTTCCATAAGTAAATGTTGTTGAAACAGGCATCCTCACGTCAAAACAAATCACACCCCCGCTTAAGTTCTGACCCAAGTTCTCCAAGTCATTTTTCCTCACATAACGACTCAAATTCGGGTCCAACTCGGCCTTAACACTAGTTTGATTCGACTTCTCCAGAAACAGATGCCGAGATGCCCCTGAGTTCTGAGAAAGACGGGTTCTCCTATAATTCACACGGATATCGAAAATTTCGACATTAAAGTCTACTTTCTTGTTGGGGTTTCTCACAGTGAATTGGATATCATATTTCCCCCTTATTTGTGAGCCGGAAACAGTGAAATTAGAGACCGTGAAAGAGTCGACTTCGAAGTCCGGAGATAGTGGTTTAAGAATAAGCCATGCAATGTAGATCACAAGGGTAATTATGACGAAAAAAGAGAGCAGCACAAAGATCAAACGGCGAAGGAAGTTGTAATGAGCAGAATCCTCGGTGGTTGAGGGCTGAGTTGAATAGCTGTTGGGGGACACCATAGAGAATGTTGGTTATTGTGTTATAGCTTATACAGTACTAACAGCTAAAGCTGCTGATGTTGTCTCTCTCTCTCTCTCTCTCTCTGTGACAGATAATTCAGTTATGGAAATCAATGAAAAGGGAACGATAGCTAAAGCTTTTTATATGCAATGTAACGCGTAAAGTGTTTTTCGTATTTTTGCTATCACTATTAGTTTACGCGTACCGCTTCTTCTAAATGGGAAGCTCTAAGCCAATAGTTACATTACAAACATACTTCCTATGAGCTTCCTATGAGCTTCCTATGACTCTATGAGTAACTTCCCGTGAGATTCCATTTTTTTTTTTTTGATATCGATTCCTTTTATAGTTAAAAACAGAAACCTTCCAATGTGAAATAGCAGTGTGCGCTTCACTCATCCCCGCGTTACAGCGTAGGCAGTGTTTTGTAATAACCAGCGGCCAAGAGTGACTAATCAAAAAGCTGATAATAAATTAATAATAATGCACCTTAAAGTGCGCATAAAAATGACATACACGAGAGTTTAAAAGGATTTCGACAATGACATACACTCAAAACTAAAAAAGGGAATCCATCCACTTTAGTGTATGATCTGATTATAGTTGAACAAAGCTACATACAAACGTGTTTGATTTGAATTGAGACTTAAATCAATTGTAGTAATAATGGGGGCGAAAGCAACATCGCAGAAGCAAAAACTAATTGACTTGTAAATGGCACCCAAATTTCGTAGTAGATGACCCTGGTTGACTCGCCAAAGTCTTCGCCATCAATTTCTTGCACAGGCACATTTTAGACAATTAATTCCTAAATCAGCAGCAGTACAATACATACTGATCTGAGCTTGGAATCATACTTAAATTAGATAAAGTACGAGATCAAAATTTTGTTCTTCATTTATGTATACAAGATTGTTTTGTTTTGCATGTCATAATTCACAGCCAAAGTCCAAGTTTTTATGATCAAACCATGCAAGTCAGCCTGCTCAGCTGCTCTACCATACTTATCATTGAAATCTCAGACAAACATTCCATTATATAACACACATCCTGGCTGAACTGGGCAATTAAGGAACGATGACTTTCTGTTTCCTCACTCCAGCAGGAAAAGAGGAGTAATCAAGACAAAGTCAAAAGGGACAGATGGCTTCTTAATAGTATATGATTAAACTCATCAATATCTATACATAAATGACCGTGAACCTGGCCAATATGGATGGTAAATGCACCAGCAACAGATTATTTAGAGTAATATAGCTAAAATCTGAATTTGATGTGCTATATACAGATGAAGCAACAAATGCAAAATCCGGGAAAACATTTGTTGAGTTGAAAAAGATGGGACAATTGAATGCTAGAAAGAGCATCCAACAAAGGTCCCAAGGAGTTCATATTCACAATCAAACCTACATAAAGGGTAAATAATCTTATATTCAGATCATGAATTTGTTTACAGAATTAAGTTAGTGTCATATACTCATGATTCTCATTCAAAAAAAGGAAAAAAAAAAAAAAGAAGAAGAAAACTCCTTTATTCTCTTCCAACTTTGACATATCCCTTAAGAGATAGAGAAAATTGAAATATATCCAGGATGCCTCTTTTTGAAATCCGTTTCTAAGCAATTACCTTGTTGCTCATAAATGTTCCAGGGTCAATGGCCTTTTATACAAGTATGAAGTATCATAGGGATTTGCACTAAAATTAGTAAAGAAAACCTGAAAATTTGAGAAGCAAATATAATCAGCATGCAAAATCCCAATTGCAGCTCTTAAGAAATCTCCAATCCTCACTTGAAAATAACTAAACACTCTAATTTCATTTCACCAAACTTCCCCTCCTCCTTAAAGAGATTTTATACACAAAACAACTAGAAGGGAAAGATAATTTTTAAATAATATATACACATTCAAATGTTAGATCATTTGGAATTAGGGCTAAAAATGAGCCAAATATTAAAAGTTCAAAATTGGTTCATTTAATTTTATCAAGCTTATTACCAAGTTAGATTACAGGTTCGTTTAAATACCGCTTATTTTGCTGAAAACTGAAAACACTGTAACAAAATAATTTTTAAATGTGTGAATAGTGTTATGAGACCTATTTTTAAAGAAACTTTTGGTGAAATAAGAGGTTTGTGGGTCTTGTGAACAGTGCACGAGACCCATTGGAAAGCACTGAAACGCACTTCTCAATGAAAAAAAAAAAAGGGCGTGAAATGCCAGACGTGAAACACAGATGTGTATCCAAACGGATACTACAAGTTAGATTGCATGTTTAAATTTGGTTTAATCTTATTCATGAACTACTAGATTAACTTATTCTTTTCCTAAATATATTAAACAACACAACTAAAATTTTTTACTCCTTCACAAATCTATGTTAAAAATTAATAACTAAATTATCATTGAAATTATACTGTTTAAGTTAATTAAATTAAATGATTTTCATTTATGAACTAATAAAAACTAGATCCATCAACCTTGTATTTTAAAAATTATAAATAATTTTTTCAATGAAATGAACTATTTACGTTATCAATGAATTAGAAATGACAATTTTATATATTGTGAATTTATTTACAAACTTGTACAATCAAATATTGTCTATATAAGTATATTTTTATACATATGTACATTTCAACACATCTATATTCAAATTGAGCCTCATACTTTCAAGTTTGTTCACGAATATATTATTATGTTTGAGTTTTAACTCATTTGATAGGAAAGCTTAAACTTGAGCTTAACTTGTCTGCTAAATAAACGAGCATAAACAAGCTTTTTTCTCGAGCCGAACCTGAGCTTTTCATTTAGAGCCTGTTTGGAATTCACTCTCAGTTAGATTTTCAAAATTAAGTACCAAGAGCTCTAGTATACAAAAGTATTAGGGTAAATTTGGCTAAAACTGATTGTAGAATGAAGCTGACTTCAATCTTAACTAAAACATTAATTTCTGAATAATTTAAAACATCCATTTCCAAATTACACCTAAACATTTACTTTTTGGTTCTCCAATTTCTCCAAACATTGATCACTATGTTTTATCAACCACGACCATTGATTACAATGCCTTGAATTACAACTGATCAAAAAAAAAAAACAATGCCTTGAATTACATAGACCACAAGCTAAAGCATATATATGTATATTTGAATTGAAGACAATGTTATTAACTTGTATGGTCACTATGTACAACAGAAGAAGGCATTGAAAGAATTGGATAATAAGGAACCCCCCTCCCTAAAAAAAAATATAAAAAATAAAAGTCCTGCGTGTTCTCTTTAAATTCAAATCGAGCTTGAATGTGCAAAAAGCATAAAAAAATAGCTAAGAACTATGAGAGCAATTACATAAAGCATCATATCAGAGCAAGCTTACCACAGATTTGATACATCATGAACTCCGCCCACTGTCCTCAATCATCATTCCTTTAAGACTTTTTGCTAACCAAATAGCTGTTTCCCTTGGGGAGACCTTGTCTTTTCCAAAAGGCTTCAAAACAACTGCGAGCTCCTCCAATCTATTATGCTGCAGCAACTCTGCAGACAATTCCAGTAGCCCTTCAAGTGCATCTGCCCTTTGCCTGAAAGACTTAACATCCAAGATTTCCTTTGCCGGTGTTTCTTCTTCGGTCACAGGGGGGTTGGGCTTCGTTGGCTCTAGGGTATCAGATTTCAGAACAGAAGGAACAGCATCTCTCACATCCACTTCCTTGAGACCAGAGTTCTCAGAAACATTTGTATTCAAACTCAAGGCTTCAGTGCCACTTGATGATTTAAAAGTTGCAGAAGCAGTTGCGTTTCTCATCTCTATTTCATCCCTCACTACATTTATCAGCTTATTAACATCCATATTCTGAACCCCCATCTCTACCGTTTCCAGTACTGGCTGCTCACTTCCAACACGGAAACTACTATGCCGTATAACATGTATGACATCATCAAAAACTGGGGAAAGATGGGTGGCAGTTGGCTTTTCAATTGTTGGATTTTGCAAAATGGTTCCTTTATCCAGCTGCAAACTCTTTTGGCTTGATGAAGGAGGAGACACAACCGAAGGGGTAGTCTCTGCTACTGATGATAAAAGTTCCCTTACAGTGAACTTGTCATCACCAATGGATGTAGATGTAAGTTTTGACTGTATAACTGTATCATGCCCACTACTTGGCCTGCTTACAGGGGTATCATCTTTACAAACAAATCTTTCTTCAGAGCTCAGGATTGGGAGTTCTTGAACCACACTTGAACTCAATTTCTCGATAACAGGAGTGGTATTCTGAAGATCTATGATGTCCCCTGAGGTTTGGACCAAGCAAATTACAGATTTTTTATCATGTCCATGGTTTTCCCCAGCCATATTTTTAGACATCTCAGAATGCGCATGCAACTGGGAAGCAGGTGAGCAGCTGGCTGGATGTGATTCTATACATTCAGTATGAGTGATACTCTCACGATTAGGGAGTATCTGTTCTTTCATGTCAATCAAGGGAATTTCTGCATCATCACAAAGCTCAAATCCTTGAATTGACACTGAAGATGACAATGAATTGCTACTATCTGTTTGCATTCCTTTTGAACCTCTTTCTTGAGCCTTTAGTGGCTCCTGTATAATGTGCCTAGAAACATGTGTTGAACAACTTTTAGGTACTGCATGAGTCTTTTCAGCCTCATGGGGCATCTCACTTGGCCCTACCTTCACAGAACTGCTCACTGCATTTGGAACATCAAGCTCCACTTGCTTCATCCGTACTGGAAATGGCAATCGTCTGACCAAACTAGGGGGGGTTCTTTGCCTTGACTTAGTAGGAGGTCCATCTTCAACAACTTGTTTTACAGGACCAGATGGAGGAGTCAAGTCATGTCTGGGTTTTGTTTTAGGTGAGGAGTCAATAACAGGTAACTGCAGAGGTAAATCACAATCTATCTTTGATCAGTTCAAATCATGTACTGAAACCATAACAGAGAATATAAATCGCAGTTGTACCTGATGCTTTAAAGAATGTGATCCCTGAATCCGCTTTGCAAAATCAAAGGATGCCTTTGCTGGTGTATCTGCATTGGACTTGAAACCAGGAGCAACAGCACTAGGTTTGGGCACTTTAGGCAATGCTTCTGCGTTTGTTCTTTGGGTCAATGCAGCTACAGTCTTTGTTCGATTGCCCCTCATTGGAGAACTATTTTCTCTAACTTTCCCTTCTTTTAATGCCATCATTATATTCTTAATGGTTTTTGGATGCCTTGATTCAATATTGGATTGCTGTTCATGATGAGAGGGTTTCATCACCTCTTGCACATCATTTTTGACAGTGCATGTGTTAGGCCCATGTTCTTCTTCATTAAGCAGGAGCTTCTCAGAGACATCTTCATCATCAATCGAAGCCAAATCTGTGTCAGTGCCCTTATTATTGCAGTTAGAGACCATTTCCGGAATGTATTTTTCACTAGAAAGCAAACTATCTTTGTCACTGCTAGAACTAGCACTGTTTTGGCTTTCAGCCATATTTCTCCGAGAATTACGACCACCAGAGATAGGCTTCTCTGGGGAACATTCTGTCGGAGGGCTGAAAGATGGGCGATACTGATCAACATAGGGCTGCAAATATGGGTGCTTCAAAATCTCGGACGCCTGACCAAGGTACACACCCAAAATGTTTAGATGAAGTACTGCTAATGAAATAGTTTTATTTTGACACAGCAAATTTAGTATAGAAGCTTACATTTGGCCGATGCTCAGGGTTTTTCCTCAGCATGCCCTTGATAAGTGTTTTCCTGTTTGTGAAATTCAAAAGAAACTGTTTATAATGCTTTACAATGCCCAATATTTAATAGCATATGATGAAGTATGTGAAATTGAGTACATGACACAATAAGCGGAAATCAAGTCACCCAATTTAGTAAAGAACTTTAGTCAAATGTTGGTTAACCCCCCACCTCCTCTCTCTCTCTCTCTCTCTCTCTCTCTCACACACACACACGCACACACACGCACACAACCACACCCACACCCACACCCACACACCATAGATAGCCCTGACTCTTCTCTGTCTCTCATCAGAGAGCTTTTAGTTTTAACCACCAATGCCAGTGACTGCCACTCTCTCTTTGACCAGCATATATACTTGTTTGACACCAGCAATTTCTATGCCCATCTCTAACCCCTTAAAATGTTGGTCAATCCCCAAAATATGGATTTATTCAGCTTAACAGAAATGGGAGAGAAGGTTTGTAATAACAAATAAGCTTAATAGATTACAGTATATATTGTAAAAGGATAATGGAGGCAGAATCTAAGTTGTTTATATAATAAATGATTTGAACACTGCATAGATGGCCACACCCAATATTGAAGAAAATGGACGACCTCTTTTATGAACTCACCAACCAAATTTTTTTAAGTAATTGAGTTACGGGGCTCAAAACAAAATCCATTATATCATAATGAGATCACATAAGTTTTCAAAATCCATCTACCATAAAGGTGTATGAGAGGTGTTAGATGAGAACCTAGACATTTATATCTTAATAACACTTGCAATATAGAAATCTATATATATACACACACTCAATCTACCAGGTACCATCACCTCCTAAACTCCAGCACAGGGGCCTGAAGGCACAGTGAGGCAAAGCAAGAGCATAGTCACCATCTTATAAAAAGTGCAAATCTAACCTGCTATGAAAGACACCTAGGCTCCAGTGGTGGGGCCTGTACGTGCAGCCAGGCAAAGTAATTGCCTACTCACTGCACAGACCCAGAGTAACACATTGAATGCTCATGTAATTATGATGATGTTGCATACAATCAAAATTCAAGTGTAATAAGTTTAAAAACAGCAGACTGGAACTTACAAGGACGGGGAATAGCAGGACGGCAAAGGGCCAATAGAGGAACGATTTATCTTGCTAATTAATCCTGCCATATCCTGAAATCAGATGTATAACACCAACATCAAATATCTAATAACAATAATTAAAATGAAGTGAGTTAGTGAAAATAGGTAATCATAAACTAAAGATAATTATTTATAGAAGCCTTTCCAAAGAGTGAAAAGCATATAAGATCATATGTTACACCATTGAGCACTTCCAAAGTGATAAAATTTAATTAGATGAACTAAATGCAAAACAGTTCATAAACAAAAGCATTGTTTTTTTCTTTTCAGAACATAAAATATTCAGAATGCAAAGGCCAGTTTTCTTCTGACCAAATCCTTCTCCCCTAAACAAGGGTTGGAGGGTGAAGTTATGGAGCCCACCCCATACAGGTGGATGAGTTGTATTTTTTTATCAAAAAGAAATATGATACATACATTATATATACACATAATCATAATGTATGTATCTATTTGTGAAGAAAGCAAAGGCTGGGTAAAACATGGACAGACATGTTTAACATCTACAGTTAGTCAGAGTGAAGTCAGTAAATAGCAGTTCAGATGGTTTGCCAACTATATGATTCTGTGAAAAGCTCCCAAAAAAACATTTTAAGAAGGGGGTTGGGGGGTGGGGTTAATTGCTGGAAAAAGGTCTTTATTGTGATTCTGACTGTCAATTTCTCATTCTGGAGCACTTCTACAAACCATTTTCATGATATTCCATTGTATTGCTCATTCAAACACAATTTACCAATATACGAAACAAAACAAAGAGCATGACAAGGTTCAATTTACTTAAACAAAAGGAAATTGTAGTCAAACCGCAATTGGTGACTCTGGTAGTAGAAATTATATAGTAAGTTCTTGTTAAGTTGAAGTATTACTACATTGAAAGAGACATCTTATCATAATCTAGATGTTAAAAAAATGTCTTAACCTACGAAAACTATTCCTATAAAATATCAAAATACAAGAAATATAATTTGGTCAAAGGACTTACAAAAGCCTTAAAGGCAGGACGATGAGCAGACATTTCATACATACAGCACCCTGGTCAACAATGTACAATTTTTTGATAGGTGTCAACAATGTACAATTTAAGGTGTAGCACAACAAGACTTAAGAACATCACTGGAATAGGATATAAAACACGTACCTAGAGACCAAATATCAGATTTAAAACCATAAGGAATATCCGCCAGCAGTTCAGGACACATGTAATTAGGAGTTCCAACTACCTGCACAAGAAGGTATAGAGCATTAACGAATGCCACAGAGGAAACACAAACATTAACAATTCCTTTTACTTTTGTTCTATTACTATGTTGCTGTAGTAACATATAAGAGGTGAATAACTTTGAATTTACATTTACAGAATGAGCATCAGGACAAAGTTATATGGATGTTCATAAAATAGGAACCTATGGATAAGTTTTCAACAGAAAAGCTATGAATGAGAAAATTTTAATATATTTATGTAGCAATTTTAAGCCATCTTCAGGTAGAGTTATTTTGGACAAACAACTTAAAATTTTCAATTTCTAACCTTGATAAAAAGGTAATTGAAATTTAAGATAAAGTGTCCTTGTCATTTATCAACCTCTAAAACTGTATAGAGCTATGATAAGATTCAATTAAAGCTATCAAAATTTATAAAAATCGTAATTTTATTGAAATGACTTCGCCTTAGCTTTAGGTAGGCTAGTCAGTTATAACATTACTTATTTTGATAAATGATGAACAGATAAGCGAATAGTTTTACTTCTAGACTTGTTTAGTATATGAATGGTCTTGATCATTATGCTATAGCCTGGTGTCAAATGTAAACATCGAGTTTCCCATCCCAAACTTTTGCATATGAAAAAACGAAATTTCCATATAAAGTACACATACCGAAGAGGCCAAGTCATCTGCCTTCAGTGTTTTAGCAAGTCCAAAATCCCCTATACAGAAACAAAAGACAATAACAAGGGACATCAGTATAAATAAGTAACAGAACTAAATCATAAATCAGTTTCAAATTTATCACAACACAATAACAACATAGACAAACTAACCAAGACGAATATCCTGATCTTTGGTTAGAAAGATGTTGGAACACTGCCAAGAGAGCAACAAACAAATTAGCATTTACAACGATGACATCCAACAGGGAGAAAAAGAAAAGCGACCAGCTTGTACACATACTTTTAGATCACGATGTAGGACGAAATTTGAATGTAGATATTCGACTGCCAGTAGTAGTTGCGTGAACCACTTGCAGAGTTTCTGAGAAATGTTCACAATTATCAACCCAAAGATATTGAATTCTAATATGAACATAAAAAATTTATTAAAAAAAAAAAAAAATTTCTATTTGACAAGAAAAACTACCTCTTCTGGAAAATAAACCCCATTGGACTTTTTCATTAATTCGGCCCTGTTAACAATTCAAGCAAAAGAAAAAAAATGTGGGATATTGCATGTAAATGACAGAAATCAAGACCTTCTATTTGAGGTTTGTAAATAAAAATCAGAGAAGAAACTCACATGTCTCCACCTTCACAGTATCCAGTGACAATACAAACATAGCAACCCTACATTATTACAAAACATGGACTTTCTAATTCAGGAAAAAAAATAAATACAGAACAATTTTGATCATATAATCAAGAACACACAAAATAGTCCTCACCTTCTCGACCCACGCCTCCTTAAATTCGACAATGTAAGGGTGTTGAATTCGCGCAATTAGTGCCATCTACAGTTACTCACCAAAATCAGCAAAATTAAAGTAATTATCCATGCCAAAATTGCTGCACAAAACAGAATTGAAGCTACCTCTTGATGAGCAGATCTTCTGCAACGCTCGGTTTGCCTAGCTAGCCGGATCTTCTTCAACACGTACCTGAAACAAAAAAAAAGAGATTCACGGATTTCAATTCAGTCTATGGAAAATGTATATTTACACAGAGCACTGAGATTGATAGCGAGAGAGATAGAGATAGAGAGGCATTACTTCTTCTTCTCGGCCTTGTGGTGGACGAGAATGGCGGCTCCGAAAGCGCCTCGACCGATCTGCTCCATGATCTCGTACTGATCCATGCGAGACTCCATCGGAAATCGAATCTATTCCTTCAAAAAAAAGCGATCTTATATTTTTCTCAGCTTTCACACCATTTTCCTTTTCCAACACTTTTTACATGAATTCCTTTTTGCTCATATGACTGGATTTGTTAGAATAGCCACCACCGACAACAATTTTGCTTCCCTCAAATTTTCTTCTACTTCAAATTCAATTCAATTTTCAGGATTTCCTTTTTTTTCTTTAATTTCATTCTCAAAATAATAGCCAGCAACGAGCTCGCAAAAAATCTTGTACGAGTGCTTCACTGTACTAGCCTTGCTGTTCACTCTACTCTGTTTTTGCTTAGAAACAATAAAAAGAAAGAAATACACTCCTGCTACTTTCCTTTTTTGTTTTATTTTTATTATTATTTTTTAAAATTTATATATTTATATCTGAAATTACGAGAAAGGAGGTGGTTATTTTAACTGGCAAGTATGGTTAGCGGTTAACCAGGATCTCAAACTAAAATCTTCAACTATGCCACTACTCTCTCTCTCTCTCTTTCTCTATTATAGTTTTGCTTCATTTCACGCCGACAGTCCCAGCTGGTATGCTCATTTATTTTTGTACAGAGTCTCTCGCTCTCTCATTATTATTTTTATACTCATGGGAACCTTATGCCAAGTTTTCTAAAGAGTAAATGCCTAGCCAAAAAAACCGGTAGCATAGTTGTAACCATAAAAACTTTAGGCTCTTTCACTCTCTCTCTCTCTCTCTCTTAATTGATTCCAATTCTCATTAAGTAGTGAAAATAGTGCCTACACCCACATGGTTGGTAGCCTAACGGAAAACAACTTGGACTTTCATGCATATTGCACGGGTTCGATCACACCCATTAGCACTTTGTGAGTGTCCTATTCATTTGTGCCTTGGAGCGAGTTGGATACTGTTATAGACTTATAGTAACGCCCAGACACTGTAACCACGCGAGTAGCCTCCAACTCATTTTTTTTCTGTACCCAAAAAAAAAAAAAAAAAAAAAAATGCCTACTTGTAGGACTAGGAGTAATTTATGTAGATTACCATGAGTTGACAATTTTGAAGCAAATGATTAGTGTATTATACACTCACAAAGATAAGGTGAAGCATATTTAAGGGTGCATTTAAAAGAAGCAAGGTGTCAGTAGGCTCTCTTTGTTTTCAGAACCATGTGCTTGGCATAACTCTTGCCGCTACCTATTATAAGTCCTAACGGGCGCCTGGTAAGTGTTACTTAAATCAAAGCACAGAGGGAATTTTTATTTTTTACTTATCAATGTCACCCATGACCTAAATGCCATATTGCCTTTTTGACATTGTTGGTATTGGTTGGCCACAATGCCAAAACTTTTACGCACATAACACATTGATTTAGGCTTTTAGCTAAAAGCTTGAGCTTTCTTACGCTCCGGGGCTACTGGATTATTCACTGGAATTGGAATCCGCTAACTTGCGCACATGCAATTACGGAAAACGACGCAGACATCTGGGGAAAAGTGGCATAGTATTTAGTGTATTATTATTATAGCACTTGTTGTTCATGGGACCCCTTCACACTTTCCTCACGTGCTTCACTCATAATTAATTTTTGCCTAAGTTACCTTTCTTCGTCTTCTTCTTCTCCTATTTTTTTTTTCTTAAAAAAAATTACTAATGCTAACTAATGTTACATAATTCTCAGCCTAAGATAGTTAAAAAATAATAATAATAATAAAAATGGGAAAGGTTAACGGATGCGCTAAAGATATTAGGTTAAGAAATATTTTTAAAAACTTTTTGTAAGAAAAGAAAAAATAATTAGTTTTTTTGACAATTTTTTGTATTTTTCATAAGAGTAATATTAAAACTTAGTTAAGAAAAAATAACTGATGCTCTAAAGACATTTAATAGTAACTCATTTTAGGAAATTTTTTATGGTAAAAGAAAAAAAAAATGTTGTAACAATTTTATTCTATTTCTCAAATAAATGATATTAAAAATTCATTAACAAATTTTTTAAGGACCACTATTAAATTAATTAGACCCTAACAACTTTCTTAAAATAGTCACAAGGGCACTCATTAACTAGCTAGACCCAATAAAAATTAGCTTTGTAGAGTTTGCAGTTTATAATAAATTTTTAGTACCATTACCATTGAAGTTTTTAAGTTAAGGAGAGGTAGTTGGAGGTTGGTGCAGAAGGGAAAGAAAAAGGTACGACCTCACTTTCTATGCCATAAATCTAAGTGCGTTTCAATTAACATGAAGACTGTGATTTGTCAGCATCAAAAAATAAAATTTAATAAAGCTGATTATTTAATAAAATCATAACCAGTGGGCTGTGGTTGGTCAATTTGTGTGAGTGCAAGGTTGGTTAGAGTTAGATGATTTGGCTTTCCATGTTAATCAAATTTCCATAAGAAGCTTAACTAACTTTCATTATGTTTTTACTTTTTCGACTAGAATTATGTTACAATTTAATGAAGTTGACCTAACTATACTAGTTTTACACACCGCTGAACTACCATAGAACCAAAATCTTTTCAACAGTTTATTATAAGTACACAACATAACATTGAGAGAGAGATTATGATATAGGACATGGTAGATAATTAGATTATTAAATATAAAAAAGACATGATCCAATGGTCAGTGATTCGCAAAAATTAATGATCGTATGTGACTGAGTTTTGAAATTGATTTACTTAAATTATCGAGTAGTTTTAGAATTACAAATTATTCCACAATTCTGATATAGTAGACTGTAAGTAATTAATCATCATTTAGACATAGAACCATAATTTTTTTTTTCACTAATCACACTACCACATTACAATTGTGATAAGAAGTTGTAAAATTTTTTGTAATTCTAGACTTTTTCCAAATTGTCTCATCATGAAATCGACTGTTAAAACCAAAAATGTTGGAGTAAAAATGTCACATGGTCGGCCTGGATGCTTCAACTTAAAGTTGGTTGCACATTTATTGTTGAAGTGTAATTAAAAAAGTCTTTTTTTTCTTTAAATCAATTATGAGATTTTTATTTTATATTATATTATATATATATATATATATAAATATATATATATATATATATATTTATATATATGGACGAAATTAGTTTTGACTTATGTCATTCAACTAAATATTCAGCAAAAAAATGTCATTCAACTAAATATAAAAATAGTAGAGACGTAAACACAATTTAAATATATTTTTTCCCTGCATAAAGGAAAGCCATGGGCACCACCAGTTAAGTGGCTTAACCATAACTTCGATCTCATTGGGTTATTACTCTTACTAGCATTATGCACATTTTGAGAACCAACTTCGTGCTATTAAGGGCAAGGTTTTTAGACCCGGATCGTTCATTGAACCGTAAAAGAGAGATGTTCAAGGATTTTGAGGCCAAATCGAGGTTGAACCGGGATCGAACCGTGATGATGTCATAATTAATTTAATAATTAATTAAAGCCTAAATATAGATATTAAATTTATAAAACTAGCAAAATTGACAATATATCTATATATGTGAGGGGAATTTAATGATTTTCAAGCATATATTTAATAATTAAATAAGAAAGTTAATAAAATAAAATAATAACCATGAAAACATTAAAATTTATGATTAATTTTTGAAGTAAAGTTGAATATTTTTGAAGGATTTTAATTATAATTTTTTTATTCCTTGTAAGAGATGGATAATTTAATTAAGTAGAATAAAATTTTGTTAAGTTGTTTTTTTTTTTTAAAAAAAAAAAAAAAAATTGCTAGGGGGTTGGACTGCACGGTTCTCACCGGTTCGTGCGGTCCAATCCCGGTTTTAGCGGTTCACGAAATTCACAAAAAATCCAGTTCTTTATGCTTAAAAAACCGATTTTCATCTCAGTTTTCACGGTCCGACCTCCCGGTCTGGTCCAGTTTTGAAAACTATGATTAAGGATTCATGTTGACCTCGACTAAAAGTCTTTTGCTATATATAAGGTCTCTCACCCTAAGTTGTAATACAATGTAAATATGTTAGTTGTAAATTGTAATTAAAGATTATAAAAAAGACTCATAAACTGAAACTCCTACAAACAGAAACTAATGCACATAAAGGAATGTGATATACACTACAAAGAACTATGTTTTGAATGATTTTCTATTTCTTTTTCTTTTTTTTCATTTCTTATTTGTAGTAAGTCATTCTAACAGCATTTGTACTGATCCGAGTCAATACTATGTAACCTTATAGTTATACAATCCGGTGATAGCTTATTGCAAAAGTGATTCTAAAAGTATATAGTTTTTGTGAGGGAATTCACAGCCTCGCAAAATTCATCGTCCCAATCTTGTATCTTTTTTTTTTTTTTTTTTTTTTTTTGAGAGGGTCCCAATCTTGTATCTGGTTATGAATAAAACACAAACTTAATGGCGTCTACCAAAGACACTTGGTGAAAGATCACTCAAAATTAAACAAGTGATTTTTTTTTATCTCCAATTAATTATTTCTACAAAAAATAAAGAAAAGAAAAGAAAAAAGCCAAATTAAGTAACTATCTTAACTAGTATGCTTTCCCCTGCTGATATCCTATTTTTATTGCAAGCCAGCGCATGAAGGTACGTGGGCAAAATTTGCCAAACAGTACAATTTCGGAAATATTTTAGGCGGATGGCATGTGTTTAAAGTTATTTAGTAAGTTGGACTTTTTTTGAAAGTAGTACAGCAAAATTGACTTCCTAACAAAAATTAGTTCCGACATGGATTAAAAAAAGAGGAAAAAAGCCACATAGGCTATTGAAAGTCGAGCATAATAAACTTGACTTACATTGAAAGTCGCGTGTACCAAACTCGACTTGGGGTTGTTGAACGAGGTAGCTACGATGTAGACAGTTCTAGCGGCGATTAAAGCTTCGGCGATGAGTCCTCTGATGATCTGGCCCTGTGGGCCAGAGAGGGAGATGGTGAACCCGTTTGGGATTGGAGGAAACGACGTTGTTAGGAAGGTGGCGGAGACCGATAACATGTCGAAGCGGCTGTGAAAAGTAACGGTGGCGCCGAGAGTGGTTGACGGCTGACGTAACGTGACATTGGCGACAGTTCTCGAAGCTGTTAAGACACAGAGATCGGTGTTTTTGCGGTGACAGAACTTCGAGATCGCCTCGACGACATCATTTCCGCCTGGGACTTCGAGAATGTACGGGCTCATGGGCTTGTTTTTGGAACCAGACAGGTGACCTCGGGGCCACCAAACCACTTCGATTAAAGCTCCATCAGCGTCGTGTTTGGGCTTTAGGGCCGATGTGGGCCCACCATCACTGCTTCGGCTCTCGTCGTCTTCGGAGTGCTGTGTTGTTGTTGTTGTTGTTGATGATGATGGTGATGATGATGATGTTGGGTTTGGGAGTCGGTGGGGACTTGGTGGAAAGGGTGAGAAAATGGGTTTTGGAGATGTGGAGATGATGATGTGAAATTTACTATCGTGGAAGTTGAGTTTGGTATAGTCGACTTTCACTGTAAGTCAACTTTATTATGCTCGACTTTCAATAGCCTACGTGGCTTTTTTCTTCTTTTTTTAATCCATGTCAAAACTAATTTTTGTTAGGAAGTCGATTTTGCTGTACTCAACTTTCGAAAAGAGTCCATCTTACTAAATAACTTTGAACACATGCCAGCCGCCTAAAATATTTTCGGAATTGTATTGTTTGGCAAATTTTGCCAAGGTATGTGATATATTTTGTTAACCATACCAGCTTTGCAAGATATAAGAATGCAATCTTTGTTTAAATTGCTTCCTAAGATGCAATGCAAAGATATTTAATGTCTTTGATGGTTGCCAACCAGTTTTGATCAAATACTCTAAACAACTTAATAAGGCTTAGACTGGATAGACATCAAGTCCTTAAATCTAGTTGTGGGCAAAACCAATTGCCATACTGAAATATATATAAAAACTTTATTATTAGTTTAGAGAATAATTTTAGAGATTTAATTAATGGGGGCAATCAATTACCATAATCTATCAGGGAATAAGTTCAGAGATTTAATTAATTATTAGTTTTTGAATCTTACATTAACTAAATAAATAATAAGAAAATGTAATAATTCGTACTAAGAATGATTCCATATTGATACAAAGAAAAGAGGTAAGATAATCCCTAAAAATTAATATATTTTTTTTAATTATTAGAAATACTTACATAATATATATGTTGCAACTTGGTAACTCGAACCCACTTATCCTTGCTCCCCCAAACACTTATGGCTTGGATGGGAGGTACCAACTCACCCAACTGAGCGGCGGTTCCCTTAAAATATAGTTGTAGACTTGTAGTATAGCTTTTGTTAAGTGTTTAAAATAATTACACATTTTATTGTTTTACCTTTTTTTTTCTTTTTTTTTTTTTTTTCAAAACATGATATCAACAAAGTCATACAAAGTCTTTAATCATATTTAAAATATGAAGAATTTGAGAAATATCCTAGCATTATTTCTCAAGATGAGAATATTCTTCCATACCCCCGTGTGTTTGGACTTTGATCACCCAAAAGTTGTCTCCGAGCAACTAATAATTTACCAAAAGTTATCCAAATAGTGATTTCCCAAAGCAATCTATCCTCTCTTTATGTTTATGATGATCTAAGTATGCCTTATATATGTTATGGACATGTGGGGCGCCAATCTCAAGGCCTTAAATCGCGCTGGGCCTAAATATGTAATTCTAAAATCTTGAAGTTCAATCTGTTCAGTGGTGTCAAGCTTGCAGTCAATTCTACAGTTGAGCAAGTAGATTGAACAGGTTTTAGAATTTAGAGCAAATTTTTTTTTTTTTTTTTTGTCAATTCAAATTTTTTTTTTTTTTTTTTTTTTTGAGTAGTCACTATGTCTTTGACTTGATTCTCAAATACAACTTCTAAACGCTAAAGGCAAAGTTCATACATCCAGGGGTGTAGTCAGGATTTTTAACTTGAGGGGGCCGAATTACATACTTGTACATTAGTTATAACTTATATATTTATGTGTATGTATGAGTGAGATAGATAGATTTAAAAGAAATAAAGAAATGAAGCTTAAAGATTAAGAATGCCACAAAAAAAAAAAAAAAAAAAATCACTAGTATAAGCAAAACAATAAACTTTTAGCGACTTTCACATTTGAACATGCACAAAGAAAGTGCACTTTTGTTTACTTAAAATAAATAAATAGCATTTGGACAACTTTTTTTTTTTTTTTTTGGTTTGAGTAAACATGTGTTTTGTTGGGTGAAGTCCACTTGAGAAACTAAAATATTGTAATTGTAAAAATAGTCATATTTCAAAATGAATTCTATAAAGAAATTAACATTGTATAATGCATAAGACCCACAACAAAATAAACACATATGACAATTGCTCCAGTCAATTGCTGAACCAAAGGCTAATGATTGAAAGGTAACTAACAATCTTATTTTGTTTGTCATTTTATATGCCATAATTTGCTAGACAACCCCACTTAGCTAATTATTTTCATTACTTCCATATACCTTCTTTAATCCTAATAGTTTCATACTTTAGATACATCCAATTGTCAGCCAATAAAATTGAGACATACTTATAGTATCAAATATTTTTTATCACTCGTGCTAGTGTGTCATTCTATGTAGTTTTGAGAGATAATTGCCTTAGCCCTTTGATTGATCATACAACCACAACATATTTCAAAGGGGAAATCACTAAAACTAACATTAGACTAGGTATGTGAATTTTTTCAGAGGGACCAATTGATACATTTGTAGGGGCTAGCTTGTTTTTTATATAGTATTATATAGGGGTTTCAAAAGCTTTGGGGGGGCCATGGCCCCCCTAAGCTTATGTGTGCCTCTGCCCCTACATACATCAATAGTTATAGCCAGCTTTAAGGCATACAATCTATTATTCCCTAGACCAATCATATCTCTTACATAACACAGATACACAAAAGTAGGGCAAGTTTCATATATAGTCAAAACTTGTTGTTGGTGATTTTCTCGTTTTGCGAGACCATCAGCGCACTCATTTGTTTCACAGTATAATCCAAACATTGAGAAATAGTAAGAAGAAGAAAAATGATATATTAGTTAATTACATAAACTTATCTATTTTTAGAAACATATTGTACATAAGAATTGTTTTAAAGAGTTAAATATATATGATATAAAAGTAATAAATAATTATAAAAAGTGGTGCATTAGTTATTTACAAAAATATATTACAATTTTTAAACTCAAAAAGGCCGTTAATGAAGTTTTACATATAATTTTTTTTTTTTTAATTTATAAAATCAAATAAGTTTATACCAAACGAATATAGTTTTTTTTTTTTTGGGGTCAAATACATTGGTCGAGTAGGTGTATTAGTTCAACTAGATAGGTTGGGTCCAACCGTCCAAGTAAGTCTATTATTATAATAATTTCTACAACTCTAACCATAATTCGTCTACATGACGAGTTGTAAATGATATAAAAAAATGGTGGATTCATAATTTAACCACTCACAAGTCTTAACGTAAATGAGTTGCGACAAAATTGTAGTAAAAATAATAGTGATAGTAGACTTACCTTTGTTGGGTCCCTCCGTGGAGTAAGGTAGCGATTACTGTATTGACAGAGTCGCAGAGCTGGCTGCTGACAGCATATAATCCACTACATGTGAGTAAAAATGGCGGCCTGGGTTTTTTGTACATACTAAAATGTTTGATGCGAAGATATCAACAACTAGGGCATTACAGTTCCACTGTCGTGAGGATAGAGTGGTTGGACAAACTAGTAGCCATGTTCCTTTCCAAAATAACGTAGATTTTGTGCGATACAGAAACGTGATGGTTCTTTTGGCCTCAACCTCAAACCACGCCTACTACCTGGATTATCACATGGCCACACGTTAATCACAAGTTATAATAGGTTCTTAATATTATTTAAAAGATTAACAACTAATACCTTATTATGAGATAAGTGAGAGAACCCAAATAATGTGCATGGATGCAAGAGATGTAATTTACAATTGCACAACCATGGCCTCCCAAAGAAAATATTAGTTTTATTCCGCTACCCATTGCTCAAGAACCCTAAAGCTACAAACTATTTTTACAAATAGCTGATGTGATAAGTAGTGTTGATTTGTAAGTAAATAAGTAATGTTAGTAGTGGACTTATATGAGAACCAGTACAAATTTATCATATCAATAATTTATAAAAATATTGTAAAATAATTCATGGTTGTATTATTATTCAAATAAAAATTAGTTTTTTATTGACACCATTGCTCACTTTTAGAGGGAAAAAGTTGTAGAATCAAAGCATGTTTGGCCAATGGCCAATAACATCCCCCTATGAGGTTTAGTTCAGAGATTGGCCAATGAATCTCCTTACTTACACCTAGTGAGTGTTTGGATCTATGGTGCGTTTCCATGTTTGCGTTTTTTTTTTTTTTTTTTTTCTTCAGTGCGTATGAACAGTAACATCATATGGATTCACTATGCAGGAGACAAAGTGCACTGTTCACGCACTATTTACACACTGTTCACGGGTCCCACGACACTATTCACCCATTTAAAAATTATTTTACTACAGTGTTTTCAGTTTTCAGTTTTAGCAAAAATAAGTTGTATCCAAATGGACCCCTAATATTAAAAAAGAAATGTTTGATATTTGGTAGCCAACCTCATTAATTGCTTTAAAATTTTAAAACTCAAATTAAAAACTGACTTATTCTCAAAAAAATAAAAATAAAAACTGACTTTCTCCGATCATTGGACTTTTTGACAAATGAAAATCGATCCACGTACTATAGGCAGTCCTTTGATAAAAATAAAGTTTTGACCCAATTATAGGTCCAGTATGTCTAAGATTCTTGTAGTAGGCTGGAAGGGTCAAGTCTTCAGCCAGAAGGCCCAGAATCCTGAAGGCCTATGTTTGTTTGGGTATTGGAGTTTGAGAGTTGGCCTGTCGGCTGACTAGCAACTCATGCATAAATAAGCATATTCTTATAATATCAACTTTTGAACAGGGGCAAGGTTAAAAAGGGAAAAATTTTCATAATCTTTTTCACAATTTGTTAGCGTATTGAGTTGTCAATGGAGAAATATTGCTATCACATAAACTCATCATTGATTATCTCATCAAAAAAAAAAAAAAAAACTCATCATTGATTACTATAAACTAATTACAACATACCGCATTAATAGTAATAAAAAACTTATGTCACTAGATTTATTGTTTTGAGCCCCACACCATGACACCATTGCCTAAGAAGTGACTTTAGGGACCTTCATCTTAGAGCAGTAGTATTGGGGGTGTAAAACCTCCCAAATTGTTATTTTACACTCACACACACCTAAAACTGGTTTTATCCAAGTATCTATTGCTAAAACATTTTACCAACTTGCTATAGTAAGGTTATATAAATATAACCTTGAACATTAGCATTGGGCTGTGTAAAATCCCCCGAATTACCATTTTACATTCTCAGAGGCCCAAATCATGCTTTATCTGGGTTGCTATTGCTAAAAAAATTTAGCAACTATGAACAGTAAGTTTGTATATATACAAACTACTGTAGCATGGTTGTAAAACAAAAATATGGTATTTTATTTGGTTTGTTTCAGAGGAAGAGATAGAAAAAGAGTGGAAGAGAAAGAAAGAATTGGGGAGGAAGAGAGAGAATGAATAGGGTTGAAAAATAAGAATTGAGATATTAAGTGAGTTGTAAAATGGGATGGTAAAATAGATAAAATAGCTTTTGAATGTGTAAAATAGGTTTTTTTTTTTTTATAGATACTTGGATGTGAATACTCACTGTAGCAATTGCTTATATATATATATATATATATATTTTTTTTTTTCTTCTCACTTTCCTCTCTCTCTCTCTCTCCTAATCTTATAGTTTTATATTTATTTTATTGGGTAGTTTATATTATTTTAATGGTTTGTAAATAAAAATAAGAACTGAGATGTTGGGTGTATTGTTAAATGAGTTGGTAAAATAGATAAAGTAGTCTTTTAGGATGTAAAATGTGTATTTTTTTTACAAACCTAGATGTAAATGCTCTAGGTTAGAAATTTGATTGAAAATAGCATTATCTAGACATTATAGTACTTTTAAAAATGTGATTTAAATACACCTTTTTAAAAATTATAGTAATTGTGAAATGAAGCCACAATTTCAAGTAAGACCCCTTTGCATAAGAATCAGTAAAAAAACAAATCAATCATGATGGATGAGGTTATTGAGAGAAAAATGGGGAGAGGGGCTTTGTCAAAATGTTGAAAAAAATATAAGCATTTTGAATTCAAATAAAAATCATGAGTTAGCCTCACAATTTCAAATAGGGATTGAAATTGAAATCCCTTCAACTATTGCTAACTTACTTTTGCCTATGTCGATGTAAAAATATGGATTGAACCCACAATATCTAGTCTTGAAAATGTGAGTTCAATCGCATTGCTTAAAAGTACAATTTTAAGTAAAACAACATATTTTCAATATCTTTTAATATTATATTTTTCAGCCGTATAAATATAATGCATAATAGTCTTTGTAATTTCCTTGAAGCCAAATCCCTATTTTCTAGCTATGTTTGGATGGAAAGAAAATGGGAGAAAAGGAAAGAAGGGTATGGATGAGAAGAAATGTTCTTTGTTTGGTTGAAGAGAAATTGAGAAAAAGAAAGGAAAATGGAGGGAATGGACTTCCATGAGGCCTACCATTCTTTCCTTCCAAATTGGAAGGAAATAAGAAAGAAGAGAGAGTTGTACATGGGTGGAGTCCATCTCTTTCCCTTCTTTCTACCTTGTAAAACAAACAAAAGAGAACTATTCCCCTTTTCCTTTCCTTTCTTTGCCAAACATAGACAATAATTTTAATTTTGGAGGGCTATAGTCTGACCTTTGAACCTTATAATGAGAGCATGACCTTTGATGTCGAACTATCATGTGCCTTAACATGCATTTGGAACTATCAAAATAGCATGAAGAAAATGAATGAGATTTTGTTGATTGATTGGAGAGAGAGAGAGAGAGAGAGAGAGAGAGAGAGAGAGAGAGAGAGAGAGAGAGAGAAATTTACCATTGAAGATGTAAACTGAGTCAAATATATATATATATTTTTAAAAAAATACAAGAATCATACACAATATCATAAAATAATTTTAGGGGGTGTAACTAATTAAAAATTAAGATTTTAAACTTTAAAAACAATAAATTAAAATGTCTAGTTTAATTTCCAAAATAATAAGTTAAGTATGATTTTTAACGGGTCGTGGAGATATGATACACGAGGCCAAATATTGGGGATTGGATTGCAGAAGATACTAAGGCCTTGTTTAGTAACGGTGTTTAAACAATGAAAACTGTTGTTTAAACACTAAATACATATTTCCACATACTTTTTCACCTACACGCATTTCCATAAAACTTAAGCAACGCTACTAAAAATCTCTTATCAAACGAACCCTCAGATTTATATGAATAATGCTAAAGTCACAAACTATTTTAAAACATTTGTACAAACTATTGTGTAGCCAATTTCTTATTAGATTTCATTTGGGCTCACAACTAACAAAAGTACATAACTTTTTCATTTACTAATAACTACTCACCACATCAGCAGTTTGTAAATTTTTTTTTTTTTTTTAGTTGTATCTCCAACATTTTTCTATATATATATATATATATGTGTGTGTGTGTAATGTGTTTGACTAGCACTGCATGTGCTTGGCCACAAGACTGAGGACCATTGGCAAAAAGATGAGGACTATTAGCATAAGCACACGGCCACACGTTAAGCACAAGTCTTAATAGGTTCTTAATATTATATTATTTAAAAGATTAACAGCTAATATGATATTAAGAGATAAGTGAGAGAACCCAAATAAACATAACATACAGTTGCATTTGACCTTTAATTTTAGAGAAATGCACAAACATGACCTCACATTGAAATTATGAAAAATATGAGATTTTAAACAGAAATTGATTATTGACTCAGCAATTGACATGACCCACCATAAGAACAATATAATTTCTCTACTTTTAGAGGGACAAAACTGTATAATCAAAACATGTTTGGCCAATGATTTAATAAAATATAATTTTCAGGTGTATAAGACATAATTATCTTTGTAATTGGTCACTATTTTTGGATGGAAGGAAAGGAAAGAAAGGGACGAAAAAGAAGAGAAAAAAAATCCTTTATTTGCTTGGAAAGAAATTGAAGAAGGGAAAGGAAAATGAAGGGAACAGATTTTCATGGGGCTCACCTTTTTTTTGTTTCCTTCCAAATTGGAAGGAAATGAGTAAGAAGGGAACAGATTTACATGAGACCCACTTTCCCTTATTTTCTACCTTGTAAATCAAATAATATGAAGGAGAATTATTCTCTACTCCCTTCCATTTCTTTTCTCTTCCCCCTCCCTCCCTTTTGCCAAAAATAGTTAATTTTCATTTTTGGAGGCTATAGTCTATGATTCTAAATTGTATAATGTGGGCCCACCCTTTGTGTTGAACTTTTATGTGCCTTCACATTGCGTTTGGAACAACTCAAAGAGGATGGTGAAGGAAAGGATTGAGTTTTTGCTTTTTAAATAGTATGAGAGAAAAGAAAAGAGAGCAAAAAGTGAAGGAAAATCAACCAACTGGATCCAACTTTTACGATCCGCCCAATTTGGACAGAAATGAAGAGAAATGAGTAATAAAAAAAAAAAAAAAAATTCATTTGCCTTATTTGACTTTATTTGGTTCCTAAACTACAATTTTACCCATTAACTCTTTTCATTCATTTTATTTATTTATCAAGATATAAAAGTAAAATACATATATTTGTCTTTCCTTTGCAAAGCAAAAAAAAAAAGAAAAAAAGAAAAAAGAAAAAAAAGAGAGAATAAGTATAGTATTATCTTTTCTTTTATCTTTTCCTCCCTAGTCCCAAACACATATGAGATAAACAATTTTTTTTTCTTTTTTTTATGCTATTCTCCCTTTTTTTCCCCTAAGTCAGCTCTAAGCCTCCAACCAAACACACTGTAAGATTCTAATCAAATCCTTATAGAAGTTTTCCTAATAAATATATATATATATATATATATATATTTATTTATATTTTTTTAAAATCCATATATAGGAGTCACCGATAGACGAGGTTAGTCTTTTCTCCTTACATCACATGCGGCATAATTATTTTTTTAGAGAGGGGTTTCAACTTATAATGTCCGTTTCTGATGATCGTTTTTTATTATCAGATTAATACATCAATTGATTTTTGGTATAGACAGAACATTTATCATAATTATAATAATATATGTACACACAAGTTGTAGGCTTGAGTTCATTTGTCCATATCTTGCTTAAAAACTTTATTTTTTGTCACTTTCATGAAAAATATTTAAAAAAAATTGTTAAAAAAATTAATTATGTTTTCTTTTTTCATAAAATGTTTATAAACTAATCTTCTTAAAGTATCAGTTAATAAACTATTATAAAAAAGTTTTGATATTACTTTTATGAAAAAATATTGTAAAAAAAATTATTTATTATTTATTAATTTTTTATAAAAAATTTATAAAAATAGTACATAAATCAAAACGAGTATGTGTGAATTTTTGTTTTTAATCTTTATTTTAATATGGAAAAACTTATTCGTTGTTACTTAATCCTATAATCTGGTGGGGACATGTGGACTTAGGAAAATTCTAGTGCCACAACTCTGTGCACAACTTTGTGCACAACTCGGCCACGTGGCGAGTTGTGGTTGGTGGAGGGGTGACCCACCATCACCCCTCTACCAACCACAACTCGCCACGTGGCCGAGTTGTGCACAAAGTTGTGCACAAAAGTGTGGCACCAGAACTACTCACTTAATTAACATGGATGTCTGCCGGCTGCCGTGATAGCTTACGTTGGTTGGGGCAGCAAAGTAAACAACGCTAAACAAATCCAAGTTTACACTTCTCTTGCTTCGAAATGATTCCTCTCCCCAGTACTATTTATTGGAAGTTATAGCAACCTAATCCTCGGACACCGACACTAAAAATATCCACGAAGATATTTGTAGCAAAAAGCCAAAAATAGCAGAGCTGATCTGAAAAAAGAAAAAAAAAGGAACTTGGTCGGAGATGGAGGGCCAAGAATTGGAAGGGCAAAAGAGTAAATTGGTCATTATTGGAGGAGGTGTAGCCGGTTCCCTCCTCGCTAAAACTCTCCAATTCCTCGCCGAGGTCACCCTCATTGATCCGTAAGTTTCTCTCTTTCTCTTTACATAAATAACAAACAATCTGGGTTACTATGATTCAGTTGTATGTTGAAGACACAACATTGTTCTGTTTTGTGTGTGTTTTTCCTAGTACCATACATGTTTGTAGCGGTTATGGAATTTGAATAGCTTAGTTGATTGTAGATGCTTTGCTTTGAGTGTGATCATATGTGCTGTAGTTTGTAATCTTGAAATTCATTTGTTTGATTGGAGGTTTTTGGAGAGATTGGAGGTTTAGGAAAGGCTTGATCCCATATTGTGAGATTACATTTCAGAACTCAGACTAGTATTTGCTGAAAAATGTATTATTAAGATGAAGTCGAGGACTCATGGTAGAAAAAAGAAGCACAAAATCCGTAAATGAATTGGGGCGGAGACAAATAATACATGAATTTCACTTTTCCCTACGGCTTTGGGTTTAAATTTGACATTGAATTGAAGGGTGTTTCATAATTCTAAAATGTTGATTGGTTTAGATCATTATATTGAGCCGCCTTGTAGAATTTTCCATGTACAGAGCTGTCGTAATCTTTGATGCTATGTGCAAACAAATTTGAACCAGGAAGGAGTATTTTGAAATTCCATGGGCAAGCTTGAGGTCAATGGTGGAGCCATCATTTGCTGCAAGGTCGGTGATCAACCATAAAGATTATTTCACCAATGGCCAAATCATTACATCCAGTGCAGTCAATATCACTGAAACTGAAGTCTTGACTGCTGACGGTCATTCAATTGCCTATGACTATCTTGTCGTTGCCACTGGCCATAGCTATGCTGTCCCCAAAACTAGGACTGAGAGACTTAATCAATACAAAGCAGGTAAAACTATAAAAGAACTGAACCATTATCTTCATTTTTATTAACTGCTAGCTTGATTGCTGAGATGATTTGTAGATTGCATATCTCTGGTTTGAAGATGGCTGCATTAGTTTCTTAGAATTTCCCGTACTATGACAGTTTATAAGCGAGATATATAGGAAACAGGTTAAGCTGTGGCTACTGTTAGAATTAGAGCAGGAGGTCCTAAGTTCGATCCCTGTGTCTTTCATTCTACCTCCCATTTAAAATCCCATGTGTTAGGCCTCACCTATTAAAAGGTAGTTTGAGCTCACATGTAAGGGGGAGTGTTAGAATTATGTGGTTACATGATTAAATTTACTATTTCCTAATAGTTTAAGCTTTTGGGACAATCGGTAATTTAAAAACTACTTAATGCAGGACTACATTGATTAGTTGAAATTAAGCCCTAAGCCATTTTATGTAACAAAAAATCAATCATTATCTGGTTTATGTCGATAATCAATATCTTAGACAAGGTCACAGCAGGATGCTTGCTAGGGTACAAACTAGTTTTTGGTAAATGAACAAACCTATACCTCGCAGCAGCAGGCATTCTCAAGGTCATTAAGCATTTTATATAGTGGAAATTAAGAAAAATTGAACACAAAAACTCTTATAACATCTTGTATTATTTGTTTTCTCTAATCCTATAATTCTCTACTCATAATGGGTCAAACCTCCATCTTTTGAAAAGAGCAGTATATTGGGCTACGAGGCCATCTGTCACACCTTTGAACAGCCTTGAAAGGAATATTTTTAAAGTTCAAAACAATTAATTAATGGAATTTGACTTTATGCCTGTTTTTAATTCAGACTTTTATAATTAACTTCAATTATATTGCATTGAGAAAATTATATCAAATTAAGACGAAGGTGCATCCATACACTGCTTTGACATTACCTGGGCCTAACTAATGTAAATTTTTGCACTGGCAGAAAATCAAAAGATTTTTTCAGCTCATTCCATTTTAATTGTTGGAGGAGGCCCCACTGGTGTTGAACTTGCTGGAGAAATTGCTGTTGATTTCCCAGGTAAGAATATTACCCTGGTGCATAAGGGATCAAGATTACTGGAATTTGTCGGACAAAGAGCTGCTAAAAGGACTATGAATTGGTTGAAATCAAAGAGAGTTGAAGTGAAATTGGAGCAGAAAGTCGATTTGGGCACTGATTCAGATGAAATCAAGATGTATAAAACTTCAGCTGGAGAAACTATCAGAGCAGATTGCCATTTTCTGTGCACAGGGATACCATTGTGTTCAGCATGGCTTAAGGAAACTATGTTGAAAAAAAACTTAGATGGTCAGGGAAGGTTGAGGGTTGATGAGAGTCTGAGAGTCAAAGGTCGAAAGAACATATTCGCGATTGGAGATATTACTGATGTTCCAGTAAGTGCTATTTGCCACATTGTAATTATTTTGGGTTTGATTAGCTGCTTGTATAGTTATGTTTACCACAATTTTATCTGTTCTAAACTAAACAAATAGTGTGACTAGACAGACACTTACACATGATACGCAACAAAAAAAAAAGGGAAAAAAATTGAACCAGGCCAAAAGAGTATGCCATGGGAGAAGAAGGTTTTTTTTTTAATGATAATTTGGTTCCTGAGTTGCTACCCAACCCAAGTTAAATAAGGCCACTTGACAAGCTTGTGAAATTTTTTAAAAACTAGTAGGAAAATTCTTGATGACATGACATCATTGCTTTATGAAATAAAATATAATTCATTAGTTAAGAAAGTGTTGTTCATGTTGTTCTGCTCCAGCTTTGTTTGGCTTAGATGTTCCATCTTGGCTGTGGCCAGTATCTATATGGTCAACTTTTATCCTGGTCCATATTTTTGGTCTATTATAGTCTGTTTGGTCTATTCTGCAACATAATATGATTTTCATATCCAATACAGTTTTAAATGTATATGACTAAAGATTATAATGTGGGAAAAGAACCTAAAAGTGTAATCTCAGAAAGTTAATGTTTAATATGACTGAAAAAAATTTGATGTGTAGAGATACAGTACATTCAATGTGCATTCTCATTCTATTACTGGAGAATGTGCCCTTTTAGTTTTGTTTTGTATTTTTGTATTTTTTGTGTGTGTGTGGATGTATTCTTGCAAAATACAAGTTGGTTATATGTGTTAACAAATTGACTTCCAATAAGAGCAGTATGAGTATGTGATTTGCTGGCAAATCTGATATCTGATGCAATACTGTTTCATGACAATCTATGCTGTAGGAAATCAAACAAGGGTTTTTGGCACACAAACATGCTCTATTGGCAGCTAAGAACTTGAAAATATTGATGATGGGAGGAAGAGAAAGCAAATTGGCAACTTATAAGGCTAGTTCAGCATTGGCAATTGTTTCGCTTGGAAGGACAGAAGCGGTGGCACAATTCCCGTTCACAACAATTATTGGATGTATTCCTGGCATGATCAAGTCCAAGGATCTGTTTGTGGGGAAAACAAGAAAGCAATTGGGTCTAGAACCAGATGTTGTACAAGATTAAAGTTGAATGGGTGTGTCTGTTGTGTATATTTTACGTTCAAAAAGAGAACATAAATGGTCTTAGAACCTCAAGGTAAACATGATTGAGATAATAAATAAAACAGTGTGATGGTGTGAATTTACTAGGATTCAATATTATTACTGAAATCTGAAATAAGGTAAAATAGAGCAGTTTTTGAATCTTTCAGCATAGCATGCATGTTGCTTCAAGAATTCTAGTGTCTTTTTTCTGGGCACATTGAGCTGCCAAGCTCGTGATTGGATTTATCACTTTTTTTTCTTTTCATTTTCTTTTTGTTCTTTATTTTTTGTCAAATGATAGGAGACCTTTGCCAGTTTTGCTGTATCACCCATTTTATAAATTTCTTCAAGCTTTTTCCACCTCCCTCCCTCGTGTGGCTTTATAGCTTATAATCTTCTATTTTAAATCCAGAAGTAGTAATAGTATTTTAGTTATAGGAAAATATATTTACATCTCTCTCTCTCTCTCTCTCTATATATATATATATATATACACACTTACAATGTACATCATTGATCATACTATATTATATAAAACGGCAAGTAACAACTTCTTGGGTGTCTCAAAGGAAGAAAAAGATCAAGTATATGGGTAATGCAAGAAAATACCAGAAGATGCAAAAGAGGTACAAAAGTTCGCCACCCAGGTACACCTGTTAGGCCCTTCTAATGGAAAGAATCAAACAATGTCACAGAGATTTAAATTAATGACCTCTAGTATATGAAAACTTAATCCCAGTTGTGTGTGTGTGTTGTTGATAGAATAGTATTTCAAATTTACGGCGTTCGCTTCATGATAATTGCTCTTATTATCAGACCAAGACATATCAATGGATTTATGATGTAGGCGGGAATTGAATTGCAGATCTCTTATTTGACAATAAGAAACTTTATCAATTAAGGCCAAAATTTAATTTGAGTTGAATGTATTATTCATTGGCATTTTAGGATACTTTTAATACAATTAATTTCTTTTTATTCAATATAAGTCACATAATCAATTGATTATTAATTATTCAGTGAAATTCCTAAGTCTTACAAAGTTACATTCCAATCTTATCAAGCCATTATAATAAATAAACCAACTTCTCCTCTTCAAAATAAAAAGAAAGCTACAAAATTAGAATTCACCTATAAATTATTTGCAACTTAACTTTTTGTTTTTTTTAATCAAACTTTTGTTTGGAACTTTCCAACTCTCTCTAAAAGAAAACTCATATCTGTTAGCGATATATGTTAATCAAGATTCAATTTACTTGTTTCTCAAAAAATAGAAAAAGATTCAATGTACTTGAACCACTTGTAATACTGTAGTACTTGCATTGCATATTATGATTAGTATAATTAACCCAAAAAAAACAAGTAAGGATGAGAAATTTGATCATATGTTTTCTTTATGAAAAGAACCTATCAAAGCTAGTGAGTTATAAGGCTTTTGGCATGAACTACTTAGCCTAATATAAATCTCTCTATACATACCCCCCAATAGGTTCAAAAAATTCATATAGTAAAGATATAACATTTTAAGCAATGGCGACTCCAGGAATTTCTTCCAGGGTGTTTCTTAAGAATGATAATTTACACAATCTAATAAAAAAAGAAATTCATATATTGACGCCAACAACAACCAAAAAACACGCAAATTCATATCTGAACGAAGATTTTCTAAGTTAAAGTTAACACAAATCCGCTTAGAAGATGAAGATGAATCTTACACAAAAAATTAATCTTAGGTATGTGATTTCTTTATCAAATATTTGTCAATAATAACTAGCAAAAGAATAAACAATAAATTATAAGTTCATTTGAAATATTAATAAAATTATTAATTATTTTTGTTTAATTGTTTCATTATTTTTCTTTACTAATTACTAGCAATCTAACACACTTGAGGTGTTTAGTTGGCTTTGCACAATGTAAAGAATATCAACACACTACATCATCCACCTGACTCAACCCACTGCCTAACATGGTTTATTTTTTTTTTTTTTTTTTTTGTCTTTTAATAATTTGTTGTTTTGGGTGTTTCTTTTAAGTGGACCAGGACCACTACCTCAATCCAATGCCACGGCCCCACCCCCATCCCCCACTCAAGAGACAATAGCCAATCAACAGTCAACACAAATACACAATTACATATTTACATATATATACACTTACACAAAAAGCCAATTTAGCCAAAAGAGAACTAGAGGAAAGCCTAAGTCTAAGGCAGAGCAAAGAAAAAGAGAGATTTCAAAAGACAAAAAAATAGTCAGTAAGTCTAAGTCTAAGTCAATACATTGCATTATCAAAAAAATAGTCACAAGCACAAGCACAAGCACGCCTCATGCCTGATGCCCCCTACCAATCAGAAAATTTCACAATCACACATTACACTAAAAGACAATTAATATCTCACCAATACCAACACCAACACCAACACCAACACCAACGGATAAGATAAATTGATAAAGCCAAATTCAAAAAGTCAAAAATAGAAAAAATATTAATAAAGCCAAAGTTCGGCCAATCACAGACTCATAGTTCAAAAATCAAAAGAGAGAGAGAGTTAGTCTTATTAAAGAATAAAGAGAGAGAGAGTTTCATTCATTTCATAATTTTCATTTCAGTTTAGAGAGAGAGAGAGAGAGAGAGAGAGAGAGAGAGAGAGAGAAGTTAGCTTAGTAAAATGAAATACCTTGAAGGAAGGAGCACCGAAGCAGCCGAGTAGGGAGGCCTGAAGGCTAAGGCCACTGAGGCAGTGACGAGGTGATGAGTGATCTACTGATCTCCGTCCTCCGATGAGGGTTAGCGTTGCTGAGGCGTTGCTCTGAGACTGAGGGACTGGGCCGATCTCCGATGATTGAGGCGTTGCTCTAAGAGTGAGGGACTGAGGCGTGGCTTGAGGCTCAAGCGGCGTTGCTTTGAGAGTGAGGGACTGAGGCGTTGCTGTCTTTAGGTTTGCTTTAGGCCCTTCAATGATTTTTTTTTTTTTATAAAGTCTGTAGTGATTTCTGATTTAGGGACTGAGGCGTTTTTTTTTTTTTTTTTTTTTTTTTCAGATTTTAGTTCAAATTATTTTTTGGGCTTTTTTTTTTTTTTTGCTTGAAAGTAGAAAAAATATATATTTTTTAATTTGAGAATGTTCCTAATTTTGTGATTGAGGGTGTTCCTAATACAGAGCAAATATAAAAAAAATTAAAAAAAAATTCAGGTTTTTTTTTTTTTTTTTTTTTTTTTTTTTTTTTTTTTTTTTTTTTTTTTTTTTTTTTTTTTTTTTTTTTTTCAGGTCAGGGTGTTCCTAGGAACACCCTGAGTTGTACGTGGCGTCGCCTCCACTGATCTTAAGCCTTTTGTTATGGATGTAAGTTGTCCAGGCCTATCCACATTAATATTTGTTTTTGCTCTCTATTTCCCTCTCTGCTCTCTCTCAATATATATTAAATAATTCTAGTATGGTATCATGGCCAACTTCAGAAAGGTAGAGCGCTCTCAAAATAGTTGTCGAACAATCACTAGTAAAGTTGTCTATATAATATATAGCTAATAACCAATATTATCATTGCAGATATCATATATACTACCATTATCTAGCTATTTGTGATGTTTTCATATGCTAAATTATGTCATCATTTTGGCAACTAACATCACCATCATCCATGCATTGCAATCGTCATTTGACCACAGTTGATACTTACTATCGTTGTTTAATTGGTGCCACCAAAATCTTTCTCATTTGTTCCATTTTACGTCTTGCAGTCCAAATTCAAGATTTCATCAAGTTTTTACCTTGAATTTGAGTTGTGATGTTATAGATATTAATTTAAATTAATACAATATATTTCGTACCAGTTGTACTACATCTAAGATTAGTATATGATTAGACTAATTAAGGTTAATCACTATATACCCCCAATAACTCAATGTAATACAATAATTTTATACGGTAAAGATGTACGTAGCATCTTAACACTTTTTACTGTAGATGAGGCCACCAAACCAAATAATGTTAATATTTGCTTGTACTCTATATTTCTCTTTTTTTCTCTCTCACGCTCTCAATCCAATAAATAATATATTCTAATATCATGATTGCCAAGGATTTTATTAATTTTTTTACCTTGAATTTTTGTTTTTAAAGTGCATGTTCTTGTCTAAGAAAATTATAGAAATTTTGTTATTTCTGTTTACAAACAAAATTATTTCAAAATTAAAATTAATAAAATTCTATCTAAGATTATTGGTAATGCCTAAGAAAGATTAAGAAAATTAATAATATAATTAATTAAAAATGAAATGTTAAGAGAACTGATTACAAAAACTTGATCAATAGTTTTTCATCTTAAAATGTGAGAAGAATGGTTTTAAAAAATATATATATATATATCTATATGTGGGCCAGAAAATTCATGGCCCAAGGCCTGATCTGAGGAGACCTATTATCAAGGAAGAGTTTAATGCACGGATAGGATAAGTGAAAAGACTACTCATACTGTAAGAGAGAACTCTGTGCCTGACAAGCCTCTATTCTTGACCAAGCTATTCAACCTTTACGTCTACTCCCAGCCACTGGAGGTAGGGGCGGATAGGACAAGTCTTTTGCCCGAAGTAAAAGCTCACACGTGGACCCTAAAGGGAGGGAGGAATACGAGTATAAAAGGAAACGAAAGCTAGAAGAAAAGGGGAGGAGGCCAAAAAAAGAGAGCCTCCCATCCCACCTCCAGGAGAAAGACTCCAGGGGTGAAAACACCTTAACACACTACAAAAAACCCACTGTCGGGTAACCGGGGGAAGACCTTAATGCTCCTTGGACCAAGTCCGAAGAGCCCAATCCCTCAGGCTACGAAGCTGTAGGGCTTGGATGTCTAGGCTGAACCCCTTTTTACATGAGTTCCCCTAAAATCAGGACCAGACCGTTGCCCAGCGATCAAAGGCGAGCCTTTTAAGCCCACTTTCTACAAATCATATTGTGAGGGATCTTTTATGTGGGAGCCCAACGTCATTCTTGGGCCGTTAAACAATCGTGTCCCTACAATATATAATACATAAATTTAAATATATATTTTTATTTGAGATTTTATTAAAAAAAAATTCATTTGGAGTTATTATCTTACGACTCAAATTGTATCAAACTAGCCTCGATTAAAAAAAAAAAAAAAATCCTTTTGAGTGATTGTCTAAATGATATATGTTTAGAAAGTAATATTTTTATGAAATTAGTATAATATCAATTATAAATTATTTTAATATAATAAAACAACAACTTTAACTAAATTATTAAAAAACTTATTTACTTCGAATCGTAGAAAAATTATTTTGTTATAACTTTTATCACATATAAATCAATGAGTAATATACATATGTGTGTGTGTGGATGAGAAGCTGAGGACATGAATGAATGAGAAGAGATCAATGCCAGAAGAACACACCTTGGAAAATACTATATCAACGAATCCTCGGGGCAAATACGACAACTCAACCACAAGCCCAAGGAAACTAGAATACCCGAGGACCTCGAGGATACTGACACGTCCTCGGAAGGGTCGAAGTCTAATGCTGAAGACCATTGGACACGAATCGAGGAAGAGAGGGAAAGTTGGCCTTTAAGCAAGAAAGGGAAGAATACAGATAAAACATCCATTATCTCCCCATTTAATGCTCTGAACCCACTTAACTGGTCGTATTAATAAAAAAAAGGAACCTGAACAGTGTCATCACAAATCACAGCTCACAATCTAATATAGAAACCTTCTAGTAAGACCCTGATGGGACAAGTATCAAGTTAAATAAACCCTAGCCCTCCAAATGGAAGGCCAAGATACAACCTGGGTGACTATATAAGGCAGAGAGGCCTATATGAAGAGAGGCATGAAACATCTGAAGAGAGGAAAAAAGAAAGTGACACCATTGTAATCTAAGAACAAGTGTAAACCTATACCTCGGACCATTCCCGAGAAACATAACTTAATCAATCCAAGACTAATGTTATTCAATTTCCTTGGCACACATTTATTCCAAGTACTTATTCTCTTATTTCAAGATTAACTCACTCTAACAAGGGTAATCAAGGTTGATTGACACCCCATCTCTATAAATTAATTGTGTGAGGTTAAAAGTTAGCTTGTTTAATTTTTGCTTGCCACAATATATATATATATATATATATATAGGGACGGAGCCAAAACTTAAAGTTAGAAGGACGGCTTTGCTGTTAGTTGTATGCAGTGATTTCGGCTTTCGACTTTGTTACTACTTAATCGCTTAGGTGCTAATTGTTTAAAATTTTTTAAAGGGTTAGATTGTTTGTTTTAGGTAAAATTGGTTGATTAGGCTTAATTTTTTAATTTTTAATTTTTTTATAGTTTTACTAAAGGTAATTTTTTTTGTTGTACTAATTTTTTTGGGCTTGCATATTTCTTTTTTAGATTTTAGACTTATAAATATTTTTTAATGGTCTTTAAATGAGGAAAATGTTTGAACTACAAATTTTTTTACAAATTACTGATAATGTAATTTATGTGCCCAAATGCAAATCAATAAGAATTTGCTACCTTAACAGTTTGTAAAAATATTATAGAAACATTTGTGACTATAACAATACTCTTAAAAGAATTAATGATATTTTTAAGGGGTAAAAGTATAATTTTATAAAACAAAATTGCTAAAATTAGTACCTATATATAGATCATATTTAAAAAAAAAAAAAATTGGGAGGGCCATTGCCCCCAAGTCAAACCATGGTTGTCTGAGTGTCTCTATATATATATATATGATCATATTTAGCCTGACCTTCTTGAACAAGATTTCTATATCCGCAAGTAGTAATGAACTAATTATACCAATAGGTCTAAGGGTAATTATTGGATACTCGCAAAGTACTATAAATTAGGGCTGTCCAACAACCCGTCAGACCTGAACCACCCGTTTGACCCAATCTGACCTGAAGGCCCACGGGCGGATCAAAATGCCCAGACGGGTTGGGTGCGGGTCTCTTAGAGTTAAAAGTTCAGGTTTTTGGTTCGGTTCGGGTTCCATATTTACTAACCCATAAAAACTGACCCAACTCGTGAGAAATTTAAAAGGAAAAAGATGGGTTTCACGCTTCAGTTTTAGATTCACGTTCTCCTTTCTCTCTCTTCTCTCTCTCAAATCCATAAACCTAGCCCCTTTCTTATTGCCGCTGTTGTCAAGTTGATCGCACTGCCTTCGCCGTTGACCTGTAGTCATCATTGCACTCACTGTCCTTACTCCTTAGGTTGAGTCTTGCTCAAACCCCTCTCTGCCTCCTCTAATCTACCGTTGATCTTGTGCATTTGATGGTGAGTCAAAGTTTTTTTTTTTTTTTTTTCCCGCATTGACCTTGTGATGGATGTGGTGATGGTGGATGATGGAGTGGTGGGGTGGTGCTGCTAGTTTAGTATTTTCTCTCTCTTCGTTTCAGTTTCATAGATCTGGGGTTTGTGGACTCATTTTTGCTATTTGATTCTTTGTAGGTTTGGATTGTGGTTTTTGTCCTTTGGGTTTTTGATTTTCTCTAAGTTGGCTTCTCGTGCCTGGGTTTTGATTTATGGGTTTGGGTTGGGTTTTTTATTTTCTTTGGGTTGATTTCTCTGGGTTTGCGTTTTGATTTCTCTGTTTGCTTTAAACCCAAAATCACCTGATGGGTTCGACCCACTAAACCGATGACCCGAGCCGATAGGTCTGATCCGAACATTTGGTCGGCTGCGAGTCCAATTTCTATTCACCCGATTCTATCGGTTTGATCACGGGTCAACCTCCAACCCGATTCGACCCGAGCCGTGGACAGCCCTATTATAAATGCGTATTTTCTCTTTTACATAATTGTGAGTTTCACTAATTAAATTTATAATAAAAACTTATATTTTATATAAGAAGGAAAAATACACATTTATAATACACTTGAAAATATTTAATAATTTTCCTAAGTAAAATACCATGGCTGTAAATGAAAACAAATATAAGGAGTTTTTTTTTTTTTTTTTTTTTGTCATTTTATTTTATGCCACCCCAAAGAGCCCACGTCATACACAATTCTGCGGTGGTGGATTTAGATATGCAGATAGCAGAGGCAGCCAGCCAAATCTAAAGCATGATGTATTTAACCAAAAAAAAAAAAGAAAAAAAAAAGCATGATGTCATGTCAGGGATGTCCCAAAAGTCTGACTGCAACCGCATCTTCTGCGTTAATAAAAAGTAAAAACACAGTAAATTATGGAAGCAAAAATTACATCTCAATCAGTCAGTCACCTAATTCCATCATGCAAAATCATCCATAAAATCACATAAAAATACTGCCATCATCAAATGCATATCATATCATCACCAGTACTGATCCCAGCTGTATTCTATCCCCTGGTCTCTCTGTCAGGTTTGGTTTCACGAAAGAGAAGGAGAGGGAAGGGTAGATAAAAGAAAAAAGAAATATAACGGCACCGTTAGGCGTAGGTTAAAAATGAGTTATTGTGAGGTTTAATTAATAAAAATTGATATAAATTGATGAGAATAGTTGAAAATATGACCAAAGTGATATATAGAACTTAAAAAATTAGTTTTATTAACTTTATACTTTATAAAACTAGTCAAAAATTTGATAAAAGAAATTTTTTAATGGTTACTTTATAATGTCTGTTAACATGATCCAAAAGAAAAATATAAAAAAATTGAAAAAAGAAAAGAAAAGAAAAAAAAAAATTTAGATGTAAAGAAAAAAAGACACATAAAAGATGGACACTTTACCTTTTTAAATTATCAATTAATAAAGATATAAAAATAATTGGCAAAAATGCAAAACTGATCCTCTAACTTTCACAATTTTTTTATTTCAGTTCTCTAACTTTCAGTTTTGTCAATTCAATCCTCTAACTTTCAGTTTTGTCAATTCAGTCCTCTAACTTTCAATTTTTGTCAATTTAGGGCTCCGTTACAACTCAGTTAGTGTTACTGTTAAAACCACTAAAATGATACCATTTTGCGTGTGTTTTTTTTTTTTTTTTTTTTTTTTTTTTTTTTTTTAAATTGGAATTAAAAGAAAATAAGAAAAATCTAGAAAAAAGAAAACATTAAGGGCATCGTTCCCCTTCTCTTGAATCAAAACAAAACAAAGGATCCAAATCCCTAACCCATGTAACTTTGAGAGAGAGAGAGAGTGAGCTAGTTTGAGAGAGAGAGAGAGAGAGAGAGACTGAGTTCACCAGCGGTGAGGAACCTCGCCACCCTTACTCTAGACCTCGCCACCCCTGCTCGCCGTGTAAACCACCACCACCCTCACTGCTCTGCCTTGACTGAATCAGTGATGGATGTACTCCGTAGCTCCAGCTCCGACTAAGTTTTGCCCTGCCTTGCCTTACCGTAGCTCTGGCTCCGGCCAAGTTTTGCTATGCCTTGCCCCTTACTGTAGCTCCAGCTCCAGCCAAGTTTTGGGTAAGTGATGAAAACCCAATTTTTTTGTCTAGACATGTTCAAAATTTTTACAGTTATTTGATTGACTTATTTTGTTGTTTTCTATTTTCTATTTTCTATTGGAGTAAAAGAGTTACTGAAATAATTTGGAATAGAGTGTTACAATGGGGTGTCAGTAATTTGCAGAAGTGTAGTTTCAGACCCTCTTTATGCACACTAGCTTTGATTGCCTCTTGGTACAATGTCTAGTAGTCAATCATACAATGGTTATAGTAGTGAGGACCAAATTGTTTCGAAACAATTCCTCCAAGTGGGGACCAAATTGTTTCGAAACAATAAAATTGCATGTGAAGATATTCAGCAAACAGAAAAAAAAAAAAATTATAAAGTAGATTATCCCAACGCATTTAATTTCACCTATCAGTCAACAAAGTCCAACATAAACAAAAAAAAAAAAAAAACTTTTCAATAGAAAAAGTCACCAGCTTTAAATAACACACAACTCATTGTTCTGCTAATACATATACCCAAAAAAACACACTAAAACTATTCTTGTGCTTATTCTTTGTTGGGTGAAGGTATTTATGAGAGAAGTGTTGGTTGGGGTGCAACGCAGATGACCCATTTATATACTGATTAGTTTAGTTTAGTCATTAAGCTACAAAAATATACCTGCAAAGTGGTTGGGAAAGAAGCGGAGGACAAGCGAGGAGGAGCTACGGTAAGGCAAGGTAGAGCACACCCATCACCGATTCAGAACTCCATCACCGATTCAATCAAGGCAGCAGCGAGGGTGGTGGTGGTTTACACAGCGAGTAGGGGCGGTGAAGTCTAGAGCAGGGGTGGTGAACTCTCTCTCTCTCTCTCTCTCTCTCTCTCTCTCTCTCTCTCTCTCTCTCTCTCTCTCTCTCTCTCTCTCTAAAAGTTACACGGATTAGGGATTTGGGTCCTTTGTTTTGTTTTGATTCAGGGGAAGGGGAATGACGTCGTTCCCCTTTATGTTTTTTTTTTTTTAGATTTTTCTTATTTTCTTTTAATTCCGAATTAAAAAAAAAAACCACACACACACACACATGCAAAACGGCGTCATTTTAGTGGTTTTAATGGCGACACTAATTGAGTTATAACAGAGCCTTGAATTGACAAAAATTGAAAGTTAGAGGACTGAATTAACAAAACTGAAAATTAGAAGACTGAAATGAAAAAAAGGTGAAAGTTAGAGGGTCAGTTTTTCATTTTTACCAAAATAATTTTACAAGAAATTAAGGGTCTGTTTGGATACTGCTTATTATTGAAAACTGAAAACACTGTAGCAAAATAAATTTTAAATGTGTGAATAGTGCTGTGGGATCCAAATTTATATTAAAATCTGTGTTTGGATGACTTTTGTGAGTCCGTGAATAGTGCCATGAGACCTACATTTTTTCAACAAAACGCACAAATGCAGACGTTCAGTGCACTCACTAAGGGTTTGTTTTGATATTGCTTATTTTGCTGAAAACTGAAAATACTGTAGTAAAATAATTTTTAAATATGTGAATAGTGTCATCGGACCCATTTTTAATAAAATTTTTGTTAAAAAAAGAAGTTTGTGGGTCCCGTGAACAGTGTACGGGACCCACCGGACAACCATAGAATGCGCTTCTCAAAAAAAAAAAAAAAAAAAAAAAAGCCAGACACAAGATGCCGGCGTTATAAGATATATCCAAACGCTGCTTAAGTTTAACATTTTAAAGGGTATATGTATAATAGTAATTCTGGGATTAGAAAAAGAGTGGCCCAACAAAAAACTTTTGCCTTCTATTCTCTTTTCTTTCTTTGTTTTCACTTTGGGCATTGATTATTGCACTTTGACTAGTGTGCATTAATTGTTAGTACACATCACTTATTTTAAGTGATAAATATGAATATGCTTAGAAAATATGAACAATGTGCATGAAATTATGAACGATGTACACGAAGTGCACACTATACAAGTGTACGTGTTAGAGTATTTTCCATTTCATTTTAACCAAACAAAAGAAAGCCTTCGTATCACCTTCCTTTGCTTCCCTTTCCACGTAATCAAACATAACCTAATTGCTTCTATGGCTACCGGGCGTCTTGTGCATTAATGCTAGAAAGTAGGACTCCATCAAAACCAAAGCAAAGAACACGGAAGCAAAAAAAGAGAAAAGCACATCAATCAATCCATAAAAACATCATGCAAAATCTTCTCCTCGATTACATTAACGCCGTATTAACTGTATACCATCATGATCATATGTAACCACTTGGCCAGTTCTTGACTCCTGAGGCTCAGCCCTTCCCAGCTGTACTCGTACGTGCTCCACTGCTTAGCTATATATCCTGAGAGAGTGAGAGAGCATAGCAACCTGCAATAGTGTAAGCCAAAATAGAATATCTGTGAAGCTGCTAGAGCCTAGCTAGAGGCACTTGAGCAGCTCGAGAAGACTAGCATAGCTATCTATCTAGCTAGGCTGAACAGAGCATTAGCACTTGCTGTTATCGGTTGCAGCTACAAAGGCATATATAACGGAATACATATGATCGTACTCCTGGTATTTGACATTGTTGGTATATCTATGCCCAAAAAATTGACGTCAGTTTCTAGATCAGAGAGTTCCAGGTGAGATCTTAGGATGGTTTTGGCATGTGCTTAGGGAGAGAGAGTACTGTTGCTGTGAGGGACGTCACTGAAGACGGCGCTGTCATATCCATGGAGATGGTTTTATTGATGAATATTGGTTAGGTTGAGGAAAATAATCAAAATATATCGTTTGGGTCTGTGACTCTGACTCACTGTGTCATATAATCTCTACAAAAGTCAATCATTTCTCCCCAAGTGGCTGCATGAGCAATCATTTTCATGTGGATATCTTTCAATACCTTCTATAAATTAGGGTTGTTTCTTCTCTATTTCTTCACTGTCTCACCCATCTTGCTCTTAAAAACTATACTAGTAGTTTTTTTATAGCTCATCCTAGGTTCAATTGCAATACCCTAATAAGATAATGGCCTCAAGATCCATGTTTACATGTTTGGCTCTCCTTCTGGTTTTGTGTTTTGTGCTCATGGAGGATGCTTCTGGTCCATCTCTTTCTCTCTATCACGCACACACAAACACACTAAAGTAGGCAATAATAAGATAGTTGTCATTTAAAAAATTTATATACATTAGCTATTTAGTAATCAAAGTTGCTGTTTTTGGCAGATTGCAATACTGGGTATGGGTGCTTCTACACCAAGCCTTCTGTTTCCTTGAAGACTCAGAACAGAAAGGTCCGTTTTAACACATATATATGCTTCTAAAGGGTTTGAATGGTGGTTTCTCTCCTAGTTTTTTCTGCTTATATTTTTTACTTCAATACAAGTTTTTAATGTTACAGCAACATTTACTCCATTTGTACAGGTGCTTGCTGTTTTGGAGGAGAAGAGGGAATCTGTGAAGGTTGGCCTGCAAGGATCACCAACCAGTGTGAATGGTGGAAGCTTTGTGGGTTATGAGTTAAGGAATGTTCCCTCTGGTCCAGACCCGCTGCACCATAACAGGGCCAGTCCTGAAAAGCCTAGAACTCCTTGAAATGTTACATATATAACAAAGCTCTTTGAAGTACTATTAGTTTAGCGAGTGGTTTCAGATCACATTTTGAATGTACTTAACTACCTAGTTAATTTTCTAAGACTTAGAAATAGGTTTTTCTTGTCTTGTCCCTCCTTTTTCTTTTTTTGGGTAACAAATGTTTGTATTGTTGAATATGTGGCATATATAATGCATATATATATATATATATATATATGGTTTGTGCTACTATAAATATCTTACTCTTTTGCTTGGACTTTTTGTAGTATACCTTGTTCAGATGTCACAAAGCAAATGCAGTTCTTGGATCATCAAGCAAACTAAAACTGTCCATCTGTGCTCTTATTTTAAAATAGTAATAAACTTAACTAAATCTGGTGAACCTGACCATGAATAATTAAATTCAAATCAAATAATACATAAAAAAATGTAATAAAAAAGAACTTAATTATAATGGTAACATCACTGAGATGGATGTGATTGTTTTGGGCTGGGAAGAAACCCCGTTTCACAGTAAAATATGACTATTTATGCCCACAACCTGTTCCCGGATTGGAATAGAATAGGATCAATGAACTGTGACATGTATGGGTGATAATAGCGTTCTGCAATAACTAAATAACCTCAAGCTTTCAGAGAAATGTGACAATGCTGACGCTAATGCCAGACACAAGTGAAATAATTAGGTTCATCTCAAACGTTGAAAACTGAAAAGATAGTGTGTATATGTATAAAGTAACGGTAATAGAGAAAATGAAGATTATTTGGTATTAACTGGTGCCTAGAGTCGGAATTGATTTAAACAATTCTTTTGTTGGGTGAAGTGCTGCACAAGCAAAATGATTCAAATTGAAAACACAAAGTAAAGTCGGCTTAGTTGTTTTCCGTAAACAATAAGAGAAAGTAACCAAATTCAAACCATGTCACATACTTTGTAATAAACACAATTCTCAATTACTACTGGTCTTGCAATGTAACGCCCCAGCCCAAGTCAAGTTAAAAAAAAAAAAAGTAGTCAGATTTTTGCACGTGAGCCCACCCACCTATCTCTTAATTCCCCACCACTCATTTCTCACAAAATATCTCCCCTTTGGCCGGCTAGCTCTCCTCTCTTCTCACTTTGCTCTCTTCTTCTTTTTCATTTTGTCTCAAACACCCACAATCCTCTCTCACACTCCCTCACTCTCCCACCAGTGCATCACTCCACCGCCTCCACCATTATCTTCCGGCGAAAAAGCTCCATAAAACCTCTTAAGCTCCTACATCTCATCTTATTTAAGGTAAGAGCTTTTATACGTTTTGTGGGTTTTCATATTTTGCTAGCGGTTTTTGTAATCTAAGTTTTGAGAGTGATATTCTCGTGATAATGTATATGAGTTTTGCTTTGGTGGACCTATTTGGGTGAATGGTTGTGGATTTTTTACAATGGTAGCCATTTAAGATTTACCAATAGTAAAGATCATTTGGGGGTTTTGACTTTTTAATGTGAAACAATTGATGAATCTAATTTTTATTATTTATTTAGAACTAGTGGAAGATTTACATTTGGGGTTTGTAATGGTGGATATTATTATATATTTTATTGTTTTGTGGGTCTCCTGAAAATAACTTGTATATTGAGGAAGAAATTCATAAAGTGTTAGGATCTCTTATGGTAAATGTGAAGCTTGGAACGACATGATTATAAGTTGGAGTCTATGCCTTGTAATGAAATTATTGAGAAACTTTGGAAGTGGAATATATTATTTTTGAGGTTAAATGTTAGGCTTGTCTAATTAATTTCTTAGTTAACAATTTCTAAAAGGTAGCTAGATACAATTTCAAGCTTTATACTTATTGTGATAGATTTGCTTGATATTGTTTAGGTTCTAGCTAATTTCATTTGGAGCTTGGAAAATTAGGTTTTTGCGGGTTGCGAGATAAGTAGCTTTTAATGGAATTTTTGGAAAATAACCATGTTGTATAAACATTGTTTTGGGTCAAACACATTTTGGAAAATTAATGGTGGAACTATGTTTTTCTAAAAAGTGTTGTATTGTGACCCTACTATATATGATTATATATGAAAGTGCATATTCTTATTGTATATGGGGAATTGCATGATTTGTTAGTATTAAAAAGACTAGCATCTTTGATTAAATTCTTGAGAATGCGTTTTATGGAATTATTGTATTATTTGCAAAAATATAAATATGCTTTATCTTGACCTATGTTATTTGGGAAGTTAATACAAAATCTTTTTGACAAGAAATGAGTTGAAGGCTTTGAGAACCTTGTGAATATTTTGGGCATTCAAATATTTTATGAAACTATTTGGAAGTGAATTATGTATTTTGAATTAAAGGTAATTTGTGAGCTCTTTATGTTCTACCCACGTGCTATGACATTTGATTACTCGGTGATTACCTAGCTAGATACTATAGTTTGTGTGACATTGTTATTTTAGCACCCATCTTTGTGACAGCAATGAGTTTCGTATTTGTGACAGTATATTAGTTCCATCTTTGTGACGACATATTTAGTTCTAGCTATGTGTCGGCGATGAGTTTTGTCTTTGTGACAGCATTATCATGTGGCCTTGAGTTTGAAATTGTATTGTTATTGCTCACAAATTATAGTATGTAGTTTCATGAGAGCATTTTGATAAGTTTTGTGCCATGTCATTTTATTCATTCTTGTCATATTCTTTTTAGAAATGGTTTTGTATAAATTATTTGGAAATTTCCAAATTAAAACATGATTTGTAAATTGTTATCATCATGAAACTTGCATTGCCCCCACCCCCATTAATTATGTTACTTACTGGGCTCTGTCTCATCCCATTATTTTATAAACTTTTCAGAGTAGACAATAATCTTTTGAGACAGCTTTTTGGTGGCTAACAGTAGTTCGATGGAGGCTGAATTTTTATAATGGAGATATTAGATGATGTACATCTTAGAATAGACTTAACTCATTCTTTTGTATATTATAGTGGTTGTGATGTTATTCCCACTGATGGGACAAGTTGATGATATGTAATTATTTATTCAGACCTATATTCTTTTGTGGCCAATGGTCCTTGAAATTATTGCTTAGAGTTCTGACTTACTTTGAGAGTATAATTAATGGGATTATTATGATAATTCTTGATATGATTTATGTGGATTGGATTGTCAAAAAGGAAAAATCTACAGGTATTTTGAGACGTCTTTCTCATGCTCTGGACCCCTTGGGGCTTGGGGCGTGACATGCAATATCACATTTTCTTTTTGTACAGGACTTGCAACATTACTAATTCATAGTGAATGGCATAAAGCCAGGTTTCATTACATAATTTAAGCAATAAAGAAAAGGATTTTCTTGAATTGCTCAAAATAAATACAATTCATAGAGTTCATTACCTCCTAGCCTCAATTAATGTTTCCCTAGAGTACATATTGTAATTACACCATTATAGTTGAGGAATCTGCAGGTGAACTAGGTGGGGAACACAAAAAAGGTTTAGGGGGGATTTTCAAGGGTTCAAGACTCCCTTCCAACATATCCACCACTCTACTCATTGATGGACGGTTCAAGGGGTCAGATTGTATGCACCACAAACTCACTATTATCATCTTCCTTGCACTTTCTTGATCTACTTCCTCTAGAAGGCCCAATAACCCTAATTCTTTGCCTAGTTCAAGACGCTTGTAAATCCAATGTGGGAAATATATTTCACTAGTGAAATCAACACTAGCATCAAAATTCTTTCGACCTCCCACCATTTCTAAAACCATCATTCCATAGCTATAGACATCTGCCTTGTGAGAGACCCCTCCAAAATTCCTACAAAATACTTCGGGAGCTATATATCCTGTAGTCCCTCTTGCACTCACCATTGATATAAAACTTTTTTCTCTAGGACATATTTTTGCGAGGCCAAAATCAGAAATTTTTGGACAGAAGTTCTCATCCAAAAGAATGTTGTGAGGCTTAATGTCAAAATGCAAGATTTGTGTGTTGCAACCTCTATGCAAGTACTCTAAGCCTCGTGCAATTCCTATTGAAATCTTGTATAATGTTTCCCAACCCAATTGATGACTAGAATTTGAGGGATTTCCTTTATATATGAACTTCTCAAGAGATCCATTAGGCATAAGCTCATAGATAAGAGCTCTTTTAGAACCCTCAATGCAAAATCCCTTAAGAGTGACAATGTTGACATGAGAGGTCTTACTAATGCTGGCAACCTCATTAACGAATTCCTCTCCATTACCTTTTGATTCTTTCAGAACCTTCACAGCCACAAAACAGCCGTCTTGTAACTTCCCTTTATAGACACTACCATAGCCCCCTTGGCCTAATTTATCATTAAAGGACTTAGTCATCGTCTTTATATCTGCATAACTGTATCTTCTGATAACAAGAGGTCCATGATTCCTTAGAAAGGCCTCGACATCCTGATGAGTTAGAGTTTCCTTCTTCCAAAAACTAATTATTTTATTTAATGAGAACTTACGCCAAAAGCAGCAGATTGTAATCATCAGAACTCCAATTCCAACAGATGAAGTAGCTGTAATAAAAGAGTAGAGTTTATGAAGTTACGTGGTGACAACTATAACTCAAACTACCTATTGATAATGTCTTGAAACTCAATAAAATTGCATTTTATTTGTAGTGACAAAAGACTAACAATGAAGAAGCAAATGCTAAGGATGACTTGGCATCCACAAGGGCAACTCTACATCGAATGATAAATAACATCTGAGTAGCATGAAATTTGACATGTGTTTTAAGAACATAGAGAATATGCAATTCAAGGGTTAGATTTTTAAAATATGTAATAATGTTAATTTATTTAGTGAGAGCTGTAGCCTAAGACTACAACTAAGTTTGTAGCCAAAATTTGTCATTAAAGATTGGTTCCTTTAACAATATATTTGGCCCTTACCCAAAAAAAAAAAAAAAAAAAAAGCAAGAAAAATTTTCTTCAACTAAAATTTTGAAAGATATTTAGCTTGCTACATTAGTAATGATATTAACATGCAACGATTTTAAAATAAAAAAACTCATAGAAGGAAATTGTAAGATTTTATGTATTTATATGTTTTTTTTTGTTAATTAATATATGAATTTATCTTTTTATTATATTTTTTTATAATTTAAGTTTCTTAATCACTACCCTAGAAATTTTTTTTTTTTTTTTTTTAAGCTGCCACTAGACATCCAATACCTTAAGCAGAACAAAGGAGTTAGGTTTAGGGTTTAGGGAGCCTCGGAGGATAATAATGAATTGTGAAAAGTTTAGTTATTGTACTGATGGATTCGTACCTACAAGAACATTGCATTGAACCAAAAAAAAGAAAAAAAAGAAAAAAGAGCAAATGGAGCCAATTACCAAAACCGATTGTCATTGCATGAATGATACTCTATAAAGATTTGATAGTTAGATACACTGTGAGAAGGGATAAAAAAAAGATAAATTTTAACTAAAAAATTGGTTGTAACTTAATAAAATAATATTACTATATATTTTGAAAATCTAACCGTTAAATTGCATGTTCTTTGCGCTCTTAATACACATGTCAAGTTTTGTGTCAATTAGATATTATTTACTACATAACCTATAAGTTTATGTTTTATGCATAATTTTAAACTACAAAAACTTGCAATTTAAACAACTTATTGATAACATAATTATTGATTTTTAATTTTCTAGAAATCTTGTAAGCATGAATGATATAGGAATAAGATGTAATTAATCCAATGGTAAATTTGTCAAAATTTACATATAATTAAAAGATATTGAGTAAGGCTACAACCTTAAAGAATTTGATTAAGGAAATATGTTACCTATCACTGTCGCTTTCAATCTCTGGCTCCATGTAACTAAAGCATTAAAGAACATCACTGTTAGTTGAATAATTAAAAATAATAATAATGTAACAAATTAACGGAACTAAATCGTTTATTTTATTTTTAAAAATTTTAAATCTCAACTGTTCTTAACGAAGAACACTGAAGATCAGTCTACAATTATCTTATGCAAATTTATAACAAGAAAGTCCATTCTTTTTCTACGTATTAATCTACAAATTTGTTTCCATGTCATTGCAAGACAAATCAAGACATTGAATCAAAAGAAAATAATGGGACCAATTGCAAGAGGAAATATTTGTGAGATTGAGACCAATGTTTTGAATACCTTTCCAGTGACCATTTCATTATACCATAATATTTTGGTACTGGTATATATTGGTGTACCATTTGAGTTTATCGCTCCATGTATACACTTAAAAGATAAATATAAATTTTTAAAATAAATTACAAAAAGAATAATTTATATTGCTATTTATTGAGAGATAATCTCAATTTTAGTTTATCCAATCATTATGATTATCGTAGTTGTTGTTATTATTATTATTATATAAAATTTTATAACAATAAAATCAGTATTTTTATTATGTTTAGACCTTAGTTTGGGTTGATTTAGATAGGATCATAGGACTATCTACTACGCTCAAGCCAAAACCAAATACTAATTTAAAACTTTTTTTTTTCTTGTTTGTATTTTCTCATTTATTTACTCCCCTCAGCTGCCAACATCACTTCAATACCTCATCAAAGTCAAAGTAACATTTGTTTTTTCATTTTTTCTATTTCCCCAGTGCTAGCTCCTTTCTCCAAACACTACCACGTAGTCTTTCTACCCTCACCTTTTTTGCCTTTCTTTAGGGTCATTTTGGTTGAAATAGTGAAAAAGTGAGAGAATAACAAATAAGGAAGAGATAGAAATGTGGGAAGATAAAAAAGATTTTGTTATTTTCATATGTGTTTGGTAGGAATAATGGAAAAGTGGAGAGATAAAAAATTTATTTGTTTGGTTGAGATGAAAAATGAGAGAATGAAAAATGAAGTTTGGATGGATTTATAATTATATTCCTATTAAATAAAACAAAAGGTAACACATGTTTTACTTAATTTTTTTTTTTTTTTTTTTGTATGGACACTTCAAATTTAAAAGAAAGAAAGAAAAAAAAGAGCACAAGATAAAGGATCCAAAATAGATGAGTAAAAAAAAAAATAAAAAAAACCAAAGAAAATAGAAGAGATAAAAACAAAAAGAAGAAAAAGACAAAAGGTGAGATAAGCACCAAAGCCAAGAATAGAAGAAACCGAAAAAAAAAAAAAAAAAAGAAAAAAAAAAGAAAGAAGAAAAAGACAAAAAGTTGTTGGTTGCTCTAGAATTTCATCCATAACACACATTTCTCATTTTCTCCCCGATTGGTGACATTATGTTTTGGTCGGCCCAAAGAGCAATTAGTTGGCCCCACTATTTTTCTCTCTCTCTCTCTCCTCCTAGTCAAACACTCCTCCTATCCATTTTCTCTTCTATTTTTTCCTTCTCTTTTTCTATCTTCCCCAAAATCATCATAATCAACAATGTTATTGGTTTAATTCTTTCTTTCTTTTCGTCTCTTTTACTCATAGTAACTTTCGAACTCTCTCCACCATTCAGAATCGAGACAACTAATATACAATTGAAGTTTAAATTATTTTTGACTTTTATATGTATTCTCATAATAAATATGGATACATGTATTATTAAGAAAACAATATAAGAATCTAAAAGGTTGGTTTAATGATTCTTAAAACCTCATGATATCCATGAAGTTTTGGTTTCGAAACCTTTAGCCAATATCTTGGGGCCATTCCCAAGGGATTACTCCTATAATAACTTGTGTGTGAGATAGGAGGCCTGCACACTTACGAGGTAATAATTAGATAATCAAAGAATTTGGCTTACCTCCAGTACTTTTTTAATTGGAATCTCCTCTTGTTTTAATGAGAAATTGTCATATTACCAATTAACTATAAAAAAATATGGAGATTAAAACTCACTATTACATCATTCTATCTCAAGGAGAAACTAACTAAATGTCAAGTTGAAAAAGTAATGGAGGTAAGTTAAACTGGATACTCAAAGAGGTTTAGATATCTTCATTTCTAAAAGGAAAAAAATGTATGAGAAAATGTGGCACTTTAGGCTCTTGTCCAGTGGATGTAGGCCACAAGATTGAACAACATAAACTCTCACGTTTTTCTCTCCTCTTTCTATCTTCTTCATCACAAATTTCTACAACAAATTTTCACCCCTCGAAACTATGCTATGAGCCTCTTGGACATATATCTCCCAAGATATAATGATCAACATATAAAAGAAGCACAACAATTTGAGTGCACACCAAACAGAATTATGTTTCTTTCTCTCTTTGACTCTATTGATCACAAGGATAAGAATACAAAATTTGTTTGAAATGAATGAAGGGCAAACAGTTTATAGAAACACTCGCACCAATTCAAAATATGTGAATTAGTGAATTGACAAATTGTTATGGACCAAAAAAGCAGCGCACACAAATAGATAGATTGTGACTGATTTCACCCCTAACAACAATTCTTTAACTTTATTGGACATTTATCTCCAAAGATTTAGAGATTAACCGGACACAAAAGAAGCACAAAAATTTAAGTGTACAGTAAATAGAACTATATCTTATCATATGTACAAAAATAAGTATGAAAAAACTAGCTCAAATGAGAAAAAGGCATCTCATGCACTGGGTATATGAAACCTTTGTCTCACTGACAGGTGAGCCCCACACTTATGGGACCTGCCTGTTAGTGAGACTAAGAGCATATGGGTCAGTGCATACTAGACATGGCAAAACGGGCGGGTCGGGTCGGGTTCGGGTCGGGTCACGGGTAAAAAACGGGTCATTTTAAGCGGGTTGAAATCGGGTTCGGGTCAATCGGGTTGCGGGTCGGGTCGGGTCGGGTTGGGTCGGGTTGACCCGTATTTTTCACATGAAATTTTTTATTTTTTTTTATTTTTTTTATAAAGAAAACAATATGTATTTGCCATTTGGATAGTTATGTAACATATTACTTGATGTAAAATGCATTATTTTGCATTCACTACTTATATCAAGAATAAACTCAGTTAAACTTATTAATATTTATTCAATAATTTTAAAATTATACAAATCCAAACATTGCTATCTAAAACAAAACAACACAAAGATAAGTAAAACAAATATACAAGTTTTATTTTTACACAATATCAACATTCCAAAAAAAAAAAATTACAAATGACTTATTGGATAACTCATTTGATAAAGAATAAAAACATATAAGAAAGTTACAATTTTAAAAATTAATTTTATAATCTATTATTAATTGTGGTTGACACTCTATTTCAATTTGAAATATACATTAAAGTTTGATTGCTTACTTATTTATACCTAGTCTCTTTTATGAAGATCATATCATTGTTAAGCAGCACAAACTCTAGGAAATATCATAATTTATTTTGAAAAGCCGTTTATTTTGAACATAAATTGTTAAAAAATAGATCTAAGCATTCATAATTTATGCTAATTTGATACTTTGACTTTACTATTTTCACACTCGTGAATGTGTCTCACACATATCTACAATTTTAAATCTGTTTTTAACTTTACTGTAACCAGATTATCTTGGCATGTACTTTGTTATTTGATATCTAAAAATCTTTACTCATTAAAGAATGCTCAACCATTTATTTTTCAATTAATTTGCATGCAGTTATGTAAATATATCAATTGTTTCCTTAAAACTCACAATAAACAATTAAACCAATATTGTCTTAATTTCACTACTTTTTTTACCCAAAAAAAAAAAGTTTTAAAAAAATGGTTCGGGTTCAGGTCGGGTCGCGGGTCGGGTCGGGTTGACCCGCACAAAACACGGGTTGGGTCACGGGTCAACCCGTTTTTGCTTCGGGTCAAAAAAATCGGGTTCGGGTCGGGTATTTTTCGGGTCGGGTCGGGTCGGGTCAGAAAATTCTGACCCGTTTTGCCATGTCTAGTGCATACAAAAGTTTTGTCTGGAAGGATTGAGGGACAACTATTTATATACACACTTGCACCGATCAAGAAATGGTGTAGCAAATAAACCTTTTGTTTTGGATAAAGAATAGTACGCACAAATAATAAAAAAAGTTAAAACTAGATAATCAGACCCTTGCGTGTGTGATTTCCCTCATCGTGGCATGGAACAGAAATACTTGCAGTAATTGTATTAGGATTTACTATAACATAAGAATGTAAAGAAATTTATATATATATATATATATTTTCAAAAAGAACCCTACATGCATTTTCAATATATGTGTGTACAAGTGGGTCCAATGTGTTTTGAGTTATTCGATGTCTACCTTTCTTTGCAATGTCACACTGAAATTCCCCATTCTGTTCGAGTTCACAATGACCACCTCCACCGTAACAACTGCTGCAAGCTTCAGATACATTCACTTCAAGCTCGAACTCAGCACTTAAGAGTGAAAACAGAGCATCTTTATCCGAATGCTTTTTTCTAGGGAGCTGTATAATTGAACATTGAGCAGGAAAACACTGAGAGTTATCGTTTAATTGACTATAGTAGAGGCTATAGTCTCCGCAGCTCCTATACGTGAAATTTCTAGGGGAAACAATACCAAGTGTGCTATTGCATTTAAACAGTGTCTGACTAGGTGTGGTGAGTTTAAAAGAGATAAATGGAGAGTTGGGAAGAGTAAAATTGGTTACGGATTCGCATTTTTGGGCATTCAAGGCATCGGAAAGTAAAAGGTCCTTGACACGTGTGAACAGTGTGGTGTTAGTGTAAGAGATATTTATAACTTCATATGGTCCTCTATTCCACCCCAGTTGGATCGTCGGAGGTATTTCGTCACATTTTACTGGCAATAAACCGCAAAGTGGGTTTGAGCTATCTGTAAATGGAAAACCAATGATACCAAGTTTTCCACATGGAAAGGGTGAACAATTTGGGACTGTTCTGTTTACTTCTTCAGCTGAGTGAAGCAGCAAGAGGTGTGTGAGAAGAAAGAAAACAAACAAAGAGACACAAGCCATCCCAAAATAAAACTTAAACAACGTGTTTGTAATTGTATAATTTCTTTTCTTAATTACTTGCTTTATTACTCCATATTTTATATAATGACATGTAGGTTCTCTGTTTAACACGGTAATAGACTTGAAATTTGGATTAGGAAGACTTGTGAAAGACGGTGGCCTGCTCATCTGAAACATAAAAATGGAAATATTAAGCCTAAAGTCACCGAAAGTTTCACAAAAAGCTTCAGACTCCTTTTTTTCAAGTGTAAATTACTTTGTCGATATCTGTCGACTTGTTGGAAACATGGCGTGCGCATTGCATGGAAAATCCCCTGCATACTACATGAGGAAAATTCCTTGCTCATTATCAACCCCCATCGACACGCAGTTGAAAGCTAGACTCTTTAACTCTTATTTGTTTGGATTTGGTTGGTTTTTCTAACTTGTGATAGTCGCTATGGTGGTGGCAACGGAGGTATTAGTTCATGTCATGGTGGAGATTTATTAAGTCGGTGGCTTGCTTGGTCAATTGATGTGTGACCCCATCCTAGTTAATCTAGAACATTGAGTTGGCCGTGTATAACAAGCGCATGAAAACTATGTAAAATTTGGTTTGCTTCTTCGTGTAAAAGCACCGCCCCTTGCTATTTTATGTACATGTTGCCAAGCCATTGTCCAAATGAGAGAAAGAATTAGTCTTTTTTTAATATTTTTTTTTTTGGGGAAACGAGAGAGAATTAGTCGTATAGGAAAAATAGTGCAATAATATTATAGTCAAATATAACAAGGTGCTTCCGAGGACCAATGATGTATTTAAGGTTTAGATGTTGCGAGAGTGTCTATGTGCTAATATAGTGGAACTTTTTATGTTGTCGTATGTGGACATAGACAAATAGTATTCTGTGTCTATTTTTCTTTTATCTTCTTTAATCTTGTGTAACTGGATTAATTTTCGCAACAAAGGAAAATTATTTGATAGGTGCTCCCTTCTTTTACATTTTTTGAAATTATAAATCCTATTATAAATTTAATTAGCGAGTTCCATCATGAATATGAGAGAAAGAAATATCACACCACCGTACTTCGGAAACATATAATAATTACTTTTTAAGAATTAGGAAGACGTATAGAGTGAGTCATGTAAATTCTGTACGGTTAAGGGCCCTTGCAAAGGGGCCTTGAATTATAATGGAGTTGATCCAAATCTAAATTTGATCGGCCCAATGCCATCCTCCTCCACTAACACGCTTTGTCTGCAATGCCATTCCTTCGTAATCCATGGTGTATGATCCCAATATTATTGAAAGATAAATCTAAATGGGCCATATATCACCGAGAAAACTACATAATATGGTTACAAACTTTGCAGTGTCCTTTAACAATGGGGATTAATATGGGACAATGGGAAGCCCATATGTACATCGATCTCCATTCTGGTTCATACATTAAGGCTCTGTTTGGTTGGGGGATGAAATAGTAGAAGGACAGAAATATTTTAGTTTTCTTTTTTTTTTTTTGTATTTGGTTGAAAAGAAAAATGAAAGGATAGAAAATACAAATTTACTCCCAAAAACAAATGAAAAAAAAGGGGTGGACAAACCCAAAAAAAAAGGAGAATGAGAAGTACCAAAAAAAGACAAAAACTAAAGAATAAAAAGAAGAAGAAGAAAAAAAAAAAAAAAACCCGAAAACACATGGTAAAAATAATGTGAAAGTTGCAATAGGGTTATTATGGCCCCCAAGTGGGATTTTTTGTTCCAAATTTTCTTCTCTTTAGTTTTTTCCCTAATTTGGGGAGAAAACATTTTGGTAGGTCTAGAAAGAAAACACCCAGATCTCACCAATTTTCTCTCCTAAAATCACTCCAACCAAACACCCACAAAACTATTTTCTCTTTGCTTTTCTCTCCCTCCTAAAATCATCCACCCAAACAAACCCTAAGTCTCTATTTGGATGAGAAATGAAAAATGGTGAGAGGATGGAATTTTTTTTTTCCCTCATGTGTGTTTGGTTGGGGGAATGAAAAAGTGGAGGGAAATTTTTTTATTTTTATTTTGTTTGGTTGAGGATAAAAACAAGAAAATGGAAAAAGTAGTTTATATTAATTTACTCCTATGCTCTTATTAAAAAAAATCATATAAAGAAAAGAAAAAAACCAACCAACCAAAAAATAAAAAAAGCAATCACCATTCATGCCAAGTTAAAAAAAATAAAAAAAAGCAAACAGCCAACAAAAGAAAAAGAGAAGGCAAAAAAAAAATAAAAAAAAATAAGTCATCATGCCCAGTTCAAAAATAAATCAATAAAAACAAACAACCAACCCAAAGAAAAAAGGAAGGCAAACAATCAAGGATAGTTAAATCATTTGATTGCAATTACCCTTCTCCTACTCATTTATCCTCAAATTGGAGGATTCGTTTTTGGTGGGTCCAAAAAGAAAACACTTAGACCCCACGAAAATCTCTCACTTTCCCCTCTCAACTAGCTAAGAACCAATTTTCTTCCTTATTTTTCTATGCTTCTTTTCCAACCTCCCCCAAATCACCCCCAATCAAATGGCCACTAAGCTCCCAAAACCTTATGGTCCATATAAATTTCTCATTATTGATTGTTCTCTAGTGAGTTGGCTTAGTAATCTTGACATATCTTTCACGTTTTTGATTCAAAGGGTTTAATAATTTAATCTAGTCCACTTTTTGTGGGGGTAAGAAAGTGTGTCGCTTCTTTCTATGAACATGAATACTTTCTGAGGGTTTGTTTTTGCTGAATAATCATATTTTATTTCATTAAAAAAAAAAAAAAAACACCAGAAGGACCAGGCCCATATCTCTATGCTAAGTCCAAAACAGAGAAGGGCAAAGAAGAGAGGGTAGCTAGCCCATCAGTAAATAGGACATAGCCCAAGAAAGCTACACTATGGAACAAAATATTAACATCTCTACCAACATGGACAAAGTCCCAAGCAACAAAATTAGAGTGGAGTTTTGATATCATCTATAATACTAAAGAGAGACCATGGAACACCTTTTGGGCTTTCACATACAGCTTTAACAACAATAGCAGAATCACCTTTAATAATGGCAAATCCAGAACCATGGAGCAACTTCAATTGCTAGAAGAGCTGCCCTCGCTACTAATGAATAGTTTGTTGAGCTTTGGAAAACATATATCTTAAATGCATATTTTAGGGCAAAATTTTGGTTTTTCCTAAATCAATGGCGGAGCTAAGGTTGGAACAGCAAGGGAGTTTGTAACAAAATTCTCTTAGGTTCTAACCATTTCGGTCGACCAAGTGTCCTACAAGATTATTGCCTCAACTTATTTTAAAATTCTCCCATGTGCCTTTTTTGCAGAACAGTAAGTCATATTTGCTCGATTGAAATTCCATTTTGTCCAACTTCAATTTCAGCTCTTGAAATCCCAATCCAATTCAAATTGATCCACAAAATACAAAATAATCAAATGTTTAATTACAAGAAAACTTTGGCATAGTATGCCAACACAAAAGAAACCTAACATCAATCATGATCCTGAGAATGGATTTAATGAAGCAAGTCTAGATTTGGAAGTAACCATAGAAGAGCCATATAACTTTTGATGATCCAATAGAGAAAATGCATGGTTCTTATAGGGAATCAACTATCAAGGTTCATGCATTATGAAGCAATTATTACTCCAAGATCTCAACTGAAAACGAAATTTGCCCTTTCTTTTTTATATGTTCAACTAAGCTTTATATATGTTGACATTGCATCCACTACCAATTTTGTGTTTTGAATAATAAAGTTGGATGTTTGTTAAAATTTTTAGTACAATGATCGATATTACGTACCAATCCATTCCATTGAGGAATTTAAACTATGTGCATTCTTGATAAAATATTTTATGATAAGGTCCACAACTTTCCACAATTTATGCAGTTTGAGGAACAAAAATTTGAAATAGCTAACGCTCAAGAGAAATAATGTCCATAACTTTCCATGATGAAAGGGGAAATATATATATGTATATATATATATATATATATAAAATGTATCCTCCAATCTAAAGCTTAATATTTTGCCTATGATACGCACGATTTGTATTCATTGTATTGTCAAGTATACTGTAGTTCTCAATTAGTACTGGATTGTCAACATTACTAATTTCATTGCGAATGCCATAAAGGTTTCATTAAATATTTTAAGCAATAATGAAAAGATTTTCATTGACAAGCTAAAACTAAATACAACTCAATGTTTCCCTTAAAGAAGAGATGTATTCTATCTAGGACAAAGAGTCCTATTGTATTGACAGCATTATAGTTGAAGACTCTGTCGGTGATCTTCTTGGTGGAGAAAACAAGTAAGGTTTAGGAGGGATTTGCAAGGAATTGAGACTCCCTTCCAACATTTCCACCACTCTACTCATTGATGGTCGGTTTGAGGGGTTAGTTTGTATGCACCACAAACTCATCATTATCATCTTTCTTGTACTTTCTTCATCTCCTTCATTTAAAAATCCTGGCAGTCCTAACTCTTCATTTAGTTCAAGATGCTTGTAAATCCAATGTGGAAAATATATTTCACTTGAAAAATCAACACTAACATCAACATTCTTTCGGCCTCCCACCATTTCTAAAACCATCATTCCATAGCTATAGACATCTGACTTGTGAGAGATCCCTCCAAAATTTCTACAAAATACTTCAGGAGCTATATATCCTGTAGTCCCTCTTGCACCCACCATTGATATATTACTCTTTTCTCTAGGACATATTTTTGCGAGGCCAAAATCAGAAATCTTTGGAAAAAAATTCTCATCCAATAGAATGTTGTGAGGCTTTATATCAAAATGCAAAATTTGTGTGTTGCAACCTCTATGCAAGTACTCTAAGCCTCGTGCAATGCCGATTGAAATCTTGTATAATGTTTCCCAACCCAACTGATGATTAGAATTTGAGGGATTTCCTTTATATATGAACTTCTCAAGAGATCCATTAGGCATAAGCTCATAGATAAGAGCCCTTTTAGAACCCTCAACACAAAATCCCTTAAGAGTGACAATGTTAACATGAGAGGTCCTACTAATGCTTGCAACCTCATTAACAAACTCCTCTCCATTATCTTTCGTTTCTTTGATCAGAACCTTCACTGCTACAAAAGTGCCATCTTGTAATGTCCCCTTATAGACACTACCATAGCCCCCTTGGCCTAATTTATCATTAAAGGACTTGGTCATTGTCTTTATATCTGCATAACTGTATCTTCTAATAGCAAGAGGTCCATAACTCCTTAAAAAGGCTTCAAAATCCGGGTGAGTTAGAGTTTCCTTCTTCCAAATATTAATTATTTTTATTAATGTGAACTTTTTCCAGAAGCAGCGTATTATAACCATTAGAACTCCAATTCCAACAGATGAAGTAGCTGTAATAAAAGAATAGAGATTAAAAAGTTATGTGGTCCAACAAATGAAGCATGCTTAAAGGACAGAGATTATAATGTTATGTGGTGACATAACCATAACTCAAACAACCTATTGACAATGTCTTGAACCTCAATAAATTTGCATTTTCTTTGTAGTGACAAAAGACTAACAATGAAGAAGCAAAAGCTAAGGACGACTTGGCATCCAATACCTTAAGCAGAATAGAGGAGTTAGGTTTTATTTGACAGGAGATTGGGAGCCTCGGAGGAAAATCATGAACTATGAAAAATTTAGCTATTGTACTGATGGATTCGTACATACAAGCTAGTACATAGCATTGAACAATAATAAAATAGAGCAAATGGAACCCTTACCAAATTGATAGCAGAACCTTATATAATTGCATGAATAATACTCTAAAGATTTGGTAGTTAGATACACTATGAGAGACTGAGAGGGAATAAAAAAGGGGTCACGGTTTATGTTTTAAAGACACACAAGCTCACTTCCATATAGAATCATTTTTCTATAGGTAGGCGATCCAACCAAACATGTGTATATTAGTATCAACAAATAATTTGATTAAACAAGTAATGTTACCTATCACTATCGCTTTCAATCTCTGACTCCCTGCATCTAAAGCATCAAAGAACATCACTGTTAGTTGAATAATTTAAAAAATTAATAACAATGAAACAAATTAACGGAGCCAAATTTGTTTATTTGTTTTTAAATTTAAATCTCAACTGTACTTAACAAAAAGCAATGAAGATCAGTCTACGATTATCTGATACAGATTTTATAATAACAAAGTTCATTTTTTTTCTATGTATTAATCTACAAATTCGTTTTTATGTCATTGAAGATCTAATCAAGAGGTTGATTCAAAAAAAGTAATGATTGTTGGAGAAAATCGTGGGATTGAAACAATTAATATAAAATTCAAATTCAAATTATTTTTAACTTTATATTTAATCCCATAATAAATATAGATACTATATTTTGAAGTATTTTCAGGGAAAGTATATATCTGAGAATTCTAAGAGGTTGACTTAATGGTTTTTAAGGTCTCATGACATCTTTGGGGTTTTGGTTTCAAAACCTTTGGTCAGTATGTTAAGATCATTCCCAAGTTATTACCTTCTGTAATAACTTGGTGTGTGTGAGATGAAGGGACTTCGTATTTACGAGGAAGTAGTCAGATATTCGAAGAGGTCTAGATATCCTAGATTCTAAAAAAAAGAAAAAAAAAAAAAAAAGAGTGTGAGAAAATGTGGCCCTTTAGGCTCTTGTCCAATGGATGTAGGCCACAAGATTAAACTATCATGTTTTTTTCTCATCTATTTTTATATTCTTCATCACAAATTTCTACAACTGATTTTTAACCCCTCAAAACTATGCTTTGAGTCTCTTGGATGTATATCTCCCAAGATACAATGATCAACACACAAAAAAAGCACAACAATTTGAGTGCACACAAATAGAATTGCGTCTCTTTCTCTCTCTGACTTTATGCATGAATATAGACATGCCAAATTTGTTTGAAATGAAAGAAGGGCAAATAGTTTAAAGAAACATTTGCACCCAATCAAAAACGTGTGCATTAGTGAATTGACAAATTGTTATGGACTAAAAGGTATTGCAGACAAATAGATTGTGAATGTTTCACCCCTAACAACAAGTACTTTAAGTTTCTTGGACGTCCGTCTCCAAAGACATAATGATTAACAACATACAAAAGAAGTACAACAATTTGAGTGTACAACAAATAGAACTATATCTTTTTTCCGTTTTTGTCTCTATGTACAAAAATAAGAATGTAAAAACTGAATCAACTGAGTGAGAGTCGAACTATTTATATACATATTTGCACCGATATAGAAAAAGTGTAGCAAAGAGATATATTGTTCTGGATAAAAAATAGTTCAAATAATAAAAAAATTTTAAAACCAGATAATCAAAGCCCAATCCAAACCGGCCATGCAGCGCGGCAACCCTCGCGTGTGTGATGCCCCTTGGGATGCATCAAGCAACGGAACAGAAATATTTGCAGTACTTGTATTAGGATTTACCATAACATAAGAATGTAAAGAAATTTATATGCAAAGAATCCTACATGCATTTTCAATGTATGTGTACTGTGTACATGTAAGTCTAATTTTGTTTTGAGTTATTCGATGTCTATATATACCTTTGTCTGCAATGGCACAATGAAACTTTCCATTCTGTTCGAGTTCACATAGACCTCCCCGACCATAACAACTGCTGCAAGCATCAGAAACATACACTTGAAGGTCGAACTCAGCACTTACGAGTGAAAACAGTGTATCTCTATCTGAATGCTTTTTTCTTGGGAGCTGAATAAAGGAACATTCATTAGAAGAAAAACTCGAAGAGTCATCGTTTAAATGACTATAGTAGAGGTTATAGTCTCCACAGCTCCTATACGTAAAATTTCTAGGGGAAGTGATATTAAGAGTGCGATTGCATTTAAACACTGTCTGACAAGGTGTGGTGAGTTTGAAAGAGATAAATGGATTGTTGGGAAGAGTAAAATTGGTTACGGATTCGCATTTTTGGGTATTCAAGGCATCGGAAAGTAAAAGATCCTTGATACGTGTAGATTGTGTGGTATTAGTGTAAGAGATATTTATAACTTTATATGGTCCTCTACTCCACCCCAGTTGGATCGTCGGAGGTATTTCGTCACATTTTACTGGCAATAAACCGCAATGTGGGTGTGAGCTATCTGTGAAAGGAAAACCGATGATACCGAATTTTCCACAGTGAAACGGTGAACAATTTGGGAGTGTTCTGTTTACTTCTTCAGCTGAGTGAAGCAGAAAGAGTTGTGAGAGAAGAAAGAAAACAAACAGAGAGACACAAGCCATCCCAAAAAACTAAAACAACGTATTTGTGTAATTTATTTTCTTCTTGCTTCATTACTCCATATTTTATATAACATATGAGGGTTCTCTGTTTTTGCTAATCATGTGGGTTCACTGTTTAACACGGTAATAGACTAGAAATTTGGATACGGAAGACTTGTGAAAATCGGAGGTACTCAACCCAAACATGGCAATAAGTCTAAAGCCACCGAAAGTTTCACGAAAAGCTTCAGACTCCCTCTTTTTTGAAGCGTTACAATTATCGTTATTATTGTCTGTAGACTTGTAGGAAACATGGTCGGCGCATTGCATGGGGATATCCATCCCTTTCATACCTCGGCTAGGGACACCACCGAGGAAAGTTCCTTACTCATCATCATTCCTATTGACGCGCAGTCAAATTTTTTCGCGGAAATTCATGTTACTTGTCTAAGACGGAAAATTATTAGGTATTTTTTTCAAGGGACGGTGATATGAAATGGTACTTTTTCTAAGGTATAGTGATGTGAAATTCTTTCATTTCATGTTCATGAGAGACTGTATTATGAATTTAATTAGTGAAATTTACCATAAATGTGAAAGGAGGAAATATCATATCATCGTATTCCAAAAATATCTAATACTTATTCATGTAAGAATCATGAAGATTATGTATAATGTGAGTCACGTGGATTTGGTACAATTAGAGTCCGTTTGGGAACATTTTATTTAGTTGTAACTGAAAACTTTTTACTGAAAGTACTGTAAATAAAGTTAAAAAGTAACTGAAATAATAAAATGAGATCTATAAATAGTACCAAAAAGTGCAATGAAATCCATAAATAATAGTAAAAATGAGTTGAATAATAACAAAAATAAGCTAAATAGTAAAAAAAAATAAAAATAAAAGACTTTTTCAGCTAATACCAAACACAAACTTAATTTCCCTTGAAAAGAGGAGCCTGAATAAAAATGGAGCTAACCCAAACCTAAATTTGATCAGCCCATATGCCGTCCTCCTCCATTGACGAGCCTATGGTCTGAGGCATCATTCCAAAAAGGGGAAAACTTGTTACACACCTGTGTGCATCCACACAATAGTTTGTAAGACATTGTCATTCCATAAAATATTGTATGATCCTAATATTACCTAATATCAGATGTTAGAAACTTTGCAATACCCTTTAACAATGTGGTTCATATGGGATAATGGGAAGCCCATTAATTCTCACATCCTATTTATTTATTTATTTTTGTTAGAAACTACATCCCAATTTCTATGTTTGTACATTATTCTCACAATTATTATTATTATTATTTTTAATTGATTTGTACTGCTTTTAATCTAGTGAAATCTTATTTTCAATTTTTTTGGCTAACTTTTCAAGGTAAATAAATATGAAGGTGACTTTTCCTTCAATCTCCATTTTTATTGTTTATTTGTCAGAGCATGATATATTGGAATGTAAGTCTTTGAAATGAGTGATGACTATACATATACAAACATACATGCACATATTATATATAAAGTAGGTCGATAACGTAATTTAACATATGTTATTTTATCATATATAATAAAATATTTATATCAAATTGATTAAGTTTTATATAATTCAAAATATTTTTTTCTCATCTAGTCAATTTTGTAAGCTGTGAATTATCTTTTAAATGATCATATTGATCACAATTAACATTTTTTAACGGTTAAACATTTTAGAACAAAATTTATTTTTGTTAAGTGATTTAGATATTAAATGGTTAAAGTACACTAATAGTTTTAAAAGTTATGAAACATATACAAAAATTAATTTATTTTAAATAATTTCAATAATAAATCTCACTTTATATATCTCTAAACTTATTCAAGTTAATATAAGAAATATTATATATATATATATATATATATATATACTCTTAGATGACAAATACAATAAAGATCTCTAACTCTAATCCATAAAATTCACAATTGTTTACTCTCTTTTTCTTAATTTTATTTTTTATCTGTAATTCTTCTAATGCAAAAAAAGAAAAAAAGAAAAAAAAGGTTTTGTTCTTAGAAAATAAAGAAGACTTTTAAAAACGAATTTAATAATCTATTTATAGGAACATAAGAATAATCAAAGAAAAAAAATGTTGCATAATGTGCTCATCTACGCATTTACGTCAACTTATCTACTTTTAGGAAAATATACCTTAAACACTTTGATTAATGTGGATGCACTTTCTGGACATTTATTAGATTCATTTCCCCTTTTTCTTTTATTTATTTATTTATTTTTTGGGTGTAGTGCTAGGTATTAAGTCCACTAAATCGAGGCTAGTTAGTCTTAACTAAAGACTTCTTTTTGTGTTCTTCTGGGTGCAGTGTTTTTCCTCTTTTTTTTTTTTTTTTTTTTTGGTGGCTAAGATGTGTACGTCTTTTCCTCCCTTTAGGGTCTGTTTGAATTGAGCTTATTTTTGCTAAAATTGAAAACTGAAACTGAAAACACTGTAGCAAAATATTTTTTAAATGTGTGAATAGTGCCATAGGACCCATTTTTAATGAAAAAGTTGCTAAAAAGTGGAATTTGTGGGTCCGTGAACAGTGCACAGATGCACTGTTCACCGTGGAAAAGTCAACATTTGCGGCTATTGTTCATGAATAGTAGTCGCATTACTCTTGAAACGCGTGAAAAAAAAAAGAAAAAAGAAAAGAAGAAGGACGCGTTTACTGCGTGCAACTGTAGCGTGGGTCCCATGCCCAAAACGCAAACGCTGAAACGTAGTAAAACATCCAAACCAAACGGGTACTCAGTGTGGCTCGCATCGTCAAAAGACTTTTGTGAATAGTCAAATCTCATGACGTCATGAGGTAGTGGTTTTGTGCAAAACAGTGGGCAGACTTAACAAAAACAACATGAGTCATGTTAACAGATGTCTTTAAAGCAATTATTAATAAACCATAATAGGAAGGTTTTGACACTACTTTGATAAAAAAATATAAAAAATTGTCAACTATATTGATTGTTTTATCATTTTTTCAATAAAATATTTCTAAAAATAGCTCTTAAACCAATACTGTAAAAATATTAGTTAACATTTCCCAAACAAGAATATAATCATACAAGTTACCAGTGCTTAGTACACTACTCAAGAAATAAGAGACAATACCAGGGGATGAGTTTCTAGCTGTTGCCTTCTAGGCGAAGTGTTGCCAAGAAGGAGAAGAAGAAAATGGGAGGTGGGGATGATTATAAAAATATACTACTGGAAAAGTAACAGTGATGTTGGTAACTTGGCTCTTTGTTTTTTTTTCCTCTCTCTCGCAAATTTTTTATTTTATTTTTTATTTTTATATTCAAATTCTTTATGGGTTGAGATATGTTTTCTAGCAAAAATATAGTAAAAAAAATGGAATCGTGTGAACTGCTAAAATTGGCCATGGTTCTTAGAACAATCTGATTGCAATTCGAGTGGTTCCATGCTTTTTTCACATAGAAAGGTTCTTAGGATTAAAAAAACTGGAATAACAAGGAGTTCATAGTTAACCGGATCAGACCATTCGATCCGGTCCAGGTCTGAGAATCATGATTTTAATAGTATAACTTTCTTCTCTCACTTATTTTCATAATAAAGAAAAAATATATATTAACAGGTAGTTGACTTGGATATTGGATAAGGAAGACCTGTGAAAATAGGCTAAAATTATTATGAAACATGGTATATTAGTATGTGCATTGGAAAATCCCTTTGTTCCACAACCAAAGACCACAATGGGGAATTTGCCACTTATCTTCTCCATTGACGCGTAGTGGAAAGACTCACTCGACTCATTGACTCTAGAGTCAAAACCTCAGAACACTCAAAACTTTGTAATAGACATTGTCGTTCCATAAAAGATTTTAAGATCCTAATATTACATATATAATATCAAATGCTAAAAACTTTGCAATGCCCTTTAACAATGGGGTTCATATGGGATAATGGGAAGCCCATACATACATCGATCCCTATTTTATAGTTATTCTTCGTCGGTTCATACATTAAGTCTCTATTAGGTTGCGGGAATGGAAAATGATAGGAGGATGGAAAAAAAATAATTTTCTCTCATGTGTGTTTGATTGCGATAATGAAAAAGTTGAGTTTAATTAAAACTCATTTGTACATGTTTAGTTGAGAAGAAAAGAGAGAGAGAATGAAAAAGGTAGTTTATATAAATTTAGTCATTGACCTTATTAAAAAAATTCATGCCTAGTTTAAAATAGGAAAAGAAGAAGAAGAAGAAGAAGAAGAAGAAGCAATCTGCCTAATTAAAAAAGAGTAATGCTATAGTTATAAACTATTTTACAACATTTTTACAAACTATTGATGTTGCATATTCTTACTAGTTCTAATCTAGGCCACCACTAACATTACATTTTTATTCACCAATAATTATTTGGGAAATACTTAAGCCACATCAACAATTTGTAAAAATATTGTAAAATAGTTTGTGTCCGTAGAATTACTCATTAAAAAAGAAAGAAAGGCAAATAGCTGACACAAACAAGTAATCATGCCCAGTTGAAAAAGAAAAAAGAAAAAAGAAAAAAAAGAGAGCAAACAATCAACAAAAACAAGCAATCATTACCAATAAAATAAATAAATATACAAAAGCAAACAAGAAATCACACCCAGTTGACGAGGAAAAAAAAAAAAAAAAAAAAACCAAACAAGTAACCCAAAAAAGAAGAAGAGGCAAACAATCAAAACGAGAGAAGAATGGTAGTCAAGTCATTTGACTTCTTCTCAAAAAAGTCATTTAACTGTAATTACCCTTCTATTCCCCATTTTCTCCCTAAACTGGGGGATAATTCGTTTTTAGTGGGTCTAGAGAGAAAATACCTGGATCCCACCAAAATCTTTCACCTTTTCCTTTCTTAACCAAACAATCAAAAAATCCATTTTTTCCCCTATTTTCCTCTACCCAAAAATCACCCAAATGGCCTATAAGCTACCAATTTACAGCCAAAAATAGCATGGTCCATATAAATTTATCATAACTACTGGTTCTGGTGAGCTAGCTCAGTAATCTTAGCACATCCCTTATGTTTTTGATTTAGAGGGCTTATTTTCGTACACCTTTTGTGGCTATAAGAAAGTGTTGTTTCTTTTTATAAAAACATGAATAGTTTCTGAGGGTTTATTTTTGCTGAATAATGATTTTTATTTTACAAAACCACCCGACGGACCAAGCCTATCTCTTTCTGCTAGGTCCGAAACAGAGGAGGATTGAGAAGAGATGGCAACTAGCCTATCAGTAAATATGACATAGCCCAAGAACTTGAAAGCCACACTATGGGAGAAAATATAAACATCTTTGCCAACATGGACAAAATCCCAAGTAACAAAAGTAGAGAGAATAGTTTTCACATCATCCATAATACTAGAGAGAGACCACAGTACAATAGCTGAATCACCTTTGATTGCTAGAAGAGCTGCTAGAACCATCGAGCAACTTCAATTGCTAGGAGAGCTGCCCTCGCTATTAATGAATAGTTTTAGTTGAGCTTTGGAAAGCATGTATCTTAAATATGTATTGTAGGGAAAAAATTTGGTTCTTCCTAAATCAATGGCAGAACTAAGGTTGGAACAGCAAGGGAGTTTGTAACAAAATTCTCTCAGGTTCTAACCATTTAGGTCTACCGAGTGTCTTGCGAGATCACTACCTCAACTTCTTTTCAAATTCTCTCACATGCCTTTTTGCCAAACAACAAATCACATTTGCTCGATCGAAATTCCTTTTTGTCCAACTACAATTTCAGTTCTTGAAATCCCAACCCAATTACAAATTGATCCACAATATACAAAATAATCAAATGTTTTGTTACAAGAAAACTTTGGCAAAATATGTCAACACAAAAGAAACCTAACACCAATCATGATCCTGAGATTGAATTTAATGAAGTGAGTCTAGATTTTAAAGTAACCATAGAAGAGCCATAACTTTTGATGATCCAATAGAGAAAATGCATGGTTCTTATAGGGAATCAAGATTCATGCATTATGGATCAATATTGTTACTATAAGATGTCAGCTGAAAACAAAATTTGCCTTTTTTTTTTTTTTTTTTAATATATGTTCAACTAAGCTTTATATAGGTTGACATTGCATCCACTACCAATTCTATGTTCTTAATAATAAAGTTGGATATTTGTTAAAATTTTTAGTTTTAATGATCGATATTACTGATCCATTCTATTAAGGAATTTAAACTATATGTGCGTTCTGGATCAAATATTTTATGATCAAGTCTGCAATTTTCTAGATTTTATGCATTCTAAGGAATAAAAATTTGAAATAGCTAATGCTAAAGAGAAATAAGGTCCACAACTTTCCACGATGAAAAGGGAAAAAAGATATAAAATGTATCCTTCAATCTAAAACTTAATAGTTTGCCTATGATACTATTTGCATTCATTGTATTGTCAAGTAAACTGTTGTTCTCAATTTGATGTTGTAGAAGCCTAAAGAAAGCACACACGATACTCTCTTAATGGAATAGAAACTAAACTATTAGCTTTTGGTAGTAAACCTCGAATCCACAAGGGGTTTCCTTGAATCCACAATGAGAAAAACTGGAATCCATCAGAGAAAGAATTTGACAAAAAATTTGTGTTTATTGATAATAATCTGATTTACCTCTAACGGCTATAAAACATATAAATACTGAGAAAAAATGTCTAAAATCCTAATTCTCACTAATTATGCGATTAGGTGACAAAATACTAAAATTTACCAAAAATGGCAAAATTGAGTTAAATGCATAAACTACTGACCTTAAGGGTTGTCCTAAAACAGACAAATTCTTATTCTAACTTTTAAACTAAAAGTTATTAAGGAAAAACAAATATTACTATAAATAGCAAAAACATTGTTTTCGAGGCCTTAACAAAGGAATTCACCTAAATTTAGGTGATGCTCATGGTAAACCAGAGTCTGGATTAGAATGCCGTTTCCCTTCAACTTGCCAAATTTCATACAATTCCAATACTGTCACCCCGATGGCCTCTACTAGTACCCCATTTTGATCTTGCGTTGTGACTACTTGCTCCCCTACTGCTCCAAGAAGGAATGTGTTGTCTGTTGTACATCATAATTAATACTGGACTGTCAGCATTATTGATTTCATTGTTAAGGCAATAAAGATTTCATCAAATATTTTAAGCAATAATGAAAAAATGTTCATTGACAAGCTAAAACGAAATGCAGTTCACAAAGTTCAATACCTCCTAAATTCAATTTTTCCCTTAAAGAAGAGATGTATTATATCTAGGATAGAGAGTCCTATTGTATTGATAACATTTCAATTGAAGAATTCGTCAATGATCTTCTTGGTGGAGAAAATAGGAAAGGTTTGGGGGGGATTTGCAAGGAGTTAAGACTCCCTTCCAACATTTCCACCACCCTACTCATTGATGGTCGGTTTGAGGGGTCAATTTGTATGCACCACAAACTCACTATTATCATCTTCCTTGCATAGTCTTCATCTCCTTCCTTTAAAAGGCGGAGCAGTCCCAATTCTTCATTTAGTTCAAGATGCTTGTAAATCCAATGTGGAAAATATATTTCACTTGAAAAATTAACGGTAACATCAACATTCTTTCGGCCTCCCACCATTTCTAAGACCATCATTCCATAGCTATAGACATTTGACTTGTGATGTGAGAGACCCCTCCAAAAGTTCTACTAAACACTTCTGGGGCTATATATCTCGTGGTCCCCCTTGCACCCACCATTGATATAATACTCTTTTCTTTAGGACATATTTTTGAGAGGCCAAAATTAGAAATTTTTGGACAGAAGTTCTCATCTAATAGAATGTTGTGAGGCTTTATGTCAAAATGCAAAATTTGTGTGTTACAACCTCTATGCAAGTACTCTAAGCCTCGTGCAATGTTGTATAATGTTTCCCACCGCAGTTGATGATCAAAATTCGAAGGATTTCTTTTATATATGAACTTCTCAAGAGATCCATTAGGCATAAGCTCGTAGATAAGAGCTCTTTTAGATCCCTCAGAGCAAAAGCCCTTAAGAGTGACAATGTTAACATGGGAAGTCCTGCTAATACTTGCAACCTCGTTAATGAATTCCTCTCCATTACCTTTCGATTCTTCCAGAACCTTCACTGCCATAAAACAACCATCTTGTAATTGCCCCTTATAGACACAACCATAGCCCCTTTGGCCTAATTTATTATTAAAGGACTTGGTCATTGACTTTATATTTGAATATATGTATCTTCTAATAACAAGAGGTTCATGATTCCTTAGAAAGGCCTCGACACTCTTATGAGTTAGATTTTTCTTCTTCCAAAAATTAATAATCTTAATTGATGAGAACTTTCTCCAAAAGTAGCAAACTATAACCATCAGAGCTCCAATTCCAATAAATAAAGTGATTGTAACTGGAATTAAAAAAAAAAAGTAGAGATTATGAAGTTATGTGGTGACACGATAGTAACTTAAAACAACTTAGTGATAATGTCTCGATTCTCAATAAAATTGCATTTTACAATGTCTTGAGGCCCTCAATAAAAATGCATTTTCTTTGTGGTGACAAATGACTAACAATGAAGAAGCAAATGCTAAGGATGATTTGGCATCTAGTACCTTAAGTAGAATAAAGGAGTTAGGTTTTGATTGACAGGAGATAGGGAGCCTTGGTGGAAAATCGTGAACTATGAAAATTTTAGCTATTGTACTAATGGATTCCATCCATGTAATTGATACAAGTGCATCATATTGAACCATAAAAAATTGATAGTGGAACCTGTTAGGACATATGTGTTTCATTTGTTAAGAACATATGTCATTCATTTATGTAATTGGCTAATCCTTTGACAAAATGCACTTTACTTGTATTTGGGTAGATCTAGGATGTGTTTAATACTTCAAGAAACATGTTGTTCAAGTCTAGTATTAAAGCCATAAAGATTGGACCAAGAAACAAGTGAAGAAAAGCTATTAATTAAAGCTGGATAGATAGCTCGACACCTGCGGATAGATAGCTCGACACCTGCGGATAGATAGCTCGACAACTGCTCGACACCTCTCGATAGCTGGTGGATCGATCGAGAAAGCTCCTGTCTCCTCGACAGCTCCTCGATAGCTTCTCGATAGCTATATCTATCGAAGTTTAAATCTCGACACCTTTCGATTGATTGAGGTTATGGGAATTTAGATTTCCAGATCTGATTTTCGGCCCAAGCTTATGTATTTGTGTAGGGTTTCTTTTCTCACAATCTTGGTCCTATATAAGGCTTATTTTAGAGGTCATCACATAAGAGAATACAAGGAGAATATATGCAAAAGGTGACCGATGCATTATTCTCTCTGAAAGAAGCTACTGCGTCTTTGCATCTTAAGGTTTTGTAACCAAGTGCTTCTTGATCTTCATTGTTGATGAAGTGAAGAACTTTGCAACCAACATTCTTCTTTCTCAAGTTGGTGAGTGAGTCACGTACTGGGATTCGTGCAAAAGAGTTAGTCACGTACTGGGATTCATGCATCAAAGGGTGGCGTTCATATATTGAAGAGTTCAGAGGTTTTGAACCGGTAGAAGATTTCTGTTGTGAGTTCATCTACTGGGATTGTAGAGTCTAGGGACAAAGATTTTGTACTAGATCTGAAACTTTTCTTTTCTATAGTGGATTGCTTTTCGGGAAGGTTTCCCTCTAGATTTTTTACTATGAAACTGGTTGGTTTCATTGGTTTTCCTGGGTCATCATATCTTGTCTTATTTATTTTTCCACTGCATTATTTTGACATGATATTGATGTTTGTTTGTTTTAATAAGTTTTATTGATAATAAATCTAATTAACAACTTGGATTTAAAACTTGTTAATTCTATCAACCGGGGTCTAAATTTTCCCAACAGAACCTTATATCATTGCATAAATATACAATAATTACTATTAGACACACTATGTGAAGGGGTAAAAAAGGGGTCACATTTTATGTGTTGAAGACAGATTAGATCACTCCCACACAGAATCATTTGAGTTCTATAGAGGATATGCTATCCAAGCAAACATGTGTATATTAGTATCAACAAAACAATTTGATTAAAGAAGTATGTTACTTATCACCATCGCTTTCAATTTTTGACACCTTGTATCTAAAGCACCAAAGAACATCACTGTTAGTTGAATAATAATAATAAAATTTAATGTATCAAATTAACAGAGCCAATTTTTTTTAATTGTTATTTTTTATTATTATAATCCCGATAGTATTTAAAAAAGAACAAGGAAGATTTGTCTACAATTATTTGATATAGAATGGAACAGAAATATTTGCAGTTCTTGCTAGGGCTGTCCACAGGTCGGGCCGAGTCGGTTTTGGGCCCAACCCAGACTCGACCCACCGGTGTCGGGTGGAGGGGCAGAGGAACCCGGAACCGACTGCCGGAAAAATCGGTTGAGTCGGTTTCGGGTGCGAGTGAGCGTCGGTCGGTTCGGTTGGTTGTCGAAGTAAAAAAAATATCGAAATCTGAAAAAAAAAAAAAGTCGCCGGAATCTGAAAAATATTGCCGGAATCTAGAAAATCTTGCCGGAATTTGGAAAATCTCTCAAGTATCTTCATTTTTTCTCGCTGGAATCTGAATTTTTTCACTAAAAATTGCTGGAATTGGCCGGATCTGGCTAAATCCCACTAGATCTAGCCGGATCTGGTGAAGATCTCGCCAGATTTGGTCGAGATCTCGCCGGATCTGGCTTGATTTTGCAGGATTTGGCCGGATTTTTTATACAACTCTGGTTAGGTTCGGGTTGCTTGGGTTTTGGAGAAGCAAACCCGCCACTCGACCCGCCGGTATCGGTTCTTGAGGATGGAAACCCGCCGCCGACCGACTGGACCTTCGGTTTGGGTTGGAATTAGGTCGGCGTCAGGCGGTTTGGCTGGGTTGTCAGGCTCTGGTCGGATCTGGACAGCCCTAGTACTTGCACTAGGATTTACCATAACGTAAGAATGTAAAGAAATTTATATGCAAAGAACCCTACATGCATTTTCAATATATGTGTACATGTAGGTCCAATTTTGTTTTGAGTTATTCGATGTCTATATATACCTTTGTCTGCAATGGCACAATGAAACTTTCCATTCTGTTCGAGTTCACATAGACCTCCCCGACCATAACAACTGCTGCAAGCATCCGATACATACACTTGAAGGTCGAACTCAGCACTTACGAGTGAAAACAGTGTATCTTTATCTGAATGCTTTTTTCTTGGGAGCTGAATAAAGGAACATTCATCAGAAGAAAAACTCAGAGAGTCATCGTTTACATGACTATAGTAGATGTTATAGTCTCCGCAGCTCCTATACGTGAAATTTCTAGGGGAAGTAATATTATGAGTGCGATTGCATTTATACAGTGTCTGACAAGGTGTGGTGAGTTTGAAAGAGATAAATGGAGAGTTGGGAAGAATAAAATTAGTTACGGATTCGCATTTTTGGGTATTCAATGCATCGGAAAGTAAAAGGTCCTTGATATGTGTGAACAGTGTGGTGTTATTGTAAGAGAAATTTATAACTTCATATGGTCCTCTACTCCACCCCAGTTGGATCGTCGGAGGTATTTCGTCACATTTTACTGGCAATAAACCGCAATATGGGTGTGAGCTATCTGTGAATGGAAAACCAATGATACCGAGTTTTCCACATTGAATGGGTGAACAATTTGGGAGTGTTCTGTTTACTTCTTCAGCTGAGTGAAGTAGCAAGAGGTGAGAGAGAAGAAAGAAAACAAACAGAGAGACACACGACATCCCAACGTGTTTGTATAGTTTATTTTCTTCTTGCTTCATTAGTCATTACTCCATATTTTATATAATACATATGGGTTCTCTGTTTTTGCCAATCATGTGGGTTCACTGTTTAACACGGTAATAGACTTGAAAATTGGTTAAGGTAGACTAGTGAAAAAAGGGTGGTACTCATCCGAAACATGGCAATAAGTCTAAATCCACCGAAAGTTTCACAAAAAGCTTCAGACTCCCTCTTTTTTTAGGTATTACAATTGTCCTTGTTACCGTCTTTAGGTACTTGTTGGAACATGGTCTGTGCATTGCATGGCGATATCCCTTTCATACCTCGGCTAGGGACACCACCGAGGAAAGTTCCTTATCATCATCCCCATTAACGCGCAGATGAAAGACTCACTTCTTTTATGCTCTTCAAAACGTCGGAGCAGTCAAAATTTTTTGCGGAAATCTATGTGACTTGTTTATGAAGGTAAATTATTAGACACTCTTTGTCAGGAATAATGATGTGGTGCTCCTTCATTTCACATTCGTGAGAGATCGTATTATGAATTTAATTAGTAAGATTCATCATAAATGTGAGAAAATAGAATATAAAAGAAGGAAATACCACATCACCGTACTCTAGAAGTATCTAATAATTATTCATGTAAGAATCGTGAAGATGTGTGGTGTGAGTTGTGTGTGTTTTGGTACAATTAATTTCCCAAGAAAAGAGGAGCTTGAATCAAAATGGAGATAACCTAAACCTAAATTTCACCAGCCCACATGCTATCCTCTTCCATTGAAAAGCCTGTGGTTAGGGGAAAACTTGTTACACACTTGTGTGCATCCACACATGTTCGTAATAGATGCACACAAATTTGTAATAGCCATTGTCCTTCCATAAAATATTGTATGATCCTAATACATAATATCAAATGTTAGCAACTTTGCAATGCCCTTTAACAATGGGGTTCATATGGGATAATGAGAAGCCCATACTTACATCAATCCCTATTTTATGGGTCGGTTCATACATTAAGTCTCTATTTGGTTGGGGGGATGGAAAATGATAGGAGAATGGAAAAAATTTTAATTTTCTCTTATGTGTGTTTGGTTAGGATAATGAAAAAGTTGAGAGACTAAAACTCATTTGTATAGTTGAGAAGAAAAGAAAGAATGAAAAAGGTAGTTTATATAAATTTAGTCATTGACCTTATTAAAAAAAATTCATGCCTAGTTTAAAATAGGAAAAAAAAAAAAACTAAAAAAGAAGAAGAAGCAATCCAACAAATTAAAAAAGAGTAATGCTACAGTCACAAACTATTTTTTTACAACATTTTTACAAATTATTGATATGACAAATTTTTACTAGTTATAATCTGGGCCACCACTAATATAAAATTTTTACTTATCAATAATTATTTAGAAAATAATTAAGTTATATCAGCAATTTGTAAAAAATGTAGTAACATAGTTTGTGTTTGTAGCATTTCTCATTAAAAACGAAAAAAAAAAAAGGCAAACAGCCAATACAAATAATTTATCATGCCTAGTAAAAATATAAATAAATAAAAGCAAACAATCAAAAAGCAATCACGCCCAATAATCATTACCAATAAATTAAATAAATAAAAGCAAACAAGCAATGACGAGAGAGGAATCAAAACGAGAGAAGAATGATATTCAAGTCATTTGGGGGATAATTCATTTTTAGTGAGTCCAAAGAGAAAATACCCAAATCCCACAAAAATCTTTCACATTTTCCCCTCCCAACCAAACAGTCAAAAAACCTATTTTCTCCCCTATTTTCCTCTACCCCAAAATCACCCAAATGGCCTGTAAGCTACCAATTTAGAGCCAAAACCTCAAGGACCATATAAATTATCATAACGTTGGTATTAGTGATCTGGCTCAATATTCTCAGCATAACTCTTAAGTTTCCAATTCAAAGGGTTTAATGTTGTACACCTTTTGTGGTGGTAAGAAAGTGTTGTTTCTCAGTAAAAAAAAAAAAAAAAGTATCGTTTCTTTCTATTAAAACACAAATAGTTTCTGAGGGTATATTTTTGTTGAATAATCATTTTTATTTTACAAAAATACCCAAAGGACCAGGCCCATGCCGCCCATCTCCTTCTTCTAAGTCCAAAATAGAGGAGGGATGAGAAGAGATGGCAATTAGCCCATCAGTAAATAGGACATAGCCCAAGAAAGCCACACTATGGGCCAAAATATAAACATCTCTACCAACATGAACAAAGTCCCAAGCAACAAAATTAGAGAAAATAGTTTTCACATCATCTACATTATTAGAGAGAGGCCACGGTACAATAGCCGAATTACCTTCGATAATGCAAAGCTAGAACCATGGAGCAACTTCAATTGCTAGAAGAGCTGCCCTTGCTATTAATGAATAGCTTCAGTTGAGCTTTGGAAAGCATAGCTTTAGTTGAGCTTTGGAAAGCATATATCTTTTCTTTTCTTTTCCATTTTGTTGTTGTTGTTGTTGTTGTTGTTGAGAATACTAAGTATTTTAACAAACACACATGGGGAGAGGGGAGAAGATCTTAAAGAAACTGAGTGTTGTATATCTAAAAGGGTCTAACTCTTGAATATACAGCACAATCTTTAAACCTTTTCAAATTACATTCATTTTCCAATGTGGGAATGTGGGATTAACCCACTTAAATACGTATTGTTGGGCAAAATTTTGGTTTTTCCTAAATCAATGGCGGAACTAAGGTTGGAACAGCAAGGGAGTTTGTAACAAAATTCTCTCAGGTTCTAACCATTTCGGTCTACCAAGTGTCTCTCGAGATCATTGCCTCAACTTCTTTTCAAATTCTCTCACATGCCTTTTTACTGAATAGCAAATCATATTTGCTCGATCGAAATTCCTTTTTGTCCAACTTTTAGTTAAATAATAATAATAATAAAATTTTAATGTAACAAATTAACAGAGCCAATTTTTTTTAATTATTATTTTTTATTATTAGAATCCCGATAGTATTTTAAAAAGAACAAGGAAGATCCGTCTACAATTATTTGATATAGATTTTATAACAAGAAAGTTCATTATTTTTTACTTATTCTATTAATATAAAAGGAGTTAATTTGAATATATTGGGGGATGTAATGTTGAATGTTATAAAAAAAATTCTAGTTTGTCTTTCTCATTTCCAATTGGTTTTGAAATGAAGTGATATAACATGGTTCGACAAGTGGTATCAGAGCCAAGGTCATGAGTTCGAGTCATTGAAGTGTAATTATGAGAGAGGGATTGTTAGGTGGGCCACAATTTTACTCACTACAACCGCTCTAAAAATAGGCCCATAGGACGCAATGTTTTTTTTTTTGAGAATTGACACGATGTTAAATATTATAAAATACTTAAGTATGTCTTCATCATCATTAATCATGGTCCAGCACATGCCCAACCCAATCCAAATTGGCCTGTATGGGCGAGCAATGCTTGTGTGTGTATGGTGCCTCTTAGGATGCATCATGTATGGTGTAGGCGGGCATGGACAAAATTAGGATTTCTAGTTAGGGGGGACCGGGCATAAGCAAAAAAAATAATATCATAGAGCTCCAAATAAGCATCCATTTAGTATTAACAAACTATAAACAAAAATACAAAACACAATCATTGTTTCTTAATACATTACAATGTAATCTACCAACAAAGACAACGACACAAATCAAATAAGAATTACGTTTATTATTTCACAAAAGGTTTGATTGTTGTCACAAGTAATGACAAATACAAGAATGTAGGTGATATGCATGATGCATTAATTATAAATTTCATACTTCTTGATTTACAAATTTATTAGTTTTCAGTTAATAATTATAGCATTATGAGTTAGCAATGTGGGCAAGTGTGACAATTTTACTTTGTTATATTTGTGTTACATTTTTATTTTATTAGTTCTTTGTCTCTATCTCAAAAATAGTTAGAATAGTGTATTAATTAGAAAGAGTTAGAATACACTATATAAATTATTCAAGCATATGATCTACACTCACTCTATCACTCACATGTTGCCCCCACACATGCTGTTACCCCACTACCAACACTATTAATTTATAATAACACACTACCCTTCTATTACACAACTTAACTACTTTATTCTAACTCTCTGTCTCTAAAACACAAAGTCATAGAAATAGTCTGCCACATCTTACTTCTCACATCTCAGCTCAGCAAAACACACAAATACGTTAGTCACTAACAATACAGAGATTGATCAATTCAATCAATTCACAAACGGAAAATTAGAAAGAGGCTTTGAAGTGAGAGAAATACTTGTGAGATGGGAGTTGAGAATCACAGATCTGGCGAGGCGAGGACCGAGGAGTGGTTGGTGGCAGCGTGATCGTGGTTCGTCGGTGTTGCAGCTCCCCGCCTCTCTCTCTCTCTCTCTCCATTTTCTTGTACAACTCTTGGACTTTATTTTTCTAGTCTATATAACAATATTGTTGGTCTTTGTTAGAAGTATGTGGTTAAATGATTAAATTTACCATATCCCAATAACTTAAACTTTTGGAACAATTGGTAATTTAACATGGTATCAGAACAAAAGACCTTGAGTTTGATCCTTGTCTCCTCCACTCTACCTCCCATTTAAAATTCCCATGTGTTAGGCCTCACCTATTAAAAGGTAGTTTCGGTCCACACGTGAGGGGTGTGGGCATAACGGTCTTCTCCTAAGAGAACGGAGTACGCCTTGACTGAGTAGACTGGGGTGGAAAAAAAGATGGAGTCGCCACCTAAATTAGGTCTAGGAACCATAAATATAGCGCCTTTATGTGGAAGGACTGATCTTACTACCAGAGTATGGGTTTGGAGTTTAAGTATGGGGATGGAAAGGTGTTAGGTACCCAACCCCACCTGACTCATGGGTCGACTTCCACTCATTATGTCTTATATCTTAATCTCATTAAAGGCATGTTCAATATTGCATCATAAATTCACACACACACACACACTAACATTCATCTAACAATCAACATGGTAACAATCATTCCAAAACATTAACATACATCTATCATGGCAACTTACATCAAGCTTAGCATACATCTATCATACATATCATATTATCTCATCCAAGAAAGCAAACAAACAAGATATCACAATAGCAGAAACATAGACATGGCAGCAAGGTATTAACATTAAATACAACCCAAACATCTAAGCATAGTATCAAAGCATCAAACAAACATATTCATTATGTTTATCATCCAAAATGCATGTTCATGTGAATGCATGACTTACCTAACTTACCTCACTGCACCTATGCATCAATGCATGATCATATGAATGCGTGTTCATGGTATATCAAATAAAACATTGAAGGAAAACCTTAATCTAACGTGTTAAAGACAAACAAACACACAAAAACAGAGAAACGGAGACTTATGAGCACAGAAAGGAACAAGGCAGAAGCATGTTGTATCAAAGAAACAAAGAAACATAAGCAAAAAGATTTGGATTAGAGGTTTTGGGCTTGAGTATGGATGTACATACATAGGGCTTACGTACGCAACCCAATTGTATGCGTACGCATACTTCGAGTATGTATGCACATGTAGAACGCTTGTGTTCGCATACACGCCCCAAACCCTAACCCAGAAACAGCAAGAACAGAAACAGGCCAGAAACTAAAACTAATAAATCTAACAACGTAACATGCTTAAAGACAGAAAAACTATGTAAACCTATACTAAACAAAAATATTATAGCATATATAAACAAGAAAATCAAGGAAAACAATAATCAAATTAAAGAAAAGAAAAAGGACTTGGAGTATTACCTTAAGAACAAAGCTCATTAGCTTGATTTTGATCGTTTCTCTCAATCAATCTATTCACAATAAAATATAAAGTAATTACTAATCTTAAAACTCGAAAATCAATGCCAAAAAAGGCCCCAATTAGAAAATATTGACTTGAGGATGTTTTGTCAAAAACTCCCTCTTTGATTCACTATTTCTAGTGAATCTTGTGTTTTCCCATAAAATTTTGTGTGTGTTTTGAATAGGTACTATGTATGGTTTTTTATATTGGAAAAATGGGGGTTTGGAATGGTTCTCAAACGATGTGAAATTAATTCCAAATCTCAGCTTTAATACAAAACACTTGCCTTTCATAGTTTCTGGAAACCTAGCATGCATACGCAGGTTTAGAGCATGCGTATGCATACGCATGTCTGTGTACGCATGCCTTAGGGTTTATGTGGCCTTTATTTTCCAAAAATAGTTTTACTCAGCTCATAAAAGAGTTATATTTTTCATAAAAACCTTCTTCAAGTCAATTTCAATCTAATTAGGCCCTAAACCAAGGGCTTTAGAATTTTACCATCATTGGGGAACAGGGGCCTGAATCGTAAGAGGTACAAAATGCGGTGTCTATGAGGAGAAGTGTTAGAAGTATATGGTTAAATTATTAAATTTACCATATCCAATAGTTTAAACTTTTGAGACAATTGATTAAATTTACCATATCCCAATAGCTTAAACTTTTAGGATAATCAGTAATTTAACAGTCTCTTTTCAACTTTTTTTTTGGGTCAATATCTCATGATAAAATGGGCTGATATGTGGATATGTGGATTGCGGGTATTAATTTTTTTTATTAATTTTTGCCAATTTTTTTTATCAAATTTTGTGGGTTGATGATTTGTGATTGTTTAGTTTGATTTGTGATGCTATTTATGTTAGATTTTGGTTAAGGGCCAAGATTGGAGGGAGGGGGCCAAGATTTTGGAGGGAGGGAGGGACACGTTAGGATGCATCATGGCATATTGGCATGAAACAGAAAGGTCTAGCTTACCTCCAGTACTTTTTAATTGGAATTTCCTTTTATTTTAATAAGCAATTGCTATATCACCTACTAACTAAATAAAATGTGGAGATTAAAACCCAATACCACTTGCCATTGTGTATTTAAAATAAAAAGAGACCTCCATTAAAAAAATTACCGAAGGTAAGTCAAACCTGAAATAGAAATACTTGTAGCACTTGTATTAGGATTTAACATAAATAAGAATGTAAATAAATTTATATGTAAAGAACTCTACATGCATTTTCAATATATGTGTGTAGGCCCAAAATTTTTGGAGTTATTCGATGTCCATACCTTTCTTTGCAATGGCACACTGGAATTTTCCATTCTTGTCAAGTACACATAGGCCTGCTCCACCATAACATCTGCTACAAGCATCGTATACATGTACTTCAAGGTCGAACTCAGCACTTAAGAGTGAAAACAGTTTATCATTATCTGTACACTCTTTTTTTGGGAGCTGAATAATTGAACATTAAGAAAGAAAACTCGGAGAGCTATCGTTTAAAAAATATAGTAAAAAAATTTGGAACTGTACGAACTGCTTATAAAACCAGCCACGATTCTTGAAACCATATGGTTTGATTGTTGTTCGAGTAGTTCCATGCTTTTTTCACAAAGAGAAATTCTTAGGGTTAAAATAACTGAAATGATTAGAGTTCACAGTTAATCGGGTCAGATAGTTAGAATTAAAAGAACTAAAATGATGAGAGTTCACGGTTAATTGGATCGGACCGTACGGTCATGTCCGAATTTGAGAAGCATGATTTTAATAGTAGAACTTTCTTTCTCTCACTTATTTTCATAACAAAGAAAATAAATATTAACAGGTAGTTGACTTGGATATTGGATAAGGAAGAACTGTGAAAGCAGGCTAAAATTATTAGAGCAAGGTGGGTAGGGTACCCATATGACTCCTTCACTCTTGAGTCAAAACCTCAAAACACTCAAAACTTTGTTTAAATCTTGACCAAATCGTTTTCATCTGACACAATTAATTGCCCCTCCTGCCCCTGAAGCAAAATGGAGCTAACTTTTTTTTTTTTGGGGGTTAATCAGGTGCATATATAAAACAACAAACGGCAATTACAAGCTGGCCACTGAGGCCTAAGTACTGGCAACACGCCTATAACAAAATGGAGCTAACTAACCTGAACCCAATGTTTACTTTAAAATGTTTAAGTAATAATTTTGTAGGAAAACTTTAAAGTTTTTAAACTCAAATGACTGTAAAAAGTTGTATTGTATAATAATGTTAGATATATACAAATATATATATATATATATATATATATATATCATTAAAAAACTATAAAAAAAGGATCCTATCAATTTATGCTCAATGGTTAATCTTTCATAATATGAAATTCATATTCTAGTCATTAAAAAAAAAAAAAAATTCATATTTTAACATCTCCGTAATAAAATATTAAAAAGTTTCACTTTCAATATAAATTACTAAAGTTTTTTTCTAAGTGAATAAAAAAATTTCAATGGAAATGAAATCTGTAAAGACATGAATGACAAAAAAAACTTTAGTAGAGACGAGCAAAACTTTACAATAAAAAATTGAAATTGAGACAAAAAAATATCTTGTCTATATAACCACTGGCAGAACTGTGGTTTTTCTTGAAGGTTGGGAGCTTCCAAGAGAAGGTCTCAGTGGTGGTTTTCTCTTGGCTTGGAGGCACAGACAACTGGTTCAGATTATTTATGAGTCTCAGAATTTGGTTCACACTGAAGTGATGGACAACAAAAGTACAAAGAGGCTTTTAGATGTTTTATCTTCCTCATCCCACTGCAGCTTGTCCAAGCATAGAGTTGCTTCTAAAGTTGGTGGTCCCTGGACCCTGGCAGCTTATCATCAAAGTTGCAGCTGCTAGAGAGAAGAGGCTTAATCGGACTGGACTTGCCTACGAAGCTAAGAGCATTCAAGGAGTTATGCTTATGCAGGGGATTACCAGTTGTACAGGGAAGTTAATCGCTATAGCCATTCAGGAAGCAATGATCGAGGCAGCAGTTAAGGCTAGGAGCTTGGGATTCAACCAATTTTTGTTCCTATGTGGGAGTAAAGAGAGCTGTAAATGTCACAAATGGTTTTTGCCTCCCAGCTGGCAGGAGAGAGTTTTGTTAACTGACTGGGCTTCCTTAGCCCAAAATGATGTTTACTTTCACTCTATCTATGTCCCAAGAATTGTAAATAGCTATGTCAGTAACCTAGCTAAGTTGGCAACCACTATGCCAATTCATCACTGTATGGTCAACCAAGACTTTATGTAACTTTTCTTTCTGAACGGTATCAAAAAAAAAAAAAAAAAATAGCAAGTATTTTTTTGTTTTTATTCTGTGTGTGTGGTAAATTTCATTTTAAGCAGGTAACAAATTAAACTCTCAATCTATATTAAACTGCAAACACAAACATGTCTACCAGATATTGATTTCGGTAAGTTTTGGAAAGGTTTTAAATATTTTTGTTGGATTGTTTGGTTTCAACAAAAATACAAGATGCATGTCTCATTACAATACTCTCCCATGTTAGAATTATGTGGTTAAATAATATAATTAATTTATCATATCTCAATAGCTTAAAATTTTAGGAGAATCGGTAATTTAATAAGCTTTTAAGATAATCGATAATTTATTATGATATTAAAGTAAGAAGTTTTGAGTTCAATCCTTAATTCCTTATCTCCTCCACTCTACCTCCCATTTTCAAAATCTCATTTGTTGGGTTCTCCTATTAAAGTAGTTTTTATTTTTATTTTTATTTTTTATTTTTTTTATTTTTTAAGAGAGTTTCAACTTATGACATCCGCTCCTAATGATAACTTTTTATTATCAAACCAAGATATCAATATAGCTCTTTATTATCAAACCAAGATATCAATCAGTTTTTAGTATAAGCGGAGATTGAATCTCAGATCTCTTATACAACCATCAGAGATTTTATCAATTGAGCCAACTAGAACCCACAAGGGAGAGTATTAAAATTACATGATTAAATAATTAAATTTATCATATTCTAATAGTTTAGGTTTTTAGAGAAACGGTAGTTTATTACCTCGTCCTCAAAAAATAAATCTTATACTTATAGCTTTAAGATGACAATATAACTTTGGGATTCTTAAATATCATTTAGAAAATACAACAATGTTTTTCTTATCTTTTTCAGCATTATCTGTTTTACTTCGTAATTGAAAGTTTGCAAAATCAATCATGCAAAAAGATGTTGCATGAAAATTTATTACATACTATTATCAAATTCAAATGTTCATGAAGATAAGCATATGATAACTTTTGATGGATATAAGTAAACTAATCCTCAATTTGTTTTGATGGAAAACGTTTTTAGAAAACGACCCATTTTCCATAAAACTCTTTTTTTTTTTCTTAAACTACTCATTTTGTTATATTTAAATGATTTTATGCATATATGTTGAAGAAGAAGATTTTAATTTTTTTTTAAAAATTAATCGAAAGATAGACGGGAGAAGCAGTATTTTTAATTACAGTATCTAGCAAAAAGAAAAGGACTTAATTAAAGTAGTATGGAATCTGTCGATTATAATAGTATTATCGCTAAACCTTCTTTCCATTTATCATTGATGGTCAGTCTATTATGGTTTTTAGATCCAGACCATTCAATAAACCATAAAAGAGAAAGGTTTAAGGTTTTTGAGTTCCAACCAAGATCAAACTGAAATTGAACCGTGATAATATCATAATTAATTTAATAATTATTTAAAATATAAATAAATATATTAAATTAGTAAAAATTAAAAAAATTGAATAAAAAATCCAAATAAATATAGAGATATTATAGACATTTCACAATAAATTAATTTATGAAACCCAAAAAAAAGTTAATAGACATTTTCCCATGAAATTAATTATATACGTACGTACGTACATACATACATACATACATATATATATATATATATATATATATATATATATATATAAAAGAAAAGCAGCAACTTGAATAGTGCGGGACATTAATGTGTATAATGTTGTAATTTGTTTTTGCAAATGTGTAAAATTTTGTGATGTCTCATATAAAAAAAAGAAAAGAAAGGAAAAGAAAAGAAAAAAGTGGGTTCTAGTTAATTCAACTGGTAAATTCTTTGATAGTTGAATAAGAACTCTAAGGTTCAAATCCCGCCTACACCAAAAGCTATCATAAGGAGCAGACACTCTAGGTTAGAACTCTCTATAAAAATAAAAAAAAAGATTTAGAAAAAAAAAATTATGTATAAAAGTTCTTTCTATTTTATAATTATTTTAATATAAGATATGAAAATTTTACATAAAAATAATTTTATTTTATTAATTATGATGTCATCAGTTTAACTATCGGTCCAACCTCGATTAGACCATAAAACTGAGAACCACTCTCTTTTTCGGATCTTTGATCGGTTCAGTTTTTAAAACCATGTATATACCACTGAGAAAATTTAATAATTATATACATGGTTAGTATTAGCGACCCTGCAATGGCCTTTAACAATGAATATTCATATGGTATAATGGGAACCAAATACCCACATCCCAATGATCTATAGTTATTCCTCTTCGGTTTGTACATTAAGCTCCCAATTTATATAGTGCCAAAACCTCAAGGTCCATACAAATCTCTCATAATCGCTGGTTCAGGTGAGCTGGCTCAGTAATCTCGTCCACCTTTTGTAAAGGGCAAGTGCCATTTCTATGAATACTTTATGTTGAGGTTTGGAGATTGCATATATTTTTGGCATACATCTGGTTTTTTTATTATACTTGAGCTCACTGCATATATATATTTTTTTTTTGGAATTCCTTTGTATTGCTTTTAAATAATCAAATGAAATCTCATTTTCAATTTTCATTATGTTTCTTTTTCAAGGTAAATATGAAATGACTTTCTCTGAAATCTCCATTTTGATTGTTTATTTTTCAAAGCATGATACATTGAAATCTAATTTTATGATATGCGTGATGACAGATAAGAAGGTTGATGTCAAATTTATTATTATAAGAGGGTCAAACTAAATATATTAAGATAATTTAAATTCATATATATATATATATATATATATAAACACACACACAAATAGATTCTACATAAAGTATGCTGATCACATAATTTAACATATGTTATTTTATAACATTTAGCCAGTGTTGTAAGGTGTGAACTATCTTTTAAATCATATTGATCACAATTAACATTCTGTTAGGTTCTAAAGACTTAGGTATTTATGTATTTAGAACTTTAATGTGTATTGTTGGCAAACCATGATCAAAACAATGTGTTTAGAAGTGTTTTAGTCTTGCTCAAAGTTGTATAGTTTATGTAAAGTTGAAATCGAGCTATTGCAAAAGTTACTGTGCATTTTGGCCTGGCTTGATCGATCGAAGCTTAGGCTCGATCGATCGAATCTCGGGCAAAATGCGTTTTCTGCAGATTTCCAACTCAGTCCTAGTTGTTTAAAATGTTTAGAGTTTTCTAATTTGTCCTAAGTATAAAAGGCAAACTCTAGCCACATTTTAGTGTTGCTCATATTGCTATTTGTGTAAATCTCTTATAAGATCTAGATGAGCTTTCCTTTACACAAACTTAGGGTTTTCAAGGAAGAGATTTTATCTACACCTTGATGATCAACTCGGTTGCTGCCCTTGGAGCTTAAAGAAACAAAATCAGGTGTGCTTGTATCTGGTGGTGAATTTAAGAAAGAAGGAATCCGTGGATTTGGAGCTTGCACATGGTCGTGTCAGTAAGTTCTACTGGTGGGTAGCAATAAGAAGTTGAGCGTGGGGCCTTGTAAGTCTTATTGTATGAACTTCAATTCTTTCAAGATGGTGGATTCAAGTTTACCTTAAGGATAGTTAGGTTAAATCCTCCCCAGGTTTTTACCGGTTTGGTTTCCTGGGTGATCATATCTTTGTGTTATTTATCTTTCCGCTGTTTTGCATGATATGATTGTTTTGATTGTGATAAACTAGATTTGTGAATTTGGACTAAGTAAAAACTTGGCTAATTACCTAGGTTAATCCAATTGTGTTTTTAAGGGGTCTAAAAACCATCAAGTGGTATCAGAGTGGGTTGCTCTCTTATTGTTGATTTTTTGATCATTGAGCTAATCCTTGACCCTTGTTGTCATGGAACACGGACACTCTCTAGTTATTCCTCCTCACTTTGATGGGAATAATTATGCTTATTTGAAAGTAAGGATGAAAGTATTCTTGAAATCGATTGATGAGAGAGTCTGGAACTCTGTTGAATACGGATGGGAGAAGCCCACTACTCCTGTTAGTGAGTGGGAAACTTCTCAAAAAGAAACAGCTGCGTTCAATAGCAAGGTTAAGAATGCTATCTTTAACACTGTTTCTATGGAGGAATTTAAGAGAATCTCTAATGTTGAGGTTACTTATACTGCTTGGAATATCCTCCAGATTGTGCATAAAGGCACAAAAGCTGTCAAAATCAATAAATTGCAGCAATTGGCTTCTAAATTTGAAAGCATTAGGATGTCTGATGATGAATCTTTTGATGAATTATATACTAAATTGAATGATATGGTTAATTCTACTTTTAACTTGGGTGAAATCTATGATCAACCTAAAATTGTTAGGAAGATTCTTAGATCTTTAACTGAAGACTTTAGACCCAAGGTGACTGCCATTATGAAAGTAAGGATGTGGACTCCATTCCTGTTGATGAACTTGTAGGATCTCTTCAATCTTATAAGTTGGACCTGCCTAAAACTACCAAATCCAAATCAATCGCTCTTAAGTCAGTTGATGATGTTGAAGATGGTGGATTTGATGATGAGCTCTCTATTACAGAGATTGCTTACCTTACCAAGAACTTTAGAAATTTTCTCAAGAATAGTAACAGAAAGGCAAGAGGCATGAACACTACTGAACCTAGAAACTTTAGGAAGAATGATCCCACTAAGGTTAACAATAATGATAAACCTAGAGAAAAAGTAGGTCAATCTTCTAATAATTCTATGAGTCCCTAGTGTTTTGAATGTCAAGAATATGGTCACATGAAATCTGAATGTCCTACCTATTTGAAGTCTAAGGGTAAAGCTATGACTGTAACCCTTAGTGATGGTGAAGTTTCTGATAATGAGTCTGACTGTGACGAGGATGGAAAATTCATTGCTTTCATTGCTACTGTTGTAGTTAATGAAAGCATATCTGTTGAAGAGAACCCTTTTGATGGGGAATTCTCTGAGGATGCAGATCTTCAAGAGCCCTATAATAAACTTTGCAAAGTTGCCGTAAAGGATGCTATGAATGTTGAACTTGGCCTGAAGAAAATTGAATCTCTTGAGCTTGATAAGAAGAATTTGCTTGTAAAACTGTTTGATGCTAATGAACTTTTGAACAATGCGAAAACTGAGAATATGCTTTTGCTTGATAAAGTTAAATCCTTGGAACTTGATTTATCTGCTGCTAGATCTGCTAGTTCTAAACTTGATCAAATATTGAGTGTTCAAAAGTCTCCTTCTGACAAATCTAAATTAGGTTATGTTGAAAGCATCTCTGTGTCTGCTCCCTATTTCACAAACTTTGTCCCTTCATCTTCTTCTGAACCTTCTGTGAGTGAGATTGTGAGTGAAACTGTCGAACCCCCTGTGAGTGAGGTTGTCAAACCCATAGAAGTTTCATCATCTAAGGAGATTAGGGTTGATTTGAAAGAGTCTAAGCTTAAGAAGCCTATCCTATCTAAGGACAAGACACATAATAAACCTGCATGGGTTTGTTATTTTTGTGGAAAGTCTGGACACATACGTCCAAACTGTTACAAGTTTCAAGCTGCAAAGAGAGCAAACAAATCAAAAGTACCTGTGCCTCAAGCATAAGATCCTATGGTATTCATTGGTGAATTGGTAAAGGCTTTAAACCTTTATTCCAATCCTGGAGTTGGTAATCATTCCCATGTGAATAAGATCTCCAATGCTCATGGTGCATCTAAAAGGTTTTGGATGCAAAAGACTCGAACTAATTGAATTTTCCTGACATGGTCCTTGTACTTCATTGCTCTACCCTTTGTAACCATTGTTCTTTGGTTTTGTTTTCTTCTTTACTAGGATTTGCATTGTATAACATTCATGCATTTCATTCTAGGTGTTTTTTTTATTAAAAAAAAAAAAGGAAAAGGGGAAGAAAAAGGAAGCAAATTTTGTTTTGTGCTATTTTTCTTGGTTTTTGAGAACAAGGTTGGTCAATTTATTTTCACATAACATGTCTTTTGTACCTTGTTTAGTTTTGATGAGCTTACCAATTGCACATTACTAGTTGAAGGTTTGTAGTGCATGTTGTGTGGGAAAGATGTTTATGGTTTTTGATCACTTTGTCTTGATCTTGAAGTCACATGTTTTTGTTTGTCGGACTTGAACTTTTAGAGAAAGGCATAAATAACCATCTCACCACTGTCCACTAGCCAATCATGAATACCTTAGTGCATATCGTAAGATTTTGTACTCGAGAAAGTGTAGCACATGTACAAAAAGAACATAAGGTGTAGCCTCAGTTTAATTGCTTAATATTTAAAATTGGTGTATTATTAGGCTTGATGCCAAATCACATAATTAAAATTGGTGTGTACATTATCTTGACTTTTTAATAAGTTTCTGAATGAATTAAAATTGGTGTGTATATTATGAGGCAAAATTCAAGAAACTTACATGATTGCAAGCTTATGATCTAGGAGATGTGGGAGTTATATGATGTAACTCTTTAAGTGATAGTCTCTTTTAAATTCTATGTGATGAATTTTGTAGATTTTGTGATTGATTGCTATTCACATATCACCTCACATGTATCTCAAACTTTTGCTAGTTGCACACACTATACAAGTTACTCTTTGCTAAACATTGTATATGTTATTGTGTGTGTTTATGGTCTGACCAACCAAGTTTAGCAAATACTTTGAATTTTGTGCAAAATTAATTTGATGTTTGAAAAATTTATGGAGAATGCAAGAAATTTTAATTTTGGGAATTTTGGGCTAAAATTCTTGTTTTTGAAAATCATATCATCACCTACTCATGCATTTTGTTCCTTATTTCAATGCTTTGAGTTGTTCCTCATTTCAATGCTTTGAGTTGTTCCTAAATGTTTTTTCAAAAACTGTGTTTTCCTCAAATTTAGTGAGCCTCTGCCCGTTTTGATTGATCCATTCTATTTTTCGATCAATCGAAATTTTTTTAAAAATGCTTTAACAAGCCTTTGTCTGTTTCAATTGATCGAAACTGATTTTCGATCAATCGAAACTCGTGAATAAGGTTTTTTAAAAACTTAGATTTGACTTGTTCAAACTACTTTTTCAAACTTTCCTCTTTCTCTCCGACTTGGCAAGGCTCCACTGAGATTTTTTTTTTTTCATTTTCGGCCAATCTTTTTGCAAGGTTTATCTCTCCATAAGCCGGTATGTCCACTGTACCCTCTCTTTTTCATTTATTTTCTGATTTACATGCATTTTTTCATGCATTGAAGGGATATTTTCAGACTTAGCAATAATTTGGGGTTTTTGATGATTCAAACCATATTTTGTGAAATTGATCATTGGGTTTTTGTTCTAGGATGTTATAATCATGATCCTTGTGGTTTAATTTGATCAATTTTGTGGTTTTTGAGGAATTGAAAATTCTAAGGCTTGTAATTAACCTGATTTGGGGATTTTGTTCAAATTTGGCTAAATTGATGAAATTGGCTTGATGATTTGATGTAATTGGTTGTTATTTTCTGAAATCTATCTTGTATGATGATCAATTAGTCAATATCTTTCAAATTGATCAAGTGGTTTTTCAAAATTTTGGGTTTTTGTGTTAGAAACTCTATGCTCAAGCCAATTTTGTGAATTTAAACTTATTTGAACTTAATTGCATTGCATTAGGACATGCATCATGCCATTTATATTGTTCATGCATTATATAGATTTTTGTTATATATTTTTTTTGTGCTAATTTGCAGTCTGCCCTTGGTGTTTTTTTGTTTTGTTCTTTTGCTTTGTGTTTTGGTCCTTATCCTAGTAACATGCCTAGGAAAACTAGAGCCCATAGGACCCTCTCCACTTCCTCTGAGTCTCCCTCTAAGAGTGAGGTGTTTAGGAATGATAAAAGTAGAGAGGCCTTTGAGACTTTGAACTGTAAGCATAAGATTTGGGCTGAATGTGCTGTAATTTTAGATGAGATTGATACAGCCATTAGGGCTAACTTTGAGTCTAGAGGTTGGTTGTCTCTCATAGAGGTAGATCATCCACCCCTGACCACCCTAATTAGAGAGTTCTTCTCAAATCTCTCTTGCCATGTCTATGATTCCAACACCCTTGTTTGGAGTTGGATATAAGGTGTTGAGTTCACCATTATCCCTCGGGTAGTGGCTGAGGTTCTTGGGGTTCCGGTTGTTCGGGAGCCTGACTATCCCTATGATGAGTCTCCTTCCTTAGATGTTGTCATGTCATACATCACTGGGTCTTCTATCCAGTGGGGTTCTGATCCTCGGATCACGTTCGTTGAACTTACCGAGACTGCCTATCTTTTCTTTAGGATAGCGTGTCATTTGTTGTGGCCTATTTCTTATCTCCACATCATCCCTCTAGAACGATGTGTGTTTTTGTATGCGTTTGTTTCTGGTGCATCTATCAGTTTCCCACATCTGTTCCTTCGTTCTTTGAATGAGGTTCATGGGAGTTTTGCCGTAGGGCATGCGCTTATTCATCCTATTTTCATTCATAGGATTCTGTTGTTTCTGGGTCTAGATGGTTTCCCTTCTGGTGAGCTTGTTCATGTTGTTGCTCCCATAGGTGCCACCTTTCTTAGACAGAGGGCTGCTCACTTGAGAGTTGCTCCTTCGCGTCCTAGAGGTGTGTCATCTGGTGTTGTTCCCCCTTCTCCCTCTTTTACAGGTGCTGATGCTGCTGAGACATCTGGTGCTGCTGCTACTGATGTTGATGTTCCTTTACCGATTACTTCGGATGATTCAGACATTTGACGTATGTTGGATCATGTCTTGACCGTTCAGGCGGCTCATGGACAAATTTTGGTGGACGTGCTCGATGAGATCCATGCTTTGCTTGCGGAGTTGGCATAATTTAGACATTCTTCACTGCCACCTCCCTTTTGATGATGGATTTTGTTTGCCCTTTGGGATTCCGTCACAAAAAGGGGGAGTACATTGTCGTGTTTTTGTTTTCAAAGGGAGATTTTTTTTTTTTTTTTTGGTTGGAGCTTATGGAGTTTAGATTGTATCTAGGTGCTTCACATTGTATTTTATATTTTTAGCTCTTACCATATTTTTAATGGGATATTCATGTTAGGGGGAGTGTTACTTTTATTGCTTTATATGTTTATTGTTTTCAATTGTTTATTGATTTATATTTATGAGTTTTTCATTAATATATGTCTTTATTGTATGTTGTTTGAAATCAAGAATTTATTTTGTTTACTTGTATTTTTTCACACATGTGGTTATGCATTTTGTTTAGTGTTTCAGGAAATATATAGGTTGATTCAATTGAGCTATTGTTTACACTTGCAACTGATGGATAGTAGTTAGGATTGAGTTTGTTTTATGAGCATTATTTATGTAAAGGGCTTTTATTTTGTAAACTTTGAGCTTCTAGTTGTGTTTTGTCACGGATTGCCAAATGAGGAGTTTGTTAGGTTCTAAAGACTTAGGTATTTATGTATTTAGAACTCTAATGTGTATTGTTGGCAAACCATGATCAAAACAATGTGTTTAGAAGTGTTTTAGTCTTACTCAAAGTTGTATATTTTATGTAAAGTTGGAATTGAGCTATTGCAGAAGTTATTGTGCATTTTGGCTTGGCTCGATCGATCGAATCTCGGGCAGAATGCTTTTTTCTGTAGATTTCCAACTCAGCTCTAGTTGTTTAAAACGTTTAGGATTTTCTAATTTGTCTTAAGTATAAAGGGAAAACCCTATCCACGTTTTAGTGTTGCTCATATTGCTGTTTGTGTAAATCTCTTGTGAGCTCTAGAGGAGCTTTCCTTTACACAAACTTAGGGTTTTCAAGGAGGAGATTTTATCTACATCTTGATGATTAACTCGGTTGCTGCCCTTGGAGCTTAAAGAAACATAAGTGGGTGTGCTTGTATCTGGTGGTGAATCTAAGAAAGAAGGAGTCCATGGATTCGGAGCTTGCACGTGGTCGTGTCAGTAAGTTCTACTAGTGGGTAGCAATAAGAAGTCGAGCGTGGGGGCTTGTAAGTCTTATTGTATGAACTTCGATTCTTTCAAGATAGTGGATTCAAGTTTACCTTGAGGATAGCTAGGTTAAATCCTCCCCAAGTTTTTACCGGTTTGGTTTCTTGGGTGATCATATCTTTGTGTTATTTATCTTTCCACTGCTTTGCATGATATGACTGTTTTGATTGTGATAACCTAGATTTGTGAATTTGGACTAAGTAACAACTTGGCTAATTACCTAGGTTAATCCAATTGTGTTTTTAGGGGGTCTAAAAACTATCACATTCTTTAAAGTTTAAATATTTTAGAACAAGAGTTTTTGAAAAATAATTTAAACATTATGCAATTAGGAGTATACTAAGGTTATGTTTGGATTCGGTTGAAAAAGTCAGCGCGTCTGCGTCTGGCTTTTTTTTTTTTTTGGGCATCCTGACAAATTCACTGTTACGGCTACTGTTTATGCACTGTTCATGAATAGTAGCTGTAATATTTGAATTTTCAATCCCTTTTTAGCACATTAGTGGGTCCCGTGCACTGTTCACGGGACCCACAAATCTCATTTTTCAGCAATTTTTTCATTAAAAATAGGTCCCACGGTATTATTCACATATTTAAAAATTATTTTGCTATAATATTTTTCAGTGTTCAGTTTTCAGTTGTATCCAAATAGATCCTAATAGTTTTACATGTTATGGAACTTATAAAAAATTAATTAAATTTAAATAATAAATGTCACTTTATAAACACATATATATATATATATATATATACAAGTCAATATTAGAAAAATATTTAAAATATTTATTATTTTTCAAAAATGAAAAATATAATAAGAATCTCTAACTCTTATCCATAAAATCCACAATTGTTCATTCGTATTTAAAAAAAAAAATGTTGTGTGTATGTGTGTGTGTATATATATATATATATATATGTAATTCTCCTAATGCAAAATAATAATAATAAAAAATTTGTTTTTAAAAAATAAAGAAGGCTTTTATTAAAAAAATACTTATTGATCTATTCATAAGAAAATTAAGAATAATCAGAGAAAAAATTGTTGCATCGATTATTTATGTAAACTTAACCACTTTTAGGAAAATATACCTTGACCACTTCAATTAATGAAAACTATGTATGGTATAAAAGTAATAAGAAGAAAAATATTTAATGCATCTGTCATTTATATAAAGTGGAAAACATTGACACAGTAGGATTAACAGCATATTGCTAGAGCACTTTTGTGTGGACTAATATTTTTGTTTTTTTGATAATCTGTGTGGACTAATATTGAATGTGAATCAATGATAAGTGTGGATGCGCTCTCTGGACATTTAGAAGTCTTTCCTAGGATTCTCTCATAGAAAAGAAGTCTTTCCTAGGAAAATCAAGTCTCTACCATTGAGGCTGGTTAGTCTTAACCAAAGACTTTTTTTCGTGCTCTTATTGGGTGCATGGGTTAAAAGAGAGGCTGTTTACTTCTCATAATCTCTGGAATTGTGGTTAAATCATTGTGTTTCAGATTTTTTGTGCCTTAGTCTTTTCCTCCTTTAGTGTGGCTCGCACCGGCAAAAGACTTCAGTATATAATAATATATATACTTTGATTTTTTTTTGAGAGAGAGAGATATATATACTTTGATTGATATAAAAGATAGAAGAAAAAGTAACATAAGCTCAAGAAAATTTTGTCTCTATTTGGCACACAGGTTTTTAAAGCATACTCACTATTTAGAGGATCATTCTTAATTGAATAAATGAAAAGTTAATTGATGTCCTAAGGACAATGTTTATGAAATATTTTTAAAATTTTTTTATGAAACAAAGAAAAAACTAACTGATTTTTTTTGAAACTTTTTTATATTTTTCATGAAAGTTGTATCAAAACTTTCATAAAATGGTTTATTAATAAATGTTCTAAAGGTACCTGTCACGCCTCAAACCAAAAGGGTTTAAAGTATGAGAAAAACATCTTAAAGGTACTTATAGATTTTTCCTTTTTGACGATTCAATCCAAATAATTCATATCAAGAACCAACATCAAGAATTATTATAATAATTTTTTTTAAATACTCCAAAAGTAAGTCAGAGTTCTATACAATAATTACAATGACCATTGGTCACAAAAAAATGGAGGTTTGAATAAATATAATTACAAATCATCAACTTGTCCCATCAGTAGGAATAAAAGTCATCATCACTGAATGTTCAATATGTGTATAAAACACTATGAACGTTTAGACCCCAATTTTCAAATTATCAATTCAAGCTTATTATCAAACAATTAATGTGTGGAATATGAATATAAGCATATAATAGAATTGATAAACAATTTAAACCAAATAAGATCACATCCACAGCAGAAATTAAATGGCAAAGATTAAGGGAAGAGAGATACAAACACAAGGACAACACAATGATGTGTTATCGAAGAGGAAACCAAAGCCTTCGGCGTAAAATCTCTCTGCCGCCCTCCAAGCGGTAAATAATCTACTAAAGAATGTAGTTGGAATACATGAACAACAGAAGACCCTCCAAGCCTAATCTATCCAGTGTTCCTAAACCCTCCAAGCTCCTACTTCAATGAGGTTACGCCGAACCTATTTCTTCTTTACCTTACCGGATTCTGCTATAACCCATAACATCAACAAATATGAATTGGTTCCTTCCGAATTGCTTCCTAAAGCACCAAATAGCCTTCTCACAGATATGGGTATGGTGAGAAAAAAGATTTGGTTAAAGAACCTCTCAAGGATGTAACAATGGAGATGGTGAGAGTTGAGAAATTTGAAGAGTCACTATATGAAGATTGTGGATGAGTCAATATTGTTTTTCTCTAGGGTTTCTCTCTCAAAATTCTCTCTAGAAGCCCTCAATATTTTGTGGGTATAAGGGGTATTTATACTGGAGTGAGAAAGGAATGTAAAGAGTCAGTTTTTCCATAACAGAGTGGACTAGCAACTTGGCCTCACGACTTAACTGAGTTGCAAGTCCAAGCCACGAGCTAACTAAATGGACAGATTGGATTTTTTTTGTCTTGTGATGCTACAACTGGCATGGCGGTTCAGCTTCTCTGCATGCTTCACTCGTGTGTATCTTTTGGCGACTTGCAAGCCGTGAGCCACCTGCGAGATCCAGCCGCGAGTCCTTGTTTCATTGCACAATCTTGAACATTTCTTCACACTCTCTCACACACTACCCTTACATGATTCCCACCTAAATACAGGGTTACTAATTGCTAAATTACAAACAAATTTGGTACGGAATAAAGCCAACAAGATGGTTGATTAAATTCAACCTTACAATCACTATTAGATACAAAAGAATGAGTCAAGCCTACTTTAGGATATACATCTAAAGATCACTAATAGTTTATAGACCCCTTAAACAATTGATTAAACCTAGGTAATTAGCTAAGTTGTTACTTAGTCCAAATTCCAAGTCTAGGTTATCACAATCAAACAATCATATCATGCATAGCAGTGGAAAATAAATAACACACGATATGATCACCCAGAAAACCAAACCGGTAAAAACATGGGGAGGATTTGACCTAGCTATCCTCAAGGTAAACTTGAATCCACTATCAGAAAGAATCGAAGTTCATACAAAAGGACTTACAAGCACCCCCGCTCAACTTCCTAATACTACCAACCGATAGAATTTACTAACACGACCACGTGCAAGCTTCGAATCCACGGACTCCTTCTTTCTTGGATTCCCACCAGCTACAAGCACCCCCGCTTGTGTATTCTTTAAGCTTTTATGGCAGCAACTGTTTTGATCATCAAGGTGTAGAGAATATCTCCTCCTTGAAAACCCTAAGTTTGTGTAAAGGAAAACTTCTCTAGATCTCACAAGAGATTTACACAAACGGCAATATGAGCAACACTAAAACGTGGCTAGGGTTTGCCTTTTATACTTAGGACAAATAAGAAACCCTAAAAACGTTTTAAAACAACTAGGGCTGAGTTGGAAAATTCTGCAGAAAAGCAATCTGCCCAAGCTTCGATCGGTCGAGCCTAAGCTTCGATCGATCGAGCCAGGCCGAAAGCCACAATGCTTTCTGCTTTACACTCGATTCCAACTTTACATTGACTTACAACTTTGAGCTAGTTTTAAACACTTCTAAACACATTGTTTTGATCATGGTTTGCCAACAATACAAATTAGAATTCTAAATACATAAAGTCCTACACTTTAGAACCTAACAATCACCATAACAAAAGTTCAACCTCCATAAGTAGTTATTCTAACTACTGCTAGCCACAAAAACCTATCTCAAAACAATCGTTGCATGCTTTGAAAAAGTTTGTAAAAGAATGAGATGAGAAAGAGCCTTGTAAGTAGCATAATTAATGGGGTGGGGGAAATGCAAGTCTCATGATAACACAGTTTTCAGACCCAGATCGTTTAACGAATCGGAAAAGGGAGAGGTTCAAGATTTTTAAGGTCGACCGAGGTTCAATAGAGGTCAAACCATGATAATGTCATAATTAATTTAATAATAATAAAATACAAATAAAGGTATTAAAATGGAAAACATTAATAAACTTTTTCCTAAAAATATGTCTAAAAAATTAAGCAACTTTCAAATGAACTTTCACCATTTTTGTAAGGTTAATAGAAAATAATAAAACATAAACAAGTGTGAAAAAATCGTGTTTAGTAATCTTTCAAATAAAAAATTATCTAAAATAAAATCATTTTCAACATAAATTAATAAATTGTATATTCACATGTAAAAAATATAGTTCTTGAACCTATAATAAAATTATCAAATAATAATATATTGAGATGTGTAATATAACAAATTGGAAAACTATAATCTAAATTGTTAATAAATAAAATATTAAATCCAAGAATGACACAACAAAGGAGCATAGCCTATTGGTTCTATCCCTCGCCTACACCTAATTGGAAATTTTTATATTTAAAATGACTGAACCATAACTTCCCCTTAAAAAACCAGATTTCTACCTGGTTCAAGGTTGCCCAAGTCGGATCAACCGATCCAGTTTGAGTTTGACAACCTTGCATTATAATGAGCATTTCACAAAACATGCTACAATTTGGGAATTTCCATGTAACATCGACCTACTGATCCTTGGTTCTATCCCTCGACTACAACTATTTGGAAATTTTTATATTTAAAATGATTGAACCATAAGTTCCCCTTAAAAAATCGAATTTCTACCCAGTTCAAGGTTGCCCAGGTCGGATCGACCGGTCCGGTTTGAGTTTGACAACCTTGCATGATAATGAGCATTTCACAAAACATGCTATAATTTGGGAATTTCCATGTAACATTGACCTACTAATCCCTGGTTCTATCCCTCGCCTATACTTATTTGGAAATTTTTATATATTTAAAATGACTGAACCATAACTTCCCTTTAAAAAACCGAATTTCTACCCGGTTCAAGGTTGCCCAAGTCAGATCGACCGGTCCGGTTTGAGTCTGACAACCTTGCATGATAATGAGCATTTCACAAAACATGCTATAATTTGGGAATTTCCATGTAACAGCAAGCTTCCCAAAATAACTATGAAACTATATATTATTCATTGTAAACCAAAAAAATATCCAATACTATTTCAAAACCAATATCATGGCACAATGGCAAAACTACATCAAAAGCTCACAAGTTAATGTATTTGAAATACATGGTTCACTTCCAAGTAGTTTCATAAAATATTTCCATAACCAAATATCCACAATATCCTCAGAGTTCTTAAAATCAATTCTTGTCATAAATATGTTGGTTTTTAGACCCCTTAAAAACACAATTGGATTAACTTAGGTAATTAGCGAAGTTATTACTTAGTCCAAATTCCAAATCTAGGTTATCACAATCAAACAATCATATCATGCATAGCAGTGGAAAGATAAATAACACAATGATATGATCACCCAGGAAACCAAACCGGTAAAAACCTGGGGAGGATTTAACATAGTTATCCTCAAGGTAAACTTGAATCCACTATGAAAAAATCGAAGTTTTACAATAGTGACTTAGACCACTAACATTCTATTGCTACCCACCAGTAGAAACTTATTGACACGACCACGTGCAAGCTCCGAGACCACAGACTCTTTCTTTCTTGGATTCTCTAGTAAGTACAAGCACACCTGCTTGTATTTCTTTAAGTTCTTATGGCAGCAACTGAATGATCATTGAATGAATCTCCTTCTTGATAATCCTAAGCTTTTGTAAAGGAAAACTCCTCATAGATTTCACAAGAGATTTACATAAACAGTAATATGAGCAACACTAAAACGTGGCTAGGGTTTGCCTTATATACCTAGGGCAAAAACACAAAACCCTAAACGTTTCAAATGAACTAGGGCTAAGTTGAAATTCTGCAGAAAAATGCATTTTGCTCGAATTTCGATTGATCAAGCTTAAGCTTCGATCGATCGAACCAGGCCAAATTGCACTTTTAATTCTGCAACAACTTAAATCCAACTTTACATAAATGACACAACTTTGAGTAAGTCTAAACATGACTAAACATCTTGTTTTGATCGTAATTGCTAACAATACACATTAGAGTTTTAAATACATAAGTTCCTAAGTCTTTAGAACCTAACAAAATATTTTGCATAAATTTCCCAAATAATACAAGCTAAGATAAAACATCTTTAGAATTTGCAAATAATACAATAAATTCATAAAATTCATTCTCAAGAATTTTATAAAAGATGCTTATCTTTTCCATGCTAACAAATTATGCATTTCTCCATATGCATTACCAAATATGATGCACTTTTCATAAATAGTCATATATAATAGGGTCATAACACAATACTTTTTAAGAAAACATAATCTCACAAATAATTTTTTGTTTGACCAAAAAAAAAAAAAAAAAACCAATTTATGCAACATGGTTATTTTCCAAAAATCTTATTAAAAAGCTACTTACCTTGGGACCTGTAAAAGCCTAATTCTCTAAGCTCCAAAAGAGATTAGCTAGAACTTAAACAATACCAAGCAAACCTATTACAATAAACATAAAGTTTGAAATTGTATTTAGCTACAAATTAGGAATTGCCAAATAAGAATTTAATTAGGCAAGCTTAGTATTTAGCCTCACAAATAATGTATTCCACATCCAAAGTTTCTCAACAGTATAAAATACATGGCATAGACTCCAATTTATACTCATAAATCATTTAAGGTATTATCTTTAACATCAAAACTTCAACATTTAATAAGTAGTTCTCACAAGATTTATATAATATCATCAAGAGACCCATGACACCAAAATCATAATATTCTCCAAGACAAACAATTAGAATCTTTAACTAGTTCCAAATAATCAATAAAAATTATTTTCACCATCTATTTCACATTAAAAAGCCAAAACCCCAAAAATCTTCACCACTTAGATAGCCACTGATGATGCATGAAAATCAGTAGGCTGGAGTGTTTCAGATTGTGGTAATGGCTTTTAGTCCTAAAAAGAAAAGAAAGAACTATCAAGGGTGACCGATGTAACTTGGCTAAGGACCCTCCGACAATTAAATCAGTTTTCTCTCCAGATCAGAAGGACAGGAAAAATAATGAATGGTGGTACTTACCTTGAGTGAATAGGACTTGTTCCTTTTATAAAGAGTTAGAAGTGGGTCTACTTGTTCGGATCCACCACCATCGTGGGTGATGTGAGTAGTTAATGGAGAAAATGTGTAAATGGAGTACGTGGAGCGAATTACAAGGAACTCCTTCCACATTTTGAGGGTAGTACACTATGGTCAGATCGTAAGGAAGTTTATGAGAAGTCCTTTTGTAAAATTCACCAAGGTTTATTTGGTTGTCCTTATGTTTGTACTATGGACAACCTTCTTGGTCTTGTTATAAAGGGTCTTGTATTGTTCCTAAGTACAATGTTCTTGTTCTCCTCTACTTAAGGTTTCCTGGACGTGGTCAAATTATGGATGCGGTGACTGTGGAAAATTATCATGGACGAATATCCTTAACTTAGTCGCCATCAGCCACCATTGTAAAAGCTTTAAACCCACTCATCAAATAATTCCACCAACACAAAACCCATACATATAAACCCATGAATATCACTTTTAAAGCTCATAAATCACATGGGTATCATTAGCAAAGCTTAGATAGAGAAAACCTCTAGCAAAAGCATATAAACCCACCAAAAAGATTAGAAATTTTACCTCAAATAAAAGATATGAAGGTGCTTAGAGGTTCTTAAGGATTTTCTGGTGATCTTGCTAGAAAAATGATGGTAGAGATGGTGGTAAAGGAGGTACAGCGGTGGGAGAGGATGAGAGAGTGAGGGATATTTATGAGAATGTGTGGTGGGGGATAGAGGGGTAGGTAGGGCACATGGGAACACCAAAAAAAAAAAAAAAATCTAACTTCCATTTTTTTTTTCTTTTTGACTAGGGCATTACATTCTCCCCTCTTATAAAAATTTATTCCTTGAAATTGTACATATTAAACTTAGGTCTCTTTCCTTTATGCACCTTATTCATATTAATTGAGAGTCATTGCCTTGCAACAGTTTCATTCTTTTTACTAAAGTTGGTTGAACTCTCAACTATCCAAGTAGGTCTCTAAATGACCTATACAACCTCAACTCCCAACCTTTCTAAATCAATAATGATTTCCCTCTAAGTGGTATGCAAAGCAGCTGAAAAATAACCAGAGACTTTCTACTAAGTGCACCAATAATGACATAGCCTTATAGAGATGATAGTTAATAAAGAAATCATAGTCCTTAAACAATTATAGCCATTGCCATTGTCTCATATTTAGCTTATTCCGGTTAAAGAAATACTCTAAAATTTTATGAACCATAAAAATCTCACGTCTCTCTCATACAAATAACATCTCCAAATTTTCAATGCAACACAATTGTAGTCAACTCCAAGTCATGTGGGGTAATGTTTCTTGTAATTCTTATATCCTTCCAAGATCCAATGTATTTCCATCCTCAGAGATCACATAACCTAACAACACTACTTTATTCCACTAGAATTCACATTTCCTCAATTTAGCAAACAATTTATTTTCTCTTAGAATTTGTAAAACAATCTTCAAGTGTTCTTCATGCTCTTCTTGGCTCGTAGAGTAAATCAAAATATCATCAATGAACACAATGACAAAGTGATCCAAGTAATCATGAAATGCCACATTCATCAAATCCATAAAGGTAGTAGGGGCATTAGTTAATCCAAATAGCATCATTAAAAACTCAAAATAACCATTCCTAGTCCAAAACGGCACCTTTGGTATGTATGTCTTAAATTTTCAACTATTGGTAACCAAAACAAGATCAATTTTAGAAAATACTTGTTCTCTTTGCCATTAGTCAAACAAGTCATCATTGCAAGGCAAAGGATATTTACTCTTAATGGTAACTCAATTTAGATCATGGTAGTTGGTACATAACCTTATTGATTCCTCCTTCTTCTTAAAAATGCATTCAAGCATGATAAGAAGCCAACCGATCCATGCCTAGGATAACATAAAAATCATGCTTATTTAGCAACACCATTTTAGCCAATAACTCTCTACCCTCGATAAAAAGATACAAGACTTGAGTGCAAGATTATTCCATATAATATCACCGATTGGAGTAGAAGCTAATAACTTAAAATCAAGGAGTTCTAGGCTCTTATCACAACTTTTTGTAAGGCAATAGAAACAAAGAATGCGTAGAACCAAGATCAAAAGAACTCTAGCATGTGCGGAGAGCAAGAAACTATACTTGTCACCACAATGTCTGTCGCTTGAACATCCTGAGCAGCCAATGCACAAATTCTACCTTGCACCCTTCTTCTCATTGTTATTACCCTTAAAAATTTGGGGCAAAGAAAAAGAACCTAAGCCTTTAGCAATTGGGCATTCTCTAGCAAAGTGCCCAGGTTGCTTACAATTATAGCACAACTTAACTCCACCACAAGCATGACCATTATGAAATCTATCACAATGGGAGCAAAGCTTCTTTTCACTTGATTGAGGCGAGGCACCATTGTCTTGCCCATTAGAATGATACCCATTACTAGACTTCTTAAAGAACCCCTTTTTGAAAATTTCCCCCCAACCCTCTCCATGTTGAAAACCATAGGGTTCTTGCTTCTTTTCATCCTCCCTAGAACCGAGGTTGCACTTAAAGTCCTCTTCAAGACTTATTGCCCGCTTCACGATCTTAGTAAAAGTACCCATTTAGAGGCTATAATTTGGGGGCGAATCTTATCATTAAGACATTTATGAAACTTGCTTACTTTCTTAGGCTCATTCGGAATTAAATAGTAAGCAAAGCGGGAGAGCTCAACAAACTTTGCAGCATATTCTTCCACAGTCATAGTCCCTTGAACCAAATTAGAAAATCTCTCCCCTTTTGATCCCTAACTACATCAGGGAAATAAGTCTCATTAAAGACTTCCTTAAACTTCTCCCAAGTAATAGGAGTGTCCTCTCCCAACTCCATCCTCAACAAGCGCTCAGTGCTCATCCACCATTTCACAACAGAATCCTAAAAAGCAAAAGTAGCATACACCACCTTTTGAGCATCAATGCATTCAAGGGCTCTCAATAACTTTTCCATATTTAGCAGCCAATTCTTTGCTACCATTGGGTCAGGTTCACCATTAAAAGTTGGAGGGTTTTTGTAACACCCCAACTTAATTTCATAATTAATTTATGGGTTTATATGCATGTTATTATCTTAATTACTTTTAAGTGCATAAAGCTTTGATATTGTGATATTATAGAACATATATCCTCTTTTAATGTGATGGATATAACTTTATAAATGTAAGGATATATATATATATATATATGTGTGTGTGTGTGTGTGTGTGTGTGTGTAAAGTGATATTATTTTTGTAGAAAAGTGAGTGTGAATGCAAGAAAGTTGAAAACATTGGGAAAAAGGGGGTGTGATTTTTCTTCTCTAGCATCCCACGTATCCCATCCCAATTGTCCAAATTTCTTATCTTCTTTTGTGCCCGAAAAGTCTTCTCCTTATCCTATTTTCCTAGCTGCATCAGATCAGAAAGTCCAGCCCTCTTTCTCTACTCTTTTTTCTTTGTTTTTGTTTTTCTTCTCTCTTTGCTCTTACACGGCAGCCTTCCCTCTCTTACCAAAACAATTTATCCCTCTCTAAAGAAGAAATTAAAAGGTTAACACTAAAATTTCAGCTTCAAAGTTGTGGGTAAGTAATCAAAACTTCATTTGTTTATTTCTATTTCTTTATCCTCTATCTTGATTTTAGAGGTTGAACTATGATTCTATTTTAGTGATTTGAAAGTTTGATGATATTGTGATCAATTGAATGCTTATTAATATATTTTAATATGTATAGTATTGGTATAAAAATACCCAAATGAAATTAGGGCCTATTGCTATTTGTTGATGATTTTGTAAGAATATGTACTGAAGCTGTCTCTGTGACAGATTTGATGTTTACAACAAGAAAAATATGTATTAAATCATATTTTATGGATGCTAGGAGTAGTTTTTATGAATTTTAAGACACACATGGTTGTTATGGAAGTGGTTTCACAGCATTTGGATGAACATAAAAATAATAATTTAATTTTTAAGTTGCAAGAAATTCTGTCAGGACAGATTTGAGTATTCTATCTTGCGTGATTTTTAGTAAATCATGGGTTTATTCTTTGACTCCGAAATTTTAAAGCTATATACTGGACATATAGGGCAGCCCATTTGTAAAATTTCATGACAATTAGATCTGTGTGGACAGCTCATTTGTATTTTAAAAATGGAGCATACGCTGCTCAAATGAGCAGTGAACAACATATGCTACACCTGATTTTGTGGATTTAATTCTCAAGTTAGGGTATATGTTTTGAGCTATAATTTAATATTCTCATCCTTTGGTATGTTTGGAGCATATATAAATTTTATGAATTGGTTTCTTTATGGTTTGGGTGCATAATATGTTTGATGATTGTATCATATGCTTTAGGGAAATTTATGTGATGGGAATTAAGATTTTCTTGAGTTTGAGAGTTAGGTTGTAATTGAGGTATAAGTTTATATATTAGGAAGAGTTTTTCCATAATAAGTTTTGGTTTTTCATTTAGGTGGTGAGAACGAGAACGAGAACACAACCACTTGAGCTTCTCTTGTATAATCTTTTGCGCCTTCCGTTTACAGGTAAGGGACTTGTGACATGTGCTTTTGATAAGTATAAATGTCATTTCAAAAAGTATTATGCACTAAAGCTTTAATTAGAGATATTACATATATGCATGAATTAAGTAAATTATGTGTTTGTGAGTTGTTCAATTTTATATACATAATAATTTTAGCATATTGATGTTATTATTTATATCACGAACATAATATTTAAGAATGAAGTGGATATGCTACTGTGGTGAAACACTTATGTAAAAGCAAAGTTATTAGAAAAATATAATTTTCGGTTATTCTATTGTTATGATCTGAACTCAGCCAGTAGGGATTATAGTATTGGTATTTCTATGGAGATTCTGATTGGCCATTAAAAGTGGGACTGGCTCTACTGTACCCGCCTTTGTTGGTAACAATCAACTTGTAGAGGATGTCAACTTACCCGCATGGTTGAAAATATATATTATGATACGATTTCGGAATTACCTGGCATTGTGGGGAATGCTGGATGCCTAGCACTCTGTGTTGGAAGCCTTCCAAAGTAGTGACAGACTTACAATTGGATTAACTAATATGTATTATAAATGGGCTATTAAGCTATTCAGAAATTATAAGAAAAGTATGATGATAAGAAATGTATATTCAATGTGTTATAAGTCTGATGAGAAGTTATGATAAAGTATTTGATAGTCTATTCAAAAAGATAAGATTACTGAATTATATTTAAATTCTTTGTTATGTCCTTTTATTTATTATATGAAAGGAAAATGAAGTATTCTCATCTAAAAGCTCTTAAGTTATTTTAAGAACAATATGAATAGTATGAAGGCTATTTTATCAAATCTGGCATATCCATAAAATATTTGATTTACATTCATTCTTATTAAAGGCCCATGAGCTTTAAAACCTTACTGGGCTTTGCAGCTCACCCTATTATTTTTCAGTGCATAGGTTCTTCCTGGAAGCAGTGAGAGTATTAGAGGTGGCAAGGATTCTGTGTTTTCTCATTTTGTTAGAATGTAGAGTTTTGTTGTATAGTAGTTAGCTCTTTTGTTGTATAGGAGGAATCAAGATGTACTTGATCCTTTGAGCACATATGTAATTCGGTACCTTAGTTTGTTTTGAACCCCAGTTGTATGTCTTTGGGTTTAGGTTTGTAATAAGAGTTTTGCTAAATGTTTAGTTATGTAATATTTACATGTATACCTTAAGTTTCAGCCAGGTGGTATTTTTCCAAGTTCGAAGGAAATGAAATTTGAAGGTTGCCATCATTTTTGTATATTATGGCTTTTATGCAAGAAAATAAGCAGGAATTCAAGAAACAATGTTTGATAAGCACCTTTAGTTTAGGTTGGTTCGTGTTAGTATTGAGGTAAACTTGATATTAACATGTCAGTCATGCTCTAAACTTTGAAGTACAGGTTTGGGTCGTGACAGTTTTGCTCATAGAAATCCCCAAAAGAAAAATCCTCCCTCCTATGCTCACCACCTTGGACCACTTTAGCAATCCTAGCATAGATTCTTTCTGCCACCTTATCAATCTCACCACCATTGGGAGTGATAGATCTCTCACACTCTTGGCGTTGCCTAGGGCCATGTTTTGGAGCTGCAACCTCATTTACATGCCTTACTTTATGTGCTTTCTTTTTAAGACACATAGTTTACAATGGTACTCATACCTATACCCAAGAAACAAAGCAAGTAAATCACAAGGCAACATAGAAGGTTAGCATAGACGAGCTAGATAAGGATAAAGGAATAGCATGTGGAAGCTTCAACAAATGATTCATTAAACCCCTAATGCTTTGACTTATATCAAAATCAATTCCTATTTCAAAGTCTAAAGAATCATAACCTAAGCTCTGATACCATAGTTTTCGTGCCCCAAACCTAAAAGGGTCTAAAGCATGAGAAAAACATCTCAAAAGTACTTGTAGATTTTTCCTTTTTGACAATTTAATCCAAATAATTCATATCAAGTACTAACATCAAGAATTATCATAATAATTTCTTTAAAAATACTCCAAAAGTAAGTCAGAGCTCTATGCAATGATTACAATGACCATTGGCTACAAAAGAATAGAGGTCTGAATAAATATAATTACATATTATCAACTTGTCCCATCAGTGAGAATAAAAGTCATCACCACTATTAGATACAAATTTAGTTATTTAGTTATTTGGTGATTTGTTTGGGCTATCGCGCTATTGCATGAAATTTGATCTAATTAATTAACTTGGATAATTAATTAATTAATTGCAAAGGGTCAATTCATTTTATCCCAACACACACTATGGGCCAAAATATAAACATCTCTGCCAACATGGACAAAGTCCCTAGCAACAAAAGTAGAGAGAAGAGTTGTCACATCATCCACAATACTAGAGAGAGACCACGGTACAATAGCCAAATCACCTTCGATAATGGCAAAGCTAGAACCATGGAGCAACTTCAATTGCCAGGAGAGTTGCCCTCGCTATTATGAATATTTTCAGTTGAGCTTTGGAAAGCATATATCTTAAATATGTATTGTAAGGAAAAATTTTGGTTCTTCCTAAATCAATGGCAGAACTTAGGTTGGAACAACAAGGGAGTTTGTAACAAAATTCCCTCAGGTTCTAACCATTTTTGTCTACCAAGTGTCCTATGAGATCACTGCCTCAACTTCTTTTCAATTTCTCTCACATGTCTTTTTGCCGAACAGCAAATCATATTTGCTAGATCGAAATTCCTTTTTGTCGAATTGCAATTTCAGTTCTTGAAATCCCAACCCAATTACAAATTGATCCACAATATACAAAATAATCAAATGTTTTATTACAAGAAAACTTTGACATAGAATATGTCAACACAAAAGAAAACTAACACCAATCAAGATCCTAAGAGTGAATTTACTGAAGCAAGTCTAGATTTTAAAGCAACCATAGGAGAGCCATAACTTTTGATGATCCAATAAAGAAAATGCATGGTTCTTATAGGGAATCAAGATTCATGCATTATGGATTAATATTGTTACTACAAGATCTCAACTGAAAACAAAAGTTGCCTTTTTCTTAATATGTTCATCTAAGCTTTATATACGTTGACATTGCATCCATTACCAATTCTGTGTTCTTAATAATAAAGTTGGACATTTGTTAAAATTTTTAGTTTTGTTGATCGATATTACCGATCCATTCTATTGAGGAATTTAAACTATATGTGCATTCTTGATTGAATATTTTATGATTTAGTCCACAATTTTCTAGATTTTATGCAATTTGAGGAATAAAAATTTGAAATAGATAACGCTCAAGAGAAATAAGGTCCACAACTTTCCATGATGAAAAGGGAAAAAAGTATTAACATGTATCCTGCAACCTAAAACTTAATAGTTTGCCTATGAAACTATTTGCGTTCATTCTATTGTCAAGTAAACCGTAGTTCTCAATTAGTATTGGACTGTCAGCATTACTAATTTCATTGTTAAGGCCATAAAGATTTCATCAAATATTTTAAGCAATAATGAAAAAATGTTCACTGACAAGCTAAAAGGAAATACAGTTCACAAAGTTCAATACCTCCTAAATTCAATGTTTTCCTTAGAGAAGAGATGTATTATATCTAGGACAGAGAGTCCTATTGTATTGATACCATTTCAATTGAAGAATCTTGCGGTGATCTTCTTGGTGGAGAAAACAGGAAAGGTTTGGGGGGGATTTGCAAGGAGTTGAGACTCCCTTCCAACATTTCCACCACTCTACTCATTGATGGTCGGTTTGAGGGGTCAGTTTGTATGCACCACAAACTCACTATTATCATCTTCCTTGCATTGTTTTCATCTCCTTCCTTTGAAAGGCGGAGCAGTCCTAATTCTTCATTTAGTTCAAGATGCTTGTAAATCCAATGTGGAAAATATATTTGACTTGAAAAATCAACAGTAACATCAACATTCTTTCGGCCTCCCACCATTTCTAAGACCATCATTCCATAGCTATAGACATCTGACTTGTGAGAGATCCCTCCAAAAGTTCTACTAAGCACTTCTGGAGCTATATATCCTGTGGTCCCCCTTGCACCCACCATTGATATAATACTCTTTTCTCTAGGACATATTTTTGCGAGGCCAAAATCAGAAATTTTTGGGCAGAAGTTCTCATCTAATAGAATGTTGTGAGGCTTTATGTCAAAATGCAAAATTTGTGTGTTGCAACCTCTATGCAAGTACTCTAAGCCTCGTGCAATGCCAATTGCAATGTTGTATAATGTTTCCCACCCCAGTTGATGATCAGAATTTGAAGGATTTCCTTTATATATGAACTTCTCAAGAGATCCATTAGGCATAAGCTCATAGATAAGAGCTCTTTTAGATCCCTCAAAGCAAAATCCCTTAAGAGTGACGATGTTAACATGGGAAGTCCTACTAATACTTGCAACCTCGTTAATGAATTCCTCTCCATTACCTTTCAATTCTTTCAAAACCTTCACTGCCACAAAACAACCATCTTGTAATTGCCCTTTATAGACACAACCATAGCCCCCTTGGCCTAATTTATTATTAAAGCACTTGGTCATTGATTTTATATCTGAATATTTGTATCTTCTAATAACAAGAGGTTCATGATTCCTTAGAAAGGCCTCGACACTCTTATGAGTTAGAGTTTTCTTCTTCCAAAAATTAATAGTTTTAATTGATGAGAACTTTTTCCAAAAGCAGCAGACGATAACCATCAGAGCTCCAATTCCAGTAGATAAAGTGACTGTAACTGGAATTAAAAAAAAAAAAAAATAGAGATTATGAAGTTATATGGTGACATGATAGAAACTCAAAACTACTTATTGATAATGTCTCGAGCCTCGATAAAATTGCATTTTACAATGTCTTGAGCCCCTCAATAAAAATGCATTTTCTTTGTGGTGACAAATGACTAACAATGAAGAAGCAAATGCTAAGGATGATTTGGCATCTAGTTCCTTAAGCAGAATAAAGGAGTTAGGTTTTCATTGACAGGAGATAGGGAGCCTTGGTGGAAAATCACAAACTATTGGAAAATTTTAGCTATTGTACTAATGGATTCCATCCATATAACTGATACAAGTACATCATATTGAACCATAAAAAACTGATAGTGGAACCTTATATCATTGCATGAATATACAATAATTGCTATCAGACACACTATGTGAAGGGGTAAAAAAGGGGTCACATTTTATGTGTTGAAGACAGTTAGATCACTTCCATACAGAATCATTTGCGTTCTATATAGGATATGCTATCCAAGCAAACATGTGTATATTAGTATCAACAAAACAATTTGATTAAAGAAGTATGTTACCTATCACCATCGCTTTCAATTTCTGACGCCTTGTATCTAAAGCACCAAAGAACATCATTGTTAGTTGAATAATAATAATAAAATTTAATGTAACAAATTAACAGAGCCAATTTTTTTTTATTGTTATTTTTTATTATTATAATCCCGATAGTATTTAAAAAAGAACAAGGAAGATCTGTCTACAATTATTTGATATAGATTTTATAACAAGAAAGTTCATTCTTTTTTACATTTTCTATTAATCTAAAAGGATTTAATTTGAATATATTGGGGGATCCAATGTCGAATGTTATAAAAAATTCAAGTTTTTCTTCCTTATTATCAATTGGTTTTGAAATAAAGTGACATAACTCATGTTTTGGCAAATGGGCGGGTCACAATTTGACTCACTACAACTGCCCTAAAAACAGACTCACAGGCTGTGATGTTAAATACTATAAAATACTTATGTCTTCATCGTCATTAATCACGATCCAGCATATGCCCAACCCAATCCAAACCAGCCTGTATGGGCAAGCAATGCTTGTGTGTGTGGTGCCCCTTAGGATGCATCATGTATAGTGTGGGCAAGCAGGAACGAAACTAGGATTTCTACTTAGGGGGCCTAAGTATAAGCAAAAAAAAAAAAATCATAAAGCTCCAAATAAGCTTCAATTTAGTATTAACAAATTATAAACAAAAATACAAAACAAAATCATTATTTCTTAATGCATTACAATGCAATTATTTACCAACAAAGACAACGACACAAATCAAATAAGAATTGCGTTTATTATTTCACAAAAAGGACTAATTATTGTCACTATGTAAACACAAATGCAATAATGTAGCTGATATGCATGATGCATTAATTATAAATTTCGTACTTCCCAATTTATAGATTTATTAGTTTTCAATCAATTAGTTATAGCATTATGAGTTAGCAATGTGGACAAGTGTGACAATTTTATTTTGTTATATCTGTGTTACATTTTTATTTTATTAGTTCTTTGACTCTATCTAAAAAATAGTTAGAATAGTGTATTAATTAGAAATAGTTAGAATAGTCTATATAAATTATTCAAGCACATGGTCTACACACACACTATCACTCCCCCGTTGCCCGCCCCCCCCCCCCCCCCCCCCCTCCCTCCCTCCCTCCACACACACACTATTGCTCCACTACCAACACTATAAATTTATGGATAATGTTACACACACAAACTATTTTACAATATTTTTATAAATTGTTGTTGTGGTCAACTTCTATTAGTTCTCATCTGGGTCCATCAATAGCATCAATTTTTTACTTACCAATAATCAATTACCAATCAGGAGTTTGTAAAAATATTTGTATCTCTAACATTTTCCTTAATTTATAACACACTACCCTTCTATTACACAACTGAGTAATGCTAAGATCACTGAATTGGGCACAACTTTGTGCCACAACTGGTCGCATGGCGAGTTGTTATTGACAAAGGTGTGTCCCCTCATGGTCCATTGATATACCTTTACCAATCATAACTTGTCATGTGACGAGTTGTAACTCAAAATTATGCCCAGTTCGGTGGTATTATCATACTCTTACACAACTTAACTACTTTAACTCTCTGTCTCCAAAACACAAAGTCATAGGAATAGTCTGCCACACTTTACCTTACTACTGGCTACTGCCACATCTTGCTTCTCACATCTCAGCTTAGCAAAACACACATATACGTTAGTCACCGGCAACAATACAGAGACTCACCAATTCACAAACAGAAAATAAGAAATAGGCTTTGAAGTGAGAGAAATACTTGTGAGATGGGAGTTGAGAATCACAGATCTGGCGAGGCGAGGACTGAGGAGTAGCTGGTGGCGGCGCGATCTTGGTTTTTGGTTCGTCGGCGTTGCAGCTCCCCGGCTCTCTCTCTCTCTCTCTCTCTCTCTCTCCATTTTCTCGTTCGACTCTTGGACTCTATTTTCTTTTTCTATTCTATACAACTATATTATTGAACTTTTTTCTCTTTTCTATTTTTTTAATTAATTTTTGCCAATTTTATTAAATTTTGTGGGCTGATGATTTGTGATGCTATTTGTGTTAGATTTTGGTTAAGGGCCATGATTGGAGGGAGGGGAGGGGGCCAGGATTTTGGAGGGAGGGGGGGCCACGTTAGGATGCATCATGGCATGAAGCAGAAATACTTGCAGCACTTGTCTTAGGATTTACCATAACATAAGAATGTAAATAAATTTATATGTAAAGAACTCTACATGCATTTTCAATATATGTGTGTGTAGGCCCAAATTTTTTGGAGTTATTCGATGTCTATACCTTTCTCTGCAATGACACACTGGAATTTTCCATTCTTGTCAAGTACACATAGACCTGCTCCACCATAACATCTGCTACAAGCATCAGATACATGCACTTCAAGGTCGAACTCAGCACTTAAGAGTGAAAACAGTGTATCATTATCTGAACGCTCTTTTTTTGGGAGCTCAATAATTGAACATTCAGAAGGAAAACTCAGAGAGTTATCGTTTAAATGGCTATAGTAGAGATTATAGTCTCCGCAGCTTGTATATGTAAAATTTCTAGGGGAAGTAATACCAAGAGTACGGTTGCATTTAAACAGGGTCAGACTGGGTGTGGTGAGTTTGAAAGAGATAAATGGAGAGTTGGGAGTGGTAAAATTGGTCAAGGATTCGCATTTTTGGTTTCTCAAGTCATTAGAAAGTAAAAGGTCCTTGATACGTGTAGATTGTTTGGTGCTAGTGTAACTGTAAGAGATGTTTATAACTTCATATAGTCCTCTACTCAACCCTAGTTGGATCGTTGGAGGTATTTTGTCACATTTTATAGGCAATAAAAAGGAAAATGGTTGAGAGATGTTGGTGAATGGAAAGCCAATGGTACCGAATTTTCCACATTGAAAGGGTGAACAAGTTTGGATTGTTTTGTTTACTCCTTCAGCTGAGTGAAGCAGAAAGAAGAGAGAGAGAAGAAAGAAAACAAACAGAGAGACACAAGCCATCCCAAAAAAAAAAAAAAAACTAAAACAAAGTGTTTGTATAATAATTTCTTGTGTTCTTGCTTCACTACTCTGTATTTTTCTTTTTTAATATATAGGTGGGGTTTGGATCTACTTGCGTGTTTGCGTTTTCTTATTTGCGCGTTTTTTTTTTTTTTCCCCAGCCGTAGATTTTGACTTTTTTCCCATGAACAGTATATCTGTGTACTGTTTACGGGACCCACAAATTCCACTTTTTAGCTACTTTTTCATTAAAAATTGATCCCACTATACTATTCACACATTTAAAAATTATTTTACTACAGTGTTTTTAGTTTTCAATTTCAGTAAAATAAGTTCTATCCAAACAGACCTATAATATGTGGGTTCTCTCATCTCTGCTTAACACGGTAGTGGACGTGAAAATTGGATAAAGAAGACTTGTGGAAAACGGGAGTATTCATCTGAAACATGGTCTAAAGCCACCGAAAGTTTCAGACTTCCCTTTTGTTTTTTAGTGTTATTAATTGTCGAGCGGTTGAAACATGGTCTACGTATTGCATGGGATATGATATGATATAAAATCCCTTCATATATAGTTCATACCATTTACCACGGCCAAAGACATCATTGATTCTGGGGGAAGTTTCCTCACGCATAATATGTTGTGGAAACTCGAAAGATTCACTGTATTTACTTTTTTTTTTTTTTTAATTGTCAATGTCTATCGATTTGTTGAAACATAGCCAGATAACTCTAAAAGAAAAGTATGATATTATTTTAGTTGTATTAAAATTCAATTATTGAAAGATGTGGGTGCAAAATAACGTAATCAACATTTCACAATTACTTTCAAAGGTGTTAATTGGTAATTATATTTTGCGCACTTCTCTCTTATTATTTATTGAATTTTTTATTACTAACATAGTATCATTTGGTATAAATAACTTCTCACCTTTGAGAGACGTTTCCTACTCATCAGTCATCATCCCCATGCAGTGGGAACCCAAAAGATTCACTTAATTAGTTTACATTTTTTTCCCCTTTTTGGTGTTCTTCAAAATCTCAGGGCAGTCAAATAGAGAATGTTGTGGAAATCTGTGTGGCTTGTTTGAACCGTGAAGAAGAATGGAGTCGTGTCGTGTAGATTTGATATAAACGAATTAATTTCCCATGAAAAAGGTAGCTTGAACCAAAATGGAGCTAACAACCAGAAACTAAATTTGACCAGCCTCCTCCATGGACACGCATATACCTGCAGTTGTATGATCCCAATTTAATTATTGACAGATAAATCTAATCTAAAGGACCATATACCACTGAGAAAATTACATAATATGGTTATTTAGCAAAAAATAAATTACATAAAATGGTTAGCTTAGGGACCCTGCAAGGCTGCAAATGCAATGTCCTTAAACAATGGCGGTTCATATATATATATATATATATATATATATATGGGGTAATGGGAAGCCCATTAATATAAGAAATATATATATATATATATACACACACATCCCATTTTTTTTTTTTGGAGAACCTACCAATTTCTATGTTCGTACATTATGCTCATAATTATTATTGTGAGGCCCAATAATTTATGGGCCAGGTCCACTTGCTCGTGGGGAGTCCAAAGGCCCAAGCCAAAGAAGATTCCGGCCCAAACTCAATGACATAAAGCCCAAATGGCCCGGAGATGTTGCCGAGGACAGTTCAGTCCTCGGCAGACTCAAAATTCCACCGAGAAGAGGGGCAAAAACGGTATAGGACCAGACTGGAAAGGAGACCCAAAATATCTCGGGAAAGCTGCCCTCATAACCCTTCCCAAATAAGACTTTGCATCCAGCAGAGCCGGATTCTTCGGCTTTATCAACCATCCCCAGTGATTCTGGGATTAGACTGACGGGACAAATATCAGTCTTGGAAATGTTGACCCTACACGTGGACGAAGGATAGCGAGCGTCAGCGAGTATAAAAGAGAAAGTAAGTAATCTGGACAAGGGGGGCTAGAAAAAAGAGAGAAAAATCAGGAGCTCCCATTCCCCCTTGAGAAAAAAGACTCCAAGAAGGAAAACACCTGAACTGTGAATATATACCACCATAACACTCCCCGCCGGGTAACCGGGGGAAGACTTTAAATGCTCCTCGGAACAAGTCCGAGGAGCCCAATCCTTCAGGTTACGAAGCTGCAGGGTTTGGGTGCCCAAGCTGGATCCCTTTCTACGTAAGTTCCCCTAAAAACAGGACCGGATCATCGCCCCGTGATCAATGGCTAGCCTTTCAAGCCCACTCTCTACAAATCATATTGTGAGGGATCTTTCATGTGCGAGCCCAACATCATTATTGGGCCGTTAAGAAACCGTGTCCATACAATTGGCGCCGTCTGTGGGAAGGCTTGCGCGTTGGCACGGGTGGCGTTCGAGTCAACTCTCTAGCAAGCAGAGATTCGCGGGTTTTCCCCCATCTCTGGCGACATGCAGTTGTTATTCCGGCATAAATTTGTGCCAGGGCTTACATCTTGTAGCGCCAACGGCAGGGGCAGCTCTAGGGGCTTCCGACCCCAAGTCAGCTCTCCCCGCCATGGCCAAGGGGCTGACCTGCGAAAAAGCAAATAAGTACAAAAAAGTACTCAAAAGTTTTTGACAGAACCAAGGCCTTGCATGGTCCTCGGACTCAAGCCTATGGGGAAACCAAGTACTCAAAAGTTTTGGACAGAACCAAGGCCTTGCATGGTCCTCGAACTCAAGCCTATGGGGAAACCAAGTACTCAAAAGTTTTGGACAGAACCAAGGCCTTGCATGGTCCTCGGACTTAAGCCTATGGGGAAACCAAGTACTCAAAAGTTTTGGACAGAACCAAGGCCTTGCATGGTCCTCGGACTCAAGCCTATGGGGAAACCAAGTACTCAAAAGATTTGGACAGAACCAAGGCCTTGCATGGTCCTCGGACTCAAGCCTATGGGGAAACCAAGTACTCAAAAGTTTTGGACAGAACCAAGGCCTTGCATGGTCCTCGGACTCAAGCCTATGGGGAAACCAAGTACTCAAAAGTTTTGGACAGAACCAAGGACTTGCATGGTCCTCGGACTCAAGCCTATGGGGAAACCAAGTACTCAAAAGTTTTGGACAGAACCAAGGCCTTGCATGGTCCTCGGACCCAAGCCTCTAGGGAAACCAACTACCTGTAAGGAAAAACTACATTACAGGGACCTTAGGATTTATCCGAGGAAAACTCTTCACTAGCAATTGGGGTAGTTCCTAAGTTGCAAGGATTCTCAAGTCTGCTTTCGAATCTTCAACACCAAAGGGACCGATGCAATATAGAGCAATATGTCGCCTGAAAAGCGATCGGGGTTCCCTACTGCCCAGTCAACTCCTCGGATGGGTTATTTCGAGATTATCATTCTCGGACCATATTTTCGCACTTATTACAGAACGTTCAACCGTTATCTCAGTTAGTTTCCTAAGTTTAACTTACTATGAATTGTTATTATTATGCCTGGTAGTGTCGGTAAATTAGAATTAGTTGAATTGTGTTTCAAGGGTTTTTGCTCTAAATATTGCTGAGAAACACACACATGAAGCACACCCATTCACAAAGTGGTGTTGCCAAAAGAACAGTGTTCAAAACAAGTGAATAAATTTCCATTTTTACTAAAACCAAGAAATAGTACAGCGTACAATGAAAAGCTGGAATCAGCTTATGCTAAAGCTCACTGCATAACTAAAAAGGAAGATACAAGAGAATGAGATAAAGTCGAGTAAGTGGCACAGAGGAGAGGTTGGCTACTGCCCCAAGACCTTGTTCTTCCTTAATGCTTTCACATGCCCATAACTCAAGCAGCAAAGGAAACCCAACTTGAGCCTCACACCGCTGAAGGAAAGGTGCGGGGAGCCGGAGATTGAGGAGCCTTCACCAAAAATTTGCCTGCGACAGGGCAGAGGCGATGATGGCGGATAATCTTTCTTCTGACACACCAAAATTCTGGCATGAACAGAACCTGCTTCGGATTTTGACTAAAAGAGGGAGAAGCACCTTCCCCCCTCTGTCAAAACGAAATATTCTCTTGAATTTATGCCTCCTTTGCCCGTACCTCACTAATCTGAGTCTCAGGATGACACAGTGCCTCTGCGGCGGAGAGAGTTCCTTCTCCCCAACCCTCGCCTTAAACATGTTATACTAAAGGAGGATAGCACCGGATATGGAAGTTATGATGTGGGAGAAAGCTGAAGGATTTGTGTGTAGATAAAGCAACTCTCTCTCCTATTTATTTGAAAAGAGAAGGTGGTGGCATTTAATTCACGCAGCGTCCCAAGGAACGCTACAGACAAAATGGCTCCGGCTCAATCTCCAACGCCACCTGCAACCATGGGATTAAAGGAGTCTCGGGAAGGTGCACCTCGAACACTGGGACGCCAAAAAGTACCGCGTGACCAAAGACTACAGAAATATCTCTTAACTTGTGGGCCTAGTGAATTCGCGGCCCAGGCCCGTTCTGCATAGGGGCCCAAGAACTATGGCCCACGCCGAGGAATAGCCGTTGCCGAGGACAACCTCCTGCTCGGCACCTCGCGAAATACCTGAGGAAAGGGAGAAACTGAACTCAAAGTTTTGGACAGAACCAAGGCCTTGCATGGTCCTCGGACTCAAGCCTATGGGGAAACCAAGTACTCAAGAGAAAAACTATAAGTTTTGGACAGAACCAAGGCCTTGCATGGTCCTCGGACTCAAGCCTATGGGGAAACCAAGTACTCAAGAGAAAAACTATAAGTTTTGGACAGAACCAAGACCTTGCATGGTCCTCGGACTCAAGCCTATTGGAACGCCAAGTACTCGGATGAGGAAAGTCCTTGGCTCAAATGCTGAAGAATGTTAAAGCCAATAAAAGTGTTAGGATGATTACTTCCTACACCGTATAAAGCGTCCAGTTCTAATCTCGGCATTGTTTTGGGTAAGTATCGTTATTCACAAGTAGGCATTGCTGTGTCAAACCATTCTATTAAAGTTATAATGATATCTTTTTGTTAGCAAGTATTTTGGCCTTATTTATCATTGATTCAAATACTATACTATTACGCCGAGCAGCGTTTGCAAATTTGTAAAAACATAGAGACAGAACATGCGAAGTAAGATAACAACAATTTTTTATTAATATGAAAAATTATTACAACATACAAAGAGGGGCTTAAACAAGCCTATACAAAAGGTGAACTGCCGAAGCAGCGATAACATCCGCAATACAGATAAGTAAACAGCCAGGTGTCTTCTAAACTCGTCTTCAAAGTCTCTCTAATCTCTGCCTCAGTATTGCTCGTATTGAGAGAAGAACCTTTTTTAGAAAAAGTTGAAGGAGAAGGAAGAAGAGGATGGAGGAGATGAATGAGAAAGATGGAGGACATGAGTAAAAGAAGGAGGAGAAGAATAGAGAAGAGATGAAAAGAAAGAGAAAGGAGCAAAAGAGGGAGAATGAAAAGCACCAGGATGGATCTGGTGGTGGAAAGAAGAAGAAAGAGAGGCAAAGGGGGGCGCCAGTGAACGAAGAGAGGAAGAAGCAGGGGCACTTAGTCCCTGCCCCAGTCCTGACTCCTAACACGCTGGCGCTATGTTAGATATGCTCGTGAGAGAGCGGGTGGTACTGATGATGTGCTTCCTCGGCTCAGTCACGCCGAAAGTGTGGCGTGACGAGTCCCTGCTTCGGATTTTGGCTAAAAGGAAGGCGAGACAAATCTTGAGTCTCCGCCATCCTTGCCCTGACCGAGCCATTTCGAGTTTCGCTAGAACATAGTGTTTCTGGGAGGGGAATGGTTTTTTCATTGCTTATTACTACGGTAAGTGTATTTCAAGCTAAGGTATAGCCGGAGAGTAAAAGTGAACTCCGGAAAGAATCTAAGGATTTCAAATTTTGGTGGGGTTAAAGGGATTCATTTGTGGGGGAAACAACTCTTGTTTCTTCTCTTTATATAGGGGACGAAGAGGAGAGTACTTAATGTGTGCATATCTCCAAAGAAATCTGCAAACATGAATACTCCCGTTTCATTCCCCCACACCATCAAAAACCGTTGAATCTGGGAGGTCTCGTAAAGGGAAGATATTAAAGACGCGCTTCGAATAACCAAACGGCATAAACGCATCGTGCGCAAATTAAGGGGAACGTCTTGTAGACCGATACATTCCCTGGGCAGGTGAAGAGTCGCCAGCGTCAGTCAAGCGCTGAATTAAATGAGCCATAATGAAGGCTCGGTATCACCAAAACCCCCCTCTCCAACCAGAAAGTCGGACAGCAGGGTTTTGAGGGGCTATTGTAGGGCCCAATAATTTATGGGTCAGGTCCACTTGCTCGTGAGGAGTCCAAAGGCCCAAGCCAAAGAAGATTTCGGCCCAAGCTCAATGACATAAAGCCCAAATGGCCCGGAGATGTTGCCGAGGACAGTTCAGTCCTCGGCAGACTCAAAATTCCACCGAGAAGAGGGGCAAAAACGGTATAGGACCAGACTGGAAAGGAGACCCAAAATATCTCTGGAAAGCTGCCCTCATAACCCTTCCCAGATAAGACTCTACATCCAGCAGAGCCGGATTCTTCGGCTTTATCAACCATCCCCAGTGATTCTGGGATTAGACTGACGGGACAAATATCAGTCTTGGAAAGGTTGACCCTACACGTGGACGAAGGACAGCGAGCGTCAGCGAGTATAAAAGAGAAAGTAAGTAATCTGGACAAGGGGGGCTAGAAAAAAGAGAGAAAAATCAGGAGCTCCCATTCCCCCTTGAGAAAAAAGACTCCAAGAAGGAAAACACCTGAACTGTGAATGTATACCACCATAACACTCCCCGCCGGGTAACCGGGGGAAGACTTTAAATGCTCCTCGGAACAAGTCCGAGGAGCCCAATCCTTCAGGTTACGAAGCTGCAGGGTTTGGGTGCCCAAGCTGGACCCCTTTCTACGTAAGTTCCCCTAAAAACAGGACCGGATCATCGCCCCATGATCAATGGCTAGCCTTTCAAGCCCACTCTCTACAAATCATATTGTGAGGGATCTTTCATGTGCGAGCCCAACATCATTATTGGGCCGTTAAGAAACCGTGTCCCTACAATTATTATTTTGGAATTTGTTTGTACTGCTTTTAATCAAGTGAAATCTAATTTTCAAATTTTTTTTTTTGCTAACTTTTCAAGGTAAATAAATATGAAGGTGACTTTTCCTGCAATCTCCATTTTTATTTTTATTTGTCAGAGCATGATAAATTGGAATGTAATTCTATGAAATGCGTGATGACTATACATATACAAAGATACATGCACATACTATACAAAAAGTTTGTCGATAACATAATTTAACATATTCTATCTTATTATATATAATAAAAATATTAATATCAAATTAATTAAGTTTTATATAATTCAAAATATTTTTTCTCACCTAGTCAATTTTGTAAGCTGTGAATTATCTTTTAAATCATATTGATCATAATTAACATTTTTTAACGTTTAAACATTTTAGAACAACATTTTTTGTTAAATGATTTAGGTATTATACGGTTAAAGTATACTAATATTTTTAAAAGTTATGAAACATATAAAAAATTAATTTATTTTAAATAATTTCAATAATAAATCTCACTTTATGTATCTCTAAATTTATTCAAGTTAATATATATATATATATATTTATATATTTATATATATATATATATATATATAATCTTAGATGACAAATACAATAAAGATCTCTAACTCTAATCCATAAAATTCACAATTGTTTACTCTTTTTTTTATTTTTTTTATATCTGTAATTCTTCTAATGCAACAAAAAAAAAAAAAAAAAAAAAGTTTTGTTCTTAGAAAATAAAGAAGACTTTTTAAAAAAATATTTAATAATCTATTTATAGGAACATAAGAATGATCAAAGAAAAAAAATGTTGCATAATGTGCTGATCTACTTATCATTAACGTCAACTTATCGACTTTTGGGTAAATATACCTTGAACGTACGATTTGATTAATGGCTATGTATGGTATACAACAAATGAGAAGAAAATGATTTAATGCATTTTTCAGATCCTGGCCAGAGCACTTTTGTGTTGTGTGGACTAATATTGAATGTGAATCAATGATAAGTGTGGCTGCACTTTCTGGACATTAGATTCTTTTCCCATGTATTTTTTTTTTTTGATCTAGGTATTAAGTCTACTATCGAGGCTCGTTAGTCTTAACTAAAGACTTCTTTTTGTGTTCTTCTTGGCTGCCATGGTCTTTTCCTCGAGTGTGGCTCACATCGTCAAAAGACATGTGAATAGTCAAATCTCACTATTAATCCAGGGCTTCACGAGGTCATGAGTTAGTGGTTTTGTCAGGCAAAACAGTGGGCACTATTAACAAAAACAAGATGTGTCGTGATAATGAATGTTTTTAGGGTAATTGTTAATAAATTATAATAAATTTTATTAATATGTGCCCTTAGTCTTAACTAAAGACTTCTTTTTGTGTTCTTCTTGGCTGCCGTGGTCTTTTCCTCGAGTGTGGCTCGCATCGTCAAAAGACATGTGAATAGTCAAATCTCACTATTAATCTAGGGCTTTACAAGGTCATGAGGTAGTGGTTTTGTCAGGCAAAACAGTGGGTACAATTAACAAAAACAAGATGTGTCATGATAACGAGTGTTTTTGGGATAATTATTAAATAATCATAATGCATTTTACTAATGTGTGTCATAAGGGTACATATTAATAAACCAATTTTGGAAAAAGTTTATTGGGAATTGAAAAAATTTTGACAACTTTTTCAATTTCCAATAAAATTTTTCCAAAAATAAATTTGTTAATGTGTGCCCAATTGGATCCAATCATAATAGAAAAGTTTTGACTCTATTTTATTGTTTTATCATTCTCCTAATAAGTGCACTACTCAAGAATATAGCTATACAAGTTATGAGGAGATGAGTTTCTAGTTGCTGCCTTTTAGGCGAAGTGTTGCCAAGAAGAAGAAGAAGAAGAAAATGGGAGGTGGAGATGATCGGAAAAATATACTACTGGGAAAGTAACAGTGATGTTGGTAAGTTGGCTCTATGTTTTCTTTTTCTCTCTCTCGCAAATTTTTTATTTTATTTTTTATATTGAAATTCTTTATGGGCTGAGATCTATTTTCTGGTCAAAATATAGTAAAAAAAAAATGGAACTGTGCGAGCCGCTAAAACTGGCCATGTTTCTCAGAATCGTATGGTCTAATTGTGGTTCAAGCGATTCCATGCTTTTTTCACATAGAGAGATTCTTAGGATTAAAAGAACTAGAATGTCGAGTAGTTCATGGTTAACTGGATTTGGTCCGGGTTTGAGAACCATAATTTTAATAGTATAACTTTCTTTTCTCACTTATTTTCATAACAAAGAAAAAAATATATTAATAGGTAGTTAACTTGGATATTGGATAAGGAAGACCTGTGAAAACAGGTTAAAATTATTATGAAACATAGTATATTAGTATGTACATTGGAAAATCCCTTCGTTCCACAGCCAGAGACCACGAAGGGGAATTTGCCACTTATCTTCTCCATTGACGCGCAGTGGAAAAACTCAAACTCACTTGACTCCTTGACTCTTGAGACAAAACCTCAGAACACTCAAAACTTTGTTATGGAAATCTTTGCCGCTGCTTTAAATCTTGACCAAATCGTTTTCATTTGGCACAATTACTTGCCCCTGCCGCCCCTGAAGCAAAATGGAGCTAACTAACCTGAACCCAATTTTAACCAGCCCAAATACCATGTCATCCTTGTCCACGAACACGCCTATCCTCATATCATACTGCAGACAAAATTATCAAATTTTACTTTAAAATGTTTACTTATTAATAATTTTGTAGGAAAACTTTTAATTTTTTTAACTCAAATGAGTATAAAAAGTTGTATTGTACAATAATGTTAGATATATACCAAAAAAAAAAAAAAAAACTTTAGGATCCTATCAATTTATGCTCAATAGTTAATCTTTCATAATATGAAATTAATATTTTAGTCATTAAAAAATTTCATATTTAACATCTCCGTAATGAAATCTTGAAAATTTTCATTTTCAATATAAATTACTAAAGTTTTTTCCAAAGTGAATTTAAAAAAATTTCAATGGAAACGAAATCTTTAAAGACATGAATGACAAAAAAAACTTTAGTAGATACAAGAGCAAAACTTTACAATAAAAATTGAAATTGAGACAAAAAATATCTTGTCTATATCACTACTAGACCAATTAGTAAATTTTTTTGTGGTAAATTTCATTTTAAGCATGTAACAAATTAAACTCTCAATCTATATTAAATTTCAAACATAAGCATGTCTACCAAATGTTGATTTCGGTAAGTTTTGGAAAGGTTTTAATTTTTTGTTTTTTGTTTTTTGGATTGTTTGGCTTCAGCAAAAATACAAGACTAATATCCCATTACAACACTCTCCCATGTTAAAATTATGTGGTTAAATAATTAAATTTATGATATCCCAATAGCATAAACTTTTAGGTGAATTGGTAATTTAATAAGCTTTTAAGAAATTTGATAATTTAATATGATATTAGAGCAAGAAGTTCTAAATTCAATCCTTATCTTCTCCATTCTACCTCTCATTTTTAAAATCTTATTTGTTGGGCTCTCCTATTAAAAGGTAGTTAGAGCCCACATATTAGGGAGAATGTTAAAATTACATAGTTAAATGATTAAATTTACTATATCTTAATAGTTTAGGTTTTTTAGAGAATTGATAATTTATTACCCCATCCTCCAAAAAAAAAATCCTATACATACTTATAGCTCTAAGATGACAATATAACTTTGGGATTCTTAAATATCATTTAGAAAATACAACAATGTTTTTTTTTTTTTTAAATCTTTTTCAGCATTATCTGTTTTACTAGTGTACTTCGTAATTGAAAGTTTGCAAAATCAATCATGCAAAAACATGTTGCATGAAAATTTATTGCATACTATTATCAAATACAAATGTTCATGAAGATGAGAATATGATAACTTTTGATGGATATAAGTAAACTAATCCTCCATTTATTTTGACGGAAAACGTATTTTAGAAAATGATCCATTTTTCATAAAACTCTTTTTTTTTTTTTTTAATTACTCATTTTGTTATATTTAAATGATCTTTTTATGCATATATATATATGTGTGTGTGTGTTGAAGAAAAAGATTTTTTTTTTTTAATTTTTGAAAAAATTAATCAAAAGATAGACCGGAGAAGTAGTATTTTTAATTACAATGTCCAGCAAAAAGAAAAGGACTTAACTAAAGTAGTATGGAATTTATCGATTATAATAGTATTATTGTTAAACCTTCTTTCCTTTTATCATTGATGGTTAGTTTAAGGAGTCAATTTGTATACACTATTAAGATTTTTAGACTTGGATCATTCAATAAACCGTAAAAGAGAAATGTTTAACGTTTTTGAGATTAGACTGAGGTCAAACCAAGATTGAACCATGATGATATCATAATTAATTTAATAATTATTTAAAATATAAATAAATATATTAAATTAGTAAAAATTTAAAAATTGCATAAAAAATCCAAATAAATATAGAGATCTTATAGACATTTCACATTAAATTAATTTGTGAAACCCCAAAAAAATTACAGTTAACAGACATTTTCCCATGAAATTAATTATTAAAAAAAAAGTAGCAACTTGAACAATGGGTAACATTATAAACATGAATTTATTAAATTAATATACAAATTGGTGGGTTTGTAGGATTAAAATTTAGAATGATCACTAAATAAATTAACCATGAAACAAAGTAGGGAGGTCCAAAACTTCCTTTCCAATCTTGTGTGGCGTGTAAGCTGTAAGTAATTAAAAAAAAAAAAAAAATCCCAATAGTTCACAACCACAAATCCATTGGTACCCACGTGAATGAGCTTTCAAATCTCACTTTTATCTCCTCTCTCATCTGACATCATTTTCTCAAATCCTCCTCTCTCCTGAAAGTGGAAACAAAATTTAGTTACAGTATCTTAGGTGCTGTTTTTTAGGTTTCCTTCTTAAGATTCAACCATGTGGGTATTTAACTAAAAAATAAACTTCTATCCCATGAGAAAAAATCTACATGACAGAATTTTCAGAGGAGAACCTAAGGAACAACACCTAAGTATTGTACCTAAGTCTTGCCCATACATGTATATGCCTATGGTTTTAAAAATCGAATCGAACCGGCCGGTTCAACTGAGAACTAGACATTAATTCAGCCTAATTGCTTAAAAAATCAAAAATTAAAGAAAATGAAAGAAAAAACGGAAAACTCCGATTCAATTAGCAAAACTGAAAACTGGAGTAGCTAAACTGGTTCTTGTAATCGAAGAAGAAGAAACAAAATTGGAAGCCAATGAGATAAAAATCTTATATTTGTAGTAAAATGAAATGAGATTTGAGGAAAATTTCATATACTTGGGTGAAATGAGACTAGAACCTATGGTCTTGCCCATACATGTATATACCTGTGGTTTTAAAAATCAAATCGAACCGGTCAGTTCAACCAGGAACTAGACATTAATTCGGCCTAATTGCTTCAAAAATAAAAAATTAAAGAAAATGAAAGAAAAATCGGAAACCTGCAGTTAAATTAGCAAAACTGAAAACCGGAGCAGCTAAACTGGTTCTTGTAATTGAAGAAGAAGAAACAAAATTGGAAACCAATGAGATAAAAATCTTATATTTGTAGTAAAATGAAATGAGATTTGAGGAAAATTTCATATATTTAGGTGAAATGAGATTGGAAAAAACTTAGATTTGGGGGTGAGAAAAGGAAAATGAAGGAGAACTACTTTGTTGGATGAAATGAGAAGTCCATAAGCTTCAAGCTTGACTACCATTTAAATTCTACTGAAGAACTTTGGTACTAGAGAGCCAAACTAATAATAATAACTAGGCTCATTACACGTGTTTTGTGTGTGAGATGAGGCATTTATTTATTTATTTTTGATGGTTTTTAGACTCCTTAAAAAACACAATTGGATTAACCTAGGTAATTAGCCAAGTTGTTACTTAGTCCAATTTAACAAAACTAGGTTTACACAATCAAAACAATCATATCATGCAAAGCAGCGGAAAGATAAATAACATAACGATATGATAACCCAGGAAAACCAAACCAGTAAAAACCTGGGGAGAATTTAACCTAGTTATCCTCAAGGTAAACTTGAATCCACTATCTTGAAAGAATCGAAGTTTATACAATAAGACTTACAAGCCCCCACGCTCGACTTCTTATTGCTACCCACTAGTAGAACTTACTGACACGACCACGTGCAAACTCTGAATCCACGGACTCCTTCTTTCTTGGATTCACCACCAGATACAAGCATACCTACTTGTGTTTCTTTAAGCTTCAATGGCAACAACTAAGTTGATCATCAAGGTGTAGATAATATCTCCTTCTTGAAAACCCTAAGTTTGTGTAAAAGAAAGCTCCTCTAGATCTCACAAGAGATTTACACAAACAGCAATATGAGCAACACTAAAATGTGGCTAGGGTTTGCCTTTTATACTTAGGACAAATTAGAAAACCCTAAACGTTTTAAACAAATTAGGACTGAGTTGTAAATTTGCAGAAAAACGCATTCTGCCCGAGATTCGATCGATCGAGCATAAGCTTCGATCGATCGAGCCAGGCCGAAATGCATAGTAACTTCTGCATCAGCTTGATTCCAACTTTACATAAAAGATACAACTTTGAGCAAGTCTAAACACTACTAAACATATTGTTTTGATCATGGTTTGCTAACAATACATATTAGAGTTGTAAATACATAAAAACCTAAGTCTTTAGAACCTAACAAACTCTCCATTTGGCAATCCGTGACAAAACACAACTAGAAGCTCAAAGTTTACATAGAAAAGCCTTTTACAAAACAAATGCTGATCATAAAACAAACTTTATCCTAACTACTATCCATTAGTTGCAAGTGCAGACAGCAGCTCAATTGAATCAACCTGTATATTTCCTGAAACACTAAACAAAATGCATAATTGCATGTGTGGAAAATACAAGTAAACAAATTAAATTCTTGATTTCAAACAACACACAATAAAGACATATATCAATGAATAACTCATAAATATAAATCAATAAGCAGTTGAAAACAAGAAACATATAAAGCAATAAAAGTAACTCCCCCTAACATGAATATCCCAACAAAAAATATGGCAAGAGCTAAAAAGATAAAATACAATGTGAAGCACCTAGATACAATCTAAACTTCACAAGCTCCAACCAACAAAAATACTCTCCCCTTGAAAACAAAACTCAATAAGACTCTACAAGAGCTCAAATATGTACTCCCCCTTTTTGTGATGGAATGCCAAAGGGCAAACAAAATCCATCATCAAAAGGGAGGTGGCGGTGAAGATCGTCTAAACTGTGCCAACTCTGCGTGCAAAACATGGATCTCATCGAGCACGTCCACCAAAATCTGTCCATGAGCCGCCTGAACGGTCAAGACATGATCCAACGTACGTCGAATGTCTGAATCATTCGAAGTAGTCGGTGGAGGAACATCAGCATTAGCAGCAGCAGCACCAGACGTCTCAGCAACATCAGCACCTGTAGAAGAGGGAGGAGGGGAAACAGCACCAGATGACGCACCTCTAGGACGTGAAGGATCAACTCTTAAGTGAGCAGCCCTCTGCCTAAGAAAGGTGGCACCTATGGGAGCAACAATATGAACAGGCTCACTAGAAGGAAAACCATCTAGACCAAGAAACAACAAAATCCTATGAATGAAAATAGGATGGATAAGCGTATACCCTATAGCAGAACTCCTATGAACCTCGTCCAAAGAACGAAGGAAAAGATGAGGGAAACTGATAGACGCACTAGAAACAAAAGCATACAAAAACACACATCGCTCTAGAGGGATGGTGTGGAGATAAGAAATAGGCCACAAAGAAAAGATAGGCAGTCTCGGTAAGCTCAACAGACGTGATCCGAGGATCAGAACCCCACTGGATAGAAGACCCAGTGATGTATCACATGACAACATCTAAGGGTGGAGACTCATCATAGGGATAGTCAGGCTCCTGAAAAACCGGAACCCTAAGAGCTTTAGCCACTACCCGAGGAGTAATGGTGAACTCAACATCTCGTATCCAACTCCTAACAAGAGTGTTGGAATCATAAACGTGGCAAGAGAGATTCGAGAAGAACTCTCTAATCAGGGTGGTCAGGGGTGGATGATCTATCTTTAAGAGGGACAACCTACCTCTAGACTCAAAGTTAGCCCTAATGGCCGGATCAATCTCATCTAAAATCAAAGAACGCTCAGCCCAAATCTTACACTTACTGTTCAGTTTCTCAAAGGCCTCTTTGCTTTTGTCATTCCTAAACACCTCACTCCTAGAGGGAGACCCAGAGGAAGTGGAGGGGGTCCTATGGGCTCTAGTTTTCCTAGGCATAGTGCTAGGATAAGGACCAAGACACAAAGCAAAAAAAAAAAACAAAAAACCAAGGGCAAACTGCAAGTTAGCACAAAAAAAATATAGAACAAAAATCTATATGATGCATGAACAAATTAAATGTAGTGATGCATGACCTAATGCAGTGCAATTAAGTTCAAATTAAGTTAAAGTTCACAAATTTGGCTTAAGCATAGAGTTTCTAACAAAAAACCCCAAAATTTTGAAAAATTACTTGATCAATTTGTAATAAATTGATGAATTTAACATCATACAAGATAGATTTCAGAAAATAATGACCAATTATATCAATTCAACAAGCCAATTTCATCAATTGAAACCAATTTGAACAAAATCCCCAATTCGGATTCAAAACAAGCCCTAGAATTTTTTATTTTTCAAAAAACCCCAAATTGATCAAATTAACCAACATAGATCATGAATATATCATTGTAGCAACAAAACATATTGATCAAATTCATAAAACAAGGCTTGATTAATAAAAAATCCCAAATAGTGCGTAGTTCAAAAATTACCCAAAAACCATGAGATTAATGCATGAAAATGTGAAAATAATGCAAAAGGAAGGGTAAAATAGACATACCGGTTTAGGGAGAGAGAATCCTTGCAGGAAATTTAGAGGAAAACGACAAAAAAAATCTCAATGGAGCCTTGCCTAGTCGGAGAGAGAGAAAAAAGTTTTGAAAAAGTGTTTTGAACAAGTCAAATCTGAATTTTATAAAACCTGATTCACGAGTTTCGATCAATCGAAACAGACAGAGGCTCGTTAAAATTTTTTAAAACAATTTCAAAACAGTTTCGATCGATCAAAAAATAGTTTCGATCAATCGAAACAGACAGAGGCTTCCTTAGACAATTTAAAAGAATTTTGATTGATCGAAAAATAGATTGGATTAATCGAAACTGGTAGAGGCTCACTAAATTTGAGGAAAAACACAGTTTTTGAAAAAACATTTAGGAACAACTCAAAGCATTGAAATTGAGGAACAAAATGCATGAGTATATGATGATATGATTTTCAAAAACAAGAATTGAAGCCCAAATTTCCCAAATTTTAAAATATCTTACATTCTCCATAAATTTTCAAACATTAAATCAATTTTGCACAAAACTCAAGGTATTTGCAAACTTGGTTGGTTAGACCAAAGACACACACAATAATATGTACAATGTTTAGCAAAGAGTAACTTGTGTAATGTGTGCAATTAACAAAAGTTTGAGATACATGTGAGGTGATATGTAAATAGAAATCAATCACAAAGTCTACAAAATTCATCACATTGAATTTAAAAGAGACTATCACCTAAAGAGTTACATCATATAACTCTCACATCTCCTAGATCATAAGTTTGCAATCATGTAAGTTTCTTGATTTGCCTCATAATATACACACAAATTTTATTTGATTCAGAAACTTATTAAAAAGCCAGGATAATGTACACACCAATTTTAATTATGTGATTTGGCATCAAGCCTAATAGTACACACCAATTTTAAGCATTAAGCAATTAAACCGAGGCTTCACCTTATGTTTTTCTTGTGCATGTGCTACACTTTCTTAAGCACAAAATCTTATGATATGCACTAAGGTGTTCATGATTGGCTAATGAATAGTGGTGAGATGGTTATTTATGTCTTTCTCTAAAAGTTCAAGTCCAACAGTAAAAAACATGTGACTTCAAGATCAAGACAAAGTGATCAAAACCATAAACATCTTTCCCACACAACATGCACTACAAAGCTTCAACTAGTAAAGTGCAATAAGTAAGCTCATCAAGGCTAAACAAAGTACAAAAGACATGTTATGTGAAAATAAATTGACCAACCTTGTTCTCAAAAACCAAGAAACTAGTGTAAAACACAATTTGCTTCCTTTTTCTTCCCTTTTTTTTTTTTTTTTTTATAATTATTATTAAAAAAAACACCTAGAATGAAATGCATGAATGTTATGCAATGAAAATTCTAGAAAAAAAACACAAAACCAAAGAACAATGGTCACAAAGGGTAGAGCAATGAAGCACAAGAATCATGTCAGAAAGACTCAATTAGTTCGAGTCTTTTGCATCCAAAACCTTTTAGATGCACCATGAGCATTGGAGTTCTTATTCACATGGGAATGATTATCAACTCTAGGATTGGAATAAAGGTTTAAAGCCTTTACCAATTCACCAATGAGTACCATAGGATCTTGTGCTTGAAGTACAGGTACTTTTGGTTTGTTTGTTCTCTTTGCAGCTTACAGCTTGTAATAGTTTGGACGAATGTATCCAGACTTTCCACAAAAATGACAAACCCATGCAGGTTTATCATGTGACTTATCCTTAGACAGGGTAGGCTTCTTAGGTTTAGACTCTTTCAGATCAACCTTAATCTTCCTAGATGGTGAAACTTCTACGGGTTTCACAACCTTACTCACAGGGGGTTTGACAGTTTCATTCACAATCTCACTCACAGAAGGTTCAGAAGAAGATGAAAGGACAAAGTTTGTGGAATGGGGAGTAGACACAGAGATGCTTTCAACAAAACCTAAACCAGATTTGTCAGAAGGAGACTTTTGAACACTCAGCATTTGATCAAATTTAGAATTAGCAGATCTAGCAACAGATAAATCAAGTTCCAAAAATTTAACTTTATCAAGTAACAGCATATTCTCAGTTTTCACATTGTTCAAAAGTTCATTAGCATCAAACAGTTTTACAAGCAAATTCTTCTTATCAAGCTCAAGAGATTCAATTTTCTTCAGGCCAGTTCAACATTCATAGCATCATTTTCAGCAATTTTGCAAAGTTTGTTGTAGGCCTCTTGAAGATCTGCATCTTCAGAGAGTTCCCCACCAGAAGGGTTCTCTTCAGCAGATATGCTCTCATTGACTACAGCAGTAGTAGTGAAAACAATGAAATTTCCATCCTCATCACAATCAGACTCATTATCAGAAACTTCACCATCACTAAGGGTTACAGCCATACCTTTATCCTTAGACTTCAAATAGGTTGGACATTCAGATTTCATGTGACCATACCCTTGACATCCAAAACACTGAGGACCCATAGAATTATTTGAAGATTGACCTACTTTTTCTCTAGGTTTATCATTATTGTTAACCTTAGTGGGATTATTCTTCCTAAAGTTTCTAGGTTCAGCAGTGTTCGTGCCTCTTGCCTTTCTGTTACTATTCCTGAGAAAGTTTCTAAAGTTCTTGGCAAGGTAAGCAATTTCTGTAGTAGAGAGTTCATCATCAAATCCACCAACCTCAACATCATCAACTGACTTAAGTGCCATTGATTTGGATTTGTTAGTTTTGGGTAGGTCCAACTCATAGGATTGAAGAGATCCTACAAGTTCATCAATAGGGATGGAGTCCACATCCTTACTCTCAGTAATGGCAGTCACCTTGGGTCTAAAGTCTTCAGTTAATGATCTAATAATCTTTATATCAATTTTAGGTTGATCATAGATTTCACTCAAGTTAAAAGCAGAATTAACAATATCATTTAGTTTAGCATAGAATTCATCAAAAGATTTATCATCAGACATCCTAATGCTTTCAAATTTTAAAGTTAACTGCTGCAATTTATTGATTTTGACAGCCTTTGTGCCTTCATGCACAGTCTGGAGGATATTCCAAGCAGTACGAGCAACCTCAACATTAGAGATTTTCTTAAATTCCTCCATAGAAACAGTGTTAAAGATAGCATTCATAGCCTTGCTATTAAACACAACTGCTTCTTTTTGAGAAGTTTGCCACTAACTAACAAGAGTAGTGGGCTTCTCCCATCCGTATTCAACGGAGTTTCAAACTCTCTCATCAATCGATTTCAGGAATGCTTTCATCCTTACTTTCCAATAAGCATAATTATTTCCATTAAAGTGAGGAGGAATAACTAGAGAGTGTCCATGTTCCATGACAACAGGGGTCAAGGATCAGCTCAGTGATCAAAAAATCAACAATAAGAGAGCAATCCGCTCTGATACCACTTGATAGTTTTTAGACCCCTTAAAAAACACAATTGGATTAACCTAGATAATTAGCTAAGTTGTTATTTAGTCTAATTTAACAAAACTAGGTTGTCACAATCAAAACAATCATATCATGCAAAGCAGTGGAAAGATAAATAACACAACGATATGATAACTCAGGAAAACCAAACCGGTAAAAACCTGGGGAGGATTTAACCTAGCTATCCTCAAGGTAAACTTGAATCCACTATCTTGAAAGAATTGAAGTTCATATAATAAGACTTACAAGTCCCCATGCTCGACTTCTTATTGCTACCCACTAGTAGAACTTACTAACACGACCACGTACAAGCTCCGAATCCACGAACTCCTTCTTTCTTGGATTCACCACCAGATACAAGCACACCTGCTTGTGTTTCTTTAAGCTTCAATGGCAATAACTGAGTTGATCATCAAGGTGTAGATAATATCTCCTCCTTGAAAACCCTAAGTTTGTGTAAAGGAAAGCTCCTCTAGATCTCACAAGAGATTTACACAAACAGCAATATGAGCAACACTAAAACGTGGTTAGAGTTTGCCTTTTATACTTAAGACAAATTAGAAAACCCTAAATGTTTTAAACAAACTAGGGTTGAGTTGGAAATCTGCAGAAAAACGCATTCTGCCCGAGATTTGATCGATCGAGCCTAAGCTTTGATTGATTGAGCCTAAGCTTCAATTGATCGAGCCAGGCCGAAATGCATATTAACTTCTGCATCAGCTCGATTCCAACTTTACATAAAAGATACAACTTTGAGCAAGTCTAAACACTACTAAACATATTGTTTTGTTCATGATTTGCCAACAATACATATTAGAGTTTTAAATACATAAAAACCTAAGTCTTTAGAACCTAACAATTTTAGTGGTCTTATTTTGTAGCAAAACAAAAATTTGTGTTTTTATTTTATATATATATATATATATATATATAATTTTTATTTTGAGAATCTAATTTATAAGTGGATAAAATAATTTGAAAATTAACAAAAGAATAGCTCCAAGAAAAAAAAAAAATCAACAAGAGAGTAGTCCTATTTTTTAGACAATGTTTTAGTGGGAGTTAGAGTTGTTGTAAGGACTCAATTTGTAATGATCTCAAATTGATATTGGGTTCGAACGTTAAAGGCTCAAACAATAAATTTGTAGAGAGTGGGCTAAAAGGCTAGGCCTTAGTGAACATACAGTCGTTAGTCATGGTGTTTATGATGATTACACAGAGATGAACTGAGCTTGTCCAAGAAGACTTTCTCCTTGGCACGGTCTGAGTGGCTCCGGTCTTTGGACCTCATTCGAAGGGCTTAATGTTCTTATTATTCTTTTTACGATAGGGTTCAATGGCCCTGGAGATGATCTGCCTCCCCTTTTTTTGGCCTGCTTCCTCCTCCTTTTATACTAGTTTTTTCCCTCTCTCGAACGTCCACGTGTAGGTTCAGTTTTATAGGGCTGATACTAGTCTTATCAGCTCATACCCAAAGTGGTTGGGGGTGGTTGTAAAAGTTGAGGAGCATGGCTCTGTCAGGCGCAGAGTACTTAATTGCAGTAATGACAGCCTTTCCTTTGTTCTTTGTTGCCATACTGTTCAGGGGTCCTTTCCCCATTAATGCGGCCAGGACTTTTGTTGGCGCATTTAATGCGGAGTGACAGCTTATCCTTGAACCGCTCCTACACTGTACTCGTCCTTTCTTCTAGGAGAGCTCTGTGGGCTGCCTTTGATGGCGTACCGTTCCTTCCTTCTAGATTTTGGGATGCCGAGAACAGGATCGTCCTTGGCTATATCTCTAGGCCATTTGGACTTTCGGTGCATGTCCTCGACAACACCTCTCCTCGGCGCGGGCCTTGGGCCCTAATGGAAAGTGGGTTGGGATCACAAATTCTCTGGCCCCACAATACATATTTTAATATTTATAAGAAATAAAAGGCCAAATTATAAAATTTGTAGAAAATTTTCAATGTAATTAAAATAATATAATTTTCTGACAAAAGAACATACATAACTTTTTTTTTTTTTTTTGAGAAAAAAAAGAACATGCATAACTTAATGACTCTGTTTAGAATTGGATTGCTTTATTCAAATTATAAAAAAAATTATTGGTATGAACTAATATACAACAAAAATCAGACATATTTTTCTAGGTCATTATTCTGAAAAATATTTTTTAATTGAGTTTAAATTTTATATAAAATTCATATAAAAAAATTCATATATTTACCCTTGTAAGGACTCAATTTTTAACGATCCCAAATTGGTGTTGGGTTCGAACGTTAAAGGCCTAAATAATAAATTTGTAGAGAGTGGGCTAGAAGGCTAGGCCTTGGTGAACGGACAGTCGTTAGTCATGGTGTTCATGATGATTGCGCAGAGGTGAACTGAGCTTGTCCAAGAAGACTTTCTCTCCGACACGGCCTGAGTGGCTCTGATCATTGGACCTCGTCCGAGGAGCTTAATGTTCTTATTATTCCTTTTACACTAAGTTACAATGGTCCAAGAGACGATACATAATGCTCTTTCTTCCCCCCCCCCCCCCCCCTTCCCGTGGATGAATTCTTACATTATATAGCCCCTCTCAGTTAATCCTGACCTTCCATCTGTTGATTAGGTAGGTAACTACTCGAGTGCTTATCCCATCAGCCGCCTTCCCCCACTTTCTATTAGTTGCAATAACCGAAGCCACACTGTTCAGGGGTCTTTTCCCATTAATGTGGCCAGGACGTTTGTAGGCGCATTCAATGCGGAGGTGATAGCTTTTCCTTGAACCGCTCCCACACTGTACCCTCGTGCGAGTCCTACTGTACTCGTCTTTTCTTCTAGGAGCGCTTTGGGGGCTGCCTTTGATGACGTGTCGTTTTTCCTTTCTAGGTTTTGGGATGCTGATGATAGGATCGTCTTCAGCTGCATTTCTAGGCCATTTGGACTTTCGTTGCATGTCCTCGGCAACGTCTCTCCTCGGCGCGGGCCTTGGGCCCTAATGTAAAGTGGGCCAGGGTCACAAATTCTCTGGCCCCACAGTTCTGTTTTTACCGGATAATCTTTTAGTTTTGTCTCTACTTAAACATAGGGGTGTAAGGATATTTTTGAACCAAAAAAATGAAAAATCCAAACAGGAAAAGTCTCTTAAATAGTAGTATAGATAATAATAATAATAATAAGAGGGCTAAACTAAATATATTAAAATAATTTAAATTCAAATATATATATATATATATATATATATATATAAACACACATAAACATATTATACATAAGGTATGTTGGTCACATAATTTAACCTATGTTATTTTATCATATATAATAAAATAGTTACATCAAGTTAATTGGATTTTATATAACTTTTAGTCAGTGTTGTAAGCTATGAACTATCTTTTAAATCATATTGATCACAATTAGCATTCTTTAAATTTTAAACATTTTAGAACAAGAGTTTTTGTCAAATAATTTAAACATTATACAGTTAGGAGTATACTAATAGTTTTAAATGTTATGAAACTTATAAAAAATTAATTAAATTTAAATAATAATAAATGTCACTTTATAAGTTAATATATATATATATATATATACAAGTCAATATTAGAAAAATATTTAAAATATATATTATTTTCAAGAATGAAAAATACAATAAGAATCTCTAACTCGTATCCATAAAATCCACAATTGTTCGTTCGTCTTAAAAAAAGGGTATTTATATATGTAATTCTCCTAATGCAAAATAATGATTAAAAAAAAGTTTTGTTCTTAAAAAATAAAGAAGGCTTTTATTAAAAAATACTTATCGATCTATTTAAAAGAAAATTAAGAATAATCAGAGAAAAAATTGTTGCATTGATTATTTATGTAAACTTATCAACTTTTAGGAAAATATACCTTAACCACTTTGATTAATGAAAACTGTGTATGGTATAAAAGTAATAAGAAGAAAAAAATTTAATGCATTTTTCATTTACACAAAGTGGAAAACATTGACACTGTAGGAGTAACAGCATTGCTAGAGCACTTTTGTGTGGATTAATATTGAATGTGAATCAATGATAAGTGTGGATGCACTTTCTGGACATTTAGAAGTTTTTCCTAGGATTCTCTCATAGAAAAGAAGGTCTTTCCTAGGAAAATTAAGTCTACAATTGAGGCTGGTTAATTAGTGTTAAACAAGACTTTTTTTTTTTTTTTTTTTTCTTGTTCTTAATTAATTATTGGGTGTATGGGTTAAAAGAGAGGCTGTTTGCTTCTCATAATCTTTGGAAATGTGGTTAAATCTTTTGCGCCACAGTCTTTTCCTCCTTTAGTGTGGCTCGCACCGGCCAAAGACTTAAGTATATAACAAATGATTTTTTTTTTTTACAACTTTTTATATTTTTCATGAAAGTTGTATTAAAATTTTTCCAAAATGATCCAGTAATAAATGTTCTAAGGCTATTTTGGATATATACCACTGTTAGTTTCTTTAAGACTTTCTTTTCTCTCCCTCTATGTGTGTGTTAAAAAACTTAGGATTCTAAAAAAAAAAAAAAAATGTTCTAAGGGTACCTATTAACATGATCCATTAAATAATACTACTTACTTTCTATGGTAATGGATTTTTGTGTTGCACACTGGATTGTCATCATATCCTAAGATCTTAATGGTTGACAAATTGTCATCCCGTCCATATTTTTAGCGTGTCATGTTAAGTTTGAATCTTGATCACCAAAAGTTTACAATTGACCCAGAAATTAGTGTAATTTTGAGATTATTATTGTTAGAGCATTTTAATATTATATAATTAAAATGGATTAATATGACAATATAAATATAAAGATATGTGAGTTAATATGAAAAATAAAGAGTTAGTAAAATGTTTAATCCCACATTGAAAATGAGAGAGACTCTTTTATTTATTTATATTTTTTAATTGTGGTGATTAATGGGCTGATATGTATTGGTTACAAAAATTAGCTAACCAAGGGTTTGAATCACCTTAAAGAGAGCAAGTGTCATGCCTCAGTCCAAATAATGTTGTCTTATTTCTATTATTATTGTGTTTGCACCAACATTAACATTATTAAGCACCAATACTTATGTCATCCACCAGCAAAAAGGTGATTAAATTATAGAATGGTAATTGATGATTTTAAAAGAAAAAAAAAATAGGTGGGTTTTAATTCTTTCCTCCACCCCCAATAGTGGCCCTAAAATATTGAGCTAATAGAAATACAATCCAATTAAAACTATAACTTATTTCACAAAAAAAAAAAAAAAAAAAAATGGAGGTTTCAGTTAGCTCAACTGGTAAAGAGTTTTGACACCATAAGTTATAAATTATCTCACAAAAAATGAGTTTTAGTTAGCTCAACTGGTAAAGAGTTTTGACGCCATAGGTTATAAATTATCTCAAAAAAAAAAAAAAAAAAGCTTATATATGTATATAGTTGAATAAATACTTGTGTCTAAACTACAAGAAATTTAGCTATTTTCAATAGTTGAAAAAAGTACTAAAACCGACGAAAAAAATATTTTCAACGGTTGGAGTGAATGTAGAGAACTGTTATTAAAAACCGTGTTGAGAATATTTTTTTACGACCTATACAACCATTAAAAAAAGTTTTACTCTTTTATCACCAGGCACTTAACCGTTGATAAAGGGCATTTTGAGATAAGTTTCAACAGTTTGTAACTATTGAAATAATTATTTTTCATTAAAAAAAAAAATGGATGTGCTCTTTCACATTGATCAAAATTTAATATCCACATTCAAAATATAAACATTAATAATGACCAATTTCAAACTTTTACTACTGTAAGGGTGATAGGCCCAGGAGCGCATATCTATATCTATATATATATATATATATATATATATATTGGGTCAGGGACCCAATCCGAGGACATGAATAGTCCGAGGATGGGTAAACACCTTCCTAAGAATCCGTGTTGGTAAGCAAAGAGGTGAGGTCTGATCATAACCATCCAAGAAGGTTGTCCGAGGAGGAATAGGTGTGGTCTGAAACCAGGAGCAACATTCCAGACGATTCCACTGATAAGGATAAGTATCCAGAAGGAACAGGATAGAGGGAAGTTATGAAATATCTTAAGGGAAAACTACTATCACCGCATTAAATGCTCTGCAGCTAACTTTCTAGCTACATTAATGTGGAGAAGACCCCTAAACAGTACTGCCTTGACTACACCAACTCATAGAGGGCCTGAGATGGTGTCCAATGGGATAAGCACTCAAGTGGTGGCTTAGATGATCAACAGGTGGAGGGCCAAGATCGTCTAAAGAGAATTATATAATATAAAAGATCCTCCATGGAGAGAGGAGGAAGAAGTTAAGAGTAAAACAAGGTAGCAATCAAGAACTGAACTTGTAACCGAACTTGAGAATCAATATATAAGAACTGATCTCCTTGGACCGTGCCGAGGACGAGTTCCTTTAGTTTAAATCTGTCTATCTTCATTTTCTTGTCATCAAAATCTATTTTACTTGTTATCTAATTCATTAAAGCCTAGTTTTCCAATTCACTCTCTACAAATTCATTATATTGGGTTTTTTGGGTCTAAGGTCATCCACCATTTGGGATAGGAATTTGAAAGTTCAAAAACGTGTATAAAACACCCTTGAACGTTTAGACCCCCAAATACAAAATAACCAATTCAAGCTTTATGACAAACAACAAGTGTGCGGAAAATGAACATAAGCTATAAACAGAATTGGAAATCAATCTAAGCCAATTATAAATCACATCCACAGCAGAAAATAAAAGGTAAAGATAAAGGGAAGAGAGATGCAAACACAAGGACAACAAACGATGTGTTATCGAAGAGGAAACCGAAGCCCTCGGCGTAAAACCTCTCCGCCACCCTCCAAGCGGTAAACAATCCACTAGAAAATACAGTTGGGATACATGGACAGCAAAAGACCCTCCAAGCCTAATCTACCCAGTGCACCTAAGCCCTCCAAGCTTTTTGCTCCAACGAGGTTGCGCCGAACCTTTTTCTTTTCTAGCTTCCCGGATTCCGCTACTAGACCGTAGCATCAACCAATGAAGATTGGTTCCTTCCTAACTGCTTCCCAGAAATCCAAACAACTGTCTCACAGTGATGATGATGGTGAGAACCAGGTTTGGTATAATGCCTCTCAAGGATTTGACAATGGAGACGAAGAGAGTAGAGGAATTTGAAGAGACTCTAAGGTATAGATTGTGGGTGAAACAATCTTGTTTTTCTTTAGGGTTTCTCTCTCAAAATTCTCTCTGGAAACTCTCTTTCAATCGTGGGTAAAATGGGTATTTATACTGGAGTGGGAGAGGAATGTGAAATGTCAGGTTTTACAAAACAGGGGTGGCTCGCGGCTTGACTAAGTCGCGAGATCCAGTCGCGAGTTAACCGTATGGCCAGTTGTCCTGTTTTGTCCTGTAGTGCTCCAGCTAGCATGACTGTTCATCTTCCAGCATGCTTGGCACGTGTGCTGCTTCTGGCGGCTTGCAGCTGCGAGTCACCCGCGAGTCCCAGCCGCGAGTCTCTGTTTTCTTGCACACTCTTGAGCAATCTTCACTCTATCTCACTCACTACCCTTACAACAAACCCACCTAAATACAGGGTTACTAAATGCTGAATTACAAGCAAATTTGGTACGGAATAAAGCCAATTAGATGGTTGAATAAATTCAACCTTACAATCTCCCCCTTTGGCTATTCCGTGACAAAACCCTAAAACAGACTCTAGACTTAACATGTGAGTTGGGAACAGTTGGCCAAAACTCACTCACACCTAACTCTAGAAGCTGTGAAGCACTTGAATCATATGAACATAATACTCCTGAAACACAACAATACACCATGATCATTGTAAGCAGAAAATTATAAATGCATATGAAACAGGCAATATGTGATCAGGCAAAAATGGAGTTAAGAAACAAACCATGGCTTGATCAACCAAGTGAACACCACAAGGTAGTGATCACAGTGCTCATTCACACTTGGAATGAACACAAGGACATACAAGTTAACAAGCACAAGGCAAGACACTTGTATGCTCAACACTCAACCAATGCATAACACACAAGGTATATGCATCTAGGAACAATCCTACAAGGGCACAAGAGTGACAGTACATAAACCAAAATGCAGAACATTTAGATTAAAGTACTGATTTCAACATAGCATAAAGGCTGCATTAAGCAAGGTACATACCATAAAGCCTACAAACTATGCATAAAACATTAACCCTAAAAGCTTACAAAAGCACATGGGTACAAACACATTATATTGAATAAAAACTTAAACAATATAAACTAAAAGTGCATAAAGTTTCTCCCCTTCAAAGTGATGGGAAGCTGTGATGCACTTGGAACATATATACTTGTAACCTGAAACACTTGCACAAAACACATTAGACCCTCAAGGTAAAGCAAGTAATAAAAGGACAAGTATAATGTAACAAGCAAATTGCGATCAAGTAAACATGATATAAAACATATGAGCAACTTGATCAAACACCAAAACAGTCATATAGAAATGACTACAATGATTACATAGCAAATCAATTGATCATCCGAACATGCATTCAAAAAAGCACAATAGCAGAGGGATATATGCATGTCCAAAACACAAACATGATGCAATGAGAACAACAAAGCATAACTCAAAGCACCATAAAGCCAACAAGAAAACAAGCAGAACAAAGTTTTCTAGTTAACACAAAGTCTTCTCCCCCTTGGTATATGCATCTCCCCTATGGAATATCTCTCTCCCTACAAATGTGCATGAGAAATAGAAATTTCTTCCCTAAGGATGTGCACAAGAGTCATAACAAGAGTCATATAGAAATGACAAAACACTTCGGTATACTCTCTAGAGTATACTCTCCCCCTTTTTGTCAGGAATAGACAAAGGGTCAAGGAGAAAAGAGGGCAAGAGATGAATGAACGAACAATGATAATGATGCATGAGGGGTGCAAGATGAAAGAGAAAATGAAGCTCAATCCTAAGACAAAGTAACATGCTACAAAGCATAAGGTAAGCATGACATGCTAGGATGAAGAAATAAGGTAAAAACCAATGCATGACAAAGGTAGCAAAGGTGTGTGCAAGAGGTGGCTAAGTGCAATGCATGACCAATGCATGAAAAATGCACATGTGGGGCAAAGTGTACTAAATACACAACCAACGAACCAAACATGTTCCTAATGAGGAAACATGAGAAACCCCAAAGTTTGGTACTCATCGGAGTCCAAACAAGCGAGAAAATGTTTAAGAGACATTTTATCAAACACCTAGCATGCACACTATGAACAATAATGTGAAACAATGCATGAACATCATGAAAATCACCCTTAATACATGTTCTTTCTGCCACAAGGGGCCAACAACCAATGCAAATCAACAAAAGAAACCAATCCCATGAAGAAAATTGACAAAAAATAAGTTTTCCCAACCCCTATGATAAAAATCCCAACCAAGAGCACAAAACTCTCCAAAACATAATCTAAGGATCAAAATAAATGAAAAGAGTTTATAAATACCTTAGACATGTTAATGGAATGAAAAATCATTCAAATTAGTTGGGTTTTGATGTAAAAATATTGAAAGAGGGGTTTTAGAAAGGATGGGAGGGGTTTAAAACAAGTTTCCCACAAAAAACCCTTTAAAAAGCTGTTTTTGGGCGTTTCGCGACTGGGCGAGTCGCGAGGTTCAGTCGCGAAAATTTTCGTGAGTCGCGAGTGAGTCGCGAGTGAGTCGCGAGCAAGCCGCGAGTGAGCCGCCAAAAGCTTCTGGATGAACTCGCGACTGGGGTTTCACGACTGGCGAGTCGCCAGCTGAGCCGCGAAAAACTCCGACACCTATTTTTCAATTCAGAACATGTTTAAACATTGAAAAACAAAGTAAGCACTAAACATGAACTCAAAGAGAGATAAAAATCACTTCCAAAAACATATAAAATGATCAAAAATCTTTTTGGATTGAACCATATATGATTGAGCACACACACATCACATTTAGACAAGTACAATCTAACAAATGAATAAGACATTCATTGAACATTAGGCATGTGTGTTGTGTGTGTGTATCAAATGTGGAATAGTCCTTAGTCTAGAGTGAAGTTTCAATGATCAATTCAATCAAGTCATACACAACTAGTGCTAAGTTAAGTGGTCTATCTCAATTATAGAAATGAACATATATGACCTCCCACAAGAAAATGATTACATATGATGAAGCTTTTCATTTAGCTTCTTTACAATTCATAACATTTGATCATTTTGAATCAAAACATCTCATTTTGAGATCGATACCTGAAATTTGTGATATTTCAATTTGACGAACAAGCCTTTGGCTTTTTGGGCATCATACAATTTCATTTAAGTCGCTTTCCCTTTTTCCTAGTCGAATACTAGTATTTGCGACGGCTTTTGCAACTCATTATCTCTTTTCATTTTGAGATTTACATTTATTGAGCTCTTTAAGCAATAAAAATAAAAGAGTGGGAAGAGATATAAGCACAAGTCTACGCAAGTATCAAAACCAACATGACTATTGACTAATCATTCATGACAAGCTTGAAGATCGATTTACAACAATCACACAAAGATGTCAAGATTTTTCCCACAAAGATATAAGTGCAAAAATAACAAGCTAAGCTCGAAAATGCACAAAGCCATTTGTACAAAGGTACAAGGCCAAACTCACATGTGATATGTGCTCAAACAAATACGATCAAACTTTTTGAATTTTTCACTTTTTATGTGGTTTTGGATTTTTACTCACACAAAATAGAAACATAAAAGTAAGATAAAAAACGAAACAATGCATACAAATAAATGCAAGATGCACAAAATGCATGAAGATATGACATTTAATGCATGAAGGGTCCTACAAAGATCGAAAGAATTAGATCAAGGACCAAAAGAGCAAAAGCTCAACCATAGGAACCCTTCCTCATCCAGACGGAACGATTGTTTGGAATGAGTGTCTCAAGAGAAGCGAGATGAGGGTTGGAAGAATGAGAACCGGAGATGCACATAGTCAAGGAGTTAAGAGCATTAAACATTTTCTTTAACAACATGTTATTTTCACTCAAATCCAGTTTACTCTTTTTAGCACAACTTCCAAAAAACTCAAGTTTCTATTTTCTTTTGATTCTCTTAAGAGCTTGAAACTTAGAGCAATGAGGTCTTAGATGACCAAAGGCACCACAATGGTGACAAACAATGTGTTTAGGTCCACTAGGCTTTTTGGGAATGGATCTAGCAACATGGTTTTGTTCCCTCTTCAACTTATGACATTGAGGTCTTATATGACCAATCACACCACAATGGTGGCAAGTTGGAACAAACTTAGATCCATCCAAAACCTTAGGTTGAGACCTAAACGAAGGTTTTGACTTAACAGCCTTTCTCTCCACCTTTTGATTTCTTTTATGTGGAGGAATGTACGCCGATTTGTCCTTTAAGGTAGAACACACACTAGGCACAAAATCGGGTACCACAACATGATTGCAACAAATATTATCATCCATTTTATCAATGGGTTCAGCAATCAAACACTTGGCATGCATCTTAAGAGATTCATTTTCACATTTAAGATCATCAACAAGTTTGTTAGACAAAACAAGTTTAGCATCCAAGTCCATATTCAAACATTCAAACTCTTTCAGCTTTTCAAGAGAAATTTCAGCAAGTTTTTTATATTTCTCAACCAATTTGTTGGATTCATTGAGCTTAGCAATCAAATCATCCTTTTCACAAAATAACTTGCTCAAATTCTTTTGAAACTTCTTAGCATTTTTCTTCAAGAGTTTGTCAACAACACCCATGGATTCAAATAACATGTCATCACACTTATGAGGATTAACACTCATAGAGGCATTTTCACAAACATGTGGCATGTTACATTCATCACCAACCAAATCATGCAAAGAGGCATACAAAGCACAATCCATGGCAAATAAACACAAGGGGTCAAGGATCACACTTAGATATTTAAACCACAACAAATGTACCCGCTCTGATACCAAATGATAGTTCAAAAACGTGTATAAAACACCCTTGAACGTTTAGACCCCCAAATACAAAATAACCAATTCAAGCTTTATGACAAACAACAAGTGTGCGGAAAATGAACATAAGCTATAAACAGAATTGGAAATCAATCTAAGCCAATTATAAATCACATCCACAGCAGAAAATAAAAGGCAAAGATAAAGGGAAGAGAGATGCAAACACAAGGACAACACACGATGTGTTATCGAAGAGGAAACTGAAGCCCTCGGCATAAAACCTCTCCGCCGCCCTCCAAGCGGTAAACAATCCACTAGAAAATACAGTTGGGATACATGGACAGCAAAAGACCCTCAAAGCCTAATCTACTCAGTGCACCTAAACCCTCCAAGCTTCTTGCTCCAACGAGGTTGCGCCGAACCTTTTTCTTTTCTAGCTTCCCGGATTCCGCTACTAGACCGTAGCATCAACCAATGAAGATTGGTTCCTTCCTAACTGCTTCCCAGAAATCCAAACAACTGTCTCACAGTGATGATGATGGTGAGAACCAGGTTTGGTATAATGCCTCTCAAGGATTTGACAATGGAGAGGAAGAGAGTAGAGGAATTTGAAGAGACTCTAAGGTATAGATTGTGGGTGAAACAATCTTGTTTTTCTTTAGGGTTTCTCTCTCAAAATTCTCTCTGGAAGCTCTCTTTCAATCGTGGGTAAAAGGGGTATTTATATTGGAGTGGGAGAGGAATGTGAAACGTCAGGTTTTACAAAACAGGGGTGGCTCGCGGCTTGACCTCGCGGCTTGACTAAGTCGCGAGATCCAGTCGCGAGTTAATCGTATGGCCAGTTGTCCTGTTTTGTCCTGTAGTGCTCCAGCTAGCATGACTGTTCATCTTCCAGTATGCTTGGCACGTGTGCTGCTTCTGGCGGCTTGCAGCCGCGAGTCACCTGCGAGTCCCAGCCGCGAGTCTTTGTTTTCTTGCACACTCTTGAGCAATCTTCACTCTATCTCACTCACTACCCTTACAACAAATCCACCTAAATACAGGGTTACTAAATGCTGAATTACAAGCAAATTTGGCACGGAATAAAGCCAATTAGATGGTTGAATAAATTCAACCTTACAGAATTCAAATCTGGTTCTTACAACTACTATAATATAATTTACAAAAGAAAAAATATCCTGGACATATTGTTATGAATTTACACAATTTGTGTGTGTTTTTGCCAAACCAAATGTAGCAGTATGATCAAAAACAACTTAAGCTTGTCCCACATTTTCCTGCTGCTCCTCGCTACCTCCGGTTACCTATAGTAAGGAAATTGCATACAAAAACAGCTTAGATTTTGTATACAAAACCACTATTATTATAGAAAAAAGAAATAGAACAATAACTAGTAAATAAGACCTTTACTTTAGGGAAACTTTAAATTACTTATTATGAAGCAAAAGCATGTGATTTAATATATAGGTAAGCCTAATCTATGGACCTATTAACTAAACTATGGACCATTTATTTTAATAAGCCCATCACCCAAATAACTAGCCCAAAGAAAGTGTAACCCAACAATGAGTCCATAGTCTAGAACGTTAGTGCTTAAAGGTCCGTTTGGCTTGCGTCCACGTCTAGCGCGTTTACTCTTTTTTTTTTTTTTCCCTTGGGGCAGCGCCTCTTGCACTGTTCATGTCCCATGAACAGTGCAAATAGACAAATGCACAGTAATTTCATTTATGAATAGTAACCAGAAAATCATTTTTTATTGTTTTCAGTTTTCAACAAAATAAACGGTATTCAAACGCACACTAAATATCTGATGGCAATGTTTACCATGTTCACTCCATAACCCCAACCTGTCATGTCTCCCGAAAAAAAATTACAGCTTATATATGTATAATTTTTTTTTTTTTAGGGTGTATATATGTATAAAGTTGAATAAATAATTGTGTCTAATTAAGAGTATAGAATTGGGTTAAATGTTATTGGTCATGTTTCATCTCTCTAATAAATAAATAAAGAACGAGCAAGAATATGGATATGTACATATCCAGATGTTTGATTCGTCTATTCAGCACACAAGTTTTTAAAGGATACTGGTTATTTAGAGGCATTATCTTGAATCAGATTTCATTTCAATAGTGACAATGAGAATGGATCCAGTAAAGCGAGTCTAGATTTCGGAAATAACTGTACAAAAGCCATATCCTGTGATGGTCCAGTAGAGGAATTGAATGCTTCTTACAGGAAAACAAAGGTTCATGCATTTTGGAGCAATATATATATATATATATATATATATATATATTTGATAAAACCAGAAATACAAGAGAGTTAAACCATACAATGGTTAATTGGCATGTCAGTAGACAACTTAGCTAGGATGTTAACATCACCTGTTACAATCTTTGGAACAAAAACAGAGTGGCAGACCACATCAGTCTGAGCTAATCTATACAAGTCATCCACCAAAACCCTCTCCTGCCAATATTGTTACTATTAAAATCCCATCAGTTATATTGTATATGCGCTGACATTACATCCACTACCCATGTTCTAAATAATAAATTTGGATATCTATTGAAAAACAAAATAATGCACTTGTCACTGAAATATTCTTTTTCAAAATACGGAAACTACTTATTTTTATAGAACTTTTTTTTTTTTTAAATTGATCCAACCAATATACTCTACCGAAGGATTCAACAAATTCTGATTATGTCCAAACTTGAAAATTATAATTCCCATCATTTTAAATTTTCTACAAATATTATAGTCAAGAAGTAAGGAAATTTATAAATGACGGGATATTAAATAATGAGGATGTAAATCCCATCATTTGTGTATTTAACAAAATTTTCATCCAAACACAGGGTTAACGGTATTTCCAAATGAATAGGTATTTCCAATTAATTCATTGGAAGAATTTAAACTATAAGCAATATTGATTAAATATTTTATGATAAGGTCCAAAATTATGGTTACTAAAATATTTTTTTCCCAATATGTAGCACTTTCATTTTAGTTTTGAATTATAGTATACTCAAGTTTTAATATGGGTAATTTTGTGCGTTGGGACTAGCTTATAAGCTAATATTTTGTTTTTTGGCTTTTATACGTTTTTTAAAACCTCACTTTTTCTTAAATTTTTAAAGTACAAATATACTTTAGCACGTTTTCAACAAAAAAATTTCAACAAAAAACTAAATAAGTTATTTCCAAACAAACAAAAATTGCAATTCTCAAATATACTACTGGACTTTTGGCATTACTAATTCATTGTGAGGCCATAAAATCGGGTTTCATCACATATTTTAATCAACAAAGAAAAGATGTTCGTTGCCAAGCTATAAATAAATACAGTTCACAAAGTTCATTGACTTTTAGACTCTAAGTTTCCCTTGAAAGAAGGGATGTATTTTAGTACATAGAGTCATATTGCATTGACACCATTACAATGGAAGAACCTATCGGTGATCTTAGGGGAGAAGACAACTAAGGTTTGGAGGGGATTTGCAAAGAGTCGAGACTTCCTTCCAACATTTCCACTACCCTACTCATTGATGGTCGGTTCGATGTGTCAGTTTGTATGCACCATAAACTCACTATTATCATCTTCCTTGCATTGTCTTCATCTCCTTCATTTAAAAGGCCTAGCAGGCCTAATTCTTCATTTAGTTCAAGACGCTTCTAAATCCAATGTGGAAAATATATCTCACTAGTAAAATCAACACTTGCATCAATATTCTTTCGGTCTCCTGCCATTTCTAAAATCATCATTCTATAGCTATAGACATATGACTTGTGAGAGATTCCTTCAAAATTTCTACAAAATACTTCGGGAGCAATATATCCACTTATCCAGTAGTCCCTCTTGCACCAACGATTGATATCGTACTCTTTTCTCTAGGGCATATCTTTGCATGGCCAAAATCAGAAAATTTTGGACAAAAGTTCTCATCCAAAAGAATGTTGTGAGGCTTTATGTCAAAATGCAAAATTTGTGTGTTGCAACCTCTATGCAAGTACTCTAAGCCTCGTGCAATGCCAATAGCAATCTTGTATAATGTTTCCCACCCCAATTGATGATTAGAACTTGAAGGATTTCCTTTATATATGAACTTCTCAAGAGATCAATTAGGCATAAGCTCATAGATTAGAGCTCTTTTAGATCCCTCAAAGCAAAAGCCCTTGAGAGTGACAATGTTAACATGGGAGGTCCTACTAATGCTTGCAACCTCGTTAATGAATTCCTCTCCATTACCTTTTGAATTATTCAAAACATTCACAGCCACAAAACTGCCGTCTTGTAACTTCCCTTTATAAACACTACCATAGCCCCCTTGGCCTAATTTATCATTAAAGGACTTGGTCATTATCTTTATATCTGAATAATTGTATCTTCTAATAGTAAAAGGTCCACGATTCCTTACAAACGCCTTGACTCTGATGAGTTACATTTTCCTTCTTCCAAAAATTAATACTTTTAATTGACGAGAGCTTTCTCCAGGAGCAGTAGATTATAACAATCAAAACTCCAGTTCCAGCAAAAGAAGTGGCTGTAATAAAAGAACAGAGGTTATGAAGTAATATGGTGACACGACAATAACTCAAACTACATGTTGATTATGTCTTGAAGCTCTATTGCATTTTCTTGTAGTGACACAAGAATATTGACTTGGCATCCAGTATTATAAGCAGAATAAAGGATATATGTTTTGATGGATGGGAGATAGGGAGCCTTGGAGGAAAATCATGAACTATGAAAAATTAGCTATTGTACCGATGGATTTGATACAAACAAGTAGATGGTATTGAATTATAAAAAATGGAGCAAAAGGAGCCATTACCAAAACTGATAACAAAACCTTATATCATTGCATGAATAATACTCTAAAAGATTTGATAATTAGACACACCGTGAGAAGGGGTTAAAATGGGGTCACAGTTTAAGTGTTGAAGACATACTAGATCACTTCCATACGGAATCATTTCAGTTCTATAGAATAGGCTGTCCAAGAAAGCATGTAAAAATTAGTATCAACAAAAAATTGATTTGATTAAAGAAGTATGTTACCTATTCCCCATCACTTTCACCCTTTTACACCCGGTATCAGAATCTGCAAAGAACATTGCCATTGGTTGAATAATTAAAAAAAAAGAGAGTAATTTATGCAACATATTGACAGAGCAAAAATTGGTATTCTTTGAAATCTCAGCAGTATTTAACAAAGAGCAATGAACTTCAGTCTACAATTATCTTTTTTTTTTTTGAGGCGGAAAATAGCTGAAACTTTATTAATGTAAAAGAGCCAAATCAGCTTGTACAATAGATTGAATGTGTGGTGGAACATCCTCCATCCAAGCTAAAAAATCTGATATGCGTAGAGCATATTTTGCCAGACTATGAGCTACAACATTGCCATCTCTTTTTGTATGAGAATATAGCAATAAATCAAAATTTTGGGACAAACTTCTGACATCCTCAAGCAGTAAACCCGTAGGTGTTAATGTCTTTGTTTTTTCCAATAGAGCTTGTATTACTTCCAGAATAATGCGCTGAAAGCCGAGATCTTTTGCAAATGTTAGGGCCGTAGTAGCTGCCATAGCCTCAATCTCCACTGCCTTAAAAGACTGATGTATTTTCTTCGCACATGAAGCTAGAACCAAACCGTTAACATCTCGAGCCACCACTCCAACACCAGACATTTTCTCCTGTGAACAAGTCGCCCCATCAAAATTTACTTTATCCACTTCCCTTGGAGGAGGACGCCAGTGGTTTTGGGCTGTATGAGCAGCCCGTCGCCTCTGAGAGTCCCGCCTCTGTATTGACCTGTGAAAATCATCCAAACTGGATTTTGCAGCAACTGCTACCTACTAAAGATCAGTGGCAGATTCTTGTACCCGAGCCCGGTTCCGTTGGTTCCAAACTGACCAAGCCGTGAGTGCAAAAAGATCCAATTGCTTCCCTTCCATGATTAACCAAGATACCAGGTCTTTGAAGTCCACAAAACCGGTGGAGTTTCTGAAATCCCACTCTATGTGGTCAGCCCAGACGACATCAAGCTTGGTGCAAGTCCATAATGCATGAAGAGGGTCTTCGACATCGGTTTGGCAGCGTTCACATATGGAATCTCCAGTGATAGTGCGTCTCATCAACGCGTGTTTTGTCGGCATTGCATTTCGACAGGCCCTCCATATAAACATTTTAACCTTCTGTGGAACTTGCATCGACCAAATTGCTTTCCATATATGTTTATCTCGAAGAGATGGAACCTGGTTTGTGGCTTCCCTTTCAGCTTCTTCCTTGAGGAAACGGTAGCTGGATTTGCATGTATAAACCCCATTCTTTGTGTACGGCCAGAACAGGACGTCCTCTGCTTCAACATGGCTCAGTGGTACTGACTTGACTAGCTCAGCATCTTCTTCATTGAATAGCCCATCCACCAAGTCTGCCCTCCATTGCCGAGTGGATTGATCAATCAAGCAAGACACCAAGGAGTTTTCAAAGTCCTATATGGGGCAAATAGGTAGATATGGAGGATGTTTCCTTGGCAGCCACCTTTGCTGCCATATGTTGATTTTCTCCTCATTTCCAACCCTCCATCTAGCTCCCCTTTGAATAATATCCCTTCCTCTAAGAATACTCTTCCATGCATACGAACCCATTCTTGAGTCAACAGCTTCCATGATTGTAGTATTTGGGAAAAATCGGGCCTTGAAAACCTTGTAGAATAGAGATGTTTTATTGTGCAAAAGTCGCCATGCTTGCTTTGCTAGTAGTGAGTCATTGTACATGGTTAAATCCCGAAAGCCCATTCCACCCACTGATTTGGATTTTGTCATTTCCTCCCACTTAATCCAATGAATCTTTCTACGATCACCACGTTGCCCCCACCAAAATTTTTTAATTAGGACTTCAATTTCATGACACAAGCCAATGGGTATTTTAAAACAACCCATTGTGTAGGTGGGGATAGCTTGTATGATTGATTTTAGTAGCACCTCCCTACCTGCTTGCGAGAGCAATTTACCTTCCCAACCTTGTAACTTCCTCCATATTTTTTCTTTGATGTAGTTGAAGCTTGCTTTTTTCCTTTTACCCACAAAGGAAGGGAGACCCAAATACCTCTCATATTGCATGATCTCCGGAACACCAAAAGCCACCTTTATTTCATGCCTCACATCACTTGGAGTGCATTTGCTAAAGAATAATGCAGTTTTGTTTTTATTGACTTTTTGCCCCGATGCCTCCTCATACATATTCAAGACCTCCAACACCTTTTCACATTCTTCTATGGTTGCCCTACAAAAAAGAAGACTATCATCTGCAAAAAAGCATATGGATTAGTTTGGGCCCTCTCCTACACAGTGAAAAACCGTGTATTTCTCCATTATTTTCTGCTCTCTTGATTAGCCCATTTAGGCCTTCAGTACAAAGCAAGAAAAGAAAAGGTGATAGGGGATCGCCTTGTCTTATCCCACGAGTAGGCTGGATCATACCACAAGGCTCTCCTTTGACCAACACCGAATATGAAACAGTTTTAACACACCCCATTATCAGTTGGATCCACCTTTCATTAAAACCCATTTGTCTCATTAGTTTTTCCAAGAAATTCCAATCAACCCGATCGTAAGCCTTACTCATATCCAATTTAATAGCCATAAAACCATGAGTACCAGACTTAAAATTTTGCAAACTATGAAGGGTCTCGAATGCAACAAGGATATTATCAGAAATTAATCTATCTTTTGTAAAAGCTGATTGATGCTCAGTGATAATAGAGGGTAATAATTTTTTCAAACGGTTGGCCAATACTTTGGAATATACTTTGTAAAGTACATTACAAAGACTAATAGGGCAGAATTGATGAGCATATTCAGGCTTATTTATTTTTGGTATGAGAGTGATAAAAGTGTGGTTGAGGGGGGATGGTAGAGTACCTGAATTCAACCATGCCAGGATGGAGGAAGTGACATCCTCCTTTACTGTGTCCCAAAAATGCTAATAAAAAAGGGGTGGCATTCCATCGGGCCCAGGAGCTTTAAGTGGTGCCATTTGGTGTAGAGCTTCCTCCACTTCTTTCTCATCAAATTCTTGGCTTAGGGTGGCATTCATCTCATCATCAATGATAGGATGTACACATGATAATACATGTTGGGGCATAGTGTGCTCAGTTGAGGTAAAAAGATTCTCGAAATAATTTACCAGAATTATGGTGATATCAGTCGGTTGGTCTCTCCATCTATCCTCCTCATCTCTAATTCCTTCAATCAGATTTTTCCTATATCTCCTTGTAGCACAACTATGGAAATATTTGGTATTTCTATCCCCTTGCCTTGCCCATAGTACCCTTGATCTTTGGGCCCACATAATGGCTTCTCTCTCCAACAACACCTCAATCTCCCTTTTTAATTGCCTCACTTGATGGTTGTTGCCACTAGCCATAGCTTCAACTTCGGCCTTTGCTAAATTTTTCTTCAATCGGTCCAAATCCTTCCTCACACTACCAAAGACATTTTTATTCCACCAACACAAATCTTTCCCACACTTTTCATCCTTTGCTAGAATAGATCCTTCAGACCCGAAATCACCAACACTAGTCCATGCAGCTTGCACCACCTCTTCACATCCCATATGTGACAGCCACATCTCTTCAAATCGAAACAATTTTTTCCGGGAAGGTGGATCAATTCCTGAAAAAACAATATGGAGAGGGATATGATCTGAAGAGTCACATCTGAGATGATATACTTTTGTTCCTAGAAACCTCAAAAACCAACTGTTAGTTGCCAAACATCTATCTAATCTTTCCCATATTGAATTACCATTCTCGAAGTGTCTACTCCAAGTATATTTTGGACCCAAAAAGCCCAAATCCATAAAACCGCACTCATCAATCACATCTTTGAACTGTTGCATCTGGTTATGGGAACGAATTGCTCCTCCCAACTTTTCATCCTGACGAACTATTTCATTGAAATCACTACAACACAACCATGGCCTCTCTGGACTTGAATTCAATCTCCTAAGTTCATCCCATGCTTCAGACCGTCTTCCTGTTTCAGGTTCACCATAAAATCCTATGAAAAACCATTCACTTTCCAAACCTTTGTCAATAACAGCATGAATAAAATTTTTATTTGATCCTTCTATAGTCAAATTAATTGATGATCTCCAGTAAAGAACCAGACCACCACTGCGCCCCACTTTTGGAACTACCCATTGATGATCAAAATTGATACTATTTTGAATGAACTCTAGCCTTGCTTCGTCTGTAAGTGTTTTGGCTAAAAACACTACAGAGGGATCTTTTACCCGTATTAATTCCACGAGCTCTCTTCCTGTACGTAGGTTCCCAAGCCCACGACAGTTCCATGCTAGGCAACTCATTGTTGTTGGCGGGGTTGACTTTCAGCCTCCACCAATAAAGAAGTTGATTGCTTATCAGTATTAGATACTATGAATGCGTTTCGAAGGCACCTCAAACTGACATTCTGCTTCATCATTTGTTCTTTTTTGCCCTGAGATTTTCTGCTCTGTAACTGGTCCCACTGAGCTAACCGATCTGCTTTTGCGTGTCCAGCTATGAGGGCTGCGTGCTTTCATAGTTGATGGTGAAGCCCTAGATGAATCCTGATCAGCATGTGATTTTCTTAGTTGTGGGTTGGTGTCTTTTAAGTGTTCACGTGAGCTAGAGTCCTTTATAACTTCAGCTGCTGAGTCACACTCCTTTTCCAAACATAACTCTTCAGCAAAATCTTCATCAATATTACTTTGCACCGTTTGGACCTCATTAGGACCCTTAAATGCTCCTCCAATCACGGTATTAACTGGATTTGATTGTTGATTTTCAGTTTCAGCCGAGGTATTTACTCCAGAGAATCCATTACACTTTAATGGTGAATTAATGTTTCCCACGTAACGTTCATCCTCACTGCACGCACGGTCCAGCCCTCTTCCCCTCCCCTGCTGCAGCGGCTTGCCTGAAGCTTGGTCTGCCGTGGTGGTCGTGCTTCCTCTCTTTTTTTCAGCATAATACCCAGGAACCTTGATAACATTCCTCTTTGATGGAATAAACGGTGGAGCTCTCAGCTGTGGACCAAACTCCCTTTGATCAATGCTCAGAGTCCCTTCACTCTCAATCCAGAGATCGCAATCTCTATCGTCGTGAGTTAACCGACCACACCAATAGCAAATATTGGGCAACCTTTCATATTTGAAAGAAACCCAAATCTCTTTTCCATCATGCAGTGATATAAGGCGACCACGACACAATGGTAGAGATATATCAATGGACACCTGTAGATGGATGAAGTTACCAGCATCAAACACCCTATTTTCCTTTGGCCGAAACACCTGACCTATAACCTCACATATTTTGATCCCCGCTTCCAAACTCATGTACTTGACTGGAAGTCCATGCACTTGCACCCATAAGATCGTCCTCTCGAACCTGATCTCATTCAAAGGTTTATCACCTTCATAACGCTCCATTACTACCAGGTGTTTGTCAAAACTCCATGGTTCGCTGCTAAGAATTCTTTCCACATCCTCTTCGTTATCAAAAGTGAATAAAATTTTATGGTCCTCAAACTTCTGGATCTTGAACCCACTCCTAGCTCTCCACAATGGTGTAAAAGTTTTAGCTATTACATCCACATTGAGAGCTCTCCTTGTCAAGAATTTTGCAGCAATGGAGAACTCCTTAACAGTCTCCTTGTGAGTGAGACTACACCCTGGCCCTTCTCTCTTGGAGAGGGTAAGGCGGTTCCAATAGTTTTCCAACTCATCCATGATCACTTACACCACAAACTGTTTCCCAATCCCCTGAAAGAGAACCCAACAAACCTAGAGATAGTCTTACTATCCCAAGGATATGATCCACACCTCCAATGAAGTGACACTCCAATTCTACAAAGCCAAAGAAGTTAGACCAAGGGCACTAGCTTCTTAGGCAGAGAGAAACTCACTCATCTACAATTATCTGATATAGATTTTATAACAAGAAAGTTCAATCTATTTCTATTTTCCTAAAAGAAGGAGCCAATCTGAGTCTACTAAATCTAGTGCTGTAGAAGAGTGGTATGTGGATTGTGGCATAGAACAGAATAGCAGCAAGTCATATACATATATTAAGAATAATAAACGCATAGAAACCAACGAAATTTATAAGAATTTTTGCTAATTTGAAAATTCCCATGTCAACACCTTTTTCCAAATTGGCACAATGAAAAATCCCTCTACTATAACAATTGGAACATTCATCAAACACATAAACTCTGCTATAAAACTCTCTGTTTTATTGTTTCATAGTATGTTGGATATTTTTATAAAAAATATTATATTTAATTTAATACTCATTTATATGTATCAATTATCCCTTAATGTCAGATACGTTGATTGCTAAATTTGAAAATTCAAATATAATTCAAAATTTGAATAGTTTTTGTCAATGGTTTTAATCAGGAAATTTATGAACATTAACGTGATATTAATATCACAATTGCCAGCATATTTGGTTTTATTACAAATATATACTTTCCATTCTAAACGTTTTGTATTCAAACGTTCTTAATTGAATATGACATAATAACGTCATATATGGAAGAATTTCAGCACTTAAATGTACAGCTATTGCTGAATTATTTTATATTACCATATATACACAAGCGTTTACTATATTTATGCATATTTGAAATTGTATGGCTTTTAATCTTCAGCCACTTTATGGGACATTAAATGCATAGCATCATGATACTTTCTTTTCTTGTTCTCAACATACAAAAGTCTGGCAAAGACTTGATATCCGGTTTATGTTATATTATATTATATATATACATATATTTATATATATATATATATATATATTAATTTCAATAACTTTATGACTATTTAATTGGTATTAAACGTTTTATTTTTTTGGCTAAGGACAAGCAACATGTCTGACTCTATATATATGGAAAGAAATAAAAGTTTTAGAGACACATTTTAATTTTGAATTAGAAAGCTGCAGACTTTTCAAAAACAATTTTTTGTTTTAAACACTTACCATCTATTGCTTCTTATTACTCACAAAATATTCTATGTTTTAAAAAAATTTCTGGGAAAGGAAAGTACTATAGAGAGCTTATATCCTACGAGCAGTGTAAACTCACAAGGATAATCAGCAAAGGTGGCTGGGCTGTTGTATCCTGGGGGCAACGTGCAGAAACTATTTGTCTAACTATATCGGATATATACCGTAGACGGCACGATTTGTTTCAAGACAGTGACTTGGTCCACGTCTCATCTCTGCCACCTCTTTTTGGTAAATCAAATTGTGTAATTTCCAAGGAAAATTCAGGTATTATCTCTCATTTATTTCCAACATAGTTACATGATATCAGGGGAGAGATCATTTCAAAATTGTACTGTCTCCCACTGCTCTTTAGTTGGGTCTTTGGAGGTATTTTAAAAGTTCTATTTTTTATAACTACGCAAAATGCACAAACTACTTTCTGGGTGTGAGCTATTTCAGAATAGGAAGCCCACCAGTAACAAAGTTAATTGTATTTCTAATACACTAATCCTGAATGTAAAGGATTTACTATAACATAAGAATGTAAAGAAATTTATATGCAAAGAACTCTACAAGCATTTTAAATATATGTGTAGATCCAAACCTTTTTGTGTTATTCCGATGTCTATATCTTTTTCTGTAATGTTACAATGAAATTTTCCCTTGTTGCCAATAAGTTTACATAGACCTCCTCTACTGTAACAACTGCTACAAGCATCTGATACATGGACTTCAAGCTCGAACTCAGCAATTATAATTAGTTCATCTTTATGTGAATGCTCTTGTACTGGGAGCTGAATAGTTGAACATCCAGAAGGAAAACTCTGAGAAGCCTTGTTTGAATGAGTATGGTAGATTTTATAATCTCCGCACCTCATTTTTTAAAAATTTCTAGGGGAAGTAAAACGAAGAGTGCGATTGCATTTAAATAGGGTCTGAATGGGTGTGATGAGTTTAAAAGACATAAATGGAGAATTGGGAAGAGTAAAATTGGTAAATACTAATAAGTATCCACATTTGTTGGTATTCAAGTATTCCCAAAGCGAAAGGTCCTTAACACGTATGTATTGTGTGGTGTTAATGTGAGAGATGCTTATAACTTCATATGGTCTTGTGCTCCGCCGCCCCAGTGGCAGCTGGATCGTCGGAGTTGTTTCGTCACAATTAACTGTCAGTAAACCACACCGTGGGTGTGAGCTTTTGGCAAATGCAAAGCCAATGGTACTGAATTTTCCACATTGAAAGGACGGACAATTTGGGTGTATGCTCTTTTCTTCTTCAGCTGAGGGAAGCAGAACGAAGTGTGACAGAAGAAAGAAAGCAAAAAGAGAGACAGAAGACATCCCAAAATTCCCGGTTCACTAGCAAAAAACGAATATTACAATTCAAAAACAAGAATCTAGCTATTACTCAAACAAAGTGTTTGGATAGCTTCTTTTCTTCTTCCTCCACTATATGTAGTTGCCCTAACAAGCCTGTACTTGACTTGGAAACTAAAAAAAAGGAAGACTGGTGAAACCAGGTTGGAACCATTAGAGCAAGGTAGGGTAGGGCAAAATGCTACAATAGCACTGTTTATCGAAATATATATCAATATACCACTGTTTCAAAAATATGTAGATCAAGATCTACCATTTTTTGGATACTCGAGTTTGGGAAACTTGAGTTTTCCATGATACTTAAGTTCCATGAACTCGAGTTTTATTAAAAATTTTCCGGCAATTTCAAAGGCAATTATTTCAAAAATCAACTTGAGTTACACGACAAACTCGAGTTTTAAAAATATGGTAGAGATCCTTATATATTTCCAAAACAATAATAAATTGATATGTATATATTTTGATAAACAATGGTATTTGGCCATTTTGGCCAAATGGGGTATAGCCATCTGAAACATAGTATGTGCGTTGGGAAATCCCTTCCTTCCACAGCCATAGACCACACTAGGGAATTTCCCACTCATCTTATTCATTAACGCGCAGTGAAAAGACTCACTGTACTCATTTTTTAATTTCTTTTCCAAAAGTTCAGAGCTGTCAAAAGTTTGTTTCGGTCCCGCATTGTTTGAATCGTGTGATTCGGTACAATTAATTGCCCATGAAAAACGGGGGCCTGAACCAAAATGGAGCTTAAGCCGAACCTAAATACGACCGGCTCACATGCTATCCTCCTCCTCCACGGAAACGCCTAGCAACGTCCTTTAACAATGGCGGTTCATATGGGATAACGGTAAGCCCATATTCACATCCCCAATTCTATTGTTATTAATTTATTCCTCTTCTGCTCATACATTAAACTCCCAAGATCCATATAAATCTCTCATAACAGCTAGTTCTGGTGAGTTGCCTCGTTAACATTCTTTGGCGTTTAAACATTTTAGAACTTGATTTTTTTTATTAAATAATTTAGAGAATATTTAGAACTTGATTTTTATAAACGTGGTTTTACATTTCTGTAGTCTAACTTAAACTGGTCAATCTAAGAAAAAAAAAATATATATATATATATATATATATTGATATATATCTATATATATATATATAAAAGTAATAAAAAGAAAAAAAAAATATTGATGCATTTGTCATTTATATAAATGTAGTACAAGGTTTTTTTTTTTTTTAATTATATTATACAGAAAAAAAAAAAAAAAAAAAAAAAAAAAAAAGAAAAAAAGAAAAAAAGAACTTCAATTACGGAGTATGGAATTTGTTGACTATAATAGCATCATTGTTAAACATTTTCTTCTTTCTTGTGTATTACACGGGTTAACAGCAAGGTCATTATGAAAGGCCATAAAGTCAGATCTCATCAAATATTTTAAGCAACAAAGAAAAGATAATCCTTGACAAGCTAAAAATAATACAGTTCACAAAGTTCATCACCTCCTAGAGTCAATGTTTTCCTTAAAGGAAGAGGTGTATTTTAGTGCGTAAAGTCATGTTGTATTGGTATTATTACATTAGAAGAGCCTATTGGTGATCTCTTGGTGGAGAAGACAAGTAAGGTTTGGGAGGGATTTGCAAAGAGACAACACTCTCTTCTAATATATCCACCACTCTACTCATTGATGGTTGGTTTGAGGGGTCAATTTGTATGCACCATAAACACACTATTAGAATTATCATCTTTCTTTCACTGTCTTCATCTCCTTCCTTTTAACAGGCTCGACAGTCCCAATTCTTCATTTAGTTCAAGACGCTTGTAAATTTAATGTGGAAAATATATCTCACTAGTAAAATTAACATCAACAACAATATTCTTTCACCATCCCGCCATTTCTAAAACTATCATTCCATAGCTATAAACATTTCACTTGTGAGAGATCCTTTAAAAATTTCTACAAAATACATTGGGAGCTATATATCCTGTAGTTCCTCTTGCACCCACTATTGATATAATACTCTTTTCTCCAAGGCATATCTTTGCAAAGCCAAAATAAGAAAATTTTGAGAAAAATTCTCATCCAAAAGAATGTTGTGAGGCTTTATGTCAAAATGCAAAATTTGTGTGTTGCAATCTCTATGCAAGTACTCTAAGCCTCGTGCAATTCCAATTACAATCTTGTATAATTTTTCCCACCCCAATTGGTGATTAGAATTTGAAGGATTTCCTTTATATATGATCTTTTCAAGAGATCCATTAGGCATAAGCTCATAGATAATAGCTCTTTTAGAACCCTTAATGCAAAAGCTCTTAAGAGTGACAATGTTGACATGGGAGGTCCTACCAATACTTGCAACCTCATTAATGAATTCCTCTCCATTACCTTTCGATTCTTTCAAAACCTTCACTGCCACAAAACATCTGTCTTGTAACTTCCCCTTATAAACACTACCATGGCCCCCTTGGCCTAATTTATCATTAAAGGACTTGTTCATTGTCTAATTGTATCTTTATATTTGAATAATTGTATCTTCTAATAACAAGAGGTCCATGATTCCTTAGAAAGGCCTCAACAATCTAATGAGTTTGAGTTTCCTTCTTTCAAAAATTAGTATTTTTAATTGACAAGAAATTTCTCCAGAAGCAACAGATTATAACTATTCGAACTCTAATTCCAATAGATAAAGTAGCTGTAATAAAAGAACAAAGACTATGGAATTATGTGGTGGCAGTAACTCAAACTACATATTGATAATGTCTTGAACCTCAATAAAATTGCATGTTCTTGTGGTGACTCGAGAGTAACGATGAAGAAGCACATGCTAAGGATCAATTGGCATTCAATACCTTAAAAAGAATGAAGGAGTTAGGTTCTAATTGATAGGAGATAGGGAGCCCTGAAGGAAAAGCATGAACCATGAAACTTTTAGTTTTTGTACCAATGTATTCCGTACATACAAGTAGTCAGTACATCGTATTGAATGATAAAAAAAATGGAGCAAATGGAGGCTTTACCAAAAATGATAGCCGAACCTTATGTATCACTGCATGGATAATACTCTAAAAGATTTGATAAATAGAGACATCGTGAAAAGGGGTAGAGAAAGTCACAGTTTATGCGTTGAAGAGTACTCTATATCAATTCCATATGGAATTATTTGAGTTCTATAGGTTATATTGTTCAACAAAACATGTGGATATTAGTATCAACATAAAAAATTTTGATTGGGAGATCTAATTGTTGAAGGTATGTATGGGGTTTGGGAGATCTATTTGTTGTTTGAGTAGTATGCCCTTTTAGTTGATGGTTTTTTGTATTTGAGGTTAGGTGGGTTGGGGTTTATGTGTGTCTAGGGTTTCTTTGGGGTTGCTTTATCAACCTAGTGTTTGCAGCTTGGCTGCTTGTTTCTTTGAGTTGTTTTGAGCTGTATTTGTTCCACTTTTGCTTATTCATAAAAATAAACAAATAAAAATGATTAGATAAGCATGTTACCTATCACCATCACTTTCAATCTCTGACTCCATGTATCAAAAGCTGTAAAGGACATTACTATTAGTTGAATAAGAAGAAAAAAAAATTGAATGTCACAGATTAACAGAGCCAAAATGGTAGTATTTTTCTTTTATAGAAATAGCAACAGTATTTAACAAAGATCAATTATAACAAGAAAGATAAAGGATTATGGCATGAGAAGTGCTACTATATTCACAAAATTTTTATAACAAATTATAAGTAGTAAGCTGTTATAATTAGTTTTAATTTAAACCCACAATTTTTTTACTTATCAATAACAGTCAATAACAACATGCAACTTATGATTTCTTGTAAAAATATTGTGGAAATTAAAATTTCTCTTATAGCATAAATCAGAATTGCAGCAAGTCATAAACATGCATTATGAATAATTAATGCATAGAAACAACTAAATTTCTAAGCATTTTTGCAAATGCACGTGTGTTCCCTTGTCAATACCTTTCTCCATATTGGCACAATGAAAATTCTTCTATTATGACAACTGTAACAATCATCAAACACATAATTTCAATTACTCAGCAATTTATTGTTTATCCCATTTGTATTTAAGGGGAAGCTGAATGATTGAACATTGGGGTGGAAGAGAGTAAATTTTCAGGTGGACAAGACGGATGGTTTCAAATCTGTACTGCCTTCCACTCTATGAAGCACGGGTGCGTTTCGGGACTCGGCTGCGGGTGCGGGACTCGGCAATTTTTGAAAAAGGTGGGTGCGGGTGCGGCAGGACTCGGCGATTAAAAAATTATTAAAAATATTTTTATAATATATGTTTAATATATTGCTAAGCATACTTTTACTTTTTCACATTATATAAACAAGTACCAAATTTAAGAGCAATAGTAGATAACAACTAAAACATGATGTTCATAAATTAAATATAATCCACAAGATTGAAACTAAAACATTCCATGATGTTTGGAAATTAGAATACAACTCATAAGTTTGAAACTAAAATAAAATAAAAGATAATCAACAAGACAATCAAACACAAATATCATCATCCTCAAGATCAATAGCTTCACTTCGAACTTCACTTTCACTAGTAGTAGCACTAGTGTTAACATTCCCAATAACTATAGCCTCCAACTCTGGCTCATCAAGTGTAAGAGCTTCATTCTCAAGAATTCCAGCTCCTCCATGCATGTCGCTCTCATTCCAAGAGTCTCCTGCAATATCCCACATCTTTGTTGCGGTATGTATGTACTCTTCATTGCGCCTTGACAAGAGTCGAAGATTAGAATGCACATATACCAAATCCTCAGCGCGTGCAGGAGCCATTTTGTTTCTTTTTAAGGAATGAATGAATTTGTAAGTGCTCCAATTTCTCTCAGCACATGAGGATGAGCAAGGTTGTCCAAAAGGGTTTGAAGAGTTGGAAATGCGGAGCCATGGTATTGCCACCAAACCAAAGGTAGTAAGGTCCACCTATCCGTCAAGGCACTTGGTGAAGGAAACCTCCCTCCTGAAAATTTAGCAAACTCATACTTCACCACCGTTAAGTCATTCTTATCTTCAAAGTATCGCTCCAAACACTTGCTTCTTTCCATAGAAATTTCATGATCCCGATGTGGAGGGATGCGTTTTGGATTCTCCGAAATCCATTCAATGGAGTAATACCTAGTTAAAGATTAAAAAACAAATATAGATCAAATGTGTGTTTTACTAAAAGGGTGAACTAAGGAAAATAGATAATAAATGTACTTACTTAGGATTTAAGGAATGAGTCAAGCAATGTAGTGGTGTAGAATTTTTAGTCCACCGATCAATGAGTATATCATACACCACACCCCAAAATGAGCTATATTGATCATCTTCCAAGCCTTCATGCCGATATATCACTGCTTTCACCTTCTCTATCATGGAATCCCACATCTCATACACAAGATGAAGACAAGGCTTATCTGTGTCGGCTATTCGTAGCATATCATAAATGGGTGCCGTGAATTCAAGGATATAATCAATATTATCCCACCAAAGATCACTTAGAATCATATCTTTCACCTTTTGAGCTTTTCCAACGTCATCCTCCCTATAAGAAGCCCATTGGTCACTAATAGCCATGGCTTGAAGGCATCTTTTTATCAACTTCAACCTTTTCAACGTTACAACCACCGAAGCAAATCTAGTATCAGCAACTTGGAGCAATTTTAATGGACAAAATTCATTAAACATTGCCAACCTCATAGAATGGTTCATGATAAAAACACGTATGAAGGATGCATCATCAGCAACACGTGTAATCCAACTACATTCCTCATATGTAACTTCATTCTTTTCAATGTTTTTTGTTGCACAAATATTCTTCAAAACTAGATTGAGAGTGTGGACAACACAAGGTGTCCAAAATATTTTAGGATACTCACCCTCAATAAGAGCTCCAGCAGCCTTCATCACATTTGCATTATCAGTGATGACTTGAACAACTTTTTCATGTCCAATCTCTTTTATAGCATCCTTCAACACCCCAGCAATGTAATGCTTATCTTTGAACTCACCTGACCCATCAATTGCCTTTATAAACACTGGACCCCCATCTGATACAGCCATAATGTTAATAAGAGGCCTCCTTTGTGGATCTGACCATCCATCAGAAACTATACTTACACCATTTTCAAGCCAAGAGTCCTTAATTGGTTTCAAGAGTCTTTCAACATGAGCTCTTTCCTTTTGCAAAAGTGTTGTTCTCAAAGCATTGTATCCAGGAGGAAGATAACCCGGAATGCTATGAGTAGCAGCAAATGCATAGGAACTATGATAATGTGGGTTCCTTGCAAAGTTAAATGGAAGCCCACCGATGTAAAACATCCTAGCAATTCTACTATCTAAATCATGTCTAGCATTATTCTGAAATGCTTTCTCCAAAGTAGTATTCATAGTCACCTTCCTCCTCTTAGCATCAACCGGATTTGTACTATGACTACTATCACTCCCTTCTTGTCTCTGAAATGGGGAAATAGGTATCCCACGGCCTGGGGGAGGTGGGGGTAAGGGAATTTGACTTCTCTGTTCTTGCTCTAACTTATTAGCCTCAACTTGATCATGCATTCGCTGCATTTCCAACCTATGGCTCTTTGACACATTACGGCATGCTCTAATACCTTTGCCGGAAATTTGTAATAAATGAGCCTTAACCCTAGAATAGGATCCCATAAAAACTATATCACAATAGTTGCACTTAAAATATGTGTTTCCACCAGATTTAACAAATGCACCAGCTGGTTTTTCTACTTTAGTCACATACTGCCAAAGAGGAGATTCAACATTTGACACTTCTTGTGAACTTTCTGTGCTATTAACTTCATCCATTGTAAATTCAATAGATTCAATTTAACCTACAAATAATAACTATTAACTAAATAAATTAATGACAAATCAAACCAAGTTCACAGCAACAAAACACAGCAGCCAGATTCACATCAAAAAAATACAAAACCACAGAACCAAAAAAACCCTTTAACTCCCACAAATAACCTACAAATAATAACTATTAACACAATAAATTAATGATAAATCAAACCAAGTTCACAGTAAAAAAAACACAACAACCAGAACACAGCAACCAGGTTCACAGCAAACAAACACAGAACCCTTTAACTCCCACAAACCACAAATCACAAATCACATGTTAACAAAACCCTTTAACTCCCACAAGAAATAATTGAAAAAACAAGTAAAAAAACACAAGCCGTCAAGGACATAAATTTTCAGATTCAGAGAGAAATTGTAAAGAACAAAGAATAAAAATTCAGGAAAAGAGCAAAGAGAGCACACCTGAAGGCTGAAGCAGTGCAGTGTGCACACAGCACTCACAGAAAGCTCAAAACACAGAGAATAGAGATGAGGGACGGAGCACAGTGACAGCACACAGAGAAGGGAGATGAGGGGCGGAGTGAGAGAGGGCCTTTGGGAGCTTTGGACGAAGTGTGAGGGTTTGAGGGGGTCTGGGTACTTAGGTTTAGTCATACGGTGCATTTTGCACCTTTTTTTTTTTTTGAATTTCGGCCTGACTCGGCCGTTTCGGCCGATACAGGCTGATACGGACCGAGTCGGCCCGATTTCGGCCGCGTCGGCGCCGATTTGAGCCACGTCGGCCCGATTCGGGAACTGCCACATGGTGGGACGCGGCACGACGCGGCACGAACATGCGGTCTGCGGCGTCCCTCCGGCGTCGCCGCGTCCCGCCGCGTCGGACGCGGGTGCGCGGGCCTGGGAGCCGCGTTCGTGCATCCCAGCTTCCACTCCTCTCCAGTTGGATCTTTGGATATATGTTGAAATTTCTTTTTTCAAAAACTATGCAAGATGCACAAACAACTTTGTGGGTGTGAACTAAGAATGGGAAGCATACCAGTAACAAAGTTATTTCTATTCGTCAATGTGAAAAACAAAACAAACGTTTTTGTACAACTTATTTTCTTCTTCCTTCCTTATATATAATATAATATGTAGTTTCTCAGATTAGCAGGGTACTTGACTTGGAAATTTGATAAGGAAGACTTGGAAAACAGGCTGAAATTGTTAGAGAAAAGTGAAACATATAGTCCGTGCATTGGAAAATCCCTTTGGTTCCACAGACAGAGACCCCACAGAGGTGAATTTGCCACTCATCTTCTCCATTGACTCCAAGTGGAAAGACTCTTTAAAACCTCAGAGCACTCAAAAAACGTTGTGGGCTTGTTTAAGAATCGTGAAGGTGCGTGGAGCCGTGTGCAATGGGTACAATATTAATTGCCCAGGAAAAAAAATGGGCCGAAAGGACCTGCCTTAATCAAATTGAGGCAACCCGGACCTGATTTTGACCAGCCCAGCCCACATGACATCGTCCTTGTCCACGGACAGATGTATCTAATGGTGTCATTCTATCTATATATATGATTTAAAACCAAAACTAAGAGAAAATTCTATAAAATTTTAAATTAGATTTTAATTATGGACTAATTTTGTGTCATGTGTTTACTTAAGTTTTTTAATTTTTGTGTCAAGTGAGTTAATGAGTGTAAAATAGTGAAAATACTAATTAAGAGTCTAATATTAACGAACTATTAATAAAAAAAAAAACCAATTATATATCTACTCAATAAAAATTACTACACATTCTATCTTATTAAAAATTATAATAAAAAAAATGATTATAAGTAGTATTAAATTTAGGCAAGAATTTTAACATGTAACTTATTACATTTACTTTTTTTCTAATAATTCAACTAATTATTTTATATTTTTATAACAAAACTGTTTTTATTTTTAAATGCATCCATGTATATGCATAAGTTACAAACTAGTTAACATAATGATCCAAAAAAATAATTTCTTTTCAAAAATAAAAACACTTTCCTCCTATATGTTTAAAGAGAATTCACAATTTTTTCCCCTGAACTTTTGGATGTCCCATATGCACCAAATATTATAAGATTAGTCATGGCAAATATCATGCATTTCAGCGTTTCCACAACATTTTTTCCTATTTTTTTTAATCTCAATTGGAAGCAACTCTCCTCAAGTATAAAATTTTAAGCTAAATTACTAATTTGAACTTTCAATAATTTGAAAGAGATCCTACAAAAACTTCTACAAAATAATTCAAGAGCTATATATCTTGTAGTCCCTCTTACACCAACCATAAATATAAAACTCTTTTCTCTAGCACATATTCTTGCAAAGCCAAAATCAGAAATTTTTGAGCAAAAGTTTTCATCTGGCCAGCTCAACTCTACTCTCCATCCATCCAATTACTGGCCAATAATATGGAGAATTGGGAAGAGTAAAATTGATTAAGTATTTGCATTTACTGGTGTTCAAGTATTCCCAAAGCAAAAGGTCCTTGATACGTGTGGATTGTGTGGTGTTAGTGTAAGAGATGTTTATAACTTCATATGGTTTCCCACTCCCTAGACCCAATGGCAGTTTGATCGTCGAAGGTGTTTCGTGACACTTTACTGGCAATATACCTCAAAAGAGGGGTGGGATATTGGTGAATGGAAATCCAATGTTACCGAATTTCCCACATTGAAAGGGATAACAATATGGATGTTCTCTGCTTCCTTCAGCTGAGTAAATTAGCACAATGAGTGACAGAACAAAAAGAAAGAAACATAGAGACAGAAGCCATCCCAAAATTCCTAATCCCCCAGCAAACTAAAACGTGTTTTGGGATTTTTATTTTTTATCTTTTATTTAACATTATTTTAGCAACAATTTCATTAGTTAGCATGTTTTTGAAATATTTTGGTAAACTAACATCTCGAGTTTGTTAGACTCGATTTCAACTAAGGAAATTGAGTCTAATACACTCGATTTATGCTCTGCCAAAGGCTGATGTGGATTTTTTGTACATGTGGATCTTGAGTCTAATACACTTGATTTAGGCTTTGGATTTAGAGAACATGCAGAAGAAACACGGAGAAGAAGAAAGAAAGATTTTTTTTGTAGGTGGGTTTGGTTTTGCAGGTAGAGATGGCAATAGAGGGGCGGATTTGGTTTTGCTGTGGGTGGGTTTGGTTTTGCAAGTGACTTCACGGGGTGGGTCTCTTCTTCTTCTTCCTCTTCTTCTGTTCCTTCTTTCTTCTTCTTCTCCTTCTTTCTGCTTCGTTCTTCTTCTCTGTTCTTCTTGTTTGTTCCTTAGATCAGTAAAACTAAATTGAGTGTGTGAGACTTGAGTTCTATGTGTATAAAAACTTCCACATCAACCTTCCAGAGCATCAAAATCAAGTGCGTAAAACTCAATTTCGGCAATTGAAATCGATTTCAAAAAACTCGAGATGTTAGTTTGCTAAAATATTTCAAAAACACGCTAACTAACGAAATTGTTGCTAAAATAATGCTAAATGAAAAAAAAAAAAAAATCCTGTTTGTATAACTCATTTTCTTCTTCCTTCCTTATATATAATATAATATGTAGTTTATCCGATTAACAGGGTAGTTATCAACTACCCTTATAGTTATAGGCCATCCCTAGTAGTTGACTTGGAAATTTGATAAGGAAGACTTGAGACAAGAAAACAGGCTGAAATTGTTAGAACAAAGTGGGGTACCCACTTTGGTTCACCACGATGATACATTATACCGTAATATTATATTATTATAATCTTACATTAATGTAATTTCAATACAAGAATACAACATTACATTGTTTAGGAAGGTAATAAGATTAAGATTATATGATATATTTTATAACTTTAAATTATGGAAATGTTAGAAAAATAAAATAAACTAAAAACTTTAATGTCACATCAACATAATGTGTATCACTTCAAGGGCACATCACAACGAACCAAAAGCTCCTTCACAAGGTACTTGGCTTGGAAATTAAACAAGGAAGACTTGTGAAACCAGTTTGAAATTATTAGAGCAAGCTGGGTTACTCATCTGAAACATAGTATATATATTAGTATGCGCATTGGGAAATCCCTTGGTTCCACAGCCAGAGAACCTACTTCAGGGGAAATTTTCACTCATCTTTCTCCATTGGTGCGCGGCGGAAACACCCATCAGTTGACTCTTTAAAACCTCAGAACACTCAAAACTTTGTTGTTGGCTTGTTTGAGTAAATATCGTGAAGATGTGTGGAGTTAGTGTGCAAATGGGTACAAAATTAATTGCCCCTAAAAAAAAAGACCCAAAGGACAAGTATTGAGTAAAATTTTATTTGGCCTCTCAACTATTAATTGTGTTAATATAATCCCCCAACTTTCAAAATCAAGTTTGATGAAGCGCGAGCTCGTCAGTCAAAGTGGGCAGATGGAACTCCTTGTTGGTGCGAGTGTATCCTCTATAAGGGTCACCGGTGTGGTGCCTGCCACAACGCCTCCGATGCCAAAGTCAGAATAATGAAAGCACCTTATGAAATGAAAAACAAGATAAAAAACCAGAGTGCTCTCTCAAAGTGTGAATGTATGTGTGTACCTTCTGTTGACTATGTGAGGGCTTTATACATGTGGCTTTAGGGGCTAGCCGTTGTGGTTGTTAATGCTTTCCCTAGTAACGCCTCTGGTCCAATAACGGGTCTTTTAAGAGGCTCCCAACAGTCTGCCTGGTTGATTTGGTAACTACCCAGGTCATTGATTGACTGCATTGTATGACTCCCCTGCCTTCGTCAGTGATGACTGGTTTCTTCGTTATTCAGGATGACTTCGTCCTGGGTGCTTTCTTCGTCATTAGTGTTAGCTTCGTCTATGGGATGTAATCTCGTCATTCCCATCAGTTGCCCCCCAGGTTCTGTGGTCGTCTGTGACGTGTCATGACGATCACGGAAGATGAAAAGTTTTCTTGAGCTGTCTGTGACTCTTGGGGTTCCGTTCCGAATTTAATGCTTAGTGGCGGCGCTACACGCAACGTGGCCACATGGCGCGTGCTGATCCGTGGAGTTAAGGGCATGACTCTTGGGTTTCCCGCTGGTTTTTCAATCGTTTTTTGGCCTTAGTTTAAAACTTCTCCTCTTCTAATTTCTTTTACTTTTCAGAAAGCAAAACAAAAACACCCAAATGGTACTCCGAACATTTTTCTCAAGACTTCCTTCTTCTCCAAACTGTTGTGCTGCGCCTTGGTGTTTCGCCATTGGAGGTATGTTTTTCCTTACCGGTCTTTTCCTTATCTTTTCCTTTTATCTTACTGTAGTGTAGTTTCTGATTCTCTTGTTCTTTTCTTCCTTTGCTTTTGTCGGTCTTTGATTTTCTAGGGGATTTAGCTTGTGTTGTCTTTCTTTGTCCACTGTTTTCTATATTTCCATGGTTGATAGTTTGGAGGTTAGGATAGCTTGCCCATCGATCTCCTTTCTTTTTGCGCGCCTAGGGGGGTCTTTGGGTGTTTTCCCGTAGTTGGAAAATTTTGTGTTTGAGGGCAATTGTCTAAGTGTGGTTTTGGGTGACTTGCTGCCTTTGCTTCGTCAATCGCTTAATTGGTTCAAGGGTTTAGTAAGGAGAGAAGTGATGTCTGAGGTTAGGTCTAGCGATCTCGAGACTGGGTTGTCATCTAATGGCGACCCAATGGAAGGGGACACAGCTGTCTCTGCTCCTCGGAAGGTTAGGGCTTTTTATGCCCTCAGGGAGGCATGTGGTTTGGATGCCGAAACTGTGAATAGATTCAAGGATAGGTTCCAGTTTCCGACGCGAGTTCATGTCCGTCTACCGAAGGACGAAGATAGGGCCTGCCACTTTTTTCCCGGTGAAGTGTGTTTTTATGAGTCAACCTTCTCCTGCGGGCTTAGGCTCCCCGTCCACCTGTTCCTGATGGAACTTTTGGCCCACTTTGGTATTGCTCCGGGGCAGTTTATGCCTAACTCGTGGAGGATCATGATCAACTGTATGCAAATATGGTTAGCCTCCAATGGAGATATGATTAGGATGGGTGAACTCACCTATCTATACCGTTTGAAAGAGTCCAAGGAGTGTGGGTATTATGAGTTAGTCCCTTGGGAGAGAAGAACGAGGATTGTCAAGGGTTTACCTTCGTCCTTCAGATATTGGAAGTCGCGCTTTTTCTTTGTGTTTAGGGATGATTTCGAGACTCAATCTAGCAGTGATTGGGGCAATATCCCGAGGTTGCTTCGTCGGTGGGGAACCCCGACCTTAGGTGTGTCAGTATTTCTCCCCGTTGTTTTAATTTTGCCACCTCTGAGGCTTCAGTATTGTTAACTCCTTTATTTCTTATTTGGTACAGTTAAGAGACGGCCAAAACTTAAGAGCAGGCACAACGAGCGCATTGAAACTGCAATCAAGTACGCTGAGACAATCGAGAACTGGGACGACTTAGTTGATCCTCGGACCCTCGCTTTCTACAACCTCGGTCCTAACCCGTCTCCTTACGTTCTTCGTCAAATCGGAATTGAGGGCAAAAAAAGTAAGTATTATCCTCGTCAGTGTTGATTCTTCTCATGTACACTTAGGATTTCCTGTTAAACGTTTTCCTCTTGCAGAGATGACGACCAAATTTAACAAAGACATGTATGCGAAGATGAGGTCCAAAAAGGACGAACCGCTGTCCAACCTGGGGAAGAAAACCATGCGTGTGACCGGGAAGGGCCCTGCCCCCAATCCCCTCAGCTTCGTCCCTCCCATAGCTTTTGCTACTGAGACGACGAGGACGGCCTCTCTGACCGCGTCAATAGAGGAGATCCCTACTCCAGGCTCCAAAAGGCCATGCGTGACTGGCAAGGAGAAGGAGAAGGTTGATACTCGTTCGTCCAGAATATGGGATGATGAAAGGCTGGCCGTGGACAGGGCTCACGAGGTCGTTACTCCAGCAGATTTGAGGGCTCTTTTTGACATGTCACTGAACAAAGTCGCGTCTCGTCATGTTCACAAGCTCGTCCAGGTACGGTGTTCTCCTTTCCTTTTTTTTTTTTTTTTTTTTTTTTTTTTTTTTTTTTTTAACTGTCGACTCTATGATTTCTTTCCAGGTGTTGGGGGAGAGCCTTCATATTACCTCTGAATACCTCACTCAAGAGGCCAAGGTGGCGTCTCTGACATCTCGAATGGAGGCTTTGGAGAAAGAGAATTCTGACCTAAAGAAGAATTTGATTGCCTCTATGGACGAGACAACTTTTTTGAAGGAGAAGGTCAAGACACTGGATGACAACCTCAGGGTCGAGCGCAAATTGACTCAGGAGAAGGATGAGCAGCTTCTTTCCGCCAAGGAGAAACTTATAACCATCGCTGCCAGATCTGTGGAGGCTTTCCAAACCACTGACGAGTACAATACCGTACTTTTCAGTTGGTACTTCAAAGGCTTCGAGCTTCTTAGGAGGTATCTGGTCAAGCATCCTGCTGGGGTCGACATAGAGAGTCTGGACCTGGAGGAGGTGGATAAGGAGATAGCGATGGACGAAGCTGCTCAATCTTCTGCCCCAGATGGTGATGCCCCTGAGCCTACTACTGACGCCCCTACCGGTGAAGATGCCGCTGCTGACGCTTGACTTTGTTACTTAGAAAATTTTTCTTTTGTTTATTTTTGGTAGATGCCCATCATGTTTTAGGCCCTTTTTTTTTTTTTTTTTGTAAATCTAATTCTGGAACAATTAATTGTTATCTTATTTTGAAAACAATGCTTGTGGCCCAGTGTTTATGGGTTTTTAATGAAGCATACTTACTTGTTTAACAGATGTTTTGGCCGATTTACATTCGTCCATATTTTGCACTTTGCACATGGATTCGTTCCTGCGATCTCTTTATTCGTCAATGATCTGTTACTTGATTATTTTGACGAGCTTAGATGCAGTCTGAGTGTTGTTTTAATTTGTTGCAAGGTTCTTGTCCCTTTTCTTTTTCTCTTTTCTTTTTTTGTGTGGATTCGTCAGTAGCCTGAATCCGTCAGGCGAGATCTTGTCACTTGCACCTGCTAGAGGATTGTGCCTGCGGTGGCTTGTTACCATCGAGGCGGGCCCTTCTCGTCTGACCTATGTACTTTAAGGGACATTTTTTGCGTTTATGGCTTCGTTGGTGACTTACATCTGTCAAAGCGGAATCTTATTACTTAGCCATTTTTTGGCGACCTACATTCATTTAAGGAATCTTGTCACTCAGGCTGTATTAGTGACTTACATCCGTCTTAGCGTAATTTTATCACTTAGCTTTTATAGTCTTTGTACCCGTTATAAGGGTCGTTAGTAACTTACATCCGTCAAGGCGGAATCTTGTTACTTTAGTTTGTCTTATACCCGTTGGGATTGTCGTCAGTAACTTACATCCGTCGAAGCGGAATCTTGTTACTTTGTTTTTGTATGCCTTATGATTGACTAGACCTGCTTGCACAAAGACATCAGAAGAATAATTCTTTTATTAAATTCAAGAATGAATGCATTCGTCTATTACATTTACTGGTGGTACTTTTTTAAATGCTCAATGTTCCATGGTCAAGGGAGCCTTTGTCCGTCCATGGTTTCCAGGTGGTAACTTCCTTGTCTTGAGTAATGAATGACTCGGTAAGGTCCTTCCCATGTAAGACCCAGCTTTCCTTGGGTAGGGTCTTTAGTTGCTGTGGTGGTCTTGCGCAGGACGAGGTATCCTATGTCCAATCGCCTGAGTATAACCCTCTTATTGTAGTACTCGGCCATCTTCTTCTGATACTTTGTTATCTTGCTGAATGCGTTGTCTCTTACTTCGTCCAGAAAGTCCAGGTTGAGTCACAGTTCATCGTCATTGAGCCCTTCGTTGAACGTTCCTCGTCTGATGCTCGTTACCCCCACTTCGACTGGGATTACTGCTTCCGTGCCATAGGTAAGCCTGAAGGGGGTCTCTCCTGTCGGGGTTCTGGCTGTGGTTCTGTAAGCCTACAGGACATTAGGTAATTCTTCTGGCCAGGCACCCTTTGCATTGTCCAGCCTAGTTTTGATAATCTTGAGCAGCGTCCGGTTCGTCACTTCCGTCTGCCCGTTTGCCTGGGGATGCCCCGGGGATGAGAACTGATTCTTGATTCCAAGGTTTGAACAAAATTCTCTGAAGTCTTGGCTGTCGAACTGCCTCACATTATCTGATATGATCGTCAAGGGAATCCCGAACCTGCAGATTATGTTCAGATTATGTTCTTCCACACAAAGCTCTAAATTCTAGCCTCAGTAATCGTTGCTAGAGCCTCTGCTTCAACCCACTTTGTGAAATAATCAATAGCAACAAGCAGGAACTTTACCTGACCTTTACCTTGGGGTAGTGGGCCGACGATGTAAATTCCCCATTGTGCAAATGGCCATGGGGAAGCTATAGTCGTCAGTCTCTCTGCTGGAAGCCGTTGCACATTCCCGTATCGCTGGCACTTGTCGCACCTCTTGACGATCTCAGCAGCGTCTACCTGCATGGTTGGCCAAAAATATCCTGTTCGTACTACCTTGTTCACCAAGGATCTGGGGCCAGCGTGGTCGCCGCAAATTCCTCCGTGGATTTCTTCCAGGATGTATCTAGCTTCTTCTTCGTCAACACACTTCAAGTAAGGCATAGAGAAGCCTCTCTTGTATAAGGTGTCATTAAGGATCGTGAACCTGGCCGCCCTCTTCTTGATCTTTTTAGCTTCCTCCGTGTTCTGAGGGAGGTGCCCGTCCTGGAGGTAGGATATTATGGGTGTCATCCAGTTGTCTGTGCTCTGGATGGTGAATGTTGCAATTTCTTCAATACTGGGGTATTTATGGACCTCCATCACTAGATCTGTGCTAATCTCCCCTTCTTCTGATGACGCTAGCTTCGAGACTTCATCAGCCCCCATATTCTGACTCCTTGGGATCTGCACGAACTCCACTATATCAAACTCCTAAGTTAGATGTTTCGTCAGCTTGAGGTATTTCTGCATCCTTTCTTCCTTTGCTTCGTACTCTCCCCTAATCTGCCCGATCACTAGCTTTGAATCACTTTGGATCAACAAGTTTTTAGCACCAAGTGCCTTTCCAAGCCTCAGTCCCGTCAGTATCCTCTCGTATTCAGCTTCGTTGTTGGTGGCTGGGAATTTTAGTTGGACCCCATATTTCAGCACTTCTCCATCAGGGGTGGTTATGACGACCCCTACTCCCCCCTTCCTCTGGGCTGACGAACCATCAGTTTGTATTGTCCATTTATCTACCTCGCCGGTAATCCTGTCTTCGTCTGGAAGAGTGAACTCTGCGATGAAGTCCGCTAGAGCTTGCGCCTTGATCGTCGTTCTGGGATGGTACTCGATGTCAAATTGACTAAGTTCAATCGCCCACTGGACCATTCTTCCTGCTACTTCGGGCTTGTTCATTGATTTCTTGATTCGTTGGTCCGTCATTACGAGAATGGGATTTGCCTAGAAGTATTGCCTTAGCTTGCGCGAGGCTACTATTAGCGCAAACGCGATCTTTTCGATTCTTGGGTACCTGGACTCAGCTCCTTGGAAGGCTTGGCTGACGTAGTAAACCGGGAGCTGCTTCTTGCCCTCTTCTCTGATCAAGGCTGCACTTACTGTCGAGGCTGACACTGCCAGGTATAAGTATAGGTTTTCCCCTTCTTTGGATGGGCTCAGAAGGGGTGGACTACTCAGGTAACGCTTTAGTTCGTAGAACGCAGCTTCACATTCGTCGGTCCAAGCAAAGGCCTGCTTCAAGGTCTTGAAAAAGGGCAAGCATTTGTCTGTAGCCCTGGAGACGAACCTGTTCAAAGCTGCTATTCTTCCTGTGAGTTTTTGAACTTCCTTGACGGTCCTGGGCGACGTCATGTCGATGATGGTTGGCTGAACATTTTGTTCACCAACCTCTGATACGTAGCCCCGGCATTCTTCAACCCAAAAGGCATTACCTTGTAACAGTAGAGTCCTTGACTTGTGATGAAGGCGGTCTTCTCCTGGTCTTCCTCAACCATCTTTATCTAGTTGTACCCTGAGAAGGCGTCCATGAATGTTAGTAACTTGTGCCCGGCTGTGGAGTCCACGAGCTGGTTTATTCTTGGTAGAGGGAAGCTGTCCTTTGGGCATGCCTTGTTCAGGTTGGTGAAGTCTACACACATCCTCCATTTCTCGTTTGCTTTCTTCACTAGGACGACGTTTGCGAGCCATTCAAGATAATACACCTCTCGGATGAACGCTACCGTTAGGAGTTTGGTAACTTCCTCTGCAACTGCCTGATCTCGTTCTGAGGCGAAGGTTCTTCGTCGTTGCTGGACGGGTTTCCGTTCTGGGTCCACATTCAACTTATGCTGGATAACTTCTGGAGATATGCCCGGCATGTCCTCGTGGCTCCATGCGAAAACATCTAGATTCTCTTTAAGGAACCTTATGAGTCTTGTTCTCATCTCAGGGCTCAACGTCGTTCCTATCTTGGTCGTCTTGTTCGCTTCTCCTTCTACCAATTCCACCGTTTCCAGGGCCTCTATCCTGTCTTCTTCCTTTTCTTTAATCATCCATGTGTGGTTCTCCTTCCCAGCCAGGACGGCTTGATAGCATTCTCTTGCCAGGACTTGATCTCCTTTCACTTCACCGACGCCATTATTTGTTGGGAATTTTACCTTCAAACAGTAGGTTGACGTCGCCGCCTTCCACTTGTTGAGCGTGGGCCTCCCAATGATGACATTATAGGATAAGGGACAATCTACCACCAAGAAGTCTACTTGTCGAGTCAACTGCACTGGGTAGGCCCCTGCTGTCACCGTCAATGTCACTATGCCCCTGGGGTAGACCCTGTCTCCGCTGAAGCTGACGAGTGGAGAGTCAAAAGGGCGCAGTCTTTTCGGATCTAGTCTCAGCTACTGGAAGGCTGGGAGGTAGATGATGTCCACGGAGCTGCCATTATCGACGAGGATCCTCTTGGTATTGAACCCTTCTATATTCAGCATTATGACCAAGGGATCGTTGTGGGGCTGCTTCACTCCCACGGCGTCTCCTTCACTGAAGGACATGTCCTGGTATGTTCATCGGTGCTTGGACGGAGGTATGGCGTAGACGCTGTTCACCTATCTCTGGTATGCCTTTTTGAGTGATTTAAACGATCCTCCTGAAAACGGCCCTCCTATAATCGTGTTTATCTCCCCGATCACCTTGTGTGGAGGTTGGGACGAACGGTCGTCATCCCAGGAGAAGGATTCATGCTGGATTTTATTGTCGTCCCTGAACTTGCTATATTCTCATTTCTTCACATATTTTTGTAACTTCCCTTTCCGTATTAACTCCTCTATTTGCTCCTTTAAGTCTCTGCAATCTTCCGTGTTGTGGCCGTGATCTTTGTGGAACCGGCAATACTTGTTCTTGTCACGGACATTGGGGAATGAGTGCAATGGTCTGGGCCATTTGAGATAATGCTCGTCCTTGATCTGCGTGAAAATTTTGTCAACAGGCATAACCAAAGGTGTAAATCTTACCGTCCGAGGACTTTTATCATCTTTCCTCCTGTTCCCGTCATTGTTCCGACGATCTGGTCGATCTCTCTTCTGCCCTCTACAGTCGTCTTCCCTCTTGGCCTTGTCGCCTGGTTTCTCGGCATCCTTTATGACAGCTAAAGCATCTTTAGCATTCATGTACTTCTGTGCCTTCAGGAGCATTTTCGCCATCGTCTTTGGTGGGTTCTTTGCGAGGGAGGCCACGAGATCTCTGGACCTCAGCCCCGCCTTGAAGGTCGTCAGCTGCACCTTGTCATCGGCTTCGTCCACCTCCAGAGTCTCCCGGGTGAATCGTTTGACATACGACCTCAGAGTTTCCTTCTCTCCCTGTCTTATGGTGAGTAAGTAGTCTACCGTCCTCTTTGGACGTTGCCCCCCTATGAAATGGTGCAAAAAGGCACTACTTAATTGATCGAAGTTGTCTATGGACGAGGTTGGCAACTTCGTGAACCATTCTCTTGCAGCTCCTTTGAGAGTGGTTGGGAAGGAACGACACAGTATCTCGTCAGGTGGTTATTGAAGACCTAGAGTCGTCTTAAAGGTATTAAGATGATCCTAAGGGTCTTTGAGTCCGTTGAATGGCTCAAGTTGAGGTAAGCGAAACTTTGACGGTACAGGGCATTCAAGGACCGCTGCGGTGAAAGGCGAATCCGTAGCCCTTACCATTTTGTCTACGCTTCGGTCCGTCTTCTCTTTAATAGCACTCCTCAATTCGTCCATCTCCTTCCTCATTTCTCGAAGGAGGTCTGAGTTCTATTCGTCCGGAGTAGTCGGCCTTTCAGGGGTACCTCCTTTGAGAGTGGTTGGGAAGGAACGACACAGTATCTCGTCAGGTGGTTATTGAAGACCTAGAGTCGTCTTAAAGGTATTAAGATGATCCTAAGGGTCTTTGAGTCCGTCGAATGGCTCAAGTTGAGGTAAGCGAAACTTTGACGGTACAGGGCATTCAAGGACCGCTGCGGTGAAAGGCGAATCCGTAGCCCTTACCATTTTGTCTACGCTTCGGTCCGTCTTCTCTTTAATAGCACTCCTCAATTCGTCCATCTCCTTCCTCATTTCTCGAAGGAGGTCTGAGTTCTATTCGTCCGGAGTAGTCGGCCTTTCAGGGGTACCTCTCCTGTGGCTATCCCCTTCTCCCTCTAGGTTACCCTTGGACCGATTTCCGCCCTGTTGAACCTACTGGAGTCGTAGCTTCATTTCCTGGTTTTGTTTGGTGAGTTCTTCAATGGTGGCTGCAAGGGCTTAAACTTGTTGGGCCAAGGCTGTTGAATCTGGGTTGGATTCCATCTGAATGTAAAGGGTTGATGGAAACCACGTTTTCAAATATGAATCTGAAAATGTCGTTCCCTACAGACGGTGCCAAACTGATGAAGCGTGAGCTCGTCAGTCAAAGTGGGCAAATGGAACTCCTTGTTGGTGTGAGTGTATCCTCTATAAGGGTCACCGGTGTGGTGCCTGCCACAACGCCTCCGATGCCAAAGTCAGAATAATGAAAGCACCTTATGAAATGAAAAACAAGATAAAAAACCAGAGTGCTCTCTCAAAGTGTGAATGTATGTGTGTACCTTCTGTTGACTATGTGAGGGCTTTATACATGTGGCTTTAGGGGCTAGCCATTGTGGTTGTTAATGCTTTCCCTGGTAACGCCTCTAGTCCAATAATGGGTCTTTTAAGAAGCTCCCAACGGTCTGCCTGGTTGATTTGGTAACCGCCCAGGTCATTGATTGACTGCATTGAATGACTCCCCTGCCTTCGTCAGTGATGACTGGTTTCTTCATTATTCAGGACGACTTCGTCATGGGTGCTTTCTTCGTCATTAATGTTAGCTTCGTCTGTGGGATGTAATCTCGTCATTCCCATCAAAGTTCTTCTAAAAAAAATTCAAAATCAAGTTAATTTCAACATCGGCTTTACTCTCTATTTAAATTTTAACAGAATTAATAGTTAAAAATAATTTGATTTTCAAATTTTTATACCTTCTATAATAACTTTTTAACTTATGCTCTATTTTCTACATTAACTCATTTTGTAAAAATTTAAATAGAAAGGAGATCTAAGAATTAATTGCCTTGATTTTTAAAATTGATCTAAAATTTAAAAGGCGAAAATCACATTTTGGTCCCTACATTTTCGCACGATTCCTACTTTGGTCCCTAAATTTTATTTTTACCGCTTTTAGTCCCTGTTTAAAAAAACGCCTTCTGTTTTAGTCCTTTCCGTCAGTGCCGTTAGGGCCTGACCTACGTGGCAAACGGAATTATTAAAATAATAATAATAAATTTTATTTTGTCATTAAAAAATGCCAAGTCAGCATTTAAATTTTAAAAAATAATTTATTAAATTTAACTAAATAAAAAAATAAAAAACAGAAATAAAAATAAAAAATCACATTAATTAAGATTGAAGTATGTCTTGAGCAAGAACAACAAAAACACAAACTCAGATCTAAGAACACAAAATTAAAATCCAAAAATCACAAACCCAAAAAATAAGAACATCAAATTAAACCTAAACAAGAAATTAAACATGAAAGCAAACACAAAACACATACCCAACAAATTAAAATAAAACCAGCACAACACAACACTTCCACGGTGGCACATTTCCAGATCCATTATTTGTCTTTGTTTTTCTTCCAACACAACACAACATTTCCAGATCCATTATTTGTCTTTGTTTTTCTTCTTTCTTTTCAGATCCATGACTCTCTCTTTACCAACACCTTAGTGTTCAACATATGGCCGCCGACGCAGCGCACGCGTGACGCCGTGGTGGCACACCTCGTCGAGACGCTCTCCGTAGCACGGTGGCGCACCTCGTCGATCTATTTCTCACTCTAAATCTCACACTCTTGGAACCAGCGCCCGATTGGACCTCAATGGTCCCCATCCACCTGAAAACCATCGGCCTATCGTGAACCCATCAGTCCGACTAGATCAGGTCCAAGGCGGCGGCATGACGGCGGTAGTTCTCTTTCTCTCCCTCTTTCGCACTTGGCTTTTGTCGCTGGTCTTGGATTTTTTTGGGGGGGGGGGGGGGTTGTTGATTGTGTTTGTTGGGAGTGGGCCACGGTGTATGTTCTAAATTCGTGGGTTTCATGGGTTAATTTTTGTTGGGCTGTGGTTCCAATTTGGGTTAGGGTGGTGGTGGTTGGTGGTTCCGATCTGGGTTTGGTTTATGGCTTGCTTCGTGGTTTGGTTCTTCATTTGTGGTTTGGTTTGTGATTTATTGGTGGGTTTAGTCACTGTGATTGTCCCTGGGTTCGTGGCTTGCTTTAGACGTGGTGGTTGATGGGTTTTTCTGAGTTTGAGATTTTTTTGTTTGGATTGGTTGTGAGGTATTTTTGGATTGATTTGGTAGTTTGGAGTTTTAGGATTTGATGATTTTGCTGGGTTGAGAAAATGATGATTTTGAAAATTTTAATTTTTGAATTTTAATTTCTGGGTTTGTGTACTTAAATCTGGGTTAGTGTTCTTATTGTTCTTGCTCAAGACACACTTCAATCTTGATAAATGTGATTTTTTATTTTTATTTCTGTTTTTTATTTTTTTATTTAGTTAAATTTAATAAATTATTTTTTAAAATTTAAATGCTGACTTGGCATTTTTTAATGACAAAATAAATTTTTTTTTTATTTTAATAATTCCGTTTGCCACGTAGGTCAGTGCCCTAACGGCACTGACGGAAAGGACTAAAACAGAAGGCGTTTTTCTAAACAGGGACTAAAAGCGGTAAAAATAAAATTTAGGGACCAAAGTAGGAATCGTGCAAAAATGTAGGGACCAAAATGTGCTTTTCACAAATTTAAAATTTACTGCAAGATCTCACCTGAAAACAAATTTGTATTTCTTTTTATATGTTCAGATATGCTGTATATATATATATCCTCCAATCTAAAACTTCAAGGATTGCCTATGATATAATTTGAGTTCTTTGTATTGTCTTTTATTTTGGTAAAATGTATTGTCAAGTATATGTAGCACTCTCCATTTAGTTTTAATTTAGAGTATACTCACTCAAATTTTAGTCTTGGTAAATTTTTTTTTTTTTTTTTTTTTGGGAGAAAGTAGTCTTGGTAATTATAGTATGGTTAATTTATTTTAAACCACAGTTCTTAATAACTACTGGACTTATAGGCTTTCAGCTTACTAATTCATTGCGAAGGTCATAAAGTTAGGTTTCATCAAATATTTTAATCAGAAAAGAAAAGATGTTCATTGATAAGATAAAAATAAATACAGTTCACAAAATTCATTACTTACTAAACTCAATGTTTCCCTTGAAAGAAGAGGTGCATTTTAGTAAGTAGAGTCATATTGTATTGACATCATTAAAGTGGAAGAACCTATGGTGATCTAGGTGGAGATGACAAGAAAGGTTTGGGGGGCATTTGCAAGGAGTCAAGACTCCCTTCTAACATATCCATAACTCTATTCATTGATGGTCGGTTTGAGGGGTCAGTTTATATGCACCACAAACTCACTATTATCATCTTCCTTGCACTATCTTCATCTCCTTCCTTTAAGAGGCCAACCAGTCCTAATTCTTCATTTAGTTCAAGACGCTTTAAATCCAATGTGGAAAATATATCTCACTAGTAAAATCAACACTAACCTTAACATTCTTTCGGCCTCTCACCATTTCTAAGACCATTATTCCATAGTTATAGACATCTGACTTGTGAGAGATCCCTCCAAAATTTCTACAAAATACTTTGGGAGCTATATATCCAGTAGTCCCTCTTGCACCCACCATTGATATAATACTCTTTTCTCTAGGATATATCTATGCAAGACCAAAATCATAAATTTTCAGGCAAAAGTTCTCATCCAAGAGAATGTTGTGAGGCTTTATGTCAAAAAGCAAATTTCATGTGTTGCAACCTCTATGCAAGTACTCTAATCCTCGTGCAATGCCAATTGCAATGTTGTATAATGTTTCCCACCCCAATTGTTGATTAGACTTTGAAGGATGTCCTTTATATATGAACTTCTCAAGAGATCCATTAGGCATAAGCTCATAGATAAGAGCTATTTTAGAACCCTCAAAGCAAAAGCCCTTGAGAGTGACAATGTTAACATGGGAGGTCCTACTAATGCTTGCAACCTCATTAATGAATTCCTCTCCATTACCTTTCGAATTATTCAAAACCTTCACTGCCACAAAACAGCCGTCTTGTAACTTACCCTTATAAACACTACCATAGCCCCCTCGGCCTAATTTATCATTAAAGGACTTGGTCATTGTCTTTATATCTTAATAATTGTACCTTCTAATAACAAGAGGTCCATGATTCCTTAGAAAGGTCTCAACAGTCTGATGAGTTAGAGTTTCCTTCTTTCAAAAATAAATTCTTTTAATTGACGAGAACTTTCTCGAGAAGCAGCAGATAATTATAACCATCATAACTCCAATTCCAGTAGATAAGGTGGCTGTAACTGTAATCAAAGAATATTGATTATGAAGTTATGTGGTGACACGAGAGTTACTAAAACTACCTATTGATAGTGTCTTGAGCCTCAATAAAATTGCATATTCTCGTGGTGACACGATAATAACAATGAAGAAGCACATGGCTGAGGATGACTAGGCATCTACCTTAGGTAGAATAAAGGGAGCCTCCCTTGGAGTAAAATCGTTGAACTGTGAAAATTTTAGCTTTTGTATCATGGATTTCCGTACATACAAGTAGATAATATAGAATGATTAAAAAAAAAAAAAAAGGGGCAAATTGGAGGCATTACCAAAATCTGATAGCGGAACCTTATATCATTGCATGAATAATACTCTAAAGATCAGATAAATACACGGTGAGAAGGGGCAAAAAAATGGGGGTCACAGGTTTTGTGTTGAAGACGCACTAAATCACTTCCATAGGATAGCTTGTGCAAGAAAACATGTGAATATTAGTATCAACAAAAAATTTAATTAAAGTATGTTATGTATCACTATCACATTCAATCTCTTACTCCCTGTATCAAAAGCTGCAAAATTGGTATTCTTTGAAATCTCAACAGTATTTAACAAAGAACAATGAACATCGGATTACACTTATCTAATATAGATTTTATAAAAAGAAAGTTCGATCTATTTCTATTTTCCTAAAATTGCCAATCTGAATCTACTTAATCTAGTGCTGCAGAAGAGAGGTATGTGGATTGTGGAATTGAACAGAATAGCAGAAAGTCATATAAATGTATTAGAAATAATAATTAATACGTAGAAATCAACGAAATTTATAAGTAGTTTTGCTAATATGAAAATCCCATTTCAATACATTTCCCCAAATTTGCACAATGAAAATTCCTCTGCTATAACAATTGTAAGTATCATCAAACGCACGAATTTCATTATAGAACTCTCCTGTTTATTGTTTCATAGTGATATGATATCAAAGTGAGAGATCATTTCGATATTGTATCGTCTTCCTCTCCGCTCTAGTCGTATCTTTGGAGACATGTTGAAAGTTCTCTTTCTAAAATTATGCAAAATGCATAAACTTTTGGAAGCTTAACGGTGTCATTTGTATTTATCATAACCTAATTTAAAGACTAATATGATATAGCACTTTTATTAGAATTTACCATAAGAATGTAAAGAAATCCATATGGAAAGTGTAGGGAATTAAGCCGAATTCCCAACCTGTGAGAAACAAAAATAGAGAAAACACACGCCAAAGAAAAACAATCACACGTACAAGACAATATTTACGTGGTTCGGCAATTTGCTTACGTCCACAGAGTTGCAGGGATTTCACTATTATCAGGGAAAAATACAAAGTACAACAAGCGGCTACAATCTTTTCTCTCTATATAAAACACGGCAACACAACCTCCTTAAAACCCTAATCACCAAAGTCGGTTTCTACATATACATAATGGGCCAAAGAAATTTCGGCCCAAGTCTCCGTTCCATGGACTAAGCCTCAGTAAATCTTCCATTAAAAACCGCGCAATATTATTCAAGTCGAGTCGAGTCGTCGAACCAGATCAAACAAAACTAGGTTCCACAAAGCCCAACAAATCTCCGACTTGGAGACTAGTTCAATCACCAACATCAAACCGCTATCCTCCAAGAAACAATCCCTCATCCCTGCAACTCATCCTCCTGTCCTTAAGCTAGAAGACCAATTGAAGCTGCGCACAGCTTCAACTTCTCAATAGTGACACCCTTAGTCAACATGTTTGCCGGGTTCTTAGATCCACAAATCTTCTCAAGTATTACCAATTTATCTTCAACAAGGTAACGGATAAAGTGGTATTTTGTTTGTATATGCTTCGACTTTGAATGAAAAGCTGAATTTTTGGCAAGAAAGATTGCACTCTAACTGTCACTGTGTAGAATGCCCATCTTCTGCTTCTTACCCAATTCATCTAAGAAACCATGTAGCCAAATCATCTCCTTTTCTAGCTTCAATTGCTGCAACATACTCAGCTTCTATAGTAGACAAAGTAACAATCTTCTGTAGATTTGAAGCCCATGATATAACTGTACCACCCAAAGTAAAAACAAACCCAGTAGTACTCTTTCTACTATTAATATCACCAGCAAAATCAGCATCTACATAACCCTGCAGTTTCAAACTTGCACCTGTGAACCAAAGACATGTATCTAATAAACCCTTAAGATATCTCAAAATCCACTTGACTGCCTCCCAATGCTGCTTTCCAGGCCTACTCATGAATCTGCTTACAACTCCCACTGCATGTGCAATGTCTGGCCTTGTACACACCATAGCATACATCAAGCTGCCAATAGCTGAGGCATAGGGCACCTTACTCATATGATCCCTTTCTTTTTCTGTCTTCGGTGACTGTTCTTTGCTTAGTTTGAAATGACTACCCAAGGGTGTGCTCACTGGTTTAGCTTCATTCATATTGAACCTGCTGAGAACTTTCTTCACATACTCTAACTATGAAAGCTTCAATGTATCATTAGTCTTGTCTCTAATGATTCTCATACTAAGGATTTGTTTTGCAGCTCCCAAATCCTTCATTGCAAACTGTTTGGACAATTGCTTCTTCAGATTATTAATCTCCTCAATGCTAGACCCTGCAATAAGCATATCATCCACATACAACAGTAATATGATGTAAGAATTGTCAAAAGATTTAACATAGCAACAGTGATCAGCTTCACATCTTTTGAACCCAATTTTATGCATAAAACTGTCAAATTTCTTGTACCACTGTCTAGGAGCTTGTTTTAGGCCATATAAGCTCTTTCTCAGTTTGCAGACTAGATTCTCTTGTCCTTGAGCAATGAACCCTTCTGGCTAAATCATGTAAAGGTCTTCCTCCAAGTCACCATGAAGGAATGTTGTCTTCACATCCAACTGCTCAAGATGTAAGTTTTCTGCAGCCACCATTCCCAGTACCAGTCTGATTGTTGACATCTTCACAACTGGAGAAAATATCTCTGTGTAGTCAATGCCCTCCTTTTGCTGGAATCCTTTAACAACTAATCTGGCCTTATAATGTTTGCTACCATCATGTTCATTCTTTATTCTGTATACCCACTTGTTGTGCAAAGCCTTCTTTCCTACTGGCAATTCAGTCAATTCTCATGTTTGATTCCCTAACAAGGAATCCATCTCATCCTTTATAGCTAACTCCCACTTGCTTGAATTCTCATCTTGCAAGGCTTCATCATAACACTCTGGCTCACAACCATCAGTTAACAAGAGATAATTTAGAGTGGGTGAATAACGCTGTGGAGGTCTAATGTTCCTGGAAGATCTGCGGACTTCAACTACAGGTGTACTCAGATCTACCTGTGAATTTACATTCTCCTTATCTTCTTCACCCCTTTTTTGGACAGTACCTTCAGTCAATTCATCTAAGTTGACAAACTCAGATTTCTTCTGATCTATCTCTGTAACATTTGACACTACAGTTGACTTGTCCTTATACATAACTTGTTCATTAAATATCACATTTCTACTTCTGATGATTTTCCTGTTTTGTTCATCCCAAAACCTATAGCCAAATTTCTCATCACCATAACTAATGAAAAAACATATTTTAGACTTTGCATCAAGTTTACTACGAGAATCAGAATCAATATGAACATAAGAAACACAACCAAAAACTTTTAAGTGTGAAAACTTTACCTCTTTACCGCTCCAAACCTCCTCAGGAAGTCTGAACTCCATAGGAATTGATGGTCCTCGGTTTATCAAGTAAGTTGCAGTACTAACAGCATCAGCCCAAAAAGTTTTTGGTAATCCAGCATGCAACCTCATACTCCTAGCACGCTTATTGAGAGTTCTGTTCATGCGCTTAGCCACACCATTCTGTTGTGGTGTCCCAAGAATGGTCTTCTCCATCATAATTCCCTATGCAGCATAATACTCACTGAACCCTCCATCTATGTACTCTCCTCCATTATCTGACCTCAAACATTTTACTTTCAAACCTGTTTCTATCTCAACCCTGGCCTTCCACTTCTTAAAAGTTTCAAATACATCAGATTTATTTTTCAGAAAATAAACCCATACCTTTCTGCTTGAGTTATCAATGAAAGTGATGTAGTACCTTGAACCTCCAAGGGATGCAACCGGAGAAGGCCCCCACAAATCAGTGTGTACTAACTCGAATTTTTCAGCCTTCGGTGTCCTGCTAGTTTTCAAAAAACTCACCTTTTCTGCTTTCCTAAGATGCAGCTTTCACATATGTCAAAATCAATGGACTTCAATTCTGGTAGTTTTCCTTTTGACAGCAGCATCTTCATCCCTTTCTCACTCATGTGACCAAGTCTGCAGTGCCACAAGCTTGTATCAGTACTTGCATCAGCAATTGCAATTATGTCTCTTGGACTTGAGGTCATGTACAGAGTACCAGTTTTCTTTCCACGAGCTAATACCCTAACTCCCTTTGTAACCTTCCAAGTACCACCAACAAATAGTATTGCATGCCCTTCATCATCAAGTTGTCCAACAGAAATCAGATTCCTCCTTAGGTCAGGAATATGTCGAACCTTTTCCAGTAACCAAATAGATCCATTGGGCAACAATATCCGGACGTCTCCCATACCTACAACATCCAAGGCTGAACCATCAGCCAAATACACCTTACCAAAATCACCTGCAACATAATTCTGTATGATTTTTCAGTGTGGAGTGGTATGAAACGAAGCTCCTGAATCCAAAACTCAATCATCAAGTGGACTGTCTACTGCAAGAAGTAATGCATCCTGTACCTCTTCTGTTACAGCATTAGCAGAATCAGCTCCATTCTTCTTCTTAGGACTTTTGCATTGATTCCTAAAGTAACTTGTTTTCCCACAGTTCCAGCATTGTACTTGTTGGCCTGATCTAGATTTGCTTCTATTCCAATTAGAATTTCTGGATTTTGATCTGCCCCAGTTTGAATTTCTGTTATTACCTCTGCCTCTTGTCTCAAGGTTTAGGGCAGAACCAGATCCTGAAGTTTCGCCTGCATCTCTTCTGCGAATCTCCTTAGCCAGAATTAAATCTCGTATGTCATTGTACTTCAGTTTTTCTTTTCCTGTAGAATTGCTTACTGCCATCCTCATTGCCTCCCAACTGTTTGGCAAAGAAGCCAAAACGATCAGAGCACGAATCTCATCATCAAAATCAATTTCTACAGACGACAATTGATTTGTGATAGTGTTAAATTCGTTCAGATGTTGTGCTACTGATGCATTCTCTGCCATCTTCAAATTGAACAATTTCTTCATCAGATGCACCTTGTTGTTTGTAGACGGCTTTTCATACATACCGGACAAAGCCTTCATCAAATTTGCTGTGGTCTTCTCCTTTACAACATTGTGTGCAACAGACCTAGACGGACTTAACCTAACAACTCCTAAAACCTGTCTGTCAAGAAGAGCCCATTCCTCAGCCTTCATAGCCTCAGGTTTTTCCCCTAGAAGCAGCAGATGCAACTTCTTCCCATAAAGGTAATCCTCAATTTACATCCTCCAAAATCCAAAGTTTGTGCCATCGAACTTTTCTATTCCAGACGCCTTTCTTTCTTCCTCTGCCATTGCTCCCACTCAAACCTAACCCTAGGCTCTAATACCAGTTGTAGGGAATTAAACCAAATTCCCAACCTGTGAGAAACAAAAATAGAGAAAACACACGCCAAAGAAAAACAATCACACGCATAAGACAATATTTACGTGGTTCGACAATTTGCCTACGTCCACGGAGTTGCAGGGATTTCACTATTATCAGGGAAGAATACAGAGTACAACAAGCGGCTACAATCTTTTCTCTCTATATAAAACACGGCAACACAACCTCCTTAAAACCCTAATCACCAAAGTCGGTTTCTACATATACATAATGGGCCAAAAAAATTTTCGGCCCAAGTCTCCGCTCCATGGACTAAACCTCAGTAAATCTCCCATTAAAAACCACGCAATATTATTCAGATTGAGTCGGGTCGTCGAACCAGATCAAACAAAACTAGGCTCCACAAAGCCCAACAGAAAGAACTCCATAAGCATTTTCAGTACATGTATGTAACTGTAGGACCAAATATTTTTGCGTTATTCCGAAGTTCATACCTTTCTCTGTAATGGCACAATGAAACTTTCGCTTGTTGTCAAGTTCACATAGACCTCCTATACTATAACAACTGCTACAAGCATCAGATACACATACTTCAAGGTCGTACTCAGCAGTCAAATTAACTTCTTCTTTTTCTGTGTGCACTTTTACCGGGAGCTGAATGATTGAACATTGAGAAGCTAAACGAGGAGAACTATAGTAGATATTATAGTTGCCGCAGCTCATATATATATATATATATATATATATAATTTCTAGGGGAAGTAATATTAGGAGTGTGATTGCATTTAAATAGGGTCAGATTGGGTGTGGTGAGTTTAAAAGAGAGAAATGGAGTATTAGGAAGAGTGAAATTGGTTAGGTATTGGCATTTGTTGGCATTCAAGTATTCCAAAAGTGAAAATTCCTTGATACATATGGGTTGTATGGAGTTAGTTTTTGAGATGTTTAAAACTTCTTTAGATTTCCCACTCCGCAGCTCCAGTGGCAGTCGGATCGTCGGAGGTGTTTCATCACAATTTACTGGCAATACACCGCACAATCGGTGTGAGATATTAGTGAATGGAAAGTTGATAATACCGAATTTTCCACAATTAAAGGGCGAACAATCTGGGTATGTTCTCTCTACCCCTTCAACTGAGTGAAGCAGCAAGAGGTGTGTGAGAAGAAAGAAAACAAACAGAGTGACATAAGCCATCCCAAAAATTCCCCCGATTCACTAGCAAAAACAAGTTTCACAATTCACAAACAAGAATCTGTTATTCTCTCTTCTTCCTTCGCTATATAATATGTAGTTTCTCTTATTAATAGGGTACCCATTTGAAACATAGTATGTTCATAGGTAAATCCCTTTCGTTCCACAGCCAAAGACCCCACTATGGGGAATTTCCCACTCATCTTCTCCATTGACGCATAGTGGAAAGACTCACTATACTCCTTGACTCAAGTCAAAACCAAAGTTCACTCAAAAGTTTGTTGTGGAAATCTCGGGGATTTTTGGCATTTAGCTTAATTTTACTAACAATTTCATTAGTTGACAAGAAAACCAAACATATTTGGTAAATAGCATCATGAGTCACACAGACTCAAACTTGAGTCCTAAAGACTCAAGTTCCACAGAAATCGTACGGCTTGCACAAAAGCACAGAAGAAAAAGAAGAAAGAGAGAAGCAGCTTCGGCCTCCACAAAAACCATACGGTCAGATCTGCAAATCTGGATTTGGGTTTGATCTAAAGAGAGGAAGAAGTATCAGATCTAGAAAGAATAAGTTGTATCGGTCGTAAGCTTTTTTTCTCTTGATTTTCTTTGAAGGAACACGAGTCTTAAATTGATTTCGAGTCTCAAAGACTTGAGATGCTACTTAGCTAATATGTTTGCAAAACCTATCAACTAACAAAATTGTTTGCAAAATTAAGCTAAATGCCAAAAATCCCCTATAAATCTTTGCGATTTAGGCTGCGTTTGGCAATATGTAAAATATTTTCCAAGTGTAAAATATTTTCAGGTGAAAATATTTTTGGGAAAGGAAAATATTTTCAAGTGTTTGACTGCATTATGAAAATTGTTTTAGAAAATGTTTTCAAGTGTTTGATTGCATTCTAAAAATACTATTTTTTTTTCTAATTTCTCACATTTTCTCAGCTTCCAAACAAATTTATAAACTTAAAAGAAACAAAAATCAAAACAAAACATTTGTTAAACTCAAAAATTTGGTCAAACTAAGAGAAGGAGGAAGAGAGAGTGATCGACAATTGAGGGAAAGGGAGAGGTAGATCGAGAAAGAGAGAGATCGAGCATGGGTGGGTCATGGGTGCGATCTCGATAGTGCTTCAGGCGACGCGATCTCAGCGGTGCTTCAGGCGATGCGATCTCGCCGATACTGGGGTGCGACGAGACCGGTGCAATTTGGGGTTGGGGGCGGTGGTGCGATCTAGGGTTATGTGTGCTTTTAGCTCACTCGCTCTGCTCTCTCTTCTTGCTCTTTCTCTCTCTCTTCGAGTGTCTGAGTCTGGAAATGATTTGAAGGTAAAACGCGTGTGTAATTCATTTTCCAGTTGTGGGGGCCGAATTTTATGGTTAATGAAATGGTTTTCAGTTTAACCAAATTTTCCATGCGCAACCAAACACACGGTAGGGTGTAAATTGTTTTCCCAAATCCATTTTCAGTTGAAACAAACGCAACCTCATTTAAGAAACACGAAGATGTGTGAAGTCATGCGCAATGGGTACATTTAATAATTAATTGCCCATGAAAAATGACAACTTTTGCCACAACTCATCATGTGGCAAATTGCAGCAAAAGTTGTGGCATTTTATGTGTCCCTAACATTACTCATGAAAAAAAAGCCTGACTCAAATTGAGGCAACCCAGACCTAATTTCAAAATCAAGTTATAATTTCATCATCAGATTTACTCTCTATTCAAATTTTAATAGAATTAATAGTTAAAATTAATTTCATTTTCAAACTTTTACAGCTTCTATAATAACTTTTTAACTTTGTATTTGTTGCATTAACTTCTTTTTTTTTTATAGATGTTGCATTAACTAACTTTGTTAAAATTTAAATAGAGAGGAGATCTAAAAACTAATTGCCTGAAATTTTAAAGTTGATTTAAAGATGGAGTCTCGAACAAGGTAAGAGAAACAAAGAAATGAGGTAGATGGAAATGCAAGGAGGATGGAGAAAGGATGTAACCACCACTGGTGGCAGTGCCAGTGAGCGATGTCAATGGCAATAGTGCTAAGCCTAGGTGAGAGTCAATCATGGTTGAGAGAGAGAGAGAGAGAGAGAGAGAGAGAGAGAGAGAGAGAGAGAGAGAGAGAGAGAGAGAGAGAGATTAGAAAATTTTGGTAAAAAGGAGCACAAAATGGGCCTAATGATATCTAGACTCGCAAAGGAACAAAGTTTCTCTCCAAACTAGTTTGAAGAGAAACCTTTCAAACTCCTGATATATCTTTATATTAAGTGTGAATTTTGAAAATTTAACTGTTAGATTGCATGTTCTTATTATATCTTTAATGCTTGTAAAATTTCAAGAAAGTCAAGGATTAATTGCTATGTCATCAAACAAATGTAAAAACTTCAAGTTTTTATGATCTAAACTTGTGTATAAAAAATAAGTTTATTGATCGAATAAATAACATACAATTTAAACGAAATTTGATATACATATTTAGAACATAAGGAACATGAAATTCAACAATTAGATTTTAAAAATTCACTCCTAAAAATGAAATATATGAGAAGTTTGGGTTGAGTTCCAAGTTGGTCAAACTTTTAAAAAACACCACATCAACCATAGCCACATCAACATATGTGGCATCAAACTTGACTCGAGCATTCACAACAAAGTTGCTAAAAAATATAGCTTTTAGCAATTCAAAATACTACTTTATCTATTTTAACACCCCATTTTATAATACAACCAACATCAAATGTATTATTTTAGCATTCAACAAATTAAGCATTCAATACATTAAAATAATATAAACAATAAAATAAAATAATATATCCGACACAATAAACAATAACCACAACCATCAACACATTAAAATTGTTTTTTTTTTTTTAATAACTTTGGAGCTACAGTAAGAGCATCAACATCGGTTGTGCTAAAATGCTAAAAAGTTATTTTTAGCAACAAAAATAACAAAAATTGTGTTCCAATGGTAGTGTCAAAGCTAAAAAAAAAAAAAAAAAAAATTTAACAATTTGCTGCAGTAAATTGGTACTAGTACCAGCTCACTATAGCAATTGGTATTGCTATTTTTATTGGATTATAATGTTTCTCTCTTCACTCTTTCTCTCACTCTCTCTCTTCTCTTTCTCTTGCTTGTCTCTCTTCCTCCCTTTGATGAATCTCCCTCTCTTGCTCCTCCCTTTTTCTCATTCGCGCTCTTTGGTTGGTGGTCTAATCATTGTGGCAATAAAAGGTGGTCATCGGCTTCAAAGATGAGAGTGGGTCATGATGGTGATGGGATTGTGGGTTACAGGGTTTTCAATTGTGATTTCCGATCTATTATGGGTTTGTGATTTCTGGTCTATTGTAGTGTTGGTGTGGTGGTGGTGGTGGTGGTGATGCTATGAGTGGGGAAGCTCCTATGGTGGTGGTGGTGGTGCCATAAGTGGGAAAGCTCGTGTGGTGGTGGTGGTGCCGTGAGTGGGGAAGCTCGTGTGGTGGTGGTGGTGCCGTGGGTGGCTTTGGGTTGAAGAGAGGGAGAAGATAGAGAGATAGAGATGAAGAGAGAGAAACAATAATAAATCAATTAATAATGTTTAACTTTGATGTGAAAATAAGAGCATTGATGTGGAGTGTGTTGTGAATTGATAAGTTAAAATAGATAATGTCACTTTTTTAGGTGCTAAAAGCTAAAAAATTTACATATCCACCAATGCGGATGCTCTAAAGTGTCAAAGATGACACTATACTATAGCTTGGTTGCTAAATTTTTTAGATTTAGCACCATAGATGTAGCTTAGTTTGGTACAATTAAGGGCCCTTGAAAAAGGGCCTGAATTAAAATGGAGTTGATCCAAATCTATATTTGATCGGCCCAATGCCATCCTCCTTTACTGACAAGCCTATTGTCTACGGTGCCATACCTCCATAATCCATGTTGTATGATCCCAATATTATTGAAAGATAAATCTAAATGGACCATATACCATTGAGAAAATTACATAATATGGTTACAAACTTTTAAGTGTCCTTTAAAAATGGGGATTAATATGGGACAATGGGAAGCCCATACCTACATCAATCCCCATTCTATGGTTATTCCTTTTTGGTTCATACATTAAGGGTTCGTTTGGTTAGGGGATGAAAAAGTAGAAGAACATAAAAAATTAAGTTTTCTCTCATGGTATTTGGTTGAGAAGAAAAATGAGAGGATAGAAAATGTGGTTTGTATAAATTTACTCCAAAAACTAAACAGAAAAAAAAAAAAAAAAAAAAAAAAAAAAAAAAAAAAAGGGCGAACAAACCAAAAAACAAACGAGAATGAGAAGTACCAGAAAAAAGACAAAAAGCAAAGAAGAAAAAAGAAGAAAAAACAAAACCAAAAACATATGGTAACAGAAAAAGAAAAATCCAAAGGAAAAGAAAAGACAAAAAAAAAAAAAAATAGCCAAAGAAGAAAATGAAAGAAATCACGTGAAAGTTGCAACAGGGTTATTATGGTCCACAAGCGGAAATTTTTTGTTCCCAATTTTCTTCTTTTTAGTTTTCTTTCTAATTTGGAGAGAAAACATTTTGGTGGGCTTGGAGAGAAAACACCTAGACCTCACCAATTTTCTCTCCTAAAATCACTACAACCAAACACCCACAAAAACTATTTTCTCTTTACTTTTCTCTCCCTCTTAAAATCACCCCACCCAAATAGACCCTATGTCTCTATTTGGTTAAGGGATGAAAAATGGTGAGAATGGAAAAAAATTAATTTTCCTTCGTGTGTTTGGTTGGGTGAATGAAAAAGTGGAGGAATTTTTTTTTTTTTTTTTTTTTTTGGATAGGCTGAGGAGAAAGGTGAGTGAATGGAAAAAAATAGTTTATATAAATTTACTCATATGTCCTTATTAAAAAAAATTCATAAAAAAAAAAAAAAAAAAAAACAACCAACCAACCAAAAAATAAAAAAGCAATCACCATTCATGCCAAGTTTAAAAATGAAAACAAAATGAAAAGAAAGCAAACCACCAAAAAATAAAAAGAAAAGAAAAGAAAAGGCAAACAATCAACAAAAACAAGTCATCATGCCCAGTTCAAAAATAAATAGATAAAAACAAACAACGAACCCAAAGAAAAAAGAGAGGTAAACAATCAAGGGTAGTTAAATCATTTGATTGCAATTACCCTTCTTTTACTCATTTCTCCTCAAATTGGAGGATTCATTTTTGGTGAGTTTAAAGAGAAAACACTTAAACCCCACCAAAATCTCTCACTTTCCCCTTTCAACCAGCTAAAAACCATTTTTCTTACTTATTTTTCTATGCTTCTTTTCCATCCTCCCCTAAATCACCCCAATCAAATAGCCAATAAGCTCCCAAAACTTCAAGGTCCATATAAATTTCTCATAACCGCTTGTTCTCTAGTGAGCTGATTCAGTAATCTCGACATATCTTTTACATTTCTAATTAAGAGGGTTTAATACTTTAATCTAGTCCACTTTTTATGGAGGGTAAGAAAGTGTGCCGTTTCTTTCTATGAACATGAATAGTTTTTTTGGGTTTGTTTTTCCTGAATAATCAATTTTTATTTCATAAAAAACACCAAAAGGACCAAGCTCATATCTCTATGCTAAGTCCAAAATAGTTGAGGGGTGAGATGAGAGGGCAACTAGCCCATCAGTAAATAGGACATAGCCCAAGAAAACCACACTATGGGCCAAAATATTAACATCTCTGCCAACATGGACAATGACCCAAGCAACAAAATTGGAGAGGAGTTTTGATATCATCTACAATACTAGAGAGAGACCATGGTACACCCTCAGGGCTTTCACAAAGCTTTAACAACAATAGCCGACTCACCTTCAATAATAGAAAAGCTAGAACCATGGAGAAACTTTAATTGCTAGAAAAGCTGCCCTCGCTACTAATGAATAGTTTCTGTTGAGCTTTGGAAAACATATATCTTAAATACATATTGTTGGGCAAAATTTTGGTTTTTCCTAAATCAATGGCAAAGCTAAGGTTGGAATAGCTAGGGAGTCTGTAACAAAATTCTCTTAGGTTCTAACCATTTCGGTCTACCAAGTGTCCCGCAAGATCACTACCTTAACTTCTTTTCAAACTCTCTCACAAGCCCTTTTAGCCGAACAGCAAATCATATTTGCTTGATCAAAATTCCTTTTTGTCCAACTTCAGTTTCAGCTCTTGAAATCCCAACCCAATTACAAATTGATCCACAATATACAAATTAATCAAATGTTTAATACAAGAAAACTTTGGCATAGAATATGCCAACACAAAAGAAACCTAACACCAATCATGATCTTGAGAATGGATTTAATTAAGCAAGTCTAGATTTGGAAGTAACCGTAGAAGAGCCATAACTTTTGATGATCCAATAGAGAAAATGCAAGGTTCTTATAGGGAATCAAGGTTCATGCACAAAGTGCTTGGAGTTTATGGGGGAAAGGTTTCAAACTGTGGAATTAAAAGCATGTTGTAATTATCTCTATAAAGAAAAAGGTTTGTGCATTAGGGAGCAATATTGTTACTACAAGATCTCAACCGAAAACAAAATTTGGCTTTTTTAAAAAAAAAATTATTTTATGTGTTCAACTCAGCTTTATATACGTTGACATTGCATCCACTAATTGGATATTTGTTAAAATTTTTAGTTTTAATAATATTACTGATGATGCATAAAAATCGTCAGTGAGCTAATTGTCCACAAGTGCTCCAATGGGGTACCTAAGGAATAAGAAATCCAAGAACCAACAAAGAGCATCGGTGGGATGCTGGCCAAAGACCCTCCAAAGGTTAAGTCAGTGAAAGAAAGATCTCCAAGAACTCAATACTTTGAGAGCTAAGGATTTTCTGCATACCTTGAAGAAGAGGAGGTTTGGTGTTTATATAGTGGTGTGGAGCCTGACCAAGATCCCTAGAGTGAAGGATCTTGCCTTATAGGGAAGATCTTGGAGTTAAGGCTCTAAGATCTTAGGGTTTTTCTTTTCATAGAAAGAAGATATGAACGTGTAGTGGGGTCTTTGGATGTGGTGTACAAGTTATTTCCATGTAAAGATTTGTGAGTGAAGAACAAGCAAGGACTAGTGGGACCTATCATGCTAAACCATCAGTATGGTCACTAATCCGTCGGTATAGTCATCCGTCCGTCGGCATGTTCATTCCATTCGCTGGTATGTGTGGATATTTTCGTGTGGCCCAACGTGTCCCACCGTTGGCATGTGTAGCCCTTCATCAGGCGGTCTTCACGTGCAAGCCAAACGTTGATTTAACCGGGTGATGCCTGACGGGTCTCTCATGAGGCGGACGGTTGCCGAATGGGGCATTCTCAGACAGGTCATCAGTTGAAGTACTTCCACCCATCGGTTTGAAGAGTTAGATACTTGTTTAAAAACCATCCCTTTCAGTTACCGATGCATTCTATTGAGGATTTTTTTTGACAAAATTCTATTGAGGAATTTAAACTATACGGGATAAAATATTTTATGACAAGGTCCACAACTTTTCACATTTTACGCAATTTGAGGAATAAAAATTTGAAATAGCTAACGCTCAAGAGAAATAAGGTCCACAACTTTCCACGATGAAAAGGGAAAAAAAGATATAAAATGTATCCTCCAATCTAAAACTTAATAGTTTGCCTATGATACTATTTGCGTTGATTGTATTGTTAAGTATACCATAGTTCTCAATTAGTACTAGACTGTCAACATTATTGATTTCATTGCAAATGCCATAAAAGGTTTCATCAAATATTTTAAGGAATAATGAAAAGATGTTCATTGACAAGCTAAACATAAATACACTTCACAAAGAAGAGATGTCTTCTATATAGGACAAAGAGTCCTATTGTATTGACACCACTACGGTTGAAGACTCCATCGTTGATCTTCTTGGTGGAGAAAACAAGAAAGGTTTGGGGGGGATTTGCAAGGAGTTGAGACTCCCTTCCAACATTTCCAACACTTTACTCATTGATGGTCGGTTTGAGGGGTTAGTTTGTATGCACCACAAACTCACCATTATCATCTTCCTTGCACTATCTTCATCTCCTTCCTTTAAAAGTCCTAGCAGTCCTAACTCTTCATTTAGTTCAAGATGCTTGTAAATCCAATGTGGAAAATATATTTCACTTGAAAAATCAACACTAACATCAACATTCCTTTGGCCTCCCACCATTTCTAAGACCATCATTCCATAGCTATAGACATCTGACTTGTGAGAGATCTCTCCAAAGGTTCTACTAAACACTTCCGGAGCTATATATCCTGTGGTCCCCCTTGCACCAACCATTGATATAATACTCTTTTCTCTAGGACATATTTTTGCAAGGCCAAAATCAGAAATTTTTGGGCAGAAGTTCTCATCTAATAAAATGTTGTGAGGCTTTATGTCAAAATGCAAAATTCGTGTGTTGCAACCTCTATGCAAGTACTCTAAGCCTCGTGCAATGCCAATTGCAATATTGTATAATGTTTCCCACCCTAGTTGATGATTAGAATTTGAAGGATTTCCTTTATATATGAACTTCTCAAGAGATCCATTAGGCATAAACTCATAGATAAGAGCTCTTTTAGATCCCTCAAAGCAAAAGCCCTTAAGAGTGACAATGTTAACATGGGAAGTCCTACTGATACTTGCAACCTCGTTAATGAATTCCTCTCCATTAGCTTTCGATTCTTCCAAAACCTTCATTGCCACAAAACAACCATCTTGTAACTTCCCCTTATAGACACAACCATAGCCCCCTTGGCCTAATTTATTATTAAAGGACTTGGTCATTGACTTTATATCTGAATAATTGTATCTTCTAATAACAAGAGGTTCATGATTCCTTAGAAAGGCCTCGACGCTCTTATGAGTTAGAGTTTTCTTCCTCCAAAAATTAATACTTTTAATTGATGAGAACTTTCTCCAGAAGTAACAGACTATAACCATCAGAGCTCCAATTCCAGTAGATAAAGTGATTGTAACTGTAATAAATAAATAAAAATAAATAATAAAAAAAAAGAGATTATGATGTTATGCGGTGACATGAGAGTATCTCGAACTACTTATTGATAATGTCTTGAGCCTCAATAAAATTGCATTTTACAATGTCTTGATCCCCTCAATAAAAATGCATTTTCTTTGTGGTGACAAAAGACTAACAATGAAGAAGCAAATGCTAAGGATGATTTGGCATCTAGTACCTTTAGTATAATAAAGGAGTTAGGTTTTCATTGACAGGAGATTGGGAGCCTTGATGGAAAATTATGAACTATGAAAAATATAGCTATTGTACCAATGGATTGCATCCATATAACTGATACAAGTACATCGTATTGAACGATAAAAAACTGATAGCAGAACCTTATATCATTGCATGAATATACTCCCTCCGTCCCATTTTATTTGTCCTGTTTGAAAAGTCAAACTTTTTAAGGGAACATCATTTATTATCTTGTCTACCTTTTAAAAATGTATAAGTTTCCAAAACTACCCTTAAATAAATTTATCAAAAAATTGAATTAGTAAATTAATAGGGGTATAATAGGAACATTAGTAAATTAATGACTTTTATTTTTAGAAACAGGACAATATTTTGGGACATCCCAAAATGGAATAGAGGACAAACAAAGTGGGACAGAGGGAGTACAATTCTCTAAAGATTTGATAATTACTATTATTACTTATTAGACATACTATGTGAAGGGGCTAAAAAGGGGTCACAGTTTATGTGTCGAAGACAAATGAGATCACTTCCATACGGAATCATTTGAGTTCTATATATATAGGATAGGCGATCCAAGCAAACATGTGTATATTAGTATACAATTTGATTAAAGAAGTATGTTACGTACCTATCACCATAGCTTTCAATCTCTGACGCCTTGTATCTAAAGCACCAAAGAGCATCACTGTTAGTTGAATAATAATAATAAATTTAACGTTAAATTAACGGAGCCGAATTTTTTTTTTTATTATTTTTTATTATTATAATCCCAATAGTATTTAAAAAAGAACAAGGAAGATCCGTCTACAATCAGGGACGGAACAACCTTTTGCCCCCCCCCCCCCCCCCCCGGTAAATTTTTTTTTTTTTTTTTTAATATTGTTATACATATATATATATATATATATGTGTACAAATTTTAGCAATTTTGTTCTATAAAATTACATTTTGTTTCCCTTAAACAATATCATTGATTCTTTTAAGAGTAATGCTATACTCACAAACTTTTTTATAACATTTTTACAAATTGTTTTGGTAGCAAATTCTTATTGGTTCACATATGGGCACACCACTCACATTATTTTTTTACTTACTAGTAACCACTTATCACATTAGTAATAATTTATAAAATAAAAAACTTGTAACTCTAGTATTTTTCTTATTTTAGTGATCATAAAAAAATTTGTAGATCTAAAAACAAAAACAAAATATACAAGCAAAAAAAAAAAAAAAAAAAAAGCTCAATAGCAAAAATTACCTGTAAAACTTTAAAAAAAAAAAAAAAAAAAAAAAAATTAAGCTCAATTAACTAATTTTATCCAAAATAAATAACCCTACCCTTTAAAAAATTCTAATAAAAAATAATTTTGTTCTTACCCCCCCCCCCCCACACACACACACAAAAATAAAATAAAATAAAATAATAAATAAATAAATTCTCAATAACTAAGTAGCAAAATTAGAGGTTGAAAATGCCGCACACAGCCAGTAATAAAATCCCCCCTCCTAACTCAAAGTTCTGGGTCCATCCCTATCTACAATTATTTGATATAGATTTTTTAACAAGATAGTTCATTCTTTTTTACTTTTCTATTAATCTAAAAGGAGTTTTTTTTTTTTTTTTTTTTTTTTGGAGAAACAATCTAAAAGGAGTTAATCTGAATATATTGGGAGATGCGACCTTGAATGCCACAGAGACTTAAGTTTTTTTTTTTTAATCACCAATTGATTTTGAAATGAAGTGACGTAACTCATGATCTGACAAGTGGTATCAAAGCCAATGTCATGAGTTTGAGTCATGAAAATGTTATTGTGTGAGGGGGATTATTGAGTGGATCACAATTCGACTCATTATAACTACTATAAAAGCAGACCCACAGAACGCAATTTTAAATGCTATAAAAGACCTGATTATGTCTTCATTATCATTAATCAAGGCCTAGCACATGCCCAACCCAATCCAAACCGGCCCATATGGGCGGGCAATGCTTGCATGTGTAGTGCCCCTTAAGATGCATAATGTATGGTGCGTTCGGGTGATGCTAGAGTGTCTGGTGCCCCTTAGGATGCATCATGGCATGAAGCAGAAATACTTGCAGCACTTGTATTAAGATTTACCATAACATAAGAATGTAAATAAATTTATATGTAAAGAACTCTACATGCATTTTCAATATATGTGTGTAGGCCCAAAATTTTTGGAGTTAATTCGATGTCTATACCTTTCTCTGCAATGACACACTGGAATTTTCCGTTCTTGTCAAGTACACATAGACCTGCTCCACCATAACATCTGCTACAAGCATCAGATACATGCACTTCAAGGTCGAACTCAGCACTTATGAGTGAAAACAGTGTATCATTATCTGAATGCTCTTTTTTTGGGAGCTGAATAATAGAACATTCAGAAGGAAAACTAGGAGAGTTATCGCTTAAATGGCTATAGTAGAGATTATAGTCTCCGCAGCTCGTATTTTTAAAATTTCTAGGGGAAGTAATACCAAGAGTGTGATTGCATTTAAACAGGGTCAGACTGGGTGTGGTGAGATTGAAAGAGATAAATGGAGAGATGGGAGTGGTAAAATTGGTCAAGGATTCGCAATTTTGGTTAATCAAGTCATTAGAAAGTAAAGGGTCCTTGATACGTGTAGATTGTTTGGTGTTAGTGTAAGAGATATTTATAACTTCATAGTGTCCTCTACTCAACCCCAAATGGATCGTTGGAGGTATTTCGTCACATCTTATAGGCAATAAAAAGGAAAATGGTTGAGAGCTGTTGGTGAATGGAAAGCCAATGATACCGAATTTTCCACATTGAAAGGGTGAACAATTTGGGAGTGTTTTGTTTACTCCTTCAGCTGAGTGAAGCAGAAAGAGGTGTGAGAGAAGAAAGAAAACAAACAGAGAGACACAAGCCATCTCAAAAAAACTAAAACGAAGTGTTTGTATAATTTCTTGTGTTCTTGGTTCACAACTCCGTATTTGTTTATATATATATATATATAATATGTGGGTATTCTGTTTAACACGGTAGTGGACGTGAAAATTGGATAAAGAAGACTTGTCAAAAACGGGGGTATTCATCGGAAACATGGTCTAAAGCCACCGAAAGTTTCGGACCCCTCTTTTTTGGTGTTATTAATTGTGGAGTTGTTGAAACATGGTCTCTACGCATTGCATGGGATATGATATGATAGGATATCCCATCATACATAGTTCGTACCATTTTCCACAACATGTTGTGGAAACTTGAAAGATTCTCTTTACTTACTCTCCTATTTTTTAGTGTTATTAAGTATGTGTTTTGATAGAACTTATTGTACATCTACATTTTCTATTTCACGTTTCCTTTTTTTTTTTTTTTTAATGCATAAACAATAAAATCACATGATTTACTATGTAGGAGATAATTATCACTGTTTATACACTGTAGTAGTACTATTCATGCATTTAAAAATATTAAAAATGGGTTTCACGGTACTATTCAAACATTTAAAAATTATTTTGGTACAGTGTTTTCAATTTTCAGTTTCAGCAAAAATAAGTTGTATCCAAACGGATCCTAATTATCAATGTCTGTCAACTTGCTGAAACATGGGCAAATGAATTTAGTATCAAATTATATCATATAAGTCGAATCAATAATTGAAAGATATGGATGTAAAACAACTATATTAACATGTCACAACTATTTTCAAAAGTGTTTCACCAAAAAAAAAAAAAAAAAACTATTTTCAAGAGAATTAATAAGTAGTTATTTTTTGTGCACGTGTCTCTTATTTATTAAATTTTTATACAACTAATATGGTATCATTTGATACCAAATATCTTCTTCTCATCAATCATCACCCTAGGCATTAGGTACGGTGGGAATCCGAAAGATTCACTCAATTAATTCACTTTATATTTTTCCCATTTGCATTAGGTGCGGTGGGAACCCGAAAGATTCACTCAATTAATTTACTTTATTTTTTTCCCATTTTGGTGCTCTTCAAAATCTCAGAGCAGTCAAAAAGAGAATATTGTGGAAATCTGTGTGGCTTGTTTGAACCGTGAAAAAGAGTAGGGTCATGTCGTGTGAATTTGATATTAACAAATTAATTTCCCATGGAAAAGGTAGCCTGAACCAAAATGGAGCTAACAACCAGAAACTAAATTTGACCAGCCTCCTCCATGGACACGCCTATGCCTGTAGTTGTACGATCCCAATATTATTGACAGATAAATCTAATCTTAAGGGCTATATACCACTGAGAAAATTACATAATATGGTTATTTAATAAAATAAATAAATTACATAATATGGTTAGCTTAGGACCCTGCAAGGCTGCAAATGTAATGTCCTTTAACAATGGCGGTTCATATATATATATATATATATATATGGGATAATGGGAAGCCCATTAATTCTCACATCCCTTTTTTTTCTTTTTTCTTTTTTGAGAACCTACATCCCAATTCCTATGTTCGTACATGATGCTCACAATTATTATTTTTTTGGAATTGGCTTGGACTGCTTTTAATCTAGTGAAATCTTATTTTCAAATTTTTTTTTTTTTTTGGCTAACTTTTCAAGGTAAATAAATATGAAGGTGACTTTTCCTGCAATCTCCATTTTGATTGTTTATTTGTCAGAGCATGATGATATATTGGAATGGAATTCTATGAAATGCGTGATGACTATACATATACAAACATACATGCACATATTATACAAAAAGTATGTCGATAACATAATTTAATATATGTTATGTTATCATATATAATAAAAATATTTATATCAAACTAATTAAGTTTTATATAATTCAAAATATTTTTTCCTCATCTAGTTAATTTTGTAAGCTGTGAATTATCTTTTAAATCATATTGATCATAATTAACATTTTTTAGAACAAGATTTTTTGTTAAATGATTTAGATATTATATGGTTAAAGTATACTAATAGTTTTAAAAGTTATGAAACATATACAAAAATTAATTTATTTTAAATAATTTCAATAATAAATCTCACTTTATATATCTCTAAATTTATTCAAGTTTTTTTTTTTTTTTTTTTTTTTTTTGAGAACAAACTTATTCAAGTTTATATAAGAAAGAAAGAAATATATATATATATATATATATATTTTTTTTTTTTCATAGATGACAAATACAATAAATATCTCTAATTCTTATCCATAAAATTCACAATTGTTTACTCTCCTTTTCTTTTTTTTTTGGTTTATATCTGTAATTCTTCTAATGCAAAAAAAAGAAAAAAATGGTTTTGTTCATAAAAAAATAAAGCTTTTTAAAAAATATTTAATAAACTATCTATAGGAACATAAGAATAATCAAAGAAAAAAAATGTTGCATAATGTGGTTATCTACTTATTATTTACATCAACTTGTCTACTTTTGGGAAAATATACCTTAAACAATTTTATTAATGGCTATTTATGGTATACAAGAAATGAGAAGAAAAAGATTTAATGCATTTGTCAAATCATGGCCAGAGCACTTTTGTCTTGTGTGGACTAATATTGAATGTGAATCAATGATAAGTGTGGATGCACTTTCTGGACATTTAGATTCTTTTCCCAAGTTATTTTGTAGTGCTAGGTATTAAGTCCACTATCGAGGCTTGTTAGTTGTTAGTCTTAAGTCTTAACTAAAGACTTCTTTTTGTATTCTTCTTGGCTACCGTGGTCTTTTCCTCCTTGAGCGTGGCTCGCATCGTCAAAAGACATGTGAATAGTCAAATCTCTCTATTAATCTAGGGCTTCACTATTAATCTCACTATTCTTCTTGGCTGCCGGTTAACCGTAAACCGTTCACTAAAACAGTTCTTTTACCTTTCAAAACCGGCCTAGGTAAATAAGTCAGCCAACCGTGTGAACCGCGGTCAAACCGTCCGGTTTGAAAAACCATAGACGGTTCTCACGGTTCAGATCAGAGCTTAAAAAAAAAAAAAAAAAAAAAAAAAAAAAAAAAAAAAAATTACAGCACCTTGCCATTGTTAAGAAAATCCGAGAAGGCATAAGAAGAATCAATTGATACATAGAACCAAAAGCAGTATAACGCTCTGTTTGTTTCAGCATTAACGTTTTCTGAAAAATTGTTCATTTTCCAAAGATCATTTTCTAGAAAACTGTTTCATTTTCTAGTGTTTGGTAACAACCTTGAAAATGAACTTGAGAATGTTTTCTGGTGTTTGGTATGCAATTTTTTTAAAATATTTCTTGTATAATTTAAAACATGTATATTATGTAAACTAACTAATGTAATCAATGAATCAAAAATATTTCTTTTAAAAAAAAAAAAAAAAATCTCCTTTTACAAGATCCCTTCAATAAAAAAAAAACTAAAATTTTCTCTTACTCAGCCACAGTGTCCACACTGTAATAACTAAAATGTTTGCCTCCACAAGTCGTCCGACGCTAGTCACAGCTTCAATCCTTGTCTTCTGCAGCCTCCAATCGACGACCAGTGAGCAATGTCTCTCACTGTTCTTGTTTCTTTGCTAAGAACTCTCATCTCATTCTGTCATTGCTTGTTGAAGACTTGAAGTCTATCCATCTATTTGGTAAAAGTAGTTTCCACTTTCTAGCTTAGGAAATGACGCCTGCCACTCTGTGTACCACACTCTATCAAGACCACAAAAATTCAAATTTTCACCAATATTTGTTATATATAAATATTAGTTTTGTTGAGATTTGTATACCACGGCAGCTTTTGACTTCATCAACTCACCTTTTTAATATTTTATGTTAGATTTAAATTTGATACAAGTAGTTTGGAGGCATTTGATAGAAGAGTTTGATTAATATTGTTTATATTTTTTTAAAACATGTGTAAGTAAAAAAGTGTGTGAAATGTATGTAATGTTATTTAAAAACTGAAAATGTATTGTTTGATTAATGTTTATTTTAACAGTAGTTTTGATAAATCAACCATGTTTCTTTTGCAAAATAATTATTGATTGATATTGTAATTAACTGATTGCACATTTATATAAAGTGTACAATATTGAATATATTTACATAAAAAAATTATATAATATTATACACATTTATTTAGTTTATAATATAAATGTTATGTAAATATTACAATGTAAATTAATAATTTTCTTTTTGATAATTATGGTCCATTTGGATACAACTTATTTTGCTAAAAACTGAAAACACTGTAATAAAATAATTTTTAAATGTGTGAATAGTATCGTAAAACCCATTTTTAATGAAAGTTTTGGTGAAAAAAAGAGGTTTGTGGGTCCTATGAACAATGCATGGGACCCACTGAAAAACAACTACAGCCACAGAAACGCTTCTCAAAAAAAAAAAAAAAAAAAGAAGAAGAAGGTGAAACGCAGACGAAAAGGTTTATCACGTTGCTATTATAGCATGGGTCCCACCGTTTGGAAATGCTAAACGCAAACATGTAGAAAAATAATTTGTATCCAAACCCAGTTTTAGTAGATCAACTATGATATTGTTATATGTTTTGTTTATTATGTTTGCTTAGGATTTCTTATTTTTTATTTATCTTTTGAAAGTTATGATATAAAAAAAAAAAAAAAAATACATTTGAAAGATAGAACTCTATATTTACTTGGACTATTTTAGTCTTTTTTTTTTCATTTTTTTACTAATTTAATATATTTATTTATATTTTAAATAATTATAAAATTAATTATGACAATATTATGGTTTGACCTCAGTCCGACCTTAAAAACTTTGAACTCTCTATTTTACGGTTCATTGAACGGTCTGGGTTTCAAAACTATGCCTTCACGAGGTCATGAGGTACATCTCTAAACTTATTTTGAATAATTTCAATAATAAATCTCACTTTATATATCTCTAAACTTATTCAAGTTAATATAAGAAAGATATATATATATATATACATTCATAGATGACAAATACAATAAAGATCTCTAACTCTTATCCATAAAATTCACAGTTGTTTACTCTCTTCTTTTTTCTTTTCTTTTTTATATCTCTAATTCTTCTAATGCAAAAAAAAAAAAAAAAGGGTTTTGTTCATAGAAAATAAAGAAGACTTTTAAAAACAAATTTGATAATCTATTTATAGGAACATAAGAATAATCAAAGAAAAAAATGTTGCATAATGTGCTCATCTACGTATCATTTACGTCAACTTATCTACTTTTAGGAAAATATAGTTTAAACACTTTGATTAATGTGGCTGCACTTTTTGGACATTTAGAGAGTGTTTGGTACATGCATATAAAAACATGTGTTTTGTTGTTTGAAAACATGTGTGGAAATATGTACAATATTGTTTAAAATCTGAAAACACGTGTTTAAGTAGATGTATCAAACGGGACCTTAAATTCTTTTCCCATGTTTTTTTGTAGTGCTAGGCCAAGGAATTAAGTCCACTATATCGAGGCTGGTTAGCCTTACCTAAAGACTTCTTTTTGTGTTCTTCTTGGGTGCTGTGGTCTTTTTTTTCTTTTTTCTTTTTTTTTTTTTGGCTAAGATCAAGTGTAGGTCTTTTTCTCCCATGAGTGTGGCTCGCATCGTCAAAAGACTTATGTGAATAGTCAAATCTCACTATTAATCTAAGGCTTCACGAGATCATGAGGTAGTGGTTTCTAGCTGCTAGCATTCTAGAAGAAGTGTTGCCAAGAAAGAGAAGAAGAAAATGAGAGGTGGGGATGATCGGAAAAATATACTATCGGAAAAGTATAGTGATGTTGGTAACTTGGCTATCTTTTTTCTTTTTCTCTCTGGCAAATTTTTTATTTTATTTTTAATATTCAAATTCTTTATGGGCTGAGATCTGTTTCAAGCCAAAATATAGTAAAAAATGGAATCATGCAAACCGTTAACTGGTCATGATTCTTAGAACTATATGGTCTAACTGCGATTTGAGCGATTCCATGTTTTTTTTCACAGAAAAATGTTCTTAGAATTAAAAGAATTGGAATGATGAGGAGTTCACGGTTAACCGGATCAGACCATACGATCCGGTTCGGGTCTAAGAACCATGATTTTAATAGTATAACTTTCTTCTCTCACTTATTTTTATAACAAAGAAAAAATATATTAACAGGTAGTTGACTTGGATATTGGATAAGGAAGAACTGTGAAAACAGGCTAAAATTATTAGAGCAAGGTGGGTAGGGTACCCATATGAAACATGGTATATTAGTTATGTGCATTGGAAAATCCCTTCGTTCCACGGTCAGAGATCACGAAGGGGAATTTGCCACTTATCTTCTCCAATGACGCGCAGTGGAAAGACTAACTTGACTCCTTGACTCTTGAGTCAAAACCTCAGAACACTCAAAACTTTGTTATGGAAATTTGCTGCTGTTTTAAATCTTGACCAAGTCGTTTTCTTTTGGCACAATTAATTGCCCTGCCGCCCCTGAAGCAAAATAGAGCTAACTAACCTGAACCCAATTTTAACCAACCCGACTTATACAAAGTTTTACTCCTGATAGTCAGAGTAAAGAAAGGAAATGTTTGTGCAAGTGCATGGCAACCCTTTAAATTCCAGAGAGGAAATGTTTCACATTTTGTGGGTAGGAAATTAAAACAATTTGCATTTCATTTAAATAACAGTGACAATGTGCAATATGCTGATAAATATAGCACATGGTTAATTTATATCATAAAACTCATTCCAAGTTCAGAGTGTTCATAATCGTGAACGCGATGTACCTTTCTCAATAAAGTTTCCATAAACTATCAAAAAAATAAATCATAAAACTCAACTCTCCACCAGAACTTCCTTCTCTTTTACCTTAGTGGGACAGAAATTTGAAGAAGGCTCATCCAACCATGGTCCGCTTTCGTCCTCTTTGTCGCACTACAATAAATAGCAGAAGTTTGCAACCATCAAATGCAATAGGAAAAAATTATTAATTCCTAACTGGGCAGAAAAGAAAAAAAAAAAACAAAACAAAACAAAACAAAAAACAAAAAACAAAACAAATGGGAGGAGAGGGCCACACCTTGAGCAAGCTTGTTCAGTGTAGATGACCACTGCTTTGAGGACTTCCGATATGCAGCAAGTATCCGATCCATCTATTCAACGTGCAACATTGAAGAAGTCAATGTCCAGTCAGAAAGCATGAATATAATAACATTAGGCGGCCCGGGGTAGAAGGAAGGGGGGTGGGGGAGAAACCAAAAGCATTTACAGAAAAACTGCGGGATTCTGTGTTCTGTGGTCAGGAGTAATTTTTCAAAAAAGAAAATGATGCATTAAACACGAATAAAGTAACTTTCTAAAAACTGAACTTGTTTCTCCCATAAAAATCCATTTCCTGGTAATAAGGCATACCATGAAGTATCCACTGTTTAAATCTTGTCCCTAAGAAATGATAATATGTAAAAATAAACAAAAATCAAGAAAGAAAATAGATTGATATGTAATGGTCGTAGAAGTTCTCTGCTGTCTTCATTCTCAAAAATATTGCAGATTCTCATCATCTTCAAATTAGTGAGGTATTTAAATAAAAAAGAAAAAGTTTATATATATATATATATATATATATTATAGAGAGTTCATATACTGTGAGATACACAACATTATACACACAAATAAAAAATTTGACTCAAAATATGATTTGCTTTTTGACAAATATGAGCTTACTTGTTCAGTCATGAAATAAAGCCCCCCCACCCCCCCACCAAAAAAAAATCCCATTCCAGATGTAGGTATCTAATTGCTGATTCTCTCCCTATCTCTATTCTTGTTGAATCAACAATGCTGATGATACACCTTCAACTCACAATAAGTTACTCTCTATGGCCTACAAGCACATGATCAAGGCACACTTGATCACGCCGAGCCTCCTTTAAACACGCCCCCAACACCCCCCCCCCCCCCCTCCCCCCAAAAATAATAATAATAATAATAAAAAACCTGCAATCCAAAAGAGCTGCTCAACCTCAAAATGTTTGTAGGTCAGATGATACCACTGGTCATAATGGTATCACCAAGTTTATGGATAGTCCTGGTTATTTACCCTTAGAAAACCAACTTGTGGGTGGGTCACAATCAAACTAGTCAAACCACCTAGTCCAATTTGGCTTTTAAAATAACATTAAATCTTGCACCAAGCTTCCCAATGCCAAACACTCATAAGAGTCTCTGAGTTTCAATTCTTTTTCTCATTTTCTCTTTACAATCTAAAAGCACAAGAATAACTAGAAGTAAGAGAAGCAAAACTATGTCGCTTACCACATTCCCACATGAAGAGTACATGGAGAGCAGAGCTCGTTCAAGTACATATAAATCAACAGCTTTATCTTCTGGAAGGGTTGAAGTAAAGCTCAAACCAAAGTCAATAGGGACCTACAAAGAGATATTAATGGACTGTAAATGCAGGTTTAGAGCAACTTTAATCATAGAAAGTAAGATAAAGATGACGGGAAATGTCCAATACCACCCACCAAAAGAAAAAAGAAGAAAAGGGAACTCACCAGCTGGTTGGTACCACTCTTAAGTAACATGTTTGATGTGGTCAAGTCACCACGGATGAGACCACCATCATGCAATTTTCCAATTGCATCGCCAATTTGTAAAGCAATATCATCCAATTGCTCTACAATAATACCATGTGACCCGAATTCAAGGAGTATGTACGTCTTTGACAGAGGGACCCTCCACATACTCAAATGTTAAAGTGTGCAGCACAGGGTCCACAGAATACAACACTGGAGTAGAAACTCCAAGTCATCTTGCTTTTGTCATGCACCTGGCTTCCTGTTTCAACAATAAATTTACAGAAGACATAGACAATAAGCAACACATTGATTCATTGACTTATGGAATAAAGAGTGGAAGGTAGTCCCAAAGCAAAAAAAAAAAAAAAAAAAAATACTTACCACATTTAAGCGCTTAAGAGTTATTTTAGAATCCAAAGTAGGATGCCTATACTTCTTTGAGAAACGTTCCTTAATAACAGACCGCCTTCACACAAAATTTGTCTCAAAAAATCTCTGAAAAGGAATGTCAAGATCAGCATAAAAATTACAAACTGCACATGGTCAAAGTTTCACTTCTAGTGGCTCATGCAAATCTGAAAAACCAGGTGAGTTAATTATTACTAGTGAGCGAGCTTTATTCTATCGAAAATGGCAGAAATGCAAGGAACTTTGAGGGAGGGGGGTGAACCCATATTTTTCCACACAAAATAGGGAAAAAAAATTTAAGACATATGTCTTCTTCTGTACTGGTTGTAACTTGTAAGTATGTAAAACCGACCAAAAGGCCTTGAGAAGTTTAAATTGTAACTGCACTCACAGCCTCAGCTCCTTGCTTCAGCAGAATGAGAGAGCTTTCTTTTACATCTGTCTTAATCTCCATAATAAAAAACACCACAGCACCAAAATTCTGCACCGACAACTATCAGTTAGAAGGGAGAGGGGCAAAAAACCATAAAATAAAATTAGTTTCTTCTTTTAGTCTTTTTTAACATGATAAATAGAACATAACAAATCACAGGATGCACTCAAAACACAATGAAACAATAAAATCCACTTGTGCCTCAATTGAGTGACCAAAGTAGTTCTAGTCATGTACAAAAGAAATGGTATGGAAACTGAAAACAAAGTTATTTAAGTAATTTACAGAAGACATGGAATGGAAATTGACAAAAATACGTAAAGCATGGAAGAAAAAGTTTGATATCTAACTTCCAGTCAAAATGAGACCAATTTGAAAACACAAAGTTAATAGATGAGACCAAGGTAAACTCATTGCATATAAACACCATAAGGTTTCAAACACCAACTAAAAATGAATGAGAATATAATGAACAGTTTAAGTGTCCAAATACAAACCAATTACAATTTCTTGCATTCCAAACAAGATGCACAAAAGTCAAAGCCAACATAGAAAACACATAAAGAAACTGAATATTAAGCATTCAAATAAGGAAAGTCAAAGATTTGAAATGAATGAGAGCCAGAACTTCCTTTGCCACCCTGGTGGTTTTTCTCTTTGTAAGGAACCCCTATATTTTTATTTTTTATAACTCATAACAAATTTCATTTAGAAGGTGCAAAATTGGGAGCAACCTAACACATGGGATGTATACTAAAAGTAACACGCACAAAATTAACATCTTTTTTTTTTTTTTTTGATAACGTAGGGAACCTTTCTAAAGAAAAAGCCTATGAACTCGCCTCTAGCTAGTAAACCCAACGGGCAACCGACTCCACCCGCCACAAAATTAGCATCTAATATGCAAAGAATCTAAAAATTACAAATAGGCCAGGAACAAAAGGCTTCAATCTTCCTATGAATAACTCTCTTCCATTAAAAGTAAGTCCACTCCTTTCTCTCTAGATATATCACATTAAACATAAAGGATTCACCTTCCACACTTCAATACCATCTCATTTTACCAAATTATCGCTTCCAACACACCAATAAGGCAACCACCCTGCTCTTGTCATCAAACAAGCAAAACCACACAATTCCAATTCCAAACTACAAATAACACAGTGTACTAATAAACAATCCATCCAACCCCCCACCCCCCCCCCCCCCCCCCGAGCATGCACATACACCACAAATCCTTTATCATCAAACCCCAACAACAATTACAACAAAGCCATAGTACCAAAAATTTTCGCAGTTCTATCCCATTCAAAATCACTCTCTGCTGTATCACAAAAGTTCATATGGTATTAACTCATTTCCAGTGATTTATTTGGATAAACAAAATTAAACTGGGTAAAAATACATTAGAAAAAGTAAAGCTTTAAAAACATGTACATTAGCTGAATAAGCAGGAAAAAGAATTAAAAATATCTAAACCCCACTTTCTCAAATATATGTGCTAAAAACGATTATTTGCAATGGCGCAGATAGTGTTTTTTTTCTTTTTCTTTTTTTTTTTCCTTCATGTAATACAAACACTATCAAATATATTTCATAATCCAAAATGGGAAAATGACAAAATCACGAAAAAAAAAAAAAATCAAACCACTTGTCCACGACTACAGGAAAACGGCGGCTCCGGCGTCCTTTTCCAAACTCCGGCGGCTTCTCTGCTTGGCCAGTTGGAGCAGACACGGCGGTTTCTAATTTTGAGGTTTTTTTTTATTTTCTGAAAGATTGTAGATATATTAACGAGAAATTTGTCAAATGCTGACGTGGATTAAAATACTTTGTTTGCCCTTAAATTTTGGTTGTTTTTATTTTGGCTCGTTATGTTTTAAAATTTTCATTTTAATCCTTTATACTTTGTGTTTTCATAATTGTCCTAACCGTTAGGTGCCTTTTTTTTTTTTTTTTTTTTTTTTTTTTTTTTTTTTTTTTTTTTTTTTTTTTTAAGTAACAAGATAGAAATTATAATCTAAGTGTATATATATATATATATATATATGTGAAGCTCCCTCCTAGAGACTTGAACTTCGACCCTTACCCCCTATGTCCCATAAGCACTTATATTTGTAAAGTGATCATTGCTTGTGAAGTGATTATCGCATTAAAGTTATGCGGTGATACTAGGTACTTTTAATGTTTAAGTATTTTATAAAGAATTTATTTGTTGTAGGTAGATATAAACAAGCTATATTATTGACAAAAATGGACAATAGGACAAATAATGATGTCCTTGTCATCCATTTTCGTTACTCATATGACCTTTAATTGTATATTTAACAATTTCATGAAAAATACTAACTCTAAAATACCTTGAATATAAGAATTTCATTATTGTAGATGCTAGCCTCATCACATGCGCTCCGCACATGTGATGAGGCTCTTTCTTTATTTTGGGTTTGTGGTGGACCTTTTGTATTTTTGGGCTTGATTTCTTTTGCTATACCATGGCCCGTGATTCTGAGGTAAAAGAGTTGGAATTGGCCTAAGTGAAACACACCTTAGGCCAGCTTGTGCACAAGTTGGGCCATCCCCATGTAGACGTGCCTTGGCAAGAGCCTTAAATGTACAGCGTGCTCACAGTAGGAACAACTTTTACAAATATTATAGCAGGAAACACAATTCAGCAAGATAACTAAAGCATCTTTACAAATAATAATAACGCGTAAATAATACAACAAAGGAGAATAACGAGGTCGTGGTAGAATAATACAATCACGAGTAACAAAATTACAGCAAACAGTTTAGTAATAAGGTAACAAGCTAGTCATTCGTCAACCAAAAGCAAGATTTGTCTGTCAAAGAAAATGGCTTAGCCTTTCAGCAAACACAAGTCCAAAAAAGGAGTCAATCTCCAATGTCGGTAACCTCAAATAAGGCTCCTGCCATAGAGATACACTTTGGAAAAAGGATCTAGATCTTAAACTTGAATTCTTAGCTTATTAGAGAATGGGTAACCTATTGATGGATGCCTCTATTCCTATCACACTTGTTTTTTTCTTGGATCTCTCTGTGTTTCCTTTTTTCTTACTCTTTTTCTTCCATGTTCTACTTCTATTTCTTGTCATGGTTCCTCCTTTAACTGTTCATAACTATGGCCTTTTACACTGCCTGCTGTTATAGGATTTACCATTTTTACCCCTTAACCGCTTTTGTCTTGTTGTGAGCGTCCTTCAAGACTGCCCACTAGCCTGCCGATTGCCCAACTACTACCATTACATTGTGTTGGTTGCACCACGGGTCATTCCTAGACAAAAGTGGTTTGTCTTGTCTCTTACCTCTCTCTTTTTTCACTACTCTCATCTGGATAAGGGTTAAACATCTCCCTCACCTACCTCTATGACATACATCTAGTGGTTCCAGCTCATATTTACTAATTTTTGGTGAGATGTCATCCTAGCAGAACATTTCTCTCCAAAGAAGTTTGAGCAGGAACCCCAAAATAGGCTCCGCCTTCTCCCCACCACCAAACCACACCTTCTCTTACCTTTGGCCCATGGCCCACCTCCCTTGTATTGGTTGGGTACAAGTAGGTGGTGCCTAGACCCTGTGTGTATGCTCTACTTTCATCTAAATCCATTACTTTTCTGGCCTTCACGCATTTGCCATTGCCTCCACGCTTGTCTGATTCTGCTATACGTTCTGGTAGCTGTTTAACTCTTGCGGCGTGAAAGATACATGGCCCTTTAGGTTTACGCTCTCTACTTTCCATCTCTTCTTTGGACTGGTCATTGCTTGAGTGTAAGCCCTCTCCTTTTTGCCTAGCCCATGTCCTCTTCTTTCCTATGTTAGTGAGCTTCTTGGTTGGTGATCCTGCCATGCCATTGCACTGCTCATGTTATATAATCACTTCTCTTTTATTTCTTTGTTGCCTATAGGCTTATGGGCTGAGGCTCCTGCCAATCCATTTTCTACATCCTTTTCTCTTTTAGGCTTCACTAGCCAACATTTCTGTTGTGCTAGCCCATTTCATTTCTCGAGTTTTCTTGACCCATTTTATTCCTTGGGTTTCCTCAATCTATTTACTTCTTCTTTACCTCTTTTACTCCTAAGGGCTTTTGCTAAATCCTTTAGGATTTCTCGGCCCAATTACCATATCCTTACCTCTTATTACCTTTCGGGTTTATTGGCCTTTATGCCAACCCTATGAATTTACTAACTCATTTCTTGGGCTTCCTCAGCCTATTTACTTCTTCTTTATCTCTTATTATTCCTATGGGTTTACTACTTTATTCCTTAGGCTTCCTTGACCCATTTACTTCTTCTTTGCCACTTCTTTGACACTTATCATTTTCGTGGGCCTGCTAACCATTATTCCTACCATTCCGATCTGCTAGTCTTTACTTTACTATTTTCTCTTCCCATTGTCTTCATATTGTTGGGCTTATTCTGCCATTGGGCCTTTTGTCAAAAGTGGGCATCAACAAGGTTTAATATAATTTGTAAATCTGGAATTGTCTATTGTTAATGAGATTACACAGGAAAAGATTTTTAAGAAGTTCAGATTTTGGATTTTGAAAAGCAGTAAACTGCTGTACTAATTTTTGGAAAAAAAATGTATCAAACATTATGTGTGCTAATTTATAGGAAAAAAGTTTTTCTAGTTGTTTTGGGTTTTTTTTTTTTTTTTTTTTTTTTTTTTTTTTTTTTTTAAGAAACATAGAACTTTCCTCTTAGTTTTGAATTATGTTTATACTCAAGTCTTAGTATGGGTAATTTTGTATGTTTGGGACTAATTTATTAGCTAACATTTTGCTTTTTGACTTTTATATGCCTTTTAAAAACTCTTTTTTTTTTTCTCACTTGTTTAAAGTATAATTATATTTTAACACACTTTCAACAAAAAATTTCAGTAAAAAACTAATTAAGTTGCTCCCAAATATACAAAAACCATAGTTCTCAAATACTACTAGACTTTTGGCATTACTAATTTACTGTGAAGGCCATAAAGTCAGGTTTCATCAAATATTTTAATCAACAAAGAAAAGATGTTCATTGACAAGCTAGAAATAAATACATTTCACAAAGTTCATTACCTCCTAGACTCAAAGTTTCCCTTGAAAGAAGGGGTGTATTTTAGTGCATAGAATCATATTGCATTGACACCATTACAGTGGAAGAACCTATCGGTGATCTTAAGGGAGTAGACAAGTAAGGTTTGGGGGGGATTTGCAAAGATTCGAGACTCCCTTCCAACATTTCCACCACTCTACTCATTGATGGTCTATCTGATGGATCAAATTGTATGCACCACAAACTCACTATTATCATCTTCCTTGCATTGTCTTCATCTCCTTCATTTAAAAGGCCTAGCAGTCCTAATTCTTCATTTAGTTCAAGATGCTTGTAAATCCAATGTGGAAAATATATCCCACTAGTTAAATCAACAGTAACATCAATATTCTTTCGACTTCCTGCCATTTCTAAAACCATCATTCCATAACTATAGACATCTGACTTGTGAGAAATCCCTCCAAAATTTCTACAAAATACCTCGGGAGCTATATACCCAATCGTCCCTCTTGCACCAACCATTGATATGATACTCTTTTCTCTAGGGCATATCTTTGCAAGGCCAAAATCAGAAATTTTTGGGCAAAAGTTCTCATCCAAAAGAATGTTGTGAGGCTTTATGTCAAAATGCAAAATTTGTGTGTTGCACCCTCTATGCAAGTACTCTAAGCCTCGTGCAATGCCAATGGCAATCTTGTATAATGTTTCCCACCCCAATTGATGATTAGAACTTGAAGGATTTCCTTTATATATGAATTTCTCAAGAGATCCATTAGGCATAAGCTCATAGATAAGAGCTCTTTTAGATCCCTCAAAGCAAAAGCCCTTAAGAGTGACAATGTTAACATGGGAGGTCCTACTAATGCTTGCAACTTCGTTAATGAATTCCTCTCCATTACCTTTAGAATTATTCAAAACCTTCACTGCCACAAAACATCCATCTTGTAACTTCCCCTTATAATCACTACCATAGCCCCCTTGGCCTAATTTATCATTAAAGGACTTGGTCATTGTCTTTACATCTGAATAACTGTATCTTCTAATAACAAGAGGTCCACGATTCCTTAGAAAGGCCTCGACATTCTGATGAGCTAGATTTTTCTTCTTCCAAATATCTTTAATTGATGAGAGCTTTCTCCAGAAGCAGTTGATTATAAACATCAAAACTCCAATTCCAGCAAATGAAGTGGCTATAATAAAAGAATAGAGGTTATGAAGTAATAAATGGTGACACGACAATAACTCAAACTACATATTTATAATGTCTTGAACCTCAATTGCATTTTCTTGTGGTGACACAATAGTAACAATGAAAAGGACATGCCAAGGATGACTTGGCATCCAGTATTATAAGCAGAATAAAAGATATAGGTTTTGATGGACAGGAGAAAGGGAGCCTTAGAGGAAAATCATGATCTATGAAAAATTAGCTAATGTACCGATGGATTCCATACATACATGGTATTGAATTATAAAAAAACGGAGCAAATGGAGCCATTACCAAAACTGATGACGACACCTTATATCATTGCATGAATAATACTTTGAAGATTTGATAATTAGACACACTGTGAGAAGGGTTAAAAAGGGGTCACAGTTTAAGTGTTGAAGACACACTAGATCACTTCCATATGGAATCATTTCAGTTCTATAGGATAGGCCGCCCAAGCAAACATGTAAATATTAGTATCAACAAAAAGATTTGATTAAAGAAGTATGTTACCTATAGCAATCACTTTCAAACTCTTAATCCCTGTATCAAAAGCAGCAAAGAACATTACTATTAGTTGAATAATCAAAAATAAAATAAAAATTAGTGCAACATATTGACAGAGCAAAATTGGTATTCTTTGAAATCTCAACAATATTTAACAGAGAGCAATGAACTTCGGTCTAGATTTATCTGATAGATTTTATAACAAGAAAGTTCAATCTATTTCTATTTTCCTAAAAGAATGAGCCAATCTGAATCTCCTAAATCTAGTGCCGCAGAAGAGCGATACGTGAATTGTAGCATAGAACAGAATAGCAGCAAGTCATATACATATATTAAGAATAATTAATACATAGAAACCAACGAAATTTATAAGAATTTTTGCTAATTTGAAAATTCCCATGTCAATACCTTCCTCCAAATTGGCACAATGAAAATTCTTCTACTATAACAGTTGGAACATTCATCAAACACATACTTCACTATAAAACTCTGTTGTTTCATAGTAACATGATATCAGGGTGAAAGTTCTCTCTCTCTCTCTTTCACTATATCTATGAAGATGCAAAAACTACACTCTTATTGAGAGCTATTTGAGAATGGAAAGCCTACCAGTAACAAAGTTATTTCTATTTCTCATAAACTAATTTTGAAACTAATACGAACTAGCTAAAACCATTGCTGTGGAGGAGTGGATCATGGCATGGAACAGAAAAGTATCAGCACTTGTATTAGGATTTACTATAACATAAGAATGTAGAGAATCTTGTATGCAATGAAATCTTTAAGAATTTTCAATATGTGTTTGTGTAGGAACAGAAACTTTTGTGTTATTCCGATGTCTATACCTTTCTGAAAGGCTTCCTCTGTAACGGAACAATTAAATTCTCCTTCCTTGTCAAGCTCACATAGACCTCCTCTACTATAACATCTGCTACAAGCATCAGATACACGGACTTCAAGGTCAAACTCAGCAGTTATATTCAGTTCAGCTTTATGTGAATAATGCTCTTGTACTGGGAGCTGAATAGTTGAACATCCAGAAGGAAAACTCTGAGAAGCCTCGTATGAATGAGTATAGTAGATATTATAGTCTCCGCAGCTCATATTTTCTAAATTTGTAGGTGAAGTAATATCAAGAATGCGACTGCATTTAAATAGGGTCTGATTGGGTGTGGAGAGTTTAAAAGAGATTAATGGAGAATTTGGAAGAGTAAAATTGATTAAGTATTCGCATTTACTGGTATTCAAGTATTCCCAAAGCGAAAGGTCCCTGATACGTATGGTTTGTGTGGTGTAATTAGTGTAAGAGATGTTTATAACTTCATATGGTCTTCCACCCCACGGTCCCTGTGGCAGTTGGATGGTTGGAGATGTTTGGTCACAAATTACTGGCAGTAAACCGCAAAAGGGGGGTGGGATGTTGGTGACTGGAAATCCGATGTTACCGAATTTCCCACATTGAAATGGCGAACAATTTTGGAGTTTTCTCTGTACTTCTTCAGCTGAGTGAAGCAGAACGAAGTGTGAGAGAAGAAAGAAAACAAACAGGTAGGCAGAAGCCATCCCAAGATTCCTGATTCACTAGCAAAAACAAAAATCACTATTCACAAACTAGAATCTATTAATGATTAATCTAAACTTAAACAAAGTGTTTGTTAAACTTCTTTTCTTCTTCCTTCACTATATAGTATTTAGTTTCTCTGACAGGTCTGTCTGTTTGTACTTGACTTGGAAATTGAAAAAAGGAAGACTTGTGAAACCAGGTTGAAATTATTGGAGCAAGTTGGGGACAGCTTTGGAAAATCTCTTGGTTCCACAGCCAGAGAGACCCCACTTCAGGAGAATTTCCCACTCATCTTCTCCATTGACACGCAGTGAAAAAGACTCACGGTATTTTTTTTTCTCCCTTTTTCAAAAGCTCAGAGCAGTCAAAATTTTGTTGTGGAAAGCAGTGCGGCATTGTTTGAATCGTGAAGACGTGTGGAGAGAGTCGTGTGGATTTACTTGCCCATGAAAAACGGGGGTCTGATTGCCTGAACCCAAATGGAGCCAATGCGAACTTAGATATGACCTGCTCACATGCCATCCTCCTCCGCCTAGGGACCCCCAACCCTGCAACGTCCTTTAACAATGGCGGTTCATATCATATGGGATAACGGGAAGCCCATATTCACATCCCCAGTTCTTTTGTTATTAACTTATTCCTCTTCTATCTCAAAAAAAAAAAAAAACTTATTCCTCTTCTGTTCGAACATTAAGCTTCCAATTTTAATTTAGTGCCTGAACCTCAAGATCCATATATTCTCTCATAACAGCAGGGGCGGAGTCAGGGGGGGTCGAGAGGGGGCACTTGCCCCCCCTGACCTGCCCAAAATTTTTCTTTTTTTATGTGTGTAATAGTAAAAGGTGGAGATTTAATTGAAACTGTGGTAAGTAGTGCGTGAGTAATTGAGCTATAATGAAAATCTCTTCAGCTACATGTTTCAAAATAATACTGTAAAGTGCAGAGCCACAGTAAATAACCACATACATCCTTTTTTTCTTTGTGGGTATATATATCTCCCTATTTTTTTGAAAAGTCAAACTCAATTGATATATCATATATCTTCATATCTTTTTTTACTTTATCAATATTTTGTAAAGTTCAAAATTTATAAAAATAAACTTAAATAAAGAAGAAAAAGTCTTAATTGAAGAGACGAAAATAGCACCCAAGAAAAAAGTTTCCTTTCAAAAGTATTAAGATATAAAATTTGGAAACAATTACATGACAAATTCCATAAAATATATTAGGGGATTATTTTATTCGCTATATATTTGAAAAAAAAAAAAAAAAAAAAAAAAAAAACACCAATAAACTATACACAATATAATGATATGCAATAATTTTAGGGGATCTTTCAATATTGAATGATCACTTACTATTCATATTATTGGCATTTAATTGTCAAGTTTGGTTAATATTGTGTATATATGATGCTTATGTTGTATGCTACATACACAATATGTATTTGTTTATAGAGACACATGTATATTAGTTATAAATTTTGCCCCCCCTAAAGTCGAATCCTAGCTCCGCCACTGCATAACAGCTGGTTCTGGTGAGCTTCGTCCGTAGCAGCTTATTTAGTTTTTTACTGAAAATTTTTTATTAAAAGAGTGCTAATGTATACTTATATTTTGAAAAAAGTGAAAAAAATAAAGGGGAAAAATTGATGTATTAAAAAGCTGTACCTAAAAGCTAATTCTGGTGAGCTGCTTCCGTTTAGCAACAACTTATTTAACTTTTGCTGAAAACTTTTACTTATACTTTGAAAAAAATGAAAAAGTGAGAAAAGTGATGTATTAAAAAGTTGTATATAAAAAATAAAAGATAAAAACTGAAACTAATGTCAAACACACTCTCATATAGAAAGTTTTCGTCCACCTCTTGTAGGGGTAAGTGCCCTTTCTATGAAAGTTTATACTTGAGCTTAGGGTACATTTTGTTGGCTTACATATTATACTTGGGCTGTGATTTTTTTTTTTTTAATTTAAGGAATTGGTTTATATTTCTTTTAATCAAGTGAATTCTTATTTAAAAAAATTGGTTTATTTTTCAAGGCAAATAAATATGAATATTTATGAATGTGACTTTCCCTACAATCTCCATTTTTATTGAATAAATACAGTCAGAGATGCAATGTGAAAGCGATAGAGTCAGACTGTAGGGATGGCAATGGGGCGGGGCGGGGCCGAAGGATGGGGTCTTCATCCCCGCCCCACATGGTTTTGTTTTGCCCCATCCCCACCCCGCCCCACATGACGGGGAATACTTTCTCACCCCATCCCGCCCCTTGGGGCCCCGCGAAGCCCCGTCCCGCTCCGTAAAACTCTACTTTTTGTTAATTTGCCCTACAACTAGTATAATTTTTTAAATGAAACTTATTTCATTAATAAAAATATACTTGAAATTACAAATTTATCCCGTCAAATCAAATCATTTTTTAGAAAAAATTGAATAATATATCCAAGTGTTTAACAAGAAAATCATAAAAATAAAATAAAAATCTCATATTATAACATATAAAAAAATAAAGACAGAGAATCACATTGGGTAGAATAAAATATGCTAATATTAATATATTTGTTTAAATAGTAGGGTCTTAGGGTATAAAAAATTTACAATTATAACCCTTAGTAATGTGGGGTGGGGCAGGGACGGGGAGGGGCAGGGCGAGGCGGGTCTAAAAAGTCTAAACCCATCCCCGCCCCATTGCCTTTGCGGGGCGGGGAAAACCCGCGCAGGGGGAAGCGGGGAGGGGCGGGTTAAGCGGGGCGGGGAAAAATTGCCATCCCTAAGTCAAAGAGATAAAGTGAGAGAGAGAAAAAAAATTGAATAAAATATGATATTTTAGTTTACAAACTCATGAATAGTAAGTTCTAAATATAAGTACTTACTGTTCATAGGTTGTAAAAAATTTTAAGTTTATATCCGCAGTTGTAGCTCTTTTTTTGCATTGTCAGTTGCTATTTTAGCAACTGGGGGGGGGGGGGGGGGTTTAACACCCTCAATGCTAATGCTCTTAGGAATAATTGATACATAGAAACCAACGAAATTTTTTTAAGGCAATTTTTCAAATGCACGTGTGTGTGTTTGTGCGTGTTCCGCTGTCAATACCTTTCTCCATATTTGGCACAATGAAAATTCATCTATCGACTATCATGACAATTGTAACAACTAGTCGCTAATTGTTTGAAAGTCTAGTTTATATATAAAGGCATTCTAATTTTACATGAACAATCATAATTGTAATAATAACACTATGTTTGTTTCAATGGAAAAATTATGTAAAGGTAGTTTTTCATATTTTCTAGTATTTGGCAATATCAGAAAAAATGAATCAAAGGAAAATTATATTTAGTCAACATAAAAAGTATGGCTTATTTTTAGAAATTGTTTTCCACTTTTTTTTTTTTTTTTGAAACTACTCTATCTAACAAAAAGTTAAATAAAGGAAGTTAAAAGATTATTTTTCAACATATTTAAGGTCGCTACCAAACATAGGAAAATGAGTTTTTTTTTTTTTTTTAATAGAAAATACTTTTTGGAAAACGACTCATTTTTTAGAAAACATCATCACTGAAACAAACAAAGAGTTTCTAGGTAGCATTTGTGGATAACCTTTCAAGAAAAAAGTTTCTAGGTAATATATTGTGGATCACCCAAAAACCTTTGTTTCCCCATACTAGAACCTTCCTTAACAGATCCCTCCAATAACTTTCCATAAGTTTCTAGGTAGCATTTGTGCTCCCATTAAACAATCTAGAAAATATTGGCATTCAAGGTCCTCTGGACCAAAAAGGTAGGATTTTTGAGAAGTCAATAGAGACTAAAGACTTTCTAGATAATATATTGTGGATCACCCAAAAACCTTTGTTTTCCCATACTAGAACCTTCCTTAACTAATCCCTCCAATAACTTTCCATGAGTTTCTAGGTAGCATTTGTGCTCCCATCAAACAATCTAGAAAATATTGGCATTCAAGGCCCTCTAACCAAAAAAGGAAGGATTTTTGAGAAGTCAATAGGGACTCACCTAAATAGCAAATTCCATACAATTACAAACCAGATGATTTTTTTTTTTTTAAAGAGAATTCACATTGGTTCTTCCATTGACATTATTTAGAAACACCCCACCCCATGGTCAAGTTTGAGACTTCCCCTAAAGTATTTCAAATTATTACCATTCTTCTACATCTTAGTAGAATTTATATAGGTAAGTGCTTTTTTAAAATAAATAATTTTATTAGAAAATGAAAAGAGAGGCAACATAAAAAGTATGGCTTATTTTTAGAGATTGTTTTCTACTTTTTTTTTTATTTTTTTTTTTGGAAAACAACTCTATCTCATATCAAGTTAAATAAAAGAAGTTAGAAGATTATTTTTCAACTCATTTAAGGTTTCAAGCAAACATAGGAAAATGAGATTTTTTTTAATAGAAAATGTTTTTTGGAAAACGACTTATTTTCTAGAAAATATCATCGCTGAAACAAACAAAGAGTTTCTAGGTAGCATTTGTGGATCACCTTTCAAGCAAAGAGTTTCTAGGTAATATATTGTGTGGATCACCCAAAAACCTTTGTTTTCCCATACTGGAACCTTCCTTAACAAATCCCTCCAGTAACTTTCCATGAGTTTCTAGGTAGCATTTGTGCTCCCATAAAACAATCTAGAAAATATTGGCATTCAAGGCCCCTGTGGACCAAAAAAGTAGGATTTTGGAAAAGTCAATAGAGACTCACCTAATAGCAAGTTCCATACAATTACAGACCAGATTTTTTTTTTTTTTTTAAAGAGAATTCACTTTGGTTCTTCCATTGACAGTATTTAGAAACACCCTACCCCATAGTCAGTTTGAGACTTCCCCTAAAGTATTTCAAATTATTACCATTTTTCTGCATCTTAGTAGAATTTATATATATTAGTGTTTTTTTAAATAAATAATTTTATTAGAAAAGGAAAAGAGAGGCAACATAAAAAGATGTACACACTCCCTTTTCAAAGAATACAAATTAAAGGGAAAGAGAGTTGGAAAACTCAATAAAAGACATCAAAGGGACGCTGCCCAACACACACATCCAATTATACAAAAACCATTAAGTGTATCTTTCATATCACATGTTCCACATAACACATAATGGCATGGCTCGCCACACCATGGCTACTCTACGGTGATGAAAACAACATAAAACTATATACCTAGAGTTTGAGCTCTGATATTAAAAAACTTGAGCATTCTAGCATGTCCATATCTCTTTGAATTGGGAAATTTGATGACCTGGCCAAGTACAAAAGGTTTTTCAATGAATTCTAAAACTTTTAAGTCTAGGAAGAATGTTATTTAATTTGAGAAAGATATTTCTCTATTTTCAATTGACCTAACCATGTACAACATTGTTTATCCACTCTTTCTAACAATTCAAGCACATCAATACACCCAAGAAAACAATGTTATTCAGGTTAAATTTAAAATATGAAAACATAGTAAACTGTAATATTTAAAGCAAGAGAAGAATTGAAGAAAACCTCTACTCTAACGTGCAAGGTACATAAGCATTAAAGATGATGCATGGGACACTTAAATTCCTAACAAATCAACAAAAAAAACATAGCAACAATTATACAATAGAGCCAAGAATACTGAATAGAAAACAGTACCTCCATGAGTTATAACAATCCACGGTCATATTTATAATTTAGGGTTAGCGTGATTGGAATCGTGATGGGCGGGGTTAGGCGGTACCAAGTACCAATATTAAGGCTTTGGTTGATTTTGAAATTCAATAGATGGTGAGAAAAACTTACTGGTATTTTTTTTATTACAACTTGAAAAAGTCAATCACAACTCTACGGGCAGAGAGAGATAGAGAATAAAATTGTAGAATACTGGCAGGGAGAGAGAGGTGAGAGGTAAATAAGGTTCTGCATCAGGGAGAGAAGCTTTGCGTTTGAGGCATATCGTGTTCTTAAAAATAAAACTTAAAAATAATAATAATAAAAACTGGTGACATGGAAAATTGTGGAGTCTCTAAAACTTACATGGCAAGTTCTTATGACGTCAAAAAAAGTATATAGTAATTGAAATTGTGGAGTCTCTAAAGTTTAAGTGGTAAGTTCTTATGAAGTTAAAAAAAAGTCAAAAGTTATATAGTATTTATAGATTATCAAACACATAAATTTCACAATGGAACACTGCAAATTATTGTTTCTCCCATTTGCATTTAGGGGAAGATGAATGATTGAACATTGAGGTAGAAGAGAGTAAAATTTTCAGGTGGATAACTATATATAGGATCAGACAAACAGATGATTTGAAAATTATACTGTCTTCCACTCCTCTATAGTTGGATCTTTGGAGATATGTTGAAAGTTCTCATTCTATAACTATGCAAGATGCATAAGCTACCCTCTGGTTGTGAGCTAGTTGCCTATCGCAGAATGGGAAGCTTACGAGTAACAAAGTTATTTCTATTTCTCAAAACCTAATTTTGAAACTAATATGAATTTGCTAAAAACCATTAATGTAGTGGAGTAAATCATGGCATGGAAAAGAAATAGTAGGATTTACTATAACATAAGATTGTAAAGAAAGTCATATGCAAATGCAAAGAACTCTATAAGCATTTTCAATACATGTGTGTGTAGCTCAAAATTTTTGTGTGTTATTGATGTCACAGAAGCCTAAAGAAAACACACACAATACTTTCTTGATGGAACAGAAACTAAACTTATTAGCTTCTGATAGTAAACCTTGAATCCACGAGAGGTTTTCCTAAATCCACAAGGAGAAAATTTAAAATCTACCAGAGAGATAATTTGACAAAAGTCTGTGTTTACTGATAATAGTTTGAAAACTGAATTGCCTTTGGAAGCTACAATATATGTGTTTAAATAGTAAAAAGAAAACCTAGGATAGCTAGAAACCCTAAGGCAGCTAGAAATCCTAAGGCGGCTAGCAAAACCCTAAGGCGGCTACAAAAGCATATAAGGCCTTAATTTGACTAAAAAAAAATTAAAAACACCTAAAATAAGGAAATAAATCACCTAAACCTAAAATAACAAAAATTACATAACAATACTAAAGTTAAATAATTACAAAATTTAAATATTGAACCGTGTCCTACATCAGACCCCTCCACTTGAAACAAACTCATCCTCGAGTTTATGGTTGAAATCTAAAATCTTCCACCCCAAATAAACAAATACTTTGAATGCTTTAATGACTTAATCTGGTTTTGAAACTTGAATTCTTCATAAAGTGTAGCATAAAATCTATTCTCATCTACCTTCAATTTATTTGCAACATTAATCAACAAAGGATTGATTATAAAATTAAAATTTTCTACTCCAAGAAAATCAACATATTGTGTAGTCATCTTCAACAAATCAGCCAAAATCTGAGGATTGTGAGTTGTGGACTCATCCTCATATTTAACCTCAATTGGATCTTCCACAATATTCTCAACAATTACCATCTCTTTGTTTTTGTCATTATGCACAATCAGCTCAACCTTCTTTTCTTTGACCTTTTCATCAAACTTCTGACTAGTGGTATCTTCAATCTTCAATTCAATAACTTGTTGCAAGTCTTGATTTTTTTTTAACCACTTCAAAATTTTCTTTAGAAATAGGTTGCGTCTTCTCAACCCTCAAACCCTTTCCTTCACTTGACACATGGACTTCGCTGTGATAATTTTGGTTTTGTGGTTGACCTTTCATGTTTTGAAAATATTGCTTTTCGTATGAATACACAGATTTATAATCAACACTTGTATAATTTAGTATATCATAATAGTCATTAGGAAACCATAAATCAATTAATATCTTTTTCATTCTTTGCCAAGAGCAAATTGGATGCTTACCTTGCTTCTTTCTATTGATTTGAACATCTTCCCACCATTCCTCTACTTCACGTCCAATTTATTAGATGCAAGCTACACTTTTTCTTCATTACAAATCTTCCAAAAATTAAAATACTCTTCCAAATCAAGAAGGCAGTCAATAAAATCCAACTTACACATATCTCTGTCAAAGATTGGAATTTTCTTGTAGTTAGGAGTGCATTGTTGAATATATTGATCATTGTTGTTGTGAGATGATTTCCTAGCAAGAAGAGTAGCAATCATTTGCTTGATTTCGCCTATATTTGCTGACTCATCTCACAAAATTGTTGATTCTCATCACAAGCCGCTTTACGAAACTCGAGGAACTCAACCCTAGTGAGGACTGGGTTGTTGCCGTCGTCACCGCCATCATTGTTATGGTGGTTACCGTCTCGTTGGTTAGCCATCAAATCAGGGTATGTCAAGGCTCTAATACCAACTGATGTTGTGGAAGCCTAAAGAAAGCACACATAATGCTCTCTTGATGGGACAAAAACTAAACTTATTAACTTCTGGTAGTAAACCTTGAATCCATGAAGGGTTTCCCTGAATCCACAAGGAGAAAAACTAGAATCCACTAGAAAAATAATTTGACAAAAGTCTGTGTCTATTGATAATAGTCTAAAAATTGAATTGCCTTTGGAGGCTACAATATACGTTGTAAGGCCAAAGAATTTGCAACCCCGGCCCACTTTATACTGGGCCCAAGACCCGCGCTGAGGATGGAGAAACAGCCGATGACGAACAAAAAAAGCCCAAATGGCCTAGAAACGTTGCCGAGGACGATCTTGCTCTCGGAATCCCAAATCCCAAGAGGGGAGAACAGCACACCAGCAAAAGCAGCCTCCCAGAGCGCCCCCAAGAGAAGGATAAGTACAGTAGGATACCCATAGACGTACGGTACAAGAGCAATCCAAGGAGAAACTGTCACCTCCGCATTGATTGCACCCAACTAACGTCCTAGCCGCATTAATGAGGAAATGACCCCTGAACAGTGCAGCCTAGGTTGCCGCAACTCACAGAGGGTTTGGGAAGGTGGCTGATGGGACGAGCACTCGAGTAATGACTTGCATGATCAACAGGTGGAGGGTCAAGATCGATTGGAAAGAAGTATATAATGTGAGAGACCCCCCATGAGTGGGGGATCGCGGAAAAAAGAGAGGAAGAGAAAAAAAAGGAGGAGACGGTAATAGCCTGCATGGTCTTGGAAACCTTTGTAACCTAGTATTGAAGGAAGAAGAAGGATATTAAGTTCCTCAGACGAAATGCCCGAGGACCAAATTTCATACTTTAATCCATATCCTTGTTACTCAGCTCGTTTATAATAGTGTCTAGTTGTTGTAATCCAAACTAAGACCTAGTTCTTAAACCCATTCTCTACAAATTTATTGTATTGGGCTAGTTGGGCTTGAGACCATTCATCCAACAGGAGAGGTGCTCGAACCCAGTCCCTACAATTGGCGCCATTTGTGGGGAGAACTTGTGTGTTAGTTAGGGCAACAATCAGGCATGGTAGGATTAGGCCCTCATCAAGCAAGCTCCCATCAGCCCGAACCAGCCAAATCCCAACAACAGGGTAACTTTCCTAACCCCGAACGTGATCGAAATGAAGAGAATGGAAGGTTTCGAGAGGGAAGCGTAAACACCACTCAAACCAGCAAGAGCTACTCTCGCGCAGGCAGTCATGTGCTTCAGAGGCAAAATAACAACCGGGCCCTGCAACCAGAAGAAGTTAGGAGCCACATGTCTTAGAAACAGAACGATAGGCGAGCCATGCAGCGAGAAATAGAAGATTTGAAGAAAAAGCTGCACCATGCACAATAAAGGCAATCTTGTTCTAGGCTTGACACGCCCTCCGACGATGAAAATGACGATGACTATAGACGAAGATCGAGGACTCCCCCAAGTGAGACATTTTCCCATGAAGAAGAACACTACCGGAGGCATAGGCGTAGAAGCCCATCTCCTAGGGGCTTGGGAAACGATGCCATGAGCAGGGCATTGGATCAACTCTCCAAGTCACCTTTCACGCATCACATTGAAGGGGCCATACTTCCTCGACGGTTCCAGCAGCCAACCTTCGCCATCTACAACGGTAGAACAGACCCTGTGGAGCATGTGAGCCAGTTCAACCAAAGGATGGCTGTCCATTCTAGGAACGAGGCGCTGATGTGCAAGGTTTTCCTGTCTAGCTTGGGACCAATGGCGATGAGGTGGTTCAATGGTCTAAAGGCGAACTCCATAGATTCGTATAGGCAGCTGACCCAAGCTTTTGGCTCCCGCTTTGTTACAAACCGCAGAGCCCCTCAACCTTTGAGTGCTTTGTTATCGCTATCCATGCATGATGGAGAAACCCTAAAGGCCTACTCAGACAGATATTGGGAGATGTACAATGAAATGGAAGACAATTTTAACGACGTCGCCATATCACTTTCAAAAATAGTCTCCCAGCCGATCACGGCCTGAGGAAGTCTCTGACTGGCAAGCCTGCCACCAGTATGTGCCAATTGATGGATCAGATCGATAAGTATAAGCGAGTGGAGGAAGACCAGTTGCAGGGAAAAGGAAAAGAGAAGGTTATCCCTCAAGAGATGAGGGATTTCAGGTCGGACCGGTATAACAGCAACCGCCCGAAGAGAGACTTCGTAGGGCAACCCGGAACAACCAACGCACAGGCTGTCAATGTCGTATTCCGAGAACCAGTACATCGGGTGTTGGAGAAAACCAAGAACGAGCCATACTTTAGGTGGCCGAATAAGATGGCGGGAGAACCCTTGAGGCGCAATCAGAACTTTTATTGCCAATACCACCAAGATCACGGGCATACCACGGAGAGCTGCAAGAACCTCTGGAACCACCTAGACCAGCTAGTCCAGGAAGGAAAGCCGAAGCACCTTCTGCATCATTCCAGTGGTCATCAAGGCCATCAAGAAGCCAGGAGGGACGGGGACGATCAACGTAATCGTGGCCGCACTAGGAAGAACAGGCACGCACCCTGCACGAGTGTTATCGGTGGCTCAACCGCCTGCCGAGGAGTCCCAGCCAGGGCCGAAAAGGGCCAGAATGAACTTTCGTCCCATCCTGAGTTTTTCAGAGGAGGAAAAGATCGGAACCATCCAGCCCCACGACGATGCGCTATTGATCACTCTCAGAATCGGGGACTACGATGTGAAAAGAGTGATGGTGGATGGCGGCAGTGCGGCCGAGGTTATGTACCCCGACCTCTACAAGGGGCTGGGGTTAAAACCAAAAGATTTGGTGCCCTATAACTCTCCTCTGATGAGCTTCGACGGGAAGCTTGTCATTCTAAAGGGCATGATTAGGCTGCCCATTCAGACCGACCCAGAGATAGTGGAGGTGAACTTCATCATGGTGGACACCTACTCCCCCTATACAGCCATCGTCGGTAGGCCCTAGCTCCATACCTTAAAGGCTGTTGCCTCCTCATTGCATCAGAAGGTGAAATTCCCGTCGGGGGACCAAGTTCTTGAAATCCATGGATGCCAGCCCACGGCGAGGCAATGTGTGGTGGCGGCCGTCTCACATCGGCTCGATGCGGAATCCTCGACCTCCGCTGAGAAGAATTTATAGCAATCAAAGGTCCCGGTTTCGCCCCCCTACACAACTGCTGAGGAGGCAAAATGCAAATATTTAGAAGAGGTGGTTATCGGCGGCGACCCAGAGAAATTCTTTCGGGTAGGGGCTCAGCTGCCTCTTCAGGAGAAGGAGGAGCTGATTGAATTTCTTAAAAGAAATATTGATGTATTTGCATGGGATGCCTGCGATGCCCCTGAGATCGACCCAGCCTTCATCTACCATCACCTCAATGTCAACCCGACCATCACTCCCAAGAAGCAACCGCCCCGTCGCCCGTCAAAAGAGCATGCCGATGCGATTAGAGATGAAGTGGCGAAGCTTAAGCATGCTGGGGCTATCAAAAAAGTCTTTTACCCCGAGTGGTTAGCCAACACTGTGGTGGTCAAGAAGAAAAGTGGGAAATGGCGAGTTTGTGTGGACTTCACAGACCTAAATAAAGCGTGCCCTAAAGACCCGTTCCTATGCCTCGGATAGATCATCTAGTGGATGTGACAGCAGGCCATCCTCGGATGAGCTTCTTAGATGCCTTTCAAGGCTATCATCAAATACCACTAGCGCTGGAGGATCAGGAGAAAACATCCTTCGTGACACCAACTGGGAATTACCACTACAAGGTAATGCCGTTTGGTCTGAAGAACGCAGGATCCACTTATCAACGGATGATGACGAGAATGTTCGAGCCACAGTTGGGCGAGAGCATCGAAATCTATGTCGATGACATGGTGGTGAAGAGAAAAGTGGTGTCCGAGCACTTACGGGACCTCGGCAGCACCTTTGGCGTCCTAAGGAAGCATAAGCTACGCCTGAATGCTTCCAAGTGCTCATTCGGCGTGGGATCAGGCAAGTTTTTGGGCTACATGGTTACTTATAGGGGAATTGAGGTTAACCCCGACCAGATCAAGGCTATAAATGATCTGAAACCACCGCAAAATGCAAAGGAGGTCCAAAAGCTTACTAGGATGATCGCAGCCCTCAATCGATTCATTTCCAGGTCGGCGGATAGATGTAGACCGTTCTATCTCTTGATCAAGAAGTGGAAAAGGCTTGAGTGGTCCGAGGACTGTGTTGTGGCCTTCCAACAACTCAAGGAGTACCTATCACGGCCACCTATCATGTCTAGTCCCGAGGCCGATGAAGTTCTGTACGCATATATTGCTGTGGCCCCCCATGCTGTGAGCTTGGTGCTAATACGGGATGACAATGGCCTCCAAAAGCCAGTCTATTACGTGAGTAAGTCGCTACATGAAGCCGAGGTCAGATACCTACCCTTGGAGAAGGCCATACTGGCTGTGGTCCACGTCATGTGAAAGCTTCTCCATTATTTCCAAGCCCACACAGTGGTTGTTCTAACCCAACTACTCTTGAAGTCTGTACTTCGAACCGATGATTACACTGGAAGGATTGCCATATGGAGCACAATTCTGGGAGCTTTTGACATCAAATACATGCCTCGAACCTCTATAAAGGGCCAGGTCCTAGCTGACTTAGTGGCCGAATTTGCTGAACCACTAGTAGAAATAGTAGCAAAGGAGCAGAACATGGATGGAAAATCGGTTGGAGTAATCTCTACACTAGGACCCCCATGTTGCAAGGTGCACGTTGATGGCGCAGCAAATCAAAGGGGCTCCGAAGTGGGGCTAGTCCTAATATCTCCCGAGAAAACCATCATAGAGAAGTCCCTGAGACTTGGGTTCTCGACCACGAACAACGAAGCCGAGTACGAGGCCTTGCTACAAGGAATCGCCATGGTACAAAAAATGAGAGGAAAAGCAGTAGAGATGTTCTCGGACTCGAGACTGGTAGTGGGCCAGGTAAAGGGAGAATTAGAGGCCAGAGACACCAGGATGCAAGAGTACTTAAGCCAGGTCAAACGCTTGCAGTCGGGTTTCGATCTTTTCAGCTTGTCGCACATCTCCAGAAGTGGAAACACTCATGCAGATTCACTGGCCACACTTGCCACCTCCTCGGTAGGGAATCTGCCTCGAATCATTCTTGTAAGGTTGAATTTATTCAACCATCTAATTAGCTTTATTCCGTGCCAAATTTGCTTGTATTTCAGCATTTAGTAACCCTGTATTTAGGTGGGTTTATTGTAAGGGTAGTGAATGAGATAGAGTGAAGTTTGCTCAAGAGTGTGCAAGAAAACAGAGACTTGCGGCTTGGCCTCGCGGGTGACTCGCAGCTGCAAGCCGCCAAACGTAGCACACGTGCCACGCATGCTGGAAGGTGAACAGTCATGCCAGTTGGAGCACTACAGGACAAAACAGGACAACTGGCCATACGGTTATCTCGCGACTGGATCTCGCAACTCAGTTAAGTCGCGAGGTCAAGCCGCGAGCGACCCCTGTTTTGTAAAACCTGACGTTTCACATTCCTCTCTCACTCTAGTATAAATACCCCTTTTACCCACGATTGTAAGAGAGCTTCCAGAGAGAATTTTGAGAGAGAAACCCTAAAGAAAAAAAAGATTGATTCACCAACAATCTATACATTAGAGTCTCTTCAAATTCCTCAACTCTCTTCCTCTCCATTGTCAAATCCTTGAGAGGAATTTTACCAAACCTTGTTCTCACCATATTCATCACTGTGAGTGGGCTGTTTGGATTTCTGGGAAGCAATTAGGAAGGAACCAATCTACATTGGTTGATGCTATGGTCTAGTAGCAGAATCCGGGAAGCTAGAAAAGAAAAAGGTTCGGCGCAACCTCGTTGGAGCAAGAAGCTTGGAGGGCTTAGGTGCACTGGGTAGATTAGGCTTGGAGGGTCTTTTGCTGTCCATGTATCCCAACTATATTTTCTAGTGGATTGATTACCGCTTGGAGGGCGGCGGAGAGGTTTTACGCCAAGGGCTTCGGTTTCCTCTTCGATAACACATCGCATGTTGTCTTTGTGTTCGCATCTTCCTTCCCTTTTATCTTTGCCTTATTTTCTGCTGTGGATGTCTTTTATAATTGGCTTAGATTGATTTCCAATTCTGTTTATAGCTTATGTTAATTTTCCGCACACTAGTTGTTTGACATATTGCTTAAATTGGTTAAGTTGTAATTTGGGGGTCTAAACATTCAAGGGTGTTTATACACATATTTGAACTTTCAATTGGTATCAGAGCGGGTACACTTTTATTGGTTTCAATACCATTGTGTGATCCTTGACTCCCTATTGAGATGGATCGGTCTCAATCCCTAAATGTACCTCCATATTTTGATGGTAGTAATTATGCTTTTTGGAAGGTTCGCATGAGAGCTTTTCTGTGTTCTATTGATGAATCTGTTTGGGATGCTGTTGAGATTGGTTGGACCAGACCTGAGGCAGCCAAATCCACATGGGATAAGGCAGCACTTGCTGCATCTAATGCTAACAGTAAAGCACTCAATGCTATTTTCTGTGGTGTGTCTCCAGATGAATTTCACAGGATCTCTCACATTACCATTGCTAAAGAAGCATGGGAGATATTGGAGACCACATACGAAGGCACAAAGAAGGTAAAAGACACCAAGTTGCAAATGCTGACCACTCGATTTGAGGGGAACTACTCAGCTTTTATGACTATTGCTCATGTTGAGTCTTCAGACGAGTTGAATTTGCTTGTACGTGACCTTGGAGAACATAGTGATGAAGAATCACTGGGAATTGTTGAAGAATCAGATGCTGAAAACACAGCTAATCTTCAAGAGAATTATAACTCACTCCTGGAGAAGTCGGGTAAGTACACAAAGGTGGCCAAGGCTGCTGTGAGAAAAATGAAGAAGGCAGAGGAGGACTATAAAAGTCTCCTAATCCGATATAGGGAGGCCAAATGTGAGATAGAAACACTGAATGGTGAGCTGTCCGAAGCTTACACAAAGGTGAGATTTCTTGAGCAAGAGGTTGTGCAAGCAAATGCTAAAATAGAGAGGGTCACCACCAAGAAGCTAGATGATGTTATTTCATCTCAAAAGAGCTTTTCAGACAAATCCGGGTTGGGATATACCGAAGAAAGTAGCTCATCTGGAAATGTCACTAAAGAAATGAAGTTTGTAAAGGCTAAAGATCCAGTTGAAGTTGATCTTACTGCTGAGAAACTCAAGATGGAGGAGAAGAAGAATGTAGAGAACCAACGGTTGCTGAATCCTCGCAATCAGTATGTGGGCAGGTCTGAATCTCGTGCCAAGTCTTGTCCACGACCACAAAGAGGTACTAGATCAACTTATGTGTGTCATCATTGCGGACTTCAAGGGCATACTCGACCAAATTGCCAAAAGCTGAGAGCAAAGAATAGTGCAACTCCTCAAAGGTCACGAGGACCTAGAAATGATAGAAGAAATTGGGCAGGTGAACAATCTAGAGATCAAAATGGTGATCCCGGAATGATGAACGTGATGAAGATGATTGGTGCCTTCACCAACTGCTTGGAAAGCTTCTCACGAAGGTTTGAAAGCCCTAACTCCCGTACCCAATCCTCTAAGGAAATCACCCCAAACGCAAGTGATGTGTGGGTGAAAAAGGGTACTCATGCATAAGCATTACAACATGTCCATGCATTAATACTTCCTATACTTTGCGACGATGTTTGTTTGTTTGCTTGCTGTTTTTGCCGATGGTTGTTTGCTTGTCTACTTGTGCATTTTTTTTTTTTTTATCAATCTTTTGTCTAGTGTTAAAAATCCAAAAATCACATAAAAATTAGAAAATCAAAAAGTTTGATTGACATGGTTGAGCCTTTGTCTCAAAACCTGTTTTGCCTTGTACCTTTGTGCTAATGGCTTTGTACATTTTCGAGCATTGCTTGTTCCTTTGCACTCATATCACTGTGGGAGAAATCTTGAAATCTATGTGATTATTGTAAATAGATCTTCAAACTTATCATGAATGATTAGTGAATGGTTATGTTGATCTTGAAACTTGCATAGACTTGTGTCTATATTTATTCCCACTCTTTATTTTTGTTTTTGCTAAGAAGAGCTCACCAAATGTAAATCTCCAAATGAAAAGAGATATTGAGCTGCAAAAGCCTGTCGCACATTCTAGTATTCGACTAGGAAAAAGGGTAAACGACCTTATAATTAAAGAAAATGTTTATTCAAAAAGCCAAAGGCTTGTTCATTAAAGTGAAATATCAAATATCACTCTCACAATGAGAGATGATTGCCTCAAAAGATCAAAAAGATCAAATGTTATGGTTGAAAGTGGAGTCAAATGTAAAGCTCCAAGATATGTTATCAAGTTTTGTGGGAGGTCATATATACATATTTCTATAATTGAGATGGATCACTTGATATAGTGCTAATTGTGTATGCCTTGATTGAATTGATCATTGAAACTTCACATTAGTCTAAGGACTATCTCATTGTTGATATCCACACACAACACACAAGTTTATGTTCAATAAATGTCATATTCATTTGTGTGATTGTACTTGATGAAATGTGTTTTCACATGCTTAATCTTTGTTAATTCAAGAACAAAAAGATTTTTGAGTGTTTTAGGTGTTTTTGGAAAGTATTTTGTTAAAAATCTGAAATTTTTCAAAAAGCCTAGTTTTGCCGTGTTTTGGCGACTCAGTCGCGGGTAAGTCAAGTCGCGAGACTCAGTCGCGCCTTCGCGGGTCATATTTGGCGACTTGTTCGCGAGTGGAAGGTCCAGTCGCGAGGGTTACTCAGAGATTTTGGTGGCTCAGCTTGCGACTCTCTCGCGGGTAGACCTTCCAGTCGCGAAAAACACTTAGAAAAATTTTCAATCTTTTGTCCTTGAGTGTTTTGGCGGCTTGAACTGGCGACTTTGTGGCGACTCACTTCAGTCGCGAAAAACGCGTGTTTGGCAAATATAGGAGCAGTTTTTAAATCTTTTTCAGTTTTCCCTCGAATTTTTGTGACTATTCATTTTCTTCCTCAACTGTCTCCTACCCAAACACTCCGTGTACCCATTTTCAAACCTCATTGGTGCTTCATTTCTTATCCAAATCATCAAGAAAAGGTATGGGTCTTGTTTTCCTCATCTCATTTTCCCTATTTCATGGATGTTTTTATTACCATTTGGATTGATATTGTGTTCGAAACATTCCTCTCTTTGTGTGCTAGGTATGGCTTGTTATGTTTGTAGTTGTTTTCATCTGTTTTCATGTTGAGTGGTCACAATGTGCTTTTTCATTGTTCTGATAATTGCCTGTTGTTGATTCTGAAAATCTTTTGTTAAATAGGTTTGGTATTTATATGACTTGCTCATTTCACTTGTTTGTGTTGATGTTGGTTTACGGCATTGGTTTACTGTGTTTTTATGTTAACATAATATGTGGTTCACAGCCTTGTACTCGAGTTTGGGTGCTCTGTTACTTCATTTTGAAATTTTTTTTCCCATGTTCATATCTTTTGTGGCATGTTTTATGATATCTGTTCTTAATGTTCGAATGCTGTATTTGTTTGCATATCATGGTCATGGTAAACTGTCTCATTGACAGTTCTGTTTGATTTTGTCTCTCTATGCCGTTTTGCACTATCACCATTTTGCTGCACCTGTTTTTTTGTGCACCCTAGTATTGTTGCTAGTTTGGTTGGGTCTGCACTATCTTCAGTTTGTATTTATGTATTGAACTCTCTGTTTTTCACTTCTATTAGCATTGAATCATGTTGATATTTATCTTGTGTGGTACTGTTGTTGGTTCTTTGCTGTGGGCCTATTCTCTTGCAGATGTCTCGTCGATCTTCCAGGGGTAAAGACATAGTTGCTGACGATCCAGCAACACCAGTTGCTAAAAGGACTCGACTATCATCACAGGCATCTCAAGACCCCAATGAGGAGAGGTTCAGAACTCCGCTTACCTCACACATCTACTCAAACATCTTTGACAAGTCAACTCCCATAGTGGAACGGGTGGTGGAGTTTAACACCTTAGGGACCACTTTTATTCCTCGAATCTTTGAGAAACGAGATTAGGCAAACTTGTTTGGGAACTTTGACGATCCAATGGATGAGCTGGTCAAAGAATGCTTCTCCAATGCAACTGATCTTGGAGCTGAACTTATTTTCTGGGTCAGAGAAAAAGAGTTTGGTATTTCCCCAAACTCCATCGCAGATCTTCTCGGCATCACTAGACCTCAGAATGTGGATCTAACTCCGTACGATGATCGAACTCCAGAGGTTGAAGAAATTCTACAAATCCTAGGTTTTGATCATGAAGTATCCAATACAGGAACATCCATCAACACCGCAAAGTTTGCACCAGAGCTGACCACACTGAAGTTGATCATGTTCACTAATCTCTACCCACTGTCCAACACTACATTCATCAATCTTGGGAGAGCTCTATTCTTTTGTGATCTTATTACAGGAGCCCCCATTGATATATGTGCTCACATCTATTACACCTTGAGGAAGACCACGGTTCGAACTGCAGCTCGAGGAATTATTCCATTTTGCAGTCTCATCATGAAGCTCATTCTTCGTGAAGGCATCATTCCTCCCACAGATGGAAAAATGTTGACCCGTCAGTGTCCTATTTCTATGTACACTCTTCAAGCTAGCAGAAGTCACTCTTCTAAGACACCAAAGAGTGCACACATCTCTCCGGTTACTCCATCAGCTCCTGATTCAGAGACACCCGCACGTACCACATCTACTTCGCATGCTGTTCCTGAAGTTCCACAAGCTAGTATTCCGCAAGCACAGACTGATCCTCATACTGATAGAGTAGGCAGTTTACTTGCACAGATTCAGAAACGCATTGATGAGATTGTGACACTTCTCTACTCCACAAACAACCATGTTCAAATGCGTCTCGAGACTATGGAGAATCAGCTAGACGATATTCAACGAAAGTTGGATGACAGCCTTTAGCTATTCGTGCCAAAAAGGGGGAGAGCATTCAGTAAGGGGGAGAAAGCTCAAAGGGAAGTGTGCATAGTGATAGGGGGAGTACATACTCTTATTTTAAGTCTTAACCTTTAAACTTATAAGTTTATATTTTTATGTGTTTATATGGGTTTGATACACTGTGGTTTTGGTGTATTCTTGTTTCTAACTCATAACTTACAATCTCGGTTTAATCTTTTATATATATTGTTGATGTTTTTCATGATATATTGTGGTTTGTACCCATGTGCTTATGTAAGCTTTTAGGGTTAATGTTTTTATGCATAGTTCTGTAGGCTTTATGGTTTGTACCTTGCTTAATGCAGCCTTTTCTGCTATGTTGAAATCAGTACTTCTATCTAAATGTCTTGCATTTTGATTTATGTACTGTCACTCTTGTGCCCTTGTAGGATTGTTCCTAGATGCATATACTTTGTGTTTTATGCATTGGTTGAGTGTTGAGCATACAAGTATCTTGCCTTGTGTTTGTTAACTTGTATGTCATTGTGTTCATTCCAAGTGTGAATGAGCACTGTGATCACTACCTTGTGGTGTTCACTTGGTTGATCAAGCCATGGTTTATTTCTTAACTCCATCTATGCTTGATCACCTTAAGCTTGCTTCATATGCATTTCATGTTTTTCTGCATACAATGATCATGGTGTATTGTTGTGTTTCAGGAGTTTCATGTTCTTATGATTCAAGTGCTTCTCAGCTTCTAGAGTTAGGTGTGAGTGAGTTTTGTTCAACTATTCCCAACTCACATGTTAAGTCTAGAGTCTGTTTTAGGGTTTTGTCACGGAATAGCCAAAGGGGGAGATTGTAAGGTTGAATTTATTCAACCATCTAATTGGCTTTATTCCGTGCCAAATTTGCTTATATTTCAGCATTTAGTAACCTTGTATTTAGGTGGGTTTGTTGTAAGGGTAGTGAGTTAGATAGAGTGAAGTTTGCTCAAGAGTGTGCAAGAAAACAGAGACTCGCGGCTTAGCCTCGCGGGTGACTCGCGGCTGCAAGCCGCCAAACGCAGCACACATGCCACGCATGCCGGAAGGTGAACAGTCATGCCAGCTGGAGCACTACAGGACAAAACAGGACAACTGGCCATACGGTTATCTCATGACTGGATCTCGCGACTCAGTCAAGTCGCGAGGTCAAGCCGCGAGCGACCCCTGTTTTGTAAAACCTGACGTTTCACATTCCTCTCTCACTCTAGTATAAATACCCCTTTTACCCACGATTGTAAGAGAGCTTCCAGAGAGAATTTTGAGAGAGAAACCCTAAAGAAAAACAAGATTGATTCACTAACAATCTATACATTAGAGTCTCTTCAAATTCCTCAACTCTCTTCCTCTCCATTGTCAAATCCTTGAGAAGCATTTTACCAAACCTTGTTCTCACCATATTCATCACTGTGAGTGGGCTGTTTGGATTTCTGGGAAGCAGTTAGGAAGGAACCAATCTACATTGGTTGATGCTATGGTCTAGTAGCGGAATCCAGGAAGCTAGAAAAGAAAAAGGTTCGGCGCAACCTCATTGGAGCAAGAAGCTTGGAGGGCTTAGGTGCACTGGGTAAATTAGGCTTGGAGGGTCTTTTGTTGTCCATGTATCCCAACTATATTTTCTAGTGGATTGATTACCGCTTGGAGGGCGGCGGAGAGGTTTTACGCCAAGGGTTTCGGTTTCCTCTTCGATAACACATCGCGTGTTGTCTTTGTGTTCGCATCTTCCTTCCCTTTTATCTTTGCCTTATTTTCTGCTGTGGATGTCTTTTATAATTGGCTTAGATTGATTTCCAATTCTGTTTATAGCTTATGTTAATTTTCCGCACACTAGTTGTTTGACATATTGCTTGAATTGGTTAAGTTGTAATTTGGGGGTCTAAACGTTCAAGGGTATTTATACACATATTTGAACTTTCAATTCTTGTCGAGCATCTGGATAAAGCGAATGAAGTAGCCAAAGGCATGGTCCATGTTCATGAGGTTAGAGTGGGCCCTAGCTAGATGGACCCTATGGTGAGGCTCCTCAAAGATGACATCTTGCCCGAGGAAAAGTCGGAGGCGGAGAAAATACGAAGAAAAGCTCCTCGATTCTGGTTGTCCAAGGACCACAAATTGTACAAACGCTCATATTCCGGGCCATATTTACTGTGTGTCCACCCTGAGGCATCGGAACTACTACTTGAAGAGCTGCACGAAGGGATCTGCGGGAGTCACACAAGAGGAAGATCTCTGTCGTACCGAGCCATTACCCAGGGATATTGGTGGCCTGGGATGCAGAAGGAAGCCTTGGAATACGTTAAAAAGTGTGACCAGTGCCAAAGGTTCGCCCCAAATATTCATCAGCCAGGCGAGATTCTCAACCCTCTGTCCAGTCCATGGCCGTTCGCCCAGTGGGGCCTGGATATTGTAGGACCTTTCCCAAAGGCAACAGGAAATAAGAGATATCTACTGGTCGGCACAGATTACTTCACCAAATGGGTTGAAGCTGAGCCCCTGGCCAACATCAGGGATGTGGATGCTAAGAAATTCATCTGGAGAAACATTGTTACATGATTCGGGGTCCCTCGCACCCTCATTTCAGATAATGGACTCCAGTTTGACAGCAAGGCCTTCAGAAGATACTGCTGCGAACTGGGAATCACTAACAGGTATTCAACTCCAGCTTATCCTCAAGGAAATGGGCAAGCCGAGGCTGTCAACAAGGTCATAGTTAATGGGCTCAAGAAGAGACTGGATGATGCCAAGCGAAGATGGGTGGAAGAGCTGCCACACGTCTTATGGACTTATTGGACTATGCCACGGCGGTCAACAGGGGAGACACCTTTTACCGTGACCTACGGGGCTGAGGCCGTTATCCCTCTAGAGGCAAACTTCCCAACGCTGAGGACGAGCTCCTTCACCCCGAACAGTAACGACGAACTACTGGGGAAGAACCTAGACCTGATCGACGAACGAAGAGAAATGGCAATGATCCATTTGGCCTATTACCACCAGAAGCTCAAACAGGGGTATGATGCCAATGTGAAGCTCAGACCGCTAGCACTAGGGGACTTAGTGCTGAGGAAAGTTGTGGGCGCTATCAAGAACCCATCCTGGGGGAAGCTTGGACCCAATTAGGAAGGGTCATACCGAATTACTTCAGTTGCAGGAATAGGAGCCTTCTACCTAGAAGACTTAGATGAAAAGGCTGTACCTCGTCCATGGAATGTAAATAACCTGAGGAGGTATTATTATTAATAAATGCATTTCTCTAGTTCAAATTTTAAGTCTATCCCGATTATATATCTTGCATTCTGGCAACCATCTAAGTACTAGACAGAACCAAGGTCTTGCATGGTCCTCGGACTCAAACCTATGGGGAAACTAGCTACTTCAAGAAGATCTAAGTACTAGACAGAACCAAGGTCTTACATGGTCCTCGAACTCAAACCTATAGGGAAACTAGCTACTTCAAGAAGATCTAAGTACTAGACAGAACCAAGGTCTTGCATGGTCCTCGGACTCAAACCTATGGGGAAACTAGCTACTTCAAGAAGATCTAAGTACTAGACAGAACCAAGGTCTTGCATGGTCCTCGGACTCAAACCTATGGGAAAACTAGCTACTTCAACAAGATCTAAGTACTAGACAGAACCAAGGTCTTGCATGGTCCTCGGACTTTGCATGGTCCTCGGACTCAAACCTATGGGGAAACTAGCTACTTCAAGATTCGTAAAAGTTGTGGATATGACCTAAGCACACACTCGGTACCTCGGATCATACACTCAGCCCCCTAAAAATATGGGTAGACGCAAACTAAGTGTCCCCTAGACGCCGGCGAGTTAGAATTTAGGGGTTTAATTTCAAATGTATTATGTACGCAACCATTCATACCCGTTAGGATAACCAATTCACAAGACACGAGGTTCGCAGTAATAACAATAGCGGTGATGACAATAAACGCATAATTCAAAAGAAAAAAGAAGAAAGGAATTCCATACATGTAGTCCAAAAAATTTGATTACAAACAATTCCAAGGTCCTTAAAACAGAAGCGAACTAACTAAAACTAAACTAGAACCAATACAAAAGTTGGCCGGGATCCCTACTTCTTCAACTTTATTTTGGCCCCTTCCTTGGGGAGCTGAGCAGGATTAGCCTCAGGACCCTCGGAGACATCAACAGGGGGAATGGTCTGAAGGGGCTGAACCAAGAGAGTCGGCTCCTCGGCATGAGAGACCTGAGCACTGACTGTGGACTCGGCAGCCTCCTGGGGCGTTTCAGGATTCGGGCCTCCATGTGTTTCTGTCACCCCAAGAAGCTCGCCCCCCTTGGCTGGCTCATCAAGAGTGGGTACGACCAGAGCAGCCTCAGGCCGAGCAGTCTCAGTCTCTTCTGGGGCACTCACAGCCTCGGAGCTGGCAGAGGCGATCTCACGGATGGCTGGAGGGTAGTATACCTTCTCCACCTTCCACAGATCCGATGAAGCCTCAACCCCAGCTTGTTTGAGGGCTTCGTTCCAAACCTGGGAGCAGTAGAGCCTGCATACTCCAGGGATTTGAGCTTTAAGAATGGCCTGAGTCTCAGCCACCCCGGAGTAGTAAGCCTCCTCCTCGGCTTTCTCCTTGGAGGTCTCGACCTCCGTCCTGGCAAATTCAGCCTCCGTCTTAGCCCTTAGAGCTTCGTCCCTAGCCCACTCCGCAACATTTTTGGCTTCCTCCGCCTCAACCAGTTTCTTCTTTAGATCAACGATTTGCTCCTTAGCAATCCTCAGCTGATCTTCAGTTTCAAGTAGGTGCTTTGTCTGGTTTTCGGCCTGCCTCTGAGCGCTGGCCAGGCCAAATTTGGTGCTGTCCCTGGCCCTGGTCATCTCCTTCAGCTCCTCCCTGGCCTTAGTGAGGTCAACCTCGGAATTCTTGAGAGTCCGCGCAGCGTTCACGCGTTTATTACGCTCAAGCTCTAGGGACCTGCTCTGCTCCTTGGCGTCCTCTTCCAGCCTATAGGTGGCCTGGACAGCCTACCAATTGAAACAAGGCCACGATAAGTTGAAAATCAAGGAACCAAAAATCAACAAAGTCACAAGTGTGAGAAACTTTACCATGCCCAAATACCTCTTGATATTGAGGAAGACCTCTTGCCTCCTCAAATTCCTCAATTCCTCCATATCAGTGGGGAGCAACAGGGTCCTCTCCAACGCGTCGGCCACATAAGTGCCTTCGCCGCCCTGGAAGTCCCTTAGGGAAGCGTTGTCCATCAGCGGCTCCCCATGAAGCATTGGGACAGGAAGCCAAGCCTGGGGCGTAGGTTGGGCATCGACCTCTTTTCCATGGCCTTGATGCCCAATCTTTAATTGCTTTTGAGCCCGCGAGGCTTCACCCTCCTCTTAAAAGGAGCGAGACTTCCCCCCATCCATTGGCTCTTTACCCTTGGAACTCCTCTTCCTCTTTGGGTCGGTGGGTTCAAGCCGAGGAGGCAGAGTCGATTGGGGAGGAGCAGGAAGTTTAGGTCAGGGAGATGGTGGCTGCGACCGGGAGGGAGAAGACCTGGTCTGAACAGGCTGAGGTTGTGGTGGAGGAGGAGGAAGATTAGATTGTGACTTCCCTGGTGTATCCTTCCCCGGTTGGCCCTCAATCAGGTCGAACAAGCTAGACGGGGGCTTTCTCTTAAAACCCATCTCCGCCTGAGAAGATGTCCCCACTAACAAGAGATCCGCCTCGGACAAGTCAGGGTCACCCAAGTCACCAAAAGGATCCTCGGATGGACTAGCTTGGTTAAACACACCGAATCCTTTTTCGGACAAACCCAAATCACCCTCGGCCTCCGCTGCTTGGTGGGACAAGGAAGAGCCTGCCAACAGGATGCCCTCTAGGACAGGAGATCCTTCGGAAATCAAAAATCCGTGCTCTACTACGGCGATTTTCTGAAGCCGAGGATCGTTAGCTCTGATCACGTGCTTCGGGGCGGCGAATGACTTTTGGATAGGATTGTACCCCAAGATCTTGTGAGCGGCTCTGACCTGGTTGTCTGCTTCGTTTACAAAAACCGCCACCTTGAGAATAAGTCTCTAAATCTCCCCAGTTGGTCAAGTGAAAGTGTCGTTGAAAGGCGTGCGGATCTGCAAAAAAAAAACATGTTCATATTAGTAGCCGAACCGAGTAAATCATGATGGCAAAGAAGATCAGCCCTCTCCTACTCTCGATACCCCACCTGGTTCCCCCTCCACTGTTGGGCAAGGAAGGTCGTCATGCCACCCCCCAGACACAATGAGAAAGTCCTTGTTTAACCTTTTGCTGTACTCGGGGAAGTACTGAATAAGCCGAACCTCATCGTCCCTCGTCTTCATATAGTAGGACTTGTCTGTCAGGAGTTGGAGGTTGTAGCACCAGTTTACATCGTGATTGGTTAATCTTAGCCCCATTTTCTCGTTTAAAGCATCCACACAACCCAGGATCCTAAACACATTAGCAGCGCACTGGGTGGGAGCTAAGCGAAAATGCCTAAGGTAATCCCTCATTACTGGTCCCATGGGGATTCTCATACCACATTCTACAAAGGCGATTATGGGGATCACCACTTCGCCCCCGTTTCTTCTAAAATGCCATTCCCCTTCCTCACAATACCTCAAACCTACATTAGGGGGTATCCTATAATCGACGATGAATTTTTCCATCGCCTCCTCGGTCTCAACCAACTTTTTTAATTTACCCATCCCTAAAAACAGCTAAAAAATTCAGGGAAAGACAAAGGAGGGAGAGGGGTAAGAGGAAAAGGAACTTAGAAGAGAGGGAACACAAGTTAGTGAAAGCAGAAAACTTACAGAAATGAGGAAAAGCTCCTCGAACAGGCTTTTTATGCTGGAAAGAGACTTGAGATTGGCTGGAAGTTTGATTGAACTCAGGATATGTGCGCCAGAACTCTTAAGTGCAAAGGTAAAGAGACAAATCGGTTCAAATGAGTATTTATACCTCCCATTAAAAGTAACTGTGCGGATTTTCCCACCCATAAAGGTAAGGAAATCTCCACCGTTAGATCACCATCGCACCGTTGAACGTGGGGAGCACAGAGCCACTAGCATTTAATGAAGACACGCTTCATATACCAAGGCGCCCGGAATGTGTCTCGGGCAAACGAAGAGGCTCTGGCATTGATGGAGGACAAGACTTGACAAGCCATGATAGAGGCCCGATGTCACCAAAACCCTCATCTCCATCCGAAGAGCCGGACAGCAAGATTTTAAGGGGCTATTGTGGGGCCAAAGAATTTGCAACCCTGGTCCACTTTATACTGGGCCCAAAACCCGCGCCGAGACGGACAAAGAAAGCCCAAATGGCCTAGAAACGTTGCCGAGGACGATCCTGCTCTCGGCATCCCAAATACCAAGAGGGGAGAACAGCACACTGGCAAAAGCAGCCTCCCAGAGCGCCCCCAGGAGAAGGATAAGTACAGTAGGATACCCATAAACGTATGGTGTAGGAGCAATCCAAGGAGAAACTGTCACCTTCGCATTGAATGCACCCAACTAATGTCCTGGCCACATTAATGAGGAAATGACCCCTAAACAGTGCAACCTAGGTTGCCGCAACTCACAGAGGGTTTAGGAAGGTGGCTGATGAGACGAACACTCGAGTAATGACCTGCATGATCAACAGGTGGAGGGTTAAGATCGATTGGAAAGAAGTATATAATGTGAGAGACCCCCCATGAATGGGGGATCGCGGAAAAAAGAGAGGAAGAGAAAAAAAAGGAGGAGACGGTAATAGCCTGCATGGTCTTGGAAACCTTTGTAACCTAGTATTGAAGGAAGAAGAAGGATATTAAGTTCCTCGGACGAAACGCCCGAGGACCAAATTTCATGCTTTAATCCATATCCTTGTTACTCAGCTCGTTTATAACCGTGTCTAGTTGTTGTAATCCAAACTAAGACCTAGTTCTTAAACTCATTCTCTACAAATTTATTGTATTGGGCTAGTTGGGCTTAAGACCATTCATCCAACAGGAGAGGTGCTCGAACCCAGTCCCTACATACGTGTTTAAATAGTAAAAAGAAAACCTAGGATGGCTAAAAACCCAAAGGCAGCTAGCAAACCCTAAGGCGGCAATAAAAGTATATAAAACCCTAATTTGACTAAAAAAAAATTAAAACACCTAAAATAAGGAAATAAATCACCTAAACTTAAAATAACAAAAATTACATAAAAAATACTAAAAAGTTAAATAATTACAAAATTTAAATATTAAACCGTGTCCTATTTCAATTATTCTAACGTCTTTACCTTTCTCTGTAATGGCACATGGAAAATTTCCCTCCTCGTCACGTTCGCATAGACCCCCTCCACAGTAACAACTGCTACAAGCATCAGATACATCATGCTTGCACTTCAAGGTCGAACTCAGCAGTTAAATTTAGGTCATCTGAATGCTCTTTTACAGCTGGGACCCGAATAATTGAACATTCAGAAGGAAAACTGGGAGAACTATCGTTGGAATGAGTAATGATTGCATTTAAATAGAGTATGATTGGGTGTGGTGAGTTAAAAAGAGATGAATGGAAGAGTTGTGAAAAGTAAAATTGGTGAAGTATTCGCATTTTTGGGAGTTTTCTCTTTACTTCTCCTTCAGCTGAGTGAAGAAGCAAAAGGTGTGAGAAAACAAAGAAAACAAAGAGACAGAAGAAGCCATCCCACAATTCCCAATTCACTAGCAAAAAACAAAAATCACAACCAAGAATCTAAATACTCTAAACTAAAAGAACGTGTTTGTATAACTTCTTGTCTTCTTTCTTCACTATATAATATGTGGTTTCTCTGATTAACATTGTACTTGACTACTTGGAAAGTGGATATAAAAGACTTGGGAAAAAAATAGGCTGAAATTGGTGGGGTACCCATCTCAATTCTCAAACATGCTCAGTGCATTGAGGAGTTTCTACTCATCTTCCCCATTAAAGCTCAGTGGAAGACTCACTTAACTCCCCGACTCTTCAAAACCTGAGACCAGTCAAAAGTTTGTAGTGGAAATCATTGCGACTAGTTTGAATCGTGGATATGTGTGGACTGGAGTCTTTGTGAATTGGGTACAAAATAGACAATCAATGGCCCCATAAAAATGGAAAATGTTATGACCACAACTTGCTCACATGGCAAGTCTTGAATGATGGAGTAAAAGTTGTGGGCTCACAACTCCACCACTCACGACTTACCACATAAATAAGTTGTAGCAAAAGTTATGGTCCTATCATTACTCTAAAAAAGTAATGGAGCTAAACCAAACATAAACGTGACCAACCCACTTGCCATCTTACTCCTCGAACATGCCCATGGTATGTGGCATTGTGGTGCCCGTGCCATTCCATAATCCATATTATTTGATCCCAATATTATTGAAACTTGAAAGATAATTAGATAAATGATATATCTAATGGGCCATATCCCACTGAGAAAATTACATAAAATGGTTAGGGGCCAGCCTAGATAAGGTTTTTCTTCAACCTACTATGTGGTGATTTATAAGACTATCTACATATAATATTTAAACAAGTCATATGATTTATAAGAAATGTCATATGACTAAAAGTACATGAGAATAGTGTTTTTAACCACCATGTAATGGATTGGGGGAAATTTTTTTTTAAATTGGTTTGGAGGTAAAGTTTTTGTTACAAGTATTGCACTGTCCAAGGTCCAGCTGAAGTCCAAATCATTGCCGAATGTCAAATGCTCAATTTCCATTTGAAAAATAAAAAATAAAAAATAAGAACTTTAGTGTTACATAAAAGTTAGCTCGAAATTGATTTGGAGCTATTTATCTCTAACCCATTATATGGCCAATGAAGAGATTATCCACATGTAATTTTAGTCACATGACTTTTTTAATGAATCGTGTGACTTCTTTAAATAATATGCATAGATAGTCTTATAAATCATCATCTGGTGTGTTGGAGGAGATATCTGCAAATTGGATTAGAGCTCAATTTTGTCCAATCCACGGCCAACTCTATGCATAGACCCTACTTATCCCAAAAATTTTAACGGGTCCTAAGGCTCCCATTACATAAAGAAATGGGTGGATTTTACATTCTTTCCCCCACTTCTAAGAAGGCCCAAACAAATATCAAGCCTATAGGAATCCAACCCAATTAAAACCTATATTATTTCACCCCAAAAAAAATGTTATAAATGTGCCGAATAATCATTGAAAATTAATTTTCCTGAGTAAGGGAGATGTTAATAAAACTTCAATATAAAAAATTAATTAGCAAATTTGCATGTAAGAAGAGCAATTAAATATATATATATATATATAGAAAGTTGAATAGATAACATTTAATTAATATTATTAAAAAAAAAAAAAACCACTAAACTCTATCGCATTTAAATAGGGTCTGCATGGGTGAGGTAATTTCATAAAGATTAATAAAGAGTTAAGAATTCGCATTTTTGGCTAGTCAAGTAATCTGAAAGTAAAAAGTCCTTGATACGCATATGGTCCTCAAGTGTAAGAGATGTTAATAACTTCATATGGTCCTCAAGTCCACCCCAGTTAGATTGTAGGAGGTGTTTTGTCACAATTTACTGGCAATAAACTGCAATTTGCCGATTTGGGTCTGCGCTATTCGTGAATGGAAAGCCAATGATACCGAATTTTTTACATTGAAATGGCGAACAATTTGGTTGTTTTCTCTTTTCTTCTTCAACTGAGTGAAGCAGCGAGAGGTGTGAGAGAACAAAGAAAACAAACAGATAGACAGAAACCATCGAAAAATTCCCGATTCAGTAGCAAAAACGAAAATCACAAACAAGAATGTATTTACTCTAAACTATAACAACGTGGTTGTACAGCTTCTGTCTTCACTAATTATAGTATGTGGTTTCACTGATTAACACGGTAGTTGAATTGGAAATTGGATATGGAAGCGGTGTGAAAACAGGCTGAAATAAAATGAAAATGAGAACAAGTTCGGATACCCATCTGACACATATGATCTGTGCATTGGGAAATCTCTTCATGCCAATGCCAAAGAGTCTCCACTGAGGGGAGTTTCCTGCTCATCTGACCCCATTGACACGCAGAGGAAAGACTCACTTGCCTCTTCAAAACCTGAGAACAGTCAAAAAGTTTGTTGTGGAAATCTCTGTGACTTGTTTCAATCGTGGAGACGGGTAGAGTCGTGTGCATTGGGTAGTGAGTACACTACACGGACATGCCTTTGGTCTGTGATGTCATTACCAATTCCAAAGCCCATAATGTATAATCCCAAGATTATCGAAAATATATCTTTTTTTTCTTTCAGAAACATCGAAAAATAAATCTAATTGAGCACAATATATGCCACTGAGAAAATTACATAATATGGATAGGGTGGATATTATTCAGCATATATAACTATACACCAAATTTAATGACACATTCTTTCTAAATATTTGAATTCCTCGCCGTCTTAACCAGATCTAACAAGAGCTCGACATAAGATTAAACCACATCATAGTATGAAATTTGTTCACTATAATAGTATTATTGTTATACCTTTTTTTCCTTTCTTGTGTATTGCACGGGTTAACGACAAGATTAGATTAGAAGAAAAGCCATAAAATCAGGTCTTATCAAATATTTTGAGCAACATAGAAAAGATCTTCCTTAACAAGCTAAAAATAAATACAATCAACAAAGCTCATACCTCCTATCGAGTCAATGTTTCCCCTAAAATAAAGTATATTTTAGTGCATAGAGTCATATTGCATTGACATCATTACAGTAGAAGAATCTATCGGTGATCTTGGCGGAGAAAACAAGTAAGGTTTGGGGGGGATTTGCAAAGAGTCAAGACTCCCTTCCAACATATCCACCACTTTACTCATTGATGGTCGGTTTGAGGGGTTAGTTTGTATGCACCATAAACTCACTATTATCATCTTCCTTGCAGTGTCTTCATCTCCTTCCTCTAAAAGGCCTAACAATCCTAATTCTTCATTTAGTTCAAGACGCTTGTAAATCCAATGTGGAAAATATATTTCACTAGTAAAATCAACACTAACATCAATATTCTTTCGGCCTCCCACCATTTCTAAAACCATCATTCCATAGCTATAGACATCTGACTTGCGAGAGATACCTCCAAAACTTCTACAAAATACTTCGGGAGCTATATATCCAGTAGTCCCTCTTGCACCGACCATTGATATAGTACTCTTTTCTCTAGGGCATATCTTTGCAAGGCCAAAATCAGAAATTTTTGGGCAAAAGTTCTCATCCAAAAGAATGTTGTGAGGCTTTATGTCAAAATGCAAAATTCGTGTGTTGCAACCTCTATGCAAGTACTCCAAGCCTCGTGCAATGCCAATTGCAATCTTGTATAATGTTTCCCACCCCAAATGATGATTAGAACTTGATGGATTTCCTTTATATATGAACTTCTCAAGGGATCCATTAGGCATAAGCTCATAGATAAGAGCTCTTTTAGAACCCTCAAAACAAAACCCCTTAAGAGTGACAATGTTAACATGGGAGGTCCTACTAATGCTTGCAACCTCATTAAGGAACTCCTCTCCATTACCTTACGATTCTTTCATAACCTTCACTGCCACAAAACAGCCGTCTTGTAACTTCCCCTTATAGACACTACCATAGCCCCCTTGGCCTAATTTATCATTAAAGGACTTGGTCATTGTCTTTATATCAGCATAACTGTATCTTCTAACGACAAGAGGTCCATGACTTTTTAGAAATGCCTCAACACTCTGATGAGTTAGAGTTTCCTTCTTCCAAAAATTAATACTTTTAATTAACTTGAACTTCTTCCAAAAATTAATACTTTTAATTATCTTGAACTTTCTCCAGAAGCAGCAGATTATAACCATCAAAACACCAATTGCAACAGATGAAGTAGCTGTATTAAAAGAAATGAGATTATGAAGTTATGTGCTGACACGACAGTAACTCAAACTACATATTGATAATGTCTTGAACCTCAATAAATTTGCATTTTCTTGTGGTGACTCAAGAGTAACAATGAAGAAGCACATGCTAAGAATGTACCTCGGAGGAAAATCATGGATTATAAAAATTTTAGCTATTGTACCGATTGATTCTGTACATACAATTACATCTTATTGAATAATAAAAAATGGAGCAAATGGAGGCATTAACAAAATTACTCTAAAGATTGGATAATTAGATACATCGTGAGAAGGGGTAAAAAAGGAAGGTCACAGTTTTTTGTGTTGAAGGCACACTATATCGCTTCCATATGGAATCATTTGAGTTCTATAGAATAGCATGTCCTATCATTAGTATCAACAAAAAATTTGATTAAATAAATATGTTACCTATCACCATCACATTCAATCTCTTACTCCTTGTATTACTCCCTGTATTATTCCCTGCATTATTCACTATATTACTCCCTGCATTATTCCCTGTATCCGTATCAAAAGCAGCAAAGAACAATACTATTAGTTGATAATTAGATAATAAAAAAATAATCAATGTAACATATTGACAAAGCAAAATTGGTATTCTTTGAAATCTCAACAGTATTTAACAAAGAACAATGAACATCGGATTACATTTATCTAATATAGATTTTATAACAAGACAGTTCAATCTATTTCTAATTTCCTAAAAGGAGCCAATCTGAATCTACTTAATCTAGTGCTGTAGAAGAGAGGTCTGTGGATTGTGGCATAGAATAGAATAGCAGTAAGTCATATACATGTATTAGGAATAATAATTAATACATAGAAACCTACGAAATTTTATAAGCAGTTTTGGTAATGGAAAAATCCCCATTTCAATACCTTTCCCCAAATTGGCACAAAGAAAATTCCTCTGCTATAACTGTTGGGCTTTTGTGGAGCCTAATTTTGTTTGATCCGATTCGACGACCCGAATAATATTGTGTGGTTTTTAATGAGAGATTTACTGAGGCTTAGTCCATGGAGCAGAGGCTTGGATCGATAGGACCAAGTCGGAGCGCTCATGGATAAGCCTTTTGGGGGTCCAGGGGCAACGCCCCCGGGAAAAAAATTTTGGCCCATTTTGTATAATAGAAACCGACTTTGATTAGGGTTTTTAATTGGGGGTTGGTTGCCGTGTTTTGATTGTGAGGAATAATTGTAGCCGCATCTTGTATTTTCTTCTTCCCTAATAATAGTGAAATCTCTGCAACTCCGTGGACGTAGGCAAATTGCTGAACCACGTAAATATTGTCTTATGCGTGTAATTATTTTTCTTTGGCGTGTGTTTTCTCTCCTTTTTTTTGTTTCTCACAGGTTGGGATTTTGGTTAAATTCCCTACAACTGGTATCAGAGTCTAGGGTTAGGTTTGAGTGGGAGCAATGGCAGAGGAAGCAGGAAAGGCGTCTGGAATAGAAAAGTTTGATGGCACATACTTTGCGTATTGGAGGATGCAGATTGAAAATTATCTCCATGGGAGGAAATTGCATCTGCCTCTTTTGGGGACAAAACCTGAGACTATGAAGGCTGAAGAATAGGCGCTTCTTGACAGACAGGTTTTAGGAGTTATTAGGTTAACTCTGTCTAGGTCTGTTGCACACAATGTTGTAAAGGAGAAGACCACAGCAGATCTGATGAAGGCTTTGTCCGGTATGTATGAAAAGTCGTCTGCAAACAACAAGGTGCATCTGATAAAGAAATTGTTCAATTTGAAGATGGCAGAGAATGCATCAGTAGCACAACATCTGAACGAATTTAACACTATCACAAATCAATTGTCGTCTGTAGAAATTGATTTTGATGATGAGATTCGTGCTCTGACCGTCTTGGCTTCTTTGCCAAACAGTTGGGAGGCTATGAGGATGGCAGTAAGCAATTCTACAGGAAAGGAAAAGCTCAAGTACAATGATATACGAGATTTAATTCTGGCTGAGGAGATTCGCAGAAGAGATGCAGGCGAAACCTCAGAATCTGGTTCTGCCCTAAACCTTGAGACAAGAGGCAGAGGTAATAACAGAAATTCAAATCGGAGCATATCAAAATCCAGAAATTCTAATCGGAACAGAAGTAAATCTAGATCAGACCAACAAGTACAATACTGGAATTGTGGGAAAACAGGTCACTTTAGGAACCAATGCAAAAGTCCTAAGAAGAAAAATGAAGATGATTCTGCTAATGCTGTAACAGAAGAGGTACAGGATGCATTACTTCTTGCAGTAGACAGTCCACTTGATGATTGGGTTTTGGATTTAGGAGCTTCGTTTCATACCACTCCACACCGAGAAATCATACAGAATTATGTTGCAGGTGATTTTGGTAAGGTGTATTTGCCTGATGGTTCAGCCTTAGATGTTGTGGGTATGGGAGACGTCCGGATATTGTTGCCCAATGGGTCTGTTTGGTTACTGGAGAAGGTTTGACATATCCCTGACCTGAGGAGGAACCTAATTTCTATTGGACAACTTGATGATGAAGGACATGCAATAATATTTATTGGTGGTACTTGGAAGGTTACAAAGGGAACTAGGGTATTGGCTCATGGAAAGAAGACTGGTACTCTGTATATGACCTCAAGTCCAAGAGACACAATTACAGTTGCTGATGCAAGTACTGATACAAGCCTATGGCACCGCAGACTTGGTCACATGAGTGAGAAAGGGATGAAGATACTGTTGTCAAAAGGAAAACTACCAGAATTGAAGTCCATTGATTTTGACATGTGTGAAAGTTGCATCTTAGGAAAGCAGAAAAAGGTGAGCTTCTTAAAAACTGGCAGGACACCGAAGGCTGAAAAATTGGAATTAGTACATACTGATTTTTGGGGGCCTTCTCCAGTTGCATCTCTTGGAGGTTCAAGGTACTACATCACTTTTATTGATGACTCAAGCAAAAAGGTATGGGTTTATTTTCTAAAAAATAAATCTGATGTATTTGAAACTTTTAAGAAATGGAAGGCCATGGTTGAGACAGAAACAGGTTTGAAAGTAAAATGTTTGAGGTCAGATAATGGAGGAGACTACATAGATGGAGGGTTTAGTGAGTATTGTGCTGCATAGGGAATTAGAATGGAGAAAACCATTCCTGGGACACCACAGCAGAATGGTGTGACTGAGCGCATGAACAGAATTCTCAATGAGCGTGCTAAAAGTATGAGGTTGCATGCTGGACTACCAAAAACTTTCTGGGCTGATGCTGTTAGCACTGCAGCTTACCTAATAAACCGAGGACCATCAGTTTCTATGGAGTTTAGACTTCCTGAGGAGGTTTGGAGCGGTAAAGAGGTAAAGTTTTCATACTTAAAAGTTTTTGGTTGTGTTTCTTATGTTCATATTGATTCTGATGCTCGTAGTAAACTTGATGCAAAGTCTAAAATATGTTTTTTCATTGGCTATGGTGATGAGAAATTTGGCTATAGGTTTTGGGATGAACAAAACAGGAAAATCATCATAAATAGAAATGTGATATTTAATGAACAGGTTATGTACAAGGACAGGTCAGCTGTAGTGTCAGATGTTACAGAGATAGATCAAAAGAAATCTGAGTTTGTCAACTTAGATGAATTGACTGAAAGCACTGTCCAGAAAAGGGGTGACGAAGATAAGGAGAATGTAAATTCACAGGTAGATCTGAGTACACCTGTAACTGAAGTTCGCAGATCTTCTAGAAACGTTAGACCTCCACAGCGTTATTCACCTGTTTTAAATTATCTCCTGTTGACTGATGGTGGTGAGCTATAATGTTATGATGAAGCCTTGCAAGATGAGAATTCAAGCAAGTGGGAGTTAGCCATGAAGGATGAGATGGATTCCTTGTTGAGGAATCAGACATGGGAACTGACTGAATCGCCAGTAAGAAAGAAGGCTTTGCACAACAAGTGGGTATACAGAATAAAGAATGAACATGATGGTAGCAAACATTCCAAGGCCAGATTAGTTGTTAAAGGGTTCCAGCAGAAGGAGGGCATTGACTACACAGAGATATTTTCTCCAGTTGTGAAGATGTCAACAATCAGACTGGTACTGGGAATGGTGGCTACAGAAAACTTACATCTTGAGCAGTTAGATGTGAAGACAGCATTCCTTCATGGTGACTTGGAGGAAGATCTTTACATGATTCAGCCAGAAGGGTTCGTTGTTCAGGGACAAGAGAATCTAATCTGCAAACTAAGAAAGAGCTTGTATGGCCTAAAACAAACTCCTAGACAGTGGTACAAGAAATTTGACAGTTTTATGCATAGAATTGGGTTCAAGAGATTTGAAGCTGATCACTGTTGCTATGTTAAGTCTTTTGACAATTCTTACATCATATTACTGTTGTATGTGGATGATATGCTTATTGCAGGGTCTAGCATTGAGAAGATTAATAATCTGAAGAAGCAATTGTCCAAGCAGTTTGCAATGAAGGATTTGGGAACTGCAAAGCAAATCCTTGGTATGAGAATCATTAGAGACAAGGCTAATGATACATTGAAGCTTTCACAGTTAGAGTATGTGAAGAAAGTTCTCAGCAGATTCAACATGAATGAAGCTAAACCAATAAGCACACCCTTGGGTAGTCATTTCAAACTAAGCAAAGAACAGTCACTGAAGACAGAAGAAGAAAGGGACTATATGAGTAAGGTGCCCTATGCCTCAACTATTGGCAGCTTGATGTATGCTATGGTGTGTACAAGGCCAGACATTGCACATGTAGTGGGAGTTGTGAGCAGATTCATGAGTAAGCCTGGAAAGCAGCATTGGGAGGCAATCAAGTGGATTCTGAGATATCTTAAAGGTTCATCAGATACATGTCTTTGCTTCACAGGTGCAAGTTTGAAACTGCAGGGTTATGTAGATGCTGATTTTGCCGGTGATATTGATAGTAGAAAGAGTACTACTGGATTTGTATTTACTCTGGGTGGTACAGCTATATCATGGGGTTCAAATCTACAAAAGATTGTAACTTTGTCTACTACAGAAGCTGAGTATGTTGCAGCAACTGAAGCTAGAAAGGAGATGATTTGGCTACATGACTTCTTAGATGAATTGGGGAAGAAGCAAAAGATGGGCATTCTACACAGTGATAGTCAGAAAGCAATTTTTCTAGCTAAAAATTTGGCTTTTCATTCAAAGTCGAAGCATATACAAACAAAATACCACTTTATCTGTTACCTTGTTGAAGATAAACTGGTAATACTTGAGAAGATTTGTGGATCTAAGAACCCGGCAGACATGTTGACTATGGGTGTCACTATTGAGAAGCTGAAGCTGTGTGCAGCTTCAGTTGGTCTTCTAGCTTGAGGACAGGAGGATGAGTTGCAGGGATGAGGGATTGTGTTTTGAAGGATTGCGGTTGATGTTGGTGATTGAACTAGTCTCCAAGTGGGAGATTTGTTGGGCTTTTGTGGAACCTAATTTTGTTTGATCTGATTCGACGACCCAAATAATATTGTGTAGTTTTTAATGGGAGATTAGCTGGAGCGCTCATGGATAAGCCTCTTGGGGGTCTAGGGGCAACGCCCCCGGGAAAAAAAATTTGGCCCATTTTGTATAATAGAAACCGACTTTGATTAGGGTTTTTAATTGGGGGTTGGTTGCCGTGTTTTGATTGTGAGGAATAATTGTAGCCGCATCTTGTATTTTCTTCTTCCCTGATAATAGTGAAATCCCTGCAACTTCGTGGACGTAGGCAAATTGTCGAACCACGTAAATATTGTCTTGTGTATGTGATTGTTTTTCTTTGGCGTGTGTTTTCTCTCCTTTTTTTTGTTTCTCACAGGTTGAGATTTTGGTTAAATTCCCTACAATAACAATTGTAAGTATCATCAAACACACAAATTTCATTATGGAACTCTCCAGTTTATTGTTTCATAGTGATATGATATCGAAGTGAGAGATGATTTCAAAATTGTATCGGTTTCCTCTCCTCTCTAGTTGTATCTTTGGAGATATATTGAAAGTTTTCTTTCTATAACTATGCAAAATGCATAAACTTCTTTCTGGCATGAGGTATTTGAGAATGGCAAGCTTAACGGTGTTGTTTCTATTTATCATAACCTAATTTTGAAACTAATATGATATAGCACTTGTATTAGGATTTACTATAACATAAGAATGTAAAGAAATTTATATGCAAAGAACTATATAAGCATTTTCAATATATGTGTAACTGTAAGACCAAAAAAATTTGCGTTATTCTGATGTCTATACCTTTCTCTGTAATGGGCGTAATGGAACAATTAAAATTTCCCTCCTTGCCAAGCTCACATAGACCTCCTCTACTATAACAACTGCTACAAGCATCAGATACATGTATTTTAAGGTCGTACTCAGCAGCCAATTTGAAACCATACTTAATTGCGTGCCATTTTTCCGGGAGCTGAATGATTGGACATAGAGAAGCAAAAGCAGGTTTCGAATTATTATAGTAGAGATCATATTCTCCGCAGCTCATATATTTAAGATCAAAAGTGGAAGTAATATTAGGAATGCGATTGCATTTAAATAGGGTCAGATTGGGTGTGGTGAGTTTAAAAGAGATAAATGGAGAGTAGGGAAGAGTAAAATTGATTAAGTATTGGCATTCACTGGTATTCAAGAATTCCAAAAGTGAAAAGTCCTTGATACGTATGGATTGTGTGAAGTTTGTGTAAGAGATGTTTATAACTTCATATGGTTTTCCACTCAAGCCCAGTGGCAGTTGGATCTTTGGAGGTGTTTCATCACAATTTACCGGCAGTAAACCGCACGATGGGTATGAGACATTGTTGAATGGAAAGCCAATGGTACCGAATTTTCCACATGGAAAGGACGGACAATTTGGGCGTGTGCTCTTTTCTTCTTCAGCTGAGTGAAGCAGCAAGAGGTTTGTGAGAAGGAAGAAAACAAAAACAGAGCCAAAGGCCATCCCAAAAATTCGATTCACTAGCAAAAACAAATATCACAACGAAGAATGTATTACTCAAAAGAGTCAAAACTAAAATAAAACAAACGTTTTTGTATTTACTTCTTTTCTCTGATTAGCACTACAGGGTACTTGACTTGGAAATTGAATAAGGAAGACTTGCTAAAACAGGCTGTAATTGAAACATATAGTCTTTTCATTGGAAAATCCCTTGGTTCCACAGCCAGAGACCCCACAGAGGTGAATTTGCCACTCATCTTCTTCTCCACTGACGTGTGGTGGAGAGACTCTTTAAAACCTCAGAACACTCAAAAGACTTTATTGTTGGCCTCTTTTCTATATATAAAATGCGCCAATGCGCTATAGCCACAACGAAAACTACAATCATTTGGTTTATTCAATCCTTTGCACTGTTAAGCTGCCCTCTTCTTCCTCTTTTTCTTTTTTTGTTCTCCTTCGGATGATATCGTCCAGTCCACTTTATATATATATATATATATATATATAGAGAGAGAGAGAGAGAGAGAGAGAGAGAGAGAGAGAGAGAGAGAGAGAGAGAGAGAGAGAGAGAGAGAGAGAGAGAGAGAGAGCTGTTAGTTAACACAATAAACTGTCACAATATTTTCACAATCATTGAGATGTTAATTCCTTATAGGTCAAAATAAAATATCATATTAGAACCAACCACAATTAAAAATAAAGTTATTGTGAAAAAAAAAAGTGTTGCATCCACAATATTTTTCACAACACTTTTACAACAAAAGTGTGAATGCCATAAAGTTATAATAATAGCTACTTTTTTTTTTTTTTTTGATTTGTTCAATTTGCACTGTTCACTGACCTTTTTTTTGTGGATAATATTTCTCAACCAACTCTTTATATATATATATATATATATATATATAGTTGTTAGTTAACACAATAAATTGTCACAATATTTTCACAATTGTTGAGATGTTAATTCCTTATAGGTCAAAAGAAAATATCATACTGGAACTAACCACAACTAAAAATAAAGTTATTGTTACACAACACAATAAATTTCATAATATTTTCATAATTATTGAGGTGTCAATTTCTTATAAGTCCAAATAAAATAATAAAATATGAGACTGTGACCAACCACAATTAAAAATAAATATTTTGTGAAAATGTTGTAACATTTGTTGTGTGAATGTGTAAAAGCTACTGTAGTAGTTACAATACTTTTTGATTTATTCAATATATATTGTTCATCACTTCATTAGCCCTTTCTTCTTTTTTCTCCGATTATCGGTTTGTGCTCTTTTTTAAAATATTTATATGAACTGACATATATATTGTTATATTGATACAACATATTTCACAATACACAATTATTGAGGTGTCAATTTTTTATAGGTCGAAATAAAACAATAAAATATGAGAATGTGATCAACCACAACTGAAAATAAATGTTTTGTGAAAATGTTGTAACATTTGTTGTTATCACAATATTTTCACAATTGTTGAGATCTCAATTTCTTATAGATCAAATAAAAAATTGCTAAATTCACAATATTTTCACATTAATTTCACAACAAATCATAGGTGATAAGCTACTATTGATGGATAAAAAAGTGATATCAGTTATGGTCCATTTTAAAATCAGTAACAACTTGCCATTTATAATTTGTTATGAAAATATTACGAAGATAGCATTTCTATAAAATAAATGATAATATATCGAACTGAAATTTACCACGGCTGAAAATAAAGGTATTGTAAAAATATTGTGACATTTTGTTGTGTTTCTAGACTTCTTTTTTGGTTTAATCAAATTTGTTGAGCAAAAATTCACTGTTTCACACAATTTTATTCAGTTGGTTTTTTTTTTTTTTTTATGCATAGTTTAAAGTGGTTGTCCCAATTAAAAATCAATAACAATTTACAATCTAGGATATGTTGTGAAAATGTTGTGGATGTAGCATTACTCTAAAATAAAATTATAAAATATCATACCAGGGTTCACCATAGCTAAAATAAAGATATTGAGAAAATATCATGACATTTATTGTGTCCCTAACTTTTTTTTCTTTGTTTAGAAAACTTGTTGAGCCAAAATTCATAGTTTTACGGACAGTTTTCTTGGATTTTTTTAACACATTGTTTAAAGTAAAAAACACAAAGTTTTACCAACGAAAAAAAATTATAGAAAAAATTACTTTCCCCCTTTATGTTTGGAGTAGTTTCATCCCCCAACTTTAAAGTTGAACAATTTCCTCCTTTGTATTTTGTACACAAGCATATAGTCCTTGCTGTTACTCTCTTAATTAAATTCCTAACAAAATCTTTTGATTCTAGAACATTTCATTGTGCAATATCTAAAATGCCGCTCTAAATTTTAATGTCCCAAAAATTTTCTTTGTGTATTTTAGGTTTTATGTGTTAGTCATACTTAAAAAGTAAAAATGGTGATCTATGGTATTCTATTTGTTACCTAGAGAAAGCAAATTTATTAGAGATTTAAATCTTCTAGATTTATAATTTTATCTAATAGAAACTTCAATGACATATGTCTTTTGTTATTTTTTTTATTTCTTTATTTCTTTTATTTCTTAAAAAGGTTTTCATTAAAAATTAAGTTAAGTATCATAGTTAGGCTCATAAAATAAAATGATAAAGAAGGAAGTATGAATAACAAAATATTCATTGCAAATGGTTGTAGGTATTTAATTTGATGAAGAGTTTCAATTGTAGTAAATGTCATCATTTATTGCAAAAATTTATATATTGTGACAATATTTTATCAAAACTTAGTTCTTTATTGTTAGAAGATGACAACATTAGTTATCATTCTTAGTAGAATTTTTTTGTGAATAGATATTGTCTTTGGTATATAAGTTCTAAGAAATTATCATACTAAATAGATAGTCATATGTTAAATAACTATTCTACATTTTAATACATGATTTGATACTACTTCAAAAAAAAATTCTATCTAAAATTTTTTCACTTAAGGGGTAGCATGTGCCTTGCACGTGCAACCCTTACTAGTTTAAGTAAAAATCGTGAAGACTTGTGGAGTCGGGTGAAATGGGTACAATATTAATTGCCCATGAAAAAAAAAAAAAAAAAAAAAAAAAAAAAAAAAAAACCTTAATAGCATTCATATTGATAGAGTCATAAATTTAGCAATATGATTCCATAAAAAAGTTATTTTATCTATTTTACCTTCTCACTTTACAAAACTCCCAACATCAGTGGTTTTATTTTAACTTTCAACACAATAAAATAATATAAACAAAATAATAAAATAATATATCCACTACAATAAAATAATATATTCACCAGTGTGAACATATGAATAAAATAATATATTTAATATAAATTAAATGTAAACACACAATTTAATAATACTTTTTTTTAAGTGGTTAGTTGTTGAGCCAAATTATTTGTCTTTGGCTCCACCAATGTAGTCATAAATTGTATTTGGTAGTGCTAAAAATAGTAATATAACTTTTTAGCACCGCCAATACTAATGCTCTAAAGGACTTGCCTAAATCAAATTAAGGCGTAACCCAAACCTAATTTGACTAGCCCACGCAACATCCTCGTCCACTGACAATTATACTTACACTCTTGTTTGTTTTGTCAATAATATTTTTTTTAAATGAGTCATTTTAAAAATAAAAAAAAAAATTATTAAACTATCTCATCTTCCTATATTTGGTAACAACCTTAAATGAGTTAAAAATCAATCTTTTAATCCTAAATTTACTTAATTAGCTTGTTGTAAAATAAAGTTGTTTTTCAAAAAAAAAAAATTGAAAACAATCTCAAAAAATAAACTATATTATTTTTGTTGATCAAAAATAGTTTTCCTTTTAACTCTTTTTTTTTTATTACCAAATACTAGAAAATACTAAAAACTATCTTTATACAAAGTTTTCCATCAAAACAAACAAAGTGTTATATCTATTGGTGTCATTCCATTACCATAACAATCCCAATAAATAAATAATTTTTTTCATTATATATATATATAAACTTTTTCCCTTTTTGTTTGAGATAGTTCACAATTTTTTATCTAAGCTTTTGGACGTCCCATATGCATCAAAATATTACTATAAGAATAATCACAAAAAATTTCATGCTTTTAAGCGTGTCAACAACATTTTAAAAAATAAAAGATCTCAACTGGAATAGAAACAACTTTCCTCACCGTTGAGAATAGTTCTAAATCTGGTCCAAGATGAACCATTGTAGAGGATTTATTGAAACCACTGAATTTGGAACTGAATTCTTTCTGGTTAAAGAATCTCTTTGTAGTTGCTCTGGAATAACTAGGAGATTCTATAGAAGAAATACGGGGTTATACTTCTAGCGGCAACATGCTATGGGGCAGTGGGCCCGCTTATGGGGTTTGATTCGCAGTCCATGTTATGAGAAATATTTACCATCTAAAAGGAGGAAAAAACAGAGTCTTTATCTAAAGAAATGCCTTGAGAAAGGACAGATGTATAGAACCTTTCAACAAAATGGTGCTTTTCAACTCTCTCAAAATGGAAGTATTAAATTTTAGACTAAATTACTAATTTGGACCTTCAAATTATTAGGTAAAGTTTCATTTGGTTTCTCAATTATTAATAATGTTTATTTAGCCTCTCAAGTCTCAACTTTCAAAATCAAATTAATTTCATCGTTCAGTTTACTCTCTATTTAAATTTTAACAGGATTAATTGTTAAAATTAATTTGATTTTCAAATTTGTAGACCCTTCTATAATAACTTTTTAGCATACTATGTATTTGCTCATTAACTAACTTTGTTAAAATTTAAACAAAGAGGATATCTATCCCCAAATAAGTTTGAAAGAAACCTATTTGACAAAAACTTTTAAAAAAACATATTATCCTAGAATTACAGTGTCTTTTGACATTTTCCTCTCAATTTTGATTTAAAATGTTAGTTCTATTTTATTTTCCACATGTGAACAACTTTTATGTCCTGCTGTTGCGTGGCAATGAATAACGATTTGATTAATTGTAATATATGAATTATTACAATTTGCTGCAATTTAGTCCTCGACAAACATCGTGAAATATTGGGTTTGATATTTATTTATTTACCTCTTCTTAGATTTTTCCTTGCATGTTCACTGGCAAAAGAAGCATTTGTCAATCATTCAATTTTTTTCCTTCCTATGGTTAATAATTTTCTGGCCAGGCCATTTGGTTTCTTTGTACAGCCGGATTGCCTTGCATTTCTCATCTTGTACGAGAATTGAGAGGTCCCTCAGTGATCAAAACATATTAACTTGGGTGAAAGGGTTTATGGATATTCATTGTAGGGGTGTGCAGAAAACCCACCGACCCGTCAAACCCGACCCAATCCAACCCGACCCGTCGGATTGGGTCGGTTTTTAAGGCTTGGTGGGTTGGGTTGGGTTACAAAAAAAAAATTTATGGCGGGTTGGGTTGGGTTTGGGTCATAAAATTACAAACCCGCCAAACCCAACCCGACCCACCCATATTTAATATATATTTAAAATATATTTTTATATTTAATAATTTTTTTATAAATCAATTGTAGGGCACTTTTATTTATATATATATATATATATTATATTTAATAATTTTAAAAAAAAAACAGTTGTAGAGCAACATTTCCTCAGTTTCTCCTACTAATACTAATTTAATATATATATAAAATATATTATATAATTAATAAATTTTTTTAAATAGTCAGTTTTTCCTATCCTATATAAAAGCCAATTAGTTCACACAAATCCAAATAAATTACTATTGTTGTTTAGTCATTAGTGTTGTTTGCCTTTAAGGAGTTACATTGATACTAATCTTTAGGTTTTTTTAATATTTTAAAATTTTTTTTTCTACTCAATTTAATAATAATAAAAAAAAAATCAAACCCATGAGTTCAACCCGACCCAACCCGACCTATGTGGGTTGAGTTGGGTTGGACTTATGTGATGGGTTGGGTTGGGTTGGGTTGGGTTGGGTTTTTTTTGACCCACCATGATAGGTTGGGTCAAAAAATCCCCTCAACCCGACCCATGCACACCCCTGATTCATTGCATTACAATTCTTTATGATATAAGAGTGACTTCCATTAAGAGGATCTATACTATAGTCTTTAGGTAAGATTCACCTTCATGTTAAAACTAGGCTTTAATCTGCATGCACGGAAAAGTTTTACATAAATATGTAAAATACATATACATTATTGTTTATGAGAAATTTCTCCAATATCAAAGTGAGAAATAAAATAATTACTATCACATACAGACAATGATCATCCATAAGAAAATCGCCTGAACCTTTAACCTCCTGACTCGATAGGAAATTTTAAGCCGTGCCATCTAACTACACTCTCATTTTGAGTAATCATCTCCTACCACCCAAATGAAACACAAGAATTTTGCCAATACCCATGGATCTAGAGGATTAAATTACCATGGTTGAGAGAAGATACTCAAGTATTACATAGGAATGATGATCTTGAGTAATTTACTGTTGAAAATGGGTTCCAAATAAACATAACTCCTGTAAATATATGGCCCGAGGTAGATAACTAGAAGAGTAGCATCAATGAAGGAAACAAATTGATGTGGGACTCATCCTAACAAGTTTGAATCACAATCCAAAAAATTATATATAAGCAAAAGAGAAATAACTTTTTTCCATGTGGTTTTGTAATTATCGCAGCAGGGTTCCTCCCACCACCAACAACAACAACAACAAACCCTAGAGTTATATATCAATTCTTTCTAGCATCCCAGATCAATTTCAGAGCAAGTGGCTAAATTTCATATCAACCATGGAACAGTAGTCCACTTATACAAAGTTTTACTCCCGATAGTCAGAGTCAAGAAAGGAAATGTTTGTGCAAGAGCATAGCAACCCTTTTAATCCCAGAAAGGAAATGTTTCACATTTTGTGGGTGGGAAATTAAAACCATTTGCATTTCATTAAAATAACAGTGACAATGTGCAATATGCTGTTAAATATAGCACATGGTTAATTTATATCATAAGACTCATTCCAAGTTCAGAGTCTACATAATCGTGAACACGATGTACCTTTTTCAATAAAGTTTCCATCACCCATCAAAAAAATAAATCATAAAACTCACCTCTCCACCAGAACTTCCTACTCTTTTACCTTAGTGGGGACAGAAATTTGAAGGAGGCTCATCCAACCATGGTCCGCTTTCGTCCTCTTTGTCGCACTACAATAAATAGCAGAAGAAGTTTGCAACCATCAAATGCAATAAGAAAAAATTATTAATTCCTAATAGGGCAGAAAAAAAAAATTAAAAAAAATAAATAAATAAACAAAACAAAACAAAACAAATGGGAGGAGAGGGCCACACCTTGAGCAAGCTTGTTCAGTGTAGATGACCACTGCTTTGAGGACTTCCGATATGCAGCAAGTATCTGATCCATCTATTCAAGGTGCAACAATGAAGAAGTCAATGTCCAGTCAGAAAGCATGAATATAATAACATTAGGCGGCCCAGGGTAGAAGGAAGGGGGTGGGGGAGAAATCAAAAGCATTTACAGAAAAACTGCAGGATTCGGTGTTCTGTTGTCAGGAGTAATTTTTCAAAAAAGAAAATGATGCATTAAACACGAATAAATTAACTTTCTAAAAACTGAACTTGTTTCTCACATAAAAATCCATTTCCAGGTAATAAGGCATACCATGAAGTATCCACTGTTAATATCTTGTCCCTAAGAAATGATAATATGTAAAAATAAACAAAAATCAAGAAAGAAAATAGATTGATATGTAATGGTCGTAGAAGTTCTATGCTGTTTTCATTCTCAAAAATATAGCAGATTCTCATCATCTTCAAAAGCATCATGCTCATAATGTATTTAAAATGCAATTTTGTAAGAAATGCTCTAAACATGACTACGTGATAAATTTAAATAAAAAAGAAAAAGTATATATATATATATATATAAATTTTATAGAGAGTTCATATACCGTATGATACACAACATTATATACACAAATAAAAAATTCGACTCAAAATATAATTTGCTTTTTGACAAATATGAGCTTACTTGTTCAGTCATGAAATAAAGCCCACCCCACCCCCCCAAAAAATAAAAATCCCATTCCAGATGTGGGTATCTAATTGCTGATTCTCTCTATATCTCTATCCTTGCTGAATCAACAATGCTGATGATACACCTTCAACTCACAATGAGAACGTGCACATGGAAAAGCTGTACAAGGATGGTGGAGTTCATGGAGCCAATGACAATGGAGGAGTGGAAATTACTCTCTGTGGCCTACAAGCACATGATCAAGGCACACTTGATCACGCCGAGCCTCCTTTAAACACGCCCCCAACACAACCCCCCCCCCCCCCCCCCAAAAAAAATAATAAAAAATAAAAAATAAAAACCTGCAATCCAAAAGAGCTGCTCAACCTCAAAATGTTTATAGGTCGGATGATCCCACTGGTCAGAATGGTATCACCAAGTTTATGGATGGTCCTGATTTTTACCCTTAGAAAACCAACTTGTGGGTGGGTCACAGTCAAACTAATCAAACCACCTAGTCCAATTTGGCTTTTAAAATAACATTAAATCTTGCACCAGGCTTCCCAATGCCGAACACTCATAAGAGTCTCTGAGTTTCAGTTCTTTTTCTCATTTTCTCTTTACAATCTAAAAGCACAAGAAAAACTAGAATTAAGAGAAGGAAAACTACATCACTTACCACATTCCCACATGAAGAGTGCATGGAGAGCAGAGCTCGTTCAAGTACATATAAATCAACAGCTTTATCTTCTGGAAGGGTTGAAGTAAAGCTCAAACCAAAGTCAATAAGGACCTACAAAAGATATTAATGGACTGTAAATGCAGGTTTAGAGCAAGTTTAATCATAGAAAGTAAGATAAAGACGACCGGAAATTTCCAATACCAAATGAAAAAAGAAGAAAAGGGAACTCACCAGCTGGTTGATACCACTCTTAAGTAACATGTTTGATGTGGTCAAGTCACCATGGATGAGACCACCATCATGCAATTTTGCAATTGCAACACCAATTTGTAAAGCAATATCATCCAATCGCTCTTCAATAATACCATGTGACCCGAATTCAAGGAGTATGTCTTTGACAGAAGGACCCTCCACATACTCAAACGTTAGAGTGTGCAGCACAGGGTCCACAGAATACAACACTGGAGTAGAAACTCCAAGTCGTCTTGCTTTTGTCATGCACCTGGCTTCCTGTTTCAACAATAAATTTACAGAAGACATAGACAATAAGCAACACATTGATTCATTGATACTATGGAAGAAAGAGTGGAAGGTAGTCTCAAAGCAAAAAAAAAAAAAAACTTACCGCATTTAAGCGCTTAAGAGTTATTTTAGAATCCAAAGTAGGATGCCTATACTTCTTTGAGAAACGTTCCTTAATAACAGACCGCCTTCCCACAAAATTTGACTCAAAAACTCTCTGAAAAGGAATGTCAAGATCAGCATAAAAATTACAAACTGCACATGGTCAAAGTTTCACTTCTAATGGCTCATGCAAAAATGAAAAACCAGGCGAGTTAATTATTACTAGTGAGTGAGCTTTATTCAATTGAACATGGCAGAAATGCAAGGAACTTTGAGGGAGGGGGGTGAACCCATATTTTTCCACACAAAATAGGGAAAAAAAATTAAGACATATGTCTTCTTCTGTACTGGTTGTAAGTATGTAAAACCGACCAAAAGGCCTTGAGAAGTTTAAATTGTAGCTGCACTCACAGCTTCAGCTCCTTGCTTCAGCAGAATGAGAGAGCTTTCTTTTACATCTGTCTTAATCTCCATAATAAAAAACACCACAGCACCAAAATTCTGCACAGACAATTATCAGTTAGAAGAGGGGCAAAAAATCATAAAATAAAATCAGTTTCTTCTTTTGGTCTTTTTTAACATGATAAATAGAACATAACAAATCACAGGAAGCACTCAAAACACAATGAAACAATAATCCACTTGTGCCTCAATTGAGCGACCAAAGTAATTCTAGTCATGTACAAAAGACGTGGTATGGAAACTGACAACAAAGTTATTTAAGTAATTTACAGAAGACATGATATGGAAATTGACAAAAATATGTAAAGCATGGAAGAAAAAGTTTGATATCTAACTTCCAGTCAAAATGAGACCAATTTGACAACATAAAGTTAATAGATGAGACTGAGGTAAACTCATTGCATATAAACACCATAAGGTTTCAAACACCAACTAAAAATGAATGAGACTATAATGAACAGTTTAAGTGTCCATATACAAACCAATTACAATTTCTTGCATTCCAAACAAGATTCACAAAAGTCAAAGCCAACATAGAAAACACATAAAGAAACTGCATATTTAAAGTTCAAATGAGGAAAGTCAAAGACTTGAAATGAATGAGAGCCAGAACTTCCTTTGCTACCCTGGCGGTTTTTCTCTTCATAAGGAACCCCTATATTTTTATTTTTTATAACTCATAACAAATTTCATTTAGAAGGTGCAAAAATGGGAGCAACCTAACACACAGGATGTAAACTAAAAGTAACGCGCACAGCATTAACATCTTTTTTTATTTTTGATAACGTAGGGAACCTTTCTAAAGAAAAGCCCTATGAACTCGCCTCTAGCTAGTAAACCCAATGGGCAACCAACCCCACCCGCCACAAAATTAACACCTAAAATGCAAAGAATCTAACTATGTTTGGTAATAGTTTTTGTTTTCTGTTTTCAAAAACTTGTTTTTGGGAATAGAAAGAAAAAACAATTTTCTTGTATTTTTGAAATCAAAAACATGTTTGGTTAGTTGAAATAAAATAAAAATTATATATATAAATAGTTTTCTAAAGAAAAAATAGAAAATACTAAAATATGTTGTTATTAAGATTTGAACTCTGGCTCTAACTCATTAAATGAGACGGATTCATTAAATTAGACACGTATTTTCATTGGTTTTTGAAAACTAGAAATTGAAAACAGTCTTTTGCATGTTTTCAATTTTTTCTCAAATTAAGTTTTGAGAATAGTTTTTATTTTCTGTCTATTTTGGGTTACCAAACAAGTTTTTTAGTCCCAAAAATAGAAAATTGTTTTTGGAAACAAAAAATAAGGAGAAAAATCAGTTACCAAACATATCCTAAAAATTCCAAAAAATTACAAATAGGCTAGGACCAAACGGCTTCAATCTTCCTATGAATAACTCTCTTCCATTAAAAGCAAGTCCACTCCTTTCTCTCTAGATATATCACATTAAACATAAAGGATTCACCTTCTACACTTCGATACATCTTTACCAAATTATCTCTTCCAACACACCAATTAGTCAACCACCCCGCTCTTGTCCTCAAACAAGCAAAACCACACAATTCCAATTCCAAACTACAAATAACACAGTGTAATAATAATAAAGAATCCATCCAACTCCCCCTCTCTGAGTATGCACATACACCACAAATCCGTTATCATCAAACCCCAACAACAATTACAAACAAAGCCTTAGTACCAAAATTTTCGCAATTCTATACTATCCAAAATCATTCTCTCACTGTATCACAAGTGCTCATATGGGATTAACTCATTTTGGGTGATTTATTTGGATAAAAAAATTAAACTGGGTAAAAATACATCAGAAAAAGTAAAGCTTTAAAAACTTGTACATAAGCTGAATAAGCAGGAAAAAAAATTAAAAATATCTAAACCCCACTTTCTCAAATATATATATGCTAAAAACGATTATTTGCAATGGTGCTCTGACTGGAACAGTTAAAGCTCTCAACTTTCTTCACCGGTTTCAAAGCTAAAACGGTAACTCGACGCAGATAGTGTTTTTTTTTTTTTTTTTTTTCATGTAATTCAAACTCTATCAAATATATTTCATAATCCAAAATGGGAAAAAAGAACAAATCAAGAAAAAAAAAAATCAAACCTCTTGGCCACGACCACAGGAAAACGGTGGCTCCGGCGTCCTTTTCCAGACTCCGGCGGCTTCTCTTCTTGGCGAGTTGGAGCAGACACGGCGGTTTTTCAGTCGGGGTTTTTAATTTTAAGGTTTTTTTAATTTTTCTGAAAGATTGTAGAGGTATTAACGAGGAATTTGCCAAATGCTGACGTGGATTAAAATACATTTTTAGCCTTTAAATTTTGGTTGTTTTTATTTTGGCTAGTAATGTTTTAAAATTTTCATTTTAATCCTTTATATTTTGTGTTTTCGTAATTTTCCTAACTATTAGGGCAACTGCAAATTTTTTCATCTATTTTACACTAAAAAATTACTTTTTCCATTTTACATTGTCACTTTTTCAAAATACTCACATTAGTCCATCTATTTTACGATCCCTTCTATTTAAAAATTAATATTTTTTAATTTTTAATTTTTACTTTATATTTTTATTTTGTCCCTATCTTTTTATCTTTTCTTTTGTACTTATCTTTTTTTTTTCTTTGTCCTTATCTCTTCTCTCATACCAATCTTTTGTCCCTCTTCTATTTCTTCTTCTTCCTTTTACGGTAACTTCTCATTCTTCCTTTCAAGGTCACGATCAAATACCTCCTCCACAAGCATCTTCTTCTCCTTTTTCCACTTATGGTCAAATCACTTATCCACCACAAGCACCAATCTCCACCACAAGAACCACAAGAATCAAAACCCTCAAGCATGGACTACATCAACCCACAAGCATTGATCTCACCCGCCAACACCAATCCACAACCATCAAAACCCATTCCCATCGACTCACAAGCACCGATCTCTACCGCCAACAACAATCCACAAGCATCCAGACCCATTTCCTTCGACCCACAAACTCTAATCTAGCGCCACCAGCACCAATCCATTGATCCACAAGCAAACAACACCAGCACCGATTTGTCTCTTTGTTGGTTTGTTCGTGTGGGTGTATTTGTGTATCTTTGTGTTGATTTGTTTGTGTGGATGTGTTTGTGTGTAGGTGTGTTTATGTATATCTGAGGAAAAAGAAGATGAGGGGAGGAAAAGTCTGAGACCGAGTTCATTTTGCATGGAGAAGAGAGAGAAAAAAAATGTGCAAAGTGTGAAATTAATAAAATAATATTATACACAGCTATAGTAACCGTGTATATATGCATAATTACTATAGCAAATGTGTAAATATGCACAATTTTAGAATGCCTGGTGTGGAAGATTTTTGAGGCGAAATGTGTAAAATTTGTTACTTTTTGTACTTTGCAAAGTTTTACATCCACTGATGTGAATGCTCTTAAGTGCTTTTAATCTCTATATATTAAAAAGATTCAAAAAGTTAGTTATGGATTCAAAAAAATGTCAAAAATACCCCTAATCTAATTAGACAATCCTTATTCTTAAAAAAAATTAAAATTAAAATGGGGTTAAAATTGTAATTCAACAAAATTCAAAAAAAAAAAATATTAGAGAAACTTTTATATATCTCACGCACGTTTGATGCATTTTTTTTTCCTAAAAACTAGCATGCACTAAACCTTACTCAATTACAAATCCTAAATTTTAATTTCTTAAAAATTCCTTCCTATGTAACCTCACTAACAATAGTATATTTTATAAAGAATTTATTTGTTGTAAGTAGATACAGACAAGTTATATTATTGACAAAAATGGACAATAGGACAAATATGATGTCCTTGTCATCCATTTTCGTAAGTCATATGACCTTTGTCAAGTGGAAAATTAATGTCCTCAAATGAAATATGGGTGGGCAAGCTAAAACTCAACATTGGGCTATGAAATGATACTCAAAGGCTTTTCGGTGTAGTGATAAGCCTATCCAAGTAATAAATAAATGTTGCACCTTAGCAAGAACAACATTAAGGCGCAATAAAACACTTCATAATAATTAATAGATTAGAAGTCCTGTTACAACAATGCAAGAAAATAGAATTCTCTAACAGTAGGATAAATTAAATTGATGGTCCAACAGTCAATTATTAAACAAATTTAAGAAGGTGTTCATTTCAAGAAGTTCTTATGTGTCTTGATCAAAAGGGTCTAGGGTACTTTCTGCTACTATTACATCAATTTGAGGGAAAAATTCTATTATTACAAACACATTATATCCTTTAATGGAAAAACAAAAGGTAAAGACCAATGGCTCCATTGTGAGAAGAAAGGGGTTATTTGGCATGGTGTGAAGGGAGAGAGAGATTCTAGCTTAGTGCAAAAGATATTGAACCAAGATTCTCGTGGAATATGTATGTGGGGTATGAGTAGGGTAGTAAAGGCTGTTGAAGTGGGCCGTGTGTGGCTTGAATTGCCACAAGCCCACATCCTCATTGCCTAAGTCGGTCACTATTTGACCAACTCCTATTTGGAATAGTAACCCACCACCTTTTAGCCGACTTTGATATATATATATATATATATATATTAGGTTTTTGAGAAGAAAAAGTGTAGCCGTGTGAGATTAGAGAGGAATTCTAATTAACCTAGTAAGGAGCCACATGAGAGGAAATAGAGAAAAGAGAGGCAGTCAGCTTCTATTCTTATTTTTTCTGTGAGAGAGTGCTAGGGTGTAATTGGGATTTGGGTTTCTTGAGAGTGTTCTTGTGCACTATTGTATTTTCCCTGATCATAGTGAAATCCCTGCAACTCCGTGGACGTAGGCAAATTGCCGAACCACGTAAATATTGTCTTGTGCGTGTGATTATTTTTCTTTGACATATGTTTTCTCTATTTATTTTGTTCCTCATAAGTTGGGAATTTTGGTTAAATTCCCTACAACTGGTATCAAAGCCTAGGGTTAGGTTTGAGTGGGAGCAATGACAGAGGAAGCAGGAAAGGCATCTGGAATAGAAAAGTTTGATGGCACAGACTTCGCGTATTGGAGGATGCAGATTGAGGATTACCTTTATGGGAGGAAATTGCATCAACCGCTTCTAGGGGAAAAACCTGAGGCTATGAAGGCTGAGGAATGGGCTCTTCTTGACAGACAGGTACTAGGAGTTATCAGGTTAACTCTGTCTAGGTCTGTTGCACACAATGTTGTAAAGGAGAAGACCACAGCAGATCTGATGAAAGCTTTGTCTGGTATGTATGAAAAGCCATCAGCAAACAATAAGGTGCACTTGATGAAGAAACTGTTCAATCTGAAGATGGCAGAAAATGCATCAGTAGCACAACATCTGAATGAATTTAATACTATCACAAATCAATTGTCGTCTGTAGAAATTGATTTTGATGATGAGATTCGTGCTCTGATCGTCTTGGCTTCTTTGCCAAACAGTTGGGAGGCAATGAGGATGGCAGTAAGCAATTCTACAGGAAAGGAAAAACTCAAGTACAATGATATACGAGATTTAATTATGGCTGAGGAGATTCGCAGAAGAGATGCAGGTGAATCCTCAGGATCTGGTTCTGCCCTAAACCTTGAGACGAGAGGCAGAGGTAATAACAGAAATTCAAATCGGGGCAGATCAAAATCCAGAAATTCTAATCGGAACAGAAGTAAATCTAGATCAGGCCAACAAGTACAATGCTGGAATTGTGGGAAAACAGGTCACTTTAGGAATCAATGCAAAAGTTCTAAGAAGAAGAATGAAGATGATTCAGCTAATGCTGTAACAGAAGAGGTACAGGATGCATTACTTCTTGCAGTAGACAGTCCACTTGATGATTGGGTTTTGGATTCAGGAGCTTCGTTTCATACCACTCCACACCGAGAAATCATACAGAATTATGTTGCAGGTGATTTTGGTAAGGTGTATTTGGCTGATGGCTCAGCCTTGGATGTTGTGGGTATGGAAGATGTTCGAATATTGTTGCCCAATGGGTCTGTTTGGTTACTGGAGAAGATTCGACATATTCCTGACCTGAGGAGGAATCTGATTTCTGTTGGACAACTTGATGATGAAGGACATGCAATATTATTTGTTGGTGGTACTTGGAAGGTTACAAAGGGAGCTAAGGTATTAGCTCGTGGAAAGAAAACTGGTACTCTGTACATGACCTCAAGTCCAAGAGACATAATTGCAGTTGCTGATGCAAGTATTGATACAAGCTTATGGCACCGAAGACTTGGTCACATGAGTGAGAAAGGGATGAAGATCCTGCTGTCAAAAGGAAAATTACCAGAATTGAAGTCCATTGATTTTGACATGTGTGAAAGTTGCATCTTAGGAAAGCAAAAAAATGTGAGCTTCTTGAAAACTGGCAGGACACCGAAGGCTGAAAAATTGGAGTTAGTACACACTAATTTGTGGGGGCCTTCTCCGGTTGCATCCCTTGGAGGTTCAAGGTACTACATCACTTTCATTGATGACTCAAGTAGAAAGGTATGGGTTTATTTTCTGAAAAATAAATCAGATGTATTTGAAACCTTTAAGAAGTGGAAGGCCATGGTTGAGACAGAAACAGGTTTGAAAGTAAAATGTTTGAGGTCAGATAATGGAGGAGAGTACATAGATGGAGGGTTCAGTGAGTATTGTGCTGCACAGGGAATTAGGATGGAGAAGACCATTCTTGGGACACCACAGCAGAATGGTGTGGCTGAGCGCATGAATAGAACTCTCAATGAGCGTGCTAGGAGTATGAGGTTGCATGCTGGACTACCAAAAACTTTTTGGGCTGATGCTGTTAGCACTGCAGCTTATCTGATAAACCGAGGACCTTCAGTTCCCATGGAGTTCAGACTTCCTGAGGAGGTTTGGAGCGGTAAAGAGGTAAAGTTTTCACACTTAAAAGTTTTTGGTTGTGTTTCTTATGTTCATATTGATTTTGATGCTCGTAGTAAACTTGATGCAAAGTCTAAAATATGTTTTTTCATTGGCTATGGTGATGAGAAATTTGGCTATAGGTTTTGGGATGAACAAAACAGGAAAATCATCAGAAGTAGAAATGTGATATTTAATGAACAGGTTATGTACAAGGACAGGTCAACTGTAGTGCCAGATGTTACAGGGATAGATCAAAAGAAATCTGAGTTTGTCAACTTAGATGAATTGACTGAAGGTACTGTCCAGAAAAGGGGTGAAGAAGATAAGGAGAATGTAAATTCACAGGTAGATCTGAGTATACCTGTAGCTGAAGTTCACAGATCTTCCAGGAACATTAGACCTCCACAGCGTTATTCACCCACTTTAAATTATCTCCTGTTGACTGATGGTGGTGAGCCAGAGTGTTATGAAGAAGCCTTGCAAGATGAGAATTCAAGCAAGTGGGAGTTAGCCATGAAAGATGAGATGGATTCTTTGTTGGGGAATCAGACATGGGAACTGACTGAATTGCCAGTAGGAAAGAAGGCTTTGCACAACAGGTGGGTATACAGAATAAAGAATGAGCATGATGGTAGTAAACGTTACAAGGCCAGATTAGTTGTTAAAGGGTTCCAGCAGAAGGAAGGCATTGACTACACAGAGATATTTTCTCCAGTTGTGAAGATGTCAACAATCAGACTAGTACTGGGAATGGTGGCTGCAGAAAACTTACATCTTGAGCAGTTAGATGTGAAGACAGCATTCCTTCATGGTGACTTGGAGGAAGACCTTTACATGATTCAGCCAGAAGGGTTCATTGCTCAAGGACAAGAGAATTTAGTATGCAAACTGAGAAAGAGCTTGTATGGCCTAAAACAAGCTCCTAGACAATGGTACAAGAAATTTGACAGTTTTATGCACAGAATTGGGTTCAAGAGATGTGAAGCTGATCACTGTTGCTATGTTAAGTTTTTTGACAATTCTTACATCATATTACTGTTGTATGTGGATGATATGCTTATTGCAGGGTCTAGCATTGAGGAGATTAATAATCTGAAGAAGCAATTGTCCAAACAGTTTGCAATGAAGGATTTGGGAGCTGCAAAGCAAATCCTTGGTATGAGAATCATTAGAGACAAGACTAATGGTACATTGAAGCTTTCACAGTCAGAGTATGTGAAGAAAGTTCTCAGCAGGTTCAACATGAATGAAGCTAAACCAGTGAGCACACCCTTGGGTAGTCATTTCAAGCTAAGCAAAGAACAATCACCGAAGACAAAAGAAGAAAGGGACCATATGAGCAAGGTGCCTTATACCTCAGCTATTGGCAGCTTGATGTATGCTATGGTATGTACAAGGCCAGACATTGCACATGCAGTGGGAGTTGTGAGCAGATTCATGAGTAGGCCTGGAAAGCAGCATTAGGAGGCAGTCAAGTGGATTCTGAGATATCTGAAGGGTTCATCAGATACATGTCTTTGCTTCACAGGTGCAAGTTTGAAACTGCAGGGTTATGTAGATGCTGATTTTGCTGGTGATATTGATAGTAGAAAGAGTACTACAGGGTTTGTTTTCACTCTAGGTGGTACAGCTATATCATGGGCTTCAAATCTACAGAAGATTGTTACTTTGTCTAGTACAGAAGCTGAGTATGTTGCAGCAACTGAAGCTGGAAAGGAGATGATTTGGCTACATGGTTTCTTAGATGAATTGGGTAAGAAGCAGAAGATGGGCATTCTACACAGTGACAGTTAGAGTGCAATTTTTCTTGCCAAAAATTCAGCTTTTCATTCAAAGTCGAAGCACATACAGACAAAATACCACTTTATCCGTTACCTTGTTGAAGATAAGCTGGTAATGTTTGAGAAGATTTGTGGATCTAAGAACCCAGCAGACATGTTGACTAAGGGTGTCACTATTGAGAAGTTGAAGCTGTGCGCAGCTTCAATTGGTCTTCTAGCTTGAGGACAAGAGGATGAGTTGCAGGGATAAGAGACTATGTTATGGAGGATTGTGGCTAATGTTTGTAGCTTGTGAGCCCTTAAGGGCTAAGGTGGAGCTGATGGAGGAGTTTGCTTGTGTAGCTTGATCAATTCAAGCCAAAGTGGAGATTTGTTGAAGTGGGCCGTGTGTGGCTTGAATTGCCACAAGCCCACATCCTCATTGCCTAAGTCGGTCACTATTTGACCAACTCCTATTTGGAATAGTAACCCACCACCTTTTAGCCGACTTTGATATATATATATATATATATATATATTAGGTTTTTGAGAAGAAAAAGTGTAGCCGTGTGAGATTAGAGAGGAATTCTAATTAACCTAGTAAGGAGCCACATGAGAGGAAATAGAGAAAAGAGAGGCAGTCAGCTTCTATTCTTATTTTTTCTGTGAGAGAGTGCTAGGGTGTAATTGGGATTTGGGTTTCTTAAGAGTGTTCTTGTGCACTATTGTATTTTCCCTGATCATAGTGAAATCCCTGCAACTCTGTGGACGTAGGCAAATTGCCGAACCACGTAAATATTGTCTTGTGCGTGTGATTATTTTTCTTTGACGTGTGTTTTCTCTATTTATTTTGTTCCTCATAGATTGGGAATTTTGGTTAAATTCCCTACAAAGGCTATATTGAGTGAGTGAGTGTGTAAGCTTGTAATGAGATGGTGAAAATAATGTTAAAACTAAGTTGGTGAAAAGGGTTGTTCATGGCTGATTAGGGAGCATTTATGAACTTTGGATATGCAGAAAAGGAGAAAGGAATGCTTAAGGTTAGCTGGGTGTTGATTTGTATGGATTGAAATGGTTCATTTGTGGGTTGTTGGAGCTAAACTGCAAGTTAAAATATGGCAAAATGACAAGAATGGCAAAAATTTTCAGAGGGTTTTGGTGTGTTTTTTGTGAGCTGGTGTGATTACCCTTTATAGTAGAGTTTAGGGGGGTGATTAGCAAGAATAAAAAAAAATGCAGAGCTGATTAGCAAGAAGAGGGGCGGATTGTTGACCATAGCATTTGGTTATAAATGGTAGATTTTCTTTTGGGTTGCCTTGCTTCTTTGGGCATCAAACATGGGTGAATATTTGGGTAATCTTGCATTAAATGCTGAGATTTCTGAGGTTGTGTTCAACCAATGGGATTAAGGTAGGTATTAAGGTAGAATCATGGTGCTGCAATTGAGATTTGGACCCTAGGGAGTAGGATTCAGCATCTTAAGCCAAGTGTCAAATTTTGGGCCTACTTCAAAGGGTTCTACTAGAAATCTCTTTATGCCTTTCAAATTACATTTTCCCAAATTTTCCCCTTTAGGATTCATGGGTTTGGCATATGAACCAACTCTTGAACATTTTTGGCATTTACAGAATTGATTTGTTAAGATTTGAGTAACTTGGTTATGGCTTCCTTTCTCTGGAGATAGGGCTTTGAGGAAGACGATGAAATCCCATTACCCATTAGATTTTAACTGCTAGTACAACATCTGGGCACTGTTCACATTAGGGAGATAGTGGCAGAAAGTTGATGGGACAACTTGTAGTTCATTCTTAGAGATTTGGTTGTCCCTTGAGGAAATCTCCAACTGAACCTTGGTCAAGAATGAACAAAAAGGAAGTTGGCTGACTAGTTCAGTCCTCTGCCTTAGCTAAAACTTTGGATTAGGCTTGTTCACGTGGGTTGGACCCTTTGGCTAGGTTGTGCTTATGCCCCTTTTTCACTTGGGCTTGTTCTCCTTTTATCACACATTTGGATCTACAAAATGGACATCAATAACACACATTGCCATGGGTTTTCATCCCTCATGGACTCATATTGTTAGTGAATATTCAATGTAGTTTGGATTTTGATAGATATCTGTGATGGATCTTTGGGTAATGAATGTAATATAATAGCATAAGCTTAATTATTTCAAAACGCTTTGTAAATAATATTTACTATTTTGAAATGATGAATTTCATATCATAAGTAATGTTTATGGTTCCCAATAATCATGTCATAATTTAAATGACAAGCTTTGTAGGATGAATAATTATCATAGAATTATGAATAGTGATCATAGAATCAAATAATCATAATTTCCCATGAATTTGGAAACATATGGGCATTCAAACTTTTTTAAAAACAATTGTGGTTATGGGCATAGGTAATTTAATCATATGGTATTTCCTAAGTATTAACAATATTGGATTTTTTACTAAATAGTACCAATATGAATTGGGCTTTTTGATGTTGTCAGTGAAAACTGAGCTTTTAATGTTACCAATAAGAATTGGGATTTTTTATATTGTCAGTGAGAACTGAGTTTTTTGATATTGTTAGTGAGAACTGGGCTTTTAATATTGCCTATGAGAATTAAGCTTTTCAAATATTGTCAAGTATGAGTATTCTAGGGCTTTAAAAGAAATGAGATTTGAACTCGTTCAATAACTTAATTTGGGGATGAGTCTAAATTATAGGCTTCACAAAAATATTGGGCCTTATAACGTTTTATATTTGTAGCCCAATTTTGTGGTGGTAAGAAGAATAGTTTTGGGCTAGCATAATAATAGGGCAAAAATATTTGGAGAAGCCCAATAATTTGTTAGTGATGTTTGAAAATAAATGGGTGGTATTTAAGTAAAAATAGGTGTAAAAAACAATGTACCCTAACAACCTTTAATTATATATTTAACAATTTTATGAAAAATACTAACTCTAAAATGTCTTGAATATAAGAATTTCATTATTGTGGGTTCTATTTAGCTCAACTAGTAAAGTCTCTGATAGTTGAATAAGAGATCTAGAGTTCAATTTTTATTTACACAAAAAACTGATTGGTGTCTTAATCTAATGATAAAAGAGCTATCATCAGGAACAGGTACCATAAGTTGAATCTCTTAAAAATAAAATACTTACTAATGCAAATAGATAGTCAATCCACCAAATGGACAATAGATATGGACGGTCATATTACTAATTTCATCAACGATTTTTTTCCTAAGTCTATTGAAGTTTGATTTCTTCAAGACTGTGCATTAATTTTGTGAGACCATTTCTATCAATAATAATTTCCCAATAAATAATAAGAGAATGATGAATGTGACTTTCAATCCTATAATAAAAAAAATTTGATAGAATATATCTTTTAGTGATGTGCAGTCCTTTGAAAGTAGCCAATTGTCACACTATACTCCCAACTACGTATATGAAAATTTTGATATGCATGTGGTGATTTTTTTTTTTTTTTTTTTTTGGGTTCAATATGAAGAAAAAGGAGGAGCAAGATGCTTAAGGGCTGTTTGGATTTTTGATTTTCATAACTCATAACTTTGTTTTCGTAACTCACTAAAAAATGGTGAGACCCATGGTTAAGAAGTCCGTTTGGATTTTCATAAATCTGTTTCCAATTTTTGTTTCTATCACTCAATTCTCTGATTTTTGAGTGATGAGTTATGGAAACTGAAAACACATTTTAGGTGTTTTCAGTTTCCAAAACTCAGTTTTCAATGACATTTTTGTAATTACACCCACATACATGGACCCACTGTTAGTGTAACACACATGAGCGCTGATTTTGATGCCTCTTCAACTGCTTTCTTCTCCACAAACATTTTCATTTTTCTCTCTTCTTTCTCTGGTCTACATTGCACTGTTTTTTTTTTTTTTTTTTTTTTTCACTTTCTCTGGTCTATGCTGCATTGTTCTTTTTTTTTTTTTTCATCATAGAACCCATAAATGGTGCCGCCATTGGAGATCATTGCAGGTCCAATCTTTTTTTTTTTTCCTTCCTTTTCGCCTTTCTAATCTCAGACCCATAAAAAAAATAAAAAAAAATAAAAATCAGCGATTGGTTGTTGTGGGTTTGTGAATTTTCTGGGTGCTTTAAGGATGCTAATGAATTTTGTGGATTTGAGCTTCAAGCTCAGAATTGAAGTGGTTGTTGTGGGTATTGGGGGTTGAAGGAAAAAAAAAAAAGGAATACCTGGGTTGAAGTCTTTGGTTTTGGGAGGAAATGGTGTGATGAAATGGTGTGAGGCGGGTAGGCTAATAGGAATGCCTGACATGTTGCACAGGTATGGGTCCCACAAAAAGTAGAAAAAATTGATTGATGAGAAATTGAAAACGTGTGCCAAACTGATGGGTATAGAAAATTGGAATATTTTAAGTAATGAGTGATGAGTGATGAATGATGAGCAACGAGTGACAAGTGACAAAAATTGAGTGAGGAGCAATGAATGATAAAAAAAAAAAAAATCCAAACAGAGCCTTAAGTTTCGCATAATTGAATAAGGTTTTGTGTTAGGAATTTATATTGTAAGGAACAATACATACCTTTGAATTGATTGTCGTGCATTGAACTGAAAGTTTGTGGTGGATTTGCGATTGTTGAATGATTGTTTAAGTTATGGAGACATCTTCTATTCAATACGAAAGAGAAAGCATAAGAAGAAGCAGCGAAAAGAAGATGTAGAGCCAAAACTAAGTTTGATTTTTTTTTTTTTTTTTTCATTTGAATTAAGAAAATAGATAAAGGAGGTGAGACATATATTATTAGATTGTGAACAGATGTATAAAATTTTAGGCTTCTAATTTTTTTATTTTTTTTATTTTTTATATCCCAATTAGTTGAAAAACTTTTAAGGGTACGTTTGGTACACTGAATGTACATTACAGCAGAAATGGTAATCTTTATTATCAGGAATAAAAGGTGTTGTAATGGAATAACTAAATTTATTCATTAGTTTAGTTGTGAGCTGTAACATTAGAATAAAACTTATGATCTATTTTAGGAAATATCTCATTCATACAGATATATTTCCTAGAAAATAATATGTTTTAAATTTTAGAGAGATGAGTTATTTTTTGATGATTTTTTATTTCTATAATTGTTAGGTGGATATAGAAAGTTTATTTATTTGGAAATATATTAATATTAGAAATTATTACATCTATTAAGGAATAGCTATTACAACCCTTTTAGAGAAGAATAGTTATTCTTCATTTTAAAGAATAACTATTCATAAGGAATGACTATTCCCTGTAATAAAAACATAACCAAACTATTGAATAACTAAATTATAGGAATAACTATTACATAACATTGCCTATTACAGTCTACCAAACGTGCCCTAAGTGGGTAGGATTTTCTTAGGTATTTTAGAACATCCAAAAGTTTGAATCCATGTCATAATATCCTCTTCTTATAATAGTATAAATTAGTCTAAAAAAAATCAAATACGGATAAGTCAGAGAAAATCTAGAGAATCTAGACAAATTTTATATGCAACCCAATTTGGAGGAATTCCTCCAAGCTATTTATATGGCACATTATAAAGTTGACATGTGCTTTGAAACAGCCAAATTAACTTAAACCACTTAACCTAAGTAAACAAAAGACCAACCTCTCTTTCTCTACCCGTCTCTCCTCTCCCTCACCCAACCCAAGACCACCACATCGATGGTGTTTGTGTGCTATCAAAACCCATTTTAGTCTTGTAAATCCCACATCACAAATCTTCCCACATCACAAATCTTTTAAGCATACCAAATTTTCACCTTATTTATCTGATAACACCAATTGTACACGAAAGACTACGAATCAAAACCTCACAAAGTCAATTACATATAAATAGGAACTGAGATTAAAAAAATAATAATAATAATAATTGTAGGGCCGGGGAGCTTATGATCCGGCCCACGCTCTATCCGGGCTTAGGGCCCGTGCTGAGGAGGTAGTGTGCCGAGGACGAGTGATCAAAGGCCGAAGGGTTAAGGGGAACAGCTGAGAACGACCCTATCCTCGGCACTCCAAGACTTCGATGAGAAGAGCAACGTCTTAGTGAAGGATATCCCCAAATAGTCCCCTGAAGGGGATGTGAGTGGAATAGGGCCCACGTGGAGGTACGATGCAAAATAGGTTCAAGGAAAATACGTCCCCTCCGCATTAAATGCACCGGCCAGCGTCCTGATCATGTTAATGAGAAAAGACGCTTGGACGGTGTAACTTCGATTCTCGCAACTAACAGAAAGTAAAAGGGGACAGCTGATGGGAAAGGTACAGAAGTAAGCACCTGCCTGACCAACAAGTGGAGGGCTAAGATCAACCAAGAAGGACTATATAATGTAAAAGCTAGTGCACCAAGAGAGGGCTGGGAAAAATGGCCAAAAACCAGAGCCTCCCAGCCCGCCTCCAGGAGAAAGACTCCTAGGGCGAAGACGACTTAACCATGTATGAACACCACGAAAAACCCACCGTCTGGTGACTGAGGCCTAGCCTTTCAAACCCACACTCTACAAATGATATTGTTTGAGCCTTTTTACGTGCGAACCCAACACCGTTGCGAGTCATTACGAATCGTGTCCTTACAATTGGCGCCGTCTATGGGAAAGGCTTGTGTGTTGGCATAGACGGTAGGTCGAGACAGTTCCCTTGTCATTTCTAACAGCCGGTTATAGTGTTCTAGTGTAGAGTTCCACTAGGGGCTATGATTCTTGACTAGGGGCTACGCTTTGTAGCGTCAAACGCATGGATGGTTCTGAGGGCTTGGTTGAGGAGCCAATCCCCCTAAAGCCAAGACCCCATGCCAAAAACCGAGTTTCGAAGAAAAACTGAGTTTTTGACAGAACCAAGGTATTGCATGGTCCTCGGACTCAAACCTATGGGGAAGCCAACTACTTAGATGAGAAAACTGAGTTTTGGACAGAACCAAGGTATTGCATGGTCCTCGGACTCAAACCTATGGGGAAACCAACTACTTAGATGAAAAACTGAGTTTTGGACAGAACCAAGGTATTGCATGGTCCTCGGACTCAAACCTATGGGGAAACCAACTACTTGGAAGAAAAACTGAGTTTTGGACAGAACCAAGGTATTGCATGGTCCTCGGACTCAAACCTATAGGGAAACCAACTACTTAGATGAGAAAACTGAGTTTTGGACAGAACCAAGGTATTGCATGGTCCTCGGACTCAAACCTATGGGGAAACCAACTACTTAGATGAGAAAACTGAGTTTTGGACAGAACCAAGGTATTGCATGGTCCTCGGACTCAAACCTATGGGGAAACTAACTACTTGGAAGAAAAACTGAGTTTTGGACAGAACCAAGGTATTGCATGGTCCTCGGACTCAAACCTATGGGGAAACCAACTACTTATTAATATCAATTGAGTTTTGGACAGAACCAAGGTATTGCATGGTCCTCGGACTCAAACCTATGGGGAAACCAACTGCTTAAAGAAACCTGGGCACTAAGCAGGACTTAGCGACTACACGTGACATCTAAAACGATGCCTATATCTTCGTTGAATGAGGGTTAGAAATGAGTCCAAGGCTCTGCGGGAGCAGGTAAGCTAAGGTTTTGAAACACGATGTTAAATGTATCGCATGCACAAATATTCGTACGTGTTAAGATAAATTAGTTCAGAATTCATAAACAATAGTAAGTATCGACAAGGGCAACTAACAAGTAACCAAAAGGAAAAAGGGAGAAAAAGATTTCATATATACATGTCCAACAGGTTCAAACTACTAATGGATTACAAAGTTTTCGAAATGAAAAAGAAACAAGTTAATCGTTAAACTAAAAACAAATACGGAGCCTAGCCAGGGTTTCTATTTCTTTAGTTTTGCGTCGGCCACGTCCTGGGAAGGCGGAACGGGATCAGCTTCGACGCCCTGGAGGATCGTCCCTTCTGGGGAAGGCTGAACAGGGTCAACATCGGTACTTTTGGGGACCACAGCAAGGGGAATTACTTGTGGGGGCTGGGCAAGTATGGCTGGCTCCTCAACATTAGGCATCTGAGTGCCAACCCCGGGCTCAGTAACCTCTTTGGGTGCCTCAGGATCCGTATGCTGAGATATTTCTATCACATCCTGAAGTTTTCCCTCTTTGAGCGTCTTGCCAGGAGAACCGCCGACCTGTAAGTCTTCCGACTGAGTGACCCCTTCCTCGGGTTGGTCACCCATAGCCACGGAGCTGGAGGAAGTAGCCTCACAGATGGCTGTAGGGTAGAATATGTTCTCCATCTTCCACAAATCGGATGAAGCATTCACCCCAGCTCGCTTCAATGCCTCTTCCCAAACCTGGGAGCAGTAAAGCCTGCATACTCCGGGAATCTGGGCTTTAAGAATGGCTTGGGTTTCAGCTACCCCCGCATTATAACCATCATCCTCGGCCGTTTCCTTGGCAACCTCAACCTCATTTCTGGCAAACTCGGCCTCCTGCTTGGCCCTTACGGCTTCGTCACGGGCATACTCCGCCACACCTTTGTCATGCTCGGCCGCGGCCAGCTTTTTACCTAAATCCTTGATCAGGTCTTTAGCTATTTGCAACTGATCCTCGGTTTCTAGAAGACATTTTTTTTTGTCCTCGGCCTGTTTTTAAGCGCTAGCTAAGCCCGCCGAGGCGCTATCCCTTTCACGGATAGCGACTGTTAGGTCAGCCCTGGCCTTGGTGAGGTCATCCTCAAAAGTTTTGAGGGTCTTCGCGGCCGCTAAGCGCTTGGTGCGTTCATTCTCGGCCACCTTACTCTTATTATTCACCTCTTCCTCCATCCTATAGGTGGCCTAGAGAGCCTGGTAAGGGAGATAAATGTATAGTTAAAGACAAACCAGGAGCGAGAGTTAATAAAGTTTTAGGTTTCAAAGAACCTTACCATGCCCAAGTACCTCTTAGTACTGAGGAAGACCTCCTGCATCCTCATTTTCCTTAGTCCATCCATGTCAGTGGGAAGTAGCATGGTTCTCCCTAGTGCGTCTGCCACGTAGCCACCCTCGCCATCTCCAAGGTCCCTCATGGATGCAGTTTCCAGTAGTGGACCCCCATGGAGCATTGGGGCAGGAAGCCAGGCGCTTGGCAAGGACTGGGCCTCGATCCCCTTTCCCTTGCTTTGAGAGGATTGGACTTCAGTTTCTTTACCCTTACTTTGGTGTCCAATCTTCAGTTGTTTTGTGCGCGGAGCCTCCTCCTTCTCCTTAGAAGGTTGGGATTTTCCCCTGTCCATGGTTTCCTTGCCCTTGGGGCTCCTCTTTCTCTTTGAATCAATGCCTTCCGGCCATGGAGGCAGAGCTGGTTGGGAAGAAGCAGGAAGTTTGGGGCGGGGGGATTGTGGCTGACTTGGTGGAAGATGACTTAGTCTGGACAATCTGAGGCTGAGGTGGTGGGGAAGGAGCATTAGGTTGTGGCGTTCCCTACGTATCCTTCCCAAGTTGGCCCTCGAAGAGTTTGAGTAGGGGGGTTGAGGGCTTTCTCTTGAGTCCCATCTCGGCTTGAGAAGAGGTGCCTACCGATGACAATTCCGCCTCGGACAAGGCTGGGTCACCTATATCACCAGAAGGATCCTCGGGTTGGTGGGCTAGGTCAAATACCCCAAAACCTTCCTCGGGCCGATCTAGCTAGCCTTCGTCCTCTGCTACTTGATGAGACGAGGAGGGGCCCACCGGTGGGATGTTCTCGGGGACAGATGGTTCCTGGGAAATTCAAAATCCTGTCTCGACCACAGTAATTTTTGGAAGCCAAGGACGGCTGGCGCTGATCACGTGCCTTGCGTCCGCAAATGACTTCTGAACAGGAGGGTACTCTAGTATTTTGTGAGCTGCTTGGACTTGACCATCTCCATCATTTACGAAAACTGCTGCTTGTAAGACGGTCTCCAAGTCCGCCCGGTTGACTAAGTGAAAATGCCGTTGGTAGGCGTGTGGATCTACAAAAAGAAAAACACGCATGCATGGTTAGTTTCCAAACAACATCAGATTAGAATGGCGTTAAGGCTCATCGCCCTTCCATTCCCAGTACCCCACCTGGTTCTCCTTCTACTATGGGGCACGGATCGCCATCGTGCCATTCACCAGAGACGATAAGAAAATCCTTGTTTAATCCCTTGTTGGAATCAGGGAGGCATTGGATTAATTGAATCCTTTCGTCCCTTGTCTTCATGTAAAAGGTTTTCCCCTTCAACTTTTAGAGATTATAGTACCAGTTCACATCATGGTGGGTCAGTCTTAACCCCATCTTCTCGTTTAAAGCGTCCACGCAACCTAGAATCCTAAAAACGTTGCCGGCGCACTAGGTGGGGGCTAATCGGAAATGCCTGAGGTAACCCCTCGTTACCGGCCTCATAGGGATTCTCATACCCCCCTCTACAAAGGCGAGGACGGGAATTACTACCGCGTCTGTTTCCCTCTTATAATGCCACTCCCCCATCTTACAATGCCTCAGACTTACGTTGGGAGGAATCCTATAATCGACGATGAACTTATTCATCGCCTCTTCAGAATCGACTAATTTCCTCAGTCTCAATTTAGCCATCTCTATGATTTACTAAACAAACCCAACCCACGATGGGAGAAGAAAGGGAATCAACGAAAAATAAACCCAGAAAAGAAAAAACACGAGTTAATGGAGGTAGGGAACTTACATAAAAGAGGAAAGGCGCTTCGGATAGGCTTTTTGTACTGGAGATAGACTTGAATTTGGACGAAAATTCAGATGAACCCAGAATATACGCGCTAGAACTCTTAAGTGCAAAACTGAAGAGACAGATCCGTTCCAAAAAATCTCTTATACTTTCTAGGGTAACTGCACAAATTTTCCCGCCCATAAAGACCAAGGGATCACGACCGTTCGATCTTCATCATGCCGTAGAACGTGGGAAACACAAAGCCGTCCGTATTTAATGAGGCCACATTTCGCCTTCCAAGGGCTCTAGGAACGTGTCTCGGGCAGATAAAAAGTCTCGGGAACTAATAGGTGACAAGGATGGACAGGCATTGGCAGATGTATGATGTCATCAAAACCCTCCTATCCGTCCGAGGAGTCGGATAGCAGGATTTTGAGGGGCTATTGTAGGGCCGGGGAGCTTATGATCTGGCCCACGCTCTATCCGGGCTTAGGGCCCGTGCCGAGGAGGTAGTGTGCCAAGGACGAGTAATCAAAGGCCGAGCGGTTAAAGGGAACAGGTGAGAACGACCCTATCCTCGACACTCCAAGACTTCGATGAGAAGAGCAACGTCTTAGTGAAGGATATCCCCAAATAGTCCCCTGAAGGGGATGTGAGTGGAATAGGGCCCAAGTGGAGGTACGGTGCAAAATAGGTTCAAGGAAAATACGTCCCCTCCGCATTAAATGCGCCAGCCAGCGTCCTGATCATGTTAATGAGAAAAGACGCTTGGACGGTGTAACTTCGATCCTCGCAACTAACAGAAAGTAAGAGGGGACAGCTGATGGGACAGGTACAGAAGTAAGCACCTGCCTGACCAACAAGTGGAGGGCTAAGATCAACCAAGAAGGACTATATAATGTAAAAACTAGTGCACCAAGAGGGGGCTGGGAAAAATGGCCAAAAACCAGAGCCTCCCAGCCCGCCTCCAGGAGAAAGACTCCTAGGATGAAGACGACTTAACCATGTATGAACACCACGAAAAACCCACCGTCTGGTAACTGAGGCCTACCCTTTCAAACCCACGCTCTACAAATGATATTGTTTGGGCCTTTTTACGTGTGAACCCAACACCGTTGCGGGTCGTTACGAATCGTGTCCTTACAATAATAATAAACAAAAAAATTCACTCAGCACAATATCAAAGATTTGAACAATTAAAACAAGGCCCACTTAGGAATTTGGCTTTTATTATTATTATTTTAAATCCCAAGTTTCAATCAATCATCCAAATTACTATTTTAGCACATAAATAAAATTGCGTATCAACACCATAATTGAACATTTTTTTTTTTTAAGAAACATAACATTCTTTGTTTTGGTGGTTCAATTCAGGGCTATGGTGGTCCTGGGTTGGGTGAGGGAGATAGATCGACAAGGAGAAGGAGAGGAGGGGTAAGGGTTTTGTTTACTTTGGTTAAGTGCCTAACTGTGGTTAAATAAGTTTTTTTTTTTGGAAAAAAAATGAGTTATATTTAATTGGTCAATCAAGACACATGTCAATTTCATAATATGTAACTTAATAAGAGTTAAATGATTAAATTGAAGTGTTAAGTTCCATGGTTTTCAGACCCGGACCGTTCATTGAACTGTAAAAGGGAGAGGTTCAAGGTTTTCAAGGTCGAACCGGGGTCGAACCGTGATGACGTCATAATTAATTTAATAATTATTTTAAATATATGTAAAAACATTAAATTAATATTAAAAAAAAAAAACTAAATTAGTCTAATTTACGTCATAATTAATTTAATAATTATTTTAAATATATGTAAAAACATTAAATTAATAAAAAAAAAAAACTAAATTAGTCTAATTTACTTTCAAGACAGCCAACAGACATACACAAATGCATTCAAAGGCTGAGAAAAAGGCAAAGCTTAGTAAATTATTAGTTTGAAGTATCTATATATAATATATTCACCTGCGTAGCCCTAGCTAGATCTCAAGAGAGTGGGCTTGCAATGAAATCTTCATCTAAGTACTTTCATGCACATGCATTACAGGTATATCCAGATTCCAGCTCAGACATGCACAAGCTACAAAGTACTATTACTGCTTCTGTTACAAAAGCACAAAAAGACATTACTCTTACTAATTAACTATACTAACACAAAGGTAAAACATACATAACTAATAATAAAGTAAGCAACCATAGATAGAGTACTGCCGTACTGGTACTAGTACTGCTTCTATTACCAAAATTCACACCCCAATGTAGTCCAAACTAGCCAATGTAGTCCATAAAACTTAAAAGTACAAAGTAAAAATACATAAACAAGCCTCCAAGTTACAGTACACAACTACACATTGTTTCTTACAAAAATACATAAAACTTAGTTCTAAAAAACAATAATAAAACTTCAAACTCCAAGTTACACACTGTGTCTTACAAAAAGACATAGAAATTATCTCTAAAATACAAAATAGAACTTTAACGTTCAAACAGAATTATTATGATCATAAATCATCAATGTCATGAAAGTTATCATGCTCGTCATCATTCCCTGGAAATCCAGGAGGAGGGCTAATAGGTTGTCCAAATGTTCCCAAATCAATTCCTTCAACCTCACTGCTATCATCTATAGATTCTACACACAAGTTTGAACAAAATAAAAAGAAAAATTATTATAATGTTTATATAAGTTTGAAAAAGATAAAAGAAAAATCACTATAGGTTATCAAATTGTTTACATATAAACTAACCTTCAATATTAGAAGAAGCCTCTACATTTGCTGGATATGCACCCTCTTCATAAATTGCATTCTCCAACTCTTCATAATTAAGATACGGGTCTTCCTCTTCCACAAATACCCAAAAATCAGTTTTGTCGATACTTGCATAATCAATGGGATCAAAATTAAGCTTTTTGTTGTAAAGCCTGCATAAAATGTCATGCTCATTATTGGAATTTGAACATAATTAGTAACTAACAATTACATTATATAAATAACTTCTTACAAATTAATATAATGACAAAATATAGCATTTAATTACCTATGTCTCATTCGCAAGTTATGATTAACAAATACAAGATCATTGAGCCTTTGATGCTCCAACCTATTTCTCCTCTTAGAATGTATTTGATCAAATAAACTCCAACAACGCTCACGTCCAGATGAGGCGGAAGTTTGGCTAAAGATTCTAATTGCCAATTTTTGCAAGTTTGGAGCATCAGCACCCCACAACTTCCACCATTCATCTGATTTTCATAACACAACGTAATCTAATATTAATCAACATAAACAAACAAACTTTCAATTAAATAATCACTTCAGTTATTCTAATTATAGTGACAAAACTAACTTTTAACATGAACAAAAAAACTAAGATTTGTTTATAGTACTAAAGTAAACTAATTACTTCTCACCTGGATGAATGGTCTTGCTTGTTGACAAGGCAAGATCTCTATCAAAGCTCCCAATACGGTCTCGAAAATATTGGGTTTCCTTAATTACCTTTTCTTGATCACCATCATATTTTGTCCCAATGTAGTCCAAAATAGCCATATTTACTGCTGGTTTCCGACAAAAATTCTCCTCATCATATTGAAAAGCGGGATTTAACCAATATACAGCAGCATGAAGATCTTTACGCAAATGCTTGTCCCAACGGTTTTTTATAATTGAGGTGTATGGCTTGTACAAGTGCTTCTTCATTCAAAAGATCTTCTTGATTCCCAACCGTGCTCTATGCATGCCCTCATACACATATCCTATTGCAGGCCTTTGATCAGAATCAACAATCCGTAACAAACGAATGAGTGGTGATGAAATCTTGACAAGAACATTAATATCATCCCAAAAAGAATTATCCAATATGATAGAAACTACTTCTTTTGTCTTTGACTCTCTTGCCAATCTATTGTCCACAAAGAACTTGCTAGTCACTAAGGCTTGCAAGTCATGCTTATGCACATGAAGGCTTCCAAATGAAAGGAAAGTAGTAGCAAATCTTGTTGCTCCTGCACGTACAATATCTGTCCAACCAGGTCTCTTCCTCAACCAAGCAATCAAAGCTACATGATTATAAATAAAAACTGTAACTTTGGTTGCACGATTTTTTAGTCTCTCCACATGAGACATCTCCCCCATATCCTACAACACAAGATTCAGGCAATGTGCTGCACAAAGAGACCAACTAATAGTTTTATACTTTTCACACAACAATTTACCAGCAGATACATAGTTGGAAGCATTATCAGTAACCAAGTGAACTATGTTTTTTGGACCAACCCATGTAACTACTTCATCAAACAATTTAAACAAGTTTCTGGTATTCTTTACAATATCTGAGGCATCAACTGATTTTACAAATACCATTCCCCTAGGACAATAAATAAGGAAATTAATCAATGACCTATGTCTAGTATCTGTCCAACCATCAGCCATAAGTGTACATCCAACTTCTGCCCAATGCCTACGTTGTGACTCAACCAACAACTGAACTTCTTTCTTATTATCCCTCAACAAAGGGACCCGTACAGCATGATAAGATGGACCTTTGTAACCAGGACCAGCAGCAGCTATGGCATCAATCATCATTTGGTAGTACACTGAATTCACTACATTAAAAGGAATGCAATTGTCATACAGAAACCTTGCAATAGCCATATTAGCTTGCCTCACCCTTTCTTTGCTTTGGAATACACTTTTAAGACCAGGTTGAGCTCCTGGAGTAGTTCTTGGAGCAAAGTAATTATCCACTAGCTTTGTACCCTTTCTTTTACCTAAAACAGGTTTTTTAGGCAACCCACTACTAAATACTTCTTGAACATCATCATCTTCTTGCAAATCACTATTTGTAGAAGGCACACTAAACATTTCTTCTTGACGTTGTTTCTCAGGTTTTTTCTTCAACTCAAACTCCTTCACATATTCCAACATTTGGTATCTCACATCATGAGAAACCTTTTTACACGATCCAATATCACCTTTTATCCCCGCAAGGTGTTTTTTCATCCTATTAATACCCCCACCTTTATATGTTTGCCTACAATACACACATGTAAAAGTATTCCGTTCATTCTCATCCGACCCAAGGCTAAAATGTTCCCAAGCCGGATCAACCTTTTCCCTTACTCTTGAGCAAGATTCCACTACATTGGAATCAACTTCATGTGATGGAGTAGACCCGGTCTCTGTTTCCATTTTAATCTAAAAGACTAAACAACAGTCAAATACGCATAGACCCATCAATTTTTGAAATACAGATTTTCAAAGAACCACAACTTCATACACATTAAAACACTACCAACCGTAAAAAAGAGTAAAGACACTACAAATTTCTAAGATCACTCTCTTGCATATTTTCAAATTTCTCTATCCATTTATAAATTAAATTCTTAAAATAAATATTATATATATAAAATAAAAACACAAATTTTTTTTTTTTTTTTGCTACAAAATAGGATCACTTAAAAAAAAAGGTCTTATCACATGTGCAAAACGCGTGTGACGAGGTTAGTTAAATTTTAAGAAAAGTCGAAATATATTATATAAGCCAGCATTTCAACAAAACAATACAAATCTTATCCCAAAAAAAAAAAGTCCACATTGATTTGGACATCAATGAATTTTCATTTATGGACTTGTATTGTGAGACGAAACAATCTAAACCTAGTAGTATTTTATTACCAGTCTTGACCTTTACATGTTTACCACCTAACACATGTCACATGTTAATTGCACGTTGCAACATCCCGAATCTTCTTCATTCAAAAAAAAAAAATCATATATAATAATTTCCCAAACGTGGGGATATCAAATGCTGACTCTTCCACGATTTTCGTTGGCATATTCTTGGCGCGTAATCTCACGCTCACTAAAAACCTCAAAAACACAAAAAAAAAAAAAAAAAAAAAAACCCACTGACTGTGTTCCTCGTAAAATAGTGCCACTACACTACTCCTTAAAAAAGCAAAAAAACCAAAAAAAAAAAAAAATCGAAAGGGGATAAGACAGAGACAGCCCTCCGCGTCACCACCAAATCGAACCACAAACGTGTCCTCCTACCCACAAGTGTCCACGAGTCAGTGACTCACCTACAATGACTAATCCCCAAACCCCCCCCAAAATCCCACCAATCACAGCGTCCTAATTAGATCTTCCTAACTCCTAACCTTTGATAACCGACATCCTCCACCCCATTCCCCAAAATACCCCTACTAAAAACCAAATATCCCAATACTTCCACAGCCACAAAAGAAATCCAAAAACGGGGACAAAATCGTCATTTAAACCAAATAGTGCCCAATCTAACAATTTTATGTGACTGAATTAGCAAAACAATAATTATCATCTTCCTCTACTGCCCATTCAAATATTTTTTCTGAAGCTTTCTATTTTTCGCTCTTCCTTCATTTTCATCAATCCCATTCAAAATCTCTGTGTTGGTGTGTTTTTACCATTTTGCCCCTACTCCGCAACCTACCCTCTTCACCCCTAGATCCATCAGATACTAATTTAGGGTTTTTATACATATTTACCAAACTCCTCCTTGACCAAAAAATTTGCTTTCTTTTCTCTCTCTGATCGAATTTGCTGACCAACCTCTCCTTTTCGCAAAACCCTAGATCCTCGATCGATGCCAGTTACTATCGAATTCAATTTTTCACAATTTTGAGTACCGTTGACTCAATTTTCAAGGATTTGGAGGAGGAGACAGATTTAAAAAGGGGGTGGGTTTTGTTTTTGGTTTGACTATATCTGTCTGACGTGGCGGTTTCTGATTGGCTGTTGGACATGTTGGGTACCGGGTTGCAGTTCGGGCGGGCCCGCGGGGAGGACCGGTTTTACAATCCGGCGAAAGCGCGTGGGGCCCACCAGAACCTGAACCGGCAGAGCGAGCAGCTCCGTAGAGCCCAGAGTGACGTCACGGCCAGCCATTCCCATTCCGTTCGCGAAAAGTCGTTGCCGAGCCGTGAACCGGAGAACCGGACCGGGTCTAACGAACCGTCCGAGCCGCCGCCGAGCAATCTGGAACGGTTCTTGAAGTCGATCACGCCCTCCGTTCCAGCTCAGTATCCCTCCAAGGTTCGTTGAATTTGATTGGACTCAGCTTTCTAATTTCAAATGCTGATTTTGCTGTTTGGTTCCTGAGAAAAAAAAATTGAAAAGCGTAGTAATTAACTCAATTATCAGTGATTAGTTATATTTGGCTTAGTGGGAAGTGCAAATAAATATATAAAGAATTGTGTAAAGTCTGCATTTTTATTTTGTTTTGAATTAATGGTAGTTTGAAATGTGGATTTGGTGGCAGATGAGGAGAGGCTTTAGGCCTTGTGATGAAGAGTGTCAGCCGTATTTCGAGCTGGGTGATTTATGGGAGTCATTTAAGGAGTGGAGTGCATATGGTGTCGGAGTGCCGCTAATATTGAATGATAGTGACTCCGTTGTTCAATATTATGTTCCGTATTTGTCCGGTATACAGATATATGGGGAGCCCATGAATTCATCTACAAAGTTGAGGTATTGATATTACTGTGTTTTTTTTTTTTTTATAATTATTTTGTTTAATATTGTCAAATGTGGTGGTAAATGTACTTAATTGGTGCATTTTGTGTATGATTATTAGTTTTTATCGGCCCCCATTAAGTGGTCTTTGATATCAATGCAATGTTGGTTCCTTTCAGTTGAAGTATGCTTTGATATCAATGCAATCTTTTGTTCATTGGAGAGCAATTCCATTCTTGAAGGAAAATTTGTTATTTGGAAACATTAGATGATAACTTCAGGGAAAAATAGTGATTTTAAAATTATCAAGAGAATCAACTGTTACTCACTAGGTTTATGCTATGATAATTATCGGACTGAGGACCATATCTCCACTCTTGATATTTATACAGTCACAGGATAGGAACTTCCACTGCCTCCAATAGTGAAATTAATGGACTGGAATTTTTCTGTACCAACATGGCAAGTTTTGGAGCAGATTGTTAGGGCCATAGGGACTGGGGATTAGCGGTTGTTTCCTCACACACACACACCTGTTCATGGGCCATTTTCTATGAGATTTGTGGCCCTAGATCTATTTTGTCACCTAGCAGTTCCTGATGCTTTGCAATGTATTAAAAAGATTGATCGTCCTTATGGTGCTGCTCACATTAGCATATCTTGGAGGTTAGTATTTGGTTGTTATTGAACATGTTAGGTGTTGTCTTTTATCGGGTGATAATGTGATATAGCTAAATGATTCCATAATATTGCCAAAAGTCATATTTAGGTGCTTGTAAAGTTTCAGTTGGGCTTTCTCACTGACATCATTTAAGAGGGCAGTACTATTTCTTTACATGAGAATGGTTTCTGTTGAAGTTGTCCACTGATTGCAAGATGCAGCTCTTTTTTGGTTCATATTGTTTGTCTTTAAAAAAAAAAGATAGATGTTCTAATGCATTAGTGGTGATTGAGTCTCACTTAAATAATAAATGGAATAATATCTACTATTTTTTTAGTGCAAAATTAATGGATCCATTGTGCCATGTGGTAGGCGACGAGGTGAGGATAGTGATAACGAGTTCAGGGATTCAAGTAGTGATGGTAGCAGTGATTGTGAACTTGAAAGAGGATTGAAATACACTAGGGAGCAACGGAATCATCATCATCTATCAAGTGAGATTCCTCTTAGGATTGATAGACTATCTTTGAGAGACCAGCATGTTGCACTTAATGAAGACTTTTCTAGTGATGAGGGTGAATCTGTGAATTCTCAAGGTTGCTTGCTTTTTGAGTATCTCGAGCGGGACTTGCCTCATAGCCGTGAACCCTTGGCTGACAAGGTTAGTTGCCCACCCCTTTCTTCCCCCTTGTCTTCTCTAAACTAAAATATGAATTATGAAGTAAGAAATCAACTCATCCATGTCTGTGTGCTCCCCATTTTTAAAGCCTTTTGATAATTTCCCATTGCAACAGATAGCAGATCTTGCCTGCCGCTTCCCTGAGTTGAAGACTCGTAGAAGTTGTGACCTTCTATCTTCCAGCTGGATTTCTGTGGCATGGTATTGTCTTTTAATCATTGCATTTGCTTCTGTAATTATATCATGCAGTTATTGTAGATATGACTAATTGGTCCTTATGATGTATCTGTGTAGGTATCCAATTTATAGAATACCCACAGGACAAACATTAAAGGATCTCAACGCTTGCTTTCTAACTTATCATTTTCTTTATACACCTGTGGGAGGTAAGAAACAATTTCAATCATCAAATTTGGAATTGAGGGGTTTTTCTTTTTGGCCTACAAAATATGCTACTTATAAGCAGAAACAACTGCACACACTTACAGACACACCCACAAACACATTTGATAATGCTCTCTCTGATGCTTTATGGGGCTGAATAGAAGCAAGATGCTGAATGTGTTCATATGGGTTGGCTGAGGGATGTGTACAGTGTATTGGTTATGTAATTATTGTGCCCATGAGCATTTTGATACAGCATTCCAAATCAAGCCAAGCTTTAGTTTAGTCACATTAATGTGACTCCTGATATGATTTCTTTCAGGTTCAAAAGGTGCACAGGCTCCAATGGTGAGATCCAGCGAGATAGATGGTGTCCGTAAGATGTCGTTACCAGTTTTTGGTTTGGCCTCATACAAGTTCAAAGGGTCCCTGTGGACGCCTAGTGGGGGATTTGAGCGCCAATTGGCAAATTCCCTTCTGCTGGAAGCTGATAACTGGTTAAGACTGGTTCAGGTCAATCATCCAGATTTCCTGTTTTTTAGCCAGCGGTAGTAGTAAGTTATGACTATAACTGTTACCCTCCCACTGTTCTAGAAGAAGACTAATATATTCTCAGTACATGCATGGGCCATCTCCCCTTTTTGTGGAAATCTAGATTGCAAGTTCAGTTAGTTTTGCTTTGGTTTGGTTTCCTGTCATTTACTTTTTTTTTATTTATAAAAAGAGGCAAAAATATTATAGAGAGCATAAGAACAGTAACGCTGCCGAATGTGAGGAGCACCTGTAATAATGCTCCACCAGAAGCTATGAAGTAAATATGGAGTTAGAGAAGTTGCAGAAGGGCTAGCTTAAATCAAGTGATGATCGGTTTGCTATGAGTGTGAACAAGTCCCATCTTGCTTGTTCAGTTGTTCTTTTTTATGTTATTCCAGCTAAGGGTAAATTATGAGATTTCAGGCTTTTTTTTCGTCCTGATGATTAGTACTAGGATTTAGATTTATTTATAAGGGATTTTGATAGGTTGTGTAAGTGTCATGCTCAAGCTGCCCCAGATGTGTACCAGTGTATGTGAATGCTAACCACTATCAACTTTAACTGCATCTACTGAAGAACTGTGTTATAGCTTTGATATTAATGAACTGATTATGTTTGCAGAATTGCTATTTCTGATTGTTAAATTTGGGAAACTTGAGTTGCTTTTGCCTAAGTGTCTACTTTTTGTTTGTTAAGGAATGGAATGGAATGGATAAAATTAGAAAAGAATAGAATGCAAATGAAGAAAAAATAAAAAGAATGAAATGGAGAGGAATGTAAATTTCTATATATATATATATATATATATAAAATACCACCACTATTACACCAATATAAAAGTAGAGGTTCGGGCATGTAAAGGGGGCAAAAAAAGTATTGTGGTAATTTTATATAAAAAATTCTATAAAATATGTTTCATTCCCTTTTATTTTTCTCAATTTTATACTTTTTAAAAAATGTGCCTTGACAGAGTTCTAATTTATTCCTTAATAACCAAAAATATTTCTTTAAAAATCATTTTCTTTCTATTCCATTATACCCTACCAAAGTACTATAGTTTCCACCTGTTCCCTTCTCCCTAACAAGGAGCTCTATTTTTGGGCGCCGCATCGTTTGTTCCAAATAAAGTGTATAGTTTTGTGTGCGAGTGTTTGGGACCGTAGAAGTACATCTTTCTGGTCTCTTTCTTTGGCTTCCAAATTTGTGTTTTCAATATGGTTATGATATCGGATACCCTTAGGATAATTGGTAATAAATTATGAAAAATGCTAACGAGTGCCCTTAGGGCACTGGTTAAGAATTTAATTAAAGAAAGTTTTTATGGGAAAAGAAAAAAAAAAAATTAATGTTTTGACAGTTTTTTTAATTTCTCATAAAAGTGATGTTAAAACTTTCTTTAATTGGATTCTTAATTAGTACTCTAAGGGCACTCGTTAGCATGACTCATAAATTATAATAGGAAAGTCTAGATACAATTTTCATAGGAAATATAAAAAACTGTCAATAACATTTATTGTTTTATCATTCTTTCAATAAAATGTTTCTAAAAATAGCTCTTAAACCAATGCCTGTCCTAAGGGCATTGGTTAAAATTTCCCTTTCAATATTTGGCAAATGCTTAGTTTAGTTGATTGGTACATGTGTTTCCATCGGAGATATTAAGGTTTAAATCAAAATTCTAATAAAAAATTGACTTTATTGACATAAAGTTGTTTCTTAATGGGCACTTTATAATGCCCGTTAACACAACTCATATATATAACTTGAATCCTATGAATTTAGTTAGTCTCCTAAGCAGCCCAGCTCCACATAAAGTCAGTAAGGCTGTTTTTAGATTGGTTTGAATTAAGTGGAATTTAGTGGCCAAAATGGCCCAATACCATGTTTTTTTGAAATTTTTAGCAATAGAGCACTGTTTCGGAAATAATTTGGAATCTACCACTTTTTGTGGTACTCGAGCATGGTGAGCTCCAGTACCATCTTTTCATTGGTCAACATCTTCTCAAAAAAAAAAAAAAACGCCGCAATAGGGTCCGAAAACGTCACTATAGGGCTTAAAAACGCCACTATAGGGCCCCTTGAACCCGTTATGGGAACTCATAAAAAAATTCTGCAAGAAAACGCCGCTATAGGGCCCGAAAACGTCACTATAGGGATTAAAAACGCCACTATAGGGCCCCTTGAACCTGGTATGGGGACTAAAATTTTTTTTCAGGAAAACGCCGCTATAGGGCCCGAAAACGTCACTATACGGCTTAAAAACGCCATTATAGGTCTCCTTGAATATGGGGCGACGGTGGAATGGAAAAATGTGGTACTCGAGCTCACCAAGCTCAAGTACCACAAAAAGTGGTAGATCCCAAATTATTTCTGAAACAGTGCTCTGTTGCTAAAAATTTCAAAAAAACATGGTATTGGGCCATTTTGGCTGGAATTTAGTCCTCTATTTGTGTGAAACAGATTTCAATTCTATGGTGATGACACATTTGCTTTAATACTCTTTAACATTCTTTAACTTGTAATTTGTAAAGCATATTCCTCCGAATTGAGTACCTTCAATAACCATGGTAATGGCTAACGAAACATCACCCCCCCAAATTTTTTTATGATAAAATTAAACCTTAAAATAAATTTATTTAGCATATGGATCTTTTAACAAGCATATCCTCATTAAACCAAATCAAATTGAAGTTCAGTTATCTTCTTTCATTAGGTCTTGAAGCTTTTTCTCTAACTCCTCTGAACATTTTTGGCCCATCATTTCGTATAATGACATTAAATCAGATAACTGTTCTATTGACATCTTCTCCATTATGATCCTTGCAAATCTTTCCCTTTCCTCATTCTTCATCAGTTTCTCAAGGTACATCGATGAATTCCTCACTGTTGCACCCATCTGCTTTAGCCTATTCTCTTGCTGCAAACTCAATGCTTTGTTCGCCTGTACACATGCAACATACGTAACTATTACAAATATATCAACTTAATTCAAGTATTGAAGCCAACATATCTAGTTAGTGAAATGTTATACAGATGGTAGTGCGGTTTTCTGGAATAGTTTACTAGATATAGTTCCTCTTGAAATCAAATATGGCATCAAAAACATCTTTGGCTAACCTCGAGAAACTCAGCTCCAGTTATCAATTCGGATCCCTGGCTTGAAATCATTCCATGCCCAGAAATGTACAGGTTTTTTGCAATTGAAAAACTTCTTAGAATTGTCTTTCTCTTCATCTCCAATTCCAGATTAAGCTTTGAAGCCTTTGGCACATATGCTGAGCAATTAAGCTTCTTCTCATGGGCAATTACTGCTTTCACAAATTCCTACATGACAAGCAGTGTTATATATTCCTTTCTGATGTTTGATAGAAGGCAATAGAAACCATTGCAATACATACAAGTAGTAAAATACATGTAACATAAGAGTGACTGCATACCTGATATGCAGATGAGCATCCTGGATAATCAAAATTATCAGAATCTGGATGTCGCATTCGCTCTGGATGAAATTGAAGACCCATGATGAACTTGCCCTCCTTGGGATTATAAGCATCAGGGTCATAAAATCCTTCAACCAAGCCGTCTGGAGCAAAAGCCATGGGAACAAATCGCTGAGCTAATCTCTTAACACCTTGATGGTGATAACTATTCACCATGATTTCCATTTTTTCATCTTCTAAAGAATCCTCAAACCAGTGATGCAAAGGGGTATCCTCCACAATCCTCACCGCGTGGCGATGCCCATCATAATCTTCATAGTTCAAATGACTCACTCTTTCACTCCCATCAGTACATTTCTTTGATAGCTCTTTCTCTACATCTTGATAAAGGGTACCCCCACATGCCACATTGAGGACTTGTGACCCCCTACATATTCCCAAGTATGGTATATTTCTCTCGAGGCACAGCTTTGCGAGTCTTAGTTCAATGGAGTCTTTCTCTCTATCAATGGCGGTATCACTTGCGTGTAGTTTCCTAATTTCTTCAAGTTCTTCAGGGGAAAAACCAGTCAATTCTGCATCATAAAGGGATGGATCAATATCTTCTCCTTCACAGAGAAGAACTCCATGTATAAGTTCAAAACTTTCAAGTAGCATGTGGACTCCACTGACTCTTGGGACAATCACAGGTACTGCACCATATCTTACAATGAGATCTAGATGGTATTCACCTGTTCATACATTGCAAAACAGTTATATACGTCAACAGGAAAAAAAGCATATGGAAGATTAAAAAAAAAAAAGTCACAAGTGGACTATTGAGTGATCCTAAGACATGGTACATTGTATGTAACAAACATATGGAAGATTAAAAAAAAAAAAAAAAAAAAATCCACCCATAGACCAGGACCCAGGCATCAAATTTTGAAATATATTAATCTAATCTAATTAAAGGATTTAAAAAAAAAAAAAATATATATATATATATATATAGAAGATAGAAATTCTATTATAGTCTAATTTAAGTGTATATATGTGTGAAGCTCCCTCTTGGAGACTTGAATTTTGACCTTTACTCTCCACACCTCAAACACTTATATTTGTAGAATGACTACCACACTAAGAGTGTGTGTTAGTAATGACCTTTTCTTTGGGAGAACATTTGTATGTTGGTTTTAGATCTGTCAGCCAATTAAGACCAAAAACAAGAAGAAAGAAAGAAACAAATGGTGTGTTTAGTGAGAGAGAGAACGAACCCACAAAATCAACAAACTTTTTCTTGCGAACAGTTCGTCGAGACACAATGAGAACCCTTGGTAGAATCATCGATATGTCTGAAGTAGCCATAGATTATTAAAGTTGAATGAGAGCTGCCTGAAACTTTGAAAAGCTTCCAAAGAGAGGTGAAGAGGATGAGAGTGATTACAATCTTCCAAAGATAATAATCCATAAGTAATGCCAATTTCTCTCTATATATAGAAATAGAGCAATTCATGAGAATTACATATATATTAGTTTGTCTCACATTCATGGCATGGATTTTGTTTCCTTGTTGACAGTTTGTTCTTGTAAAAAAAGAGAGTCTAGTCTAAAAGTTGTGTAAAAAAAGACTAGGCGCCGCATATATTTTTCACACCAATTTGTTTGGAAACAGTATCTCTTCCCTTAAATTAGTTAACTCCCCTTGTTAGCGTCGCCTCACCTTCCCAAAAAAGACAATTTTGGCGTTATCTTTAGGATTACGCCAATTGAAATTCAAACTTTGTAGTTTGCAGCTTATGTGTACGTAACATGCATATTGAAGACCAAAGTTTAGGAACACAATTTTTGTGCCGCGAGTTTTGTCAAATCCTAAGGTGGTCTGCTTTGAATATTTATATGTACAGAAATTTGAGATAGTTTTTTGATAAGCTAAATTTGAGATAGTTTAAAGACACAATTCTTATTAAAACTTATTGAAGTGGTTTATTGTGAGTAATGGATCTATGTGGATGTAATTGCTCATCACTTGCAGTCAACCACTTCAACAAGTTATGATAAAAGTTGTGTCTATAGAAGAATAGTAGATTCATATAAAAATTATGAAAAATGTTGTCCCTTAAATTGTTTAAAAGAGAGAAAGTACATGGACACAACTTTTGAACTCTTGCCACAACTCTAATGTGAATGACTATGAGCGGTGAAGAAAAAGTGATGAGTCTATGTGAATGTAAATTTCTACAATTCACATGTCAGCCACATTAGAGTTGTGCCACAAAAGTTGTGATCATAGAAGAATTGTTTTTTGTTTTAAAAAAAATGGCCATCTTCTTGTACAATACAACACATGTTTGTTTTTGTTGATTTTTCTTTTCATGACAAGGCTTAAGAATTAAATTCTTGAAGTTGTATAAACTAGAAATCTCATTCTAATAAAAAGTTGAAGGATTGATAACAAATGATTATTTTAATTGAATTGTAAAAACAAATTGGGCAAAATTACAAATTGTACCTTTACAGAGACTATATTGTTTAACACATCTTATGTGAGTGGGGAATTCGAACATTTAATGTCTTTGTTGCAAATGGAAGATTATGCAATACTTCAAGAGTACAATAATATTATACTCTCTTCTCCCATATAAAAATGAGCTCTATCATGAATTTAATTAGTGAGACTCATTATTATGTAAGAGCAAAAATACAATATTTTTATACTTGTTCTAAATGTTGTATAATTACTTGTTCCAAATTCTTGAAAGTCTCAATCGTGAAGGTTATTGGCCAAAATGACATAGTTTTTAGCTTTACAATTTTTGTAACTTTCAAATAAAATAAATGAAAAACCCCAAGAAACTAACATATTTCATTCAATCCAAAATTTCATTTTCTCACAAGAAATCAAAATCCTGAGAATAAATCCCAACATCCTTTCTTTACAACCACTCCTTGCAACTCTTGGGCTCGAAAACTAGATAGAATAAAGCGACATTCCTGGCCATGTTCAGGTGATCCATGCAATGGTCACGGGGGCCACGAGTAGAGATATCACTTAAGCCTGAGCTAATTGATTGATTTGAATTTTGTTGGGGTGCGGGGGAGGGATTTATGGAGTTGATTTGGGAACAAGTTTCTCTCCATACATATTTATATTAGATGTGAATTTTGAAAATTTAATCGTTAGATTGCATGTTCTTATTACATCCTTAATGCTTACAAAATTTCAAGAAAATCAAAAATCAATTGCTATGTCATCAAATAAATTTTGTAATTTCAAGCTTTTGTAATTTAAAGTTGTATATAAAAAATAAGTTAATTGATTAAATAGTAAATAATATCTGATTTGAGCGAAATTTGATATGCATGTTAAGAATATAAGAACTATGAAATTAAATGGTTAGATTTTCAAAATTTACACTTAAAAAAGAAATATATGGTTTGGTTTAGGATATTGGTGTGGGGTACTAGTGGTTTTTTTTTTTTTTTTTTTTTTTTTTTAAGACATGGATTAGTAGGAGTGTCCTATTTTGTAGACATTTTAAATAGAGTTAGAAATATATTTTTATCGAGTTGTCCCTAAGTTTTGTTCCAGTTAACATAGAATTTAAGAGTATTTTTAAACCACATAAAAATACAGTACATAAGGTACTATATTTAAGTTTTGCCCATATAGATATATATATATATATTTTTTTTTTAAATGAAAATCATGAGAGGAAAGAGGGAGATTTTCAAAGCCATGGGAGTTGTGGCCCCTTCCCTCTGCCAGTGCACATTGGTTTCTTCGGCCGGTTTTTAAGGAATTTGGGTAGAAGAAAGATACACAGCCGATGAAAAATGGGTTTTTCTTTGGGGCTTGTTTTTTGGGTTTGCATGCGGAGTGGTGCTAGTTTTTTGGGTTTAGTGTACTTACGTCTTGTTGGCTGATTCTTTTTGTGTCTAGGAATTCTATGTATAACAAGGACAGGTATAACGCACCTGAGGACGGGGCAACAGAAGCTTAAAAATCAAATTCCTTTGCTCCCCCTAATTAGAAACCCATAAATCCGCAAAACTATGTTCAATGTTCTCTAAAAGACCACCTCTTATGAGACGGCTCGACATCTCCTTCTTTTTTTATTACATATTGCTCCACTATTTATAGTGCTGTCTAATAAAACAAATTTACTCTCTTTATAGAGATGCTATTTACTCCAACTTTTATCAAGAGCTTTGTAACTAAACTAGCATTTCTCTTATTTCTTAAAGAAGAAGAAAAAAAAAAAACCTAGCATTTTTTAGTATTTTTAACAATAATGTTTATGATTCAAATCTTCCCTCCCTTAACTATCAAATTATCACACAAAAAGTCAACACTTAATTGCGGAGTCTTCTAAAAATATTGGGTGCATTGAACCTCTTATATGTTTCACGTGAGTCATGAAGCACAACAAATATGCCTTGCGTAAGTTGTTACGAATTAAGATCTTGCGGTATATTTCCATATTCCATTGCGAAAGTAGTCAAAATAACCCTCCTAACCCATATAGCCTGTTTTGAGAATAAATTGAAGCTTAAATCTAGAAATCACACATCCTTCAATGTTGTTCAACCAACACTAGTTTTGATTCACACACCATCAATTTCCATAATATTTGAAGAATTGAAATTGCCCATTTCCTACTTTGTATGTAGTAAACGACTCTATTTTAGGAATAATCTGCTGGGAAGCATCTGAATCAATAATCCACTTAACATTACCATATATGCTTAACACTTTTTTTCTCTTTAACAGAGAGCCACAAGACTTTGCTCATTAGTCACAATAACTATATAATATTTTTTTTTGATTATCGTTTCTTTGATTTTTGCCTTCAATTTGTTCTCTGCTCCAATACTAACCATTCATTTTTTATATGAAATTTTTTCCACAATGAAAGTGTACGCACCAAAGACAGGTTTGTTGGACCAAACCGCTATTTGGGCTCACAACTTATTTGTATGATGAGTTTGGGTATCCTACTTTGGGTTGTTCTAGACTTAGAGACCCAATGAGATCACTTTTCTCTCTTTCTCTACGTTTTCTTCCTCTTAGACCTCTCTTTCTCTCTCCTTTCTCCTCCCAAAAATTGCATCCCCCATCCATTCATTAGTTTCTCCTATTTATAGCCCATTGTTAATGGGGTGATCATCATTATCTTTTTAACTAGTGCAAAGAGAGGTCCAATGTTGATAAATTTAAGTGGATGTTTAGGTACGAGTGGCTTTGGAAATGGTTTCCACTGCAGCAAATGTGTTCGGCAGCGGAGTTTCCTAGGGTTCTGTCGAGTACTCAAATGGCGATACGACCGAGCATGTGTATATCGTCCAGGAATGATTTTCCGAGCAGTATGTGAGCGGGGCATCCGCAGTCCGCTTTTCAAGTATCCGGATAACACCTAGCTTAGACTCGTAGTTATTGTGGGCTTGGGGCGGGATCCTTAGTGGTGCGGAGGTTGGACCTCCGACTCATATTATTAATTTATGGCCCAAGACCCAAATGGACTTGGATATTAGGTGTCGTACATAAAGTATTTTATATGAATTTAACACTATCATCTTGCCTCTTACTTTGCTTTACACGTTCTTTCGTGACTATTTAGAGCATAAATGCATGATCTTGTGCATTATTCATAACCACGCCTTTTTGTTCTAATTTGAAATTTCCTTTGAGTGTAAGTTTGGATAGAGCTGAAAAGGCAATTTCAGTTGCGTCCAGCGTTTTTTAGTAGGTCCTGTACACTGTTTATGGGACTCACAAGTACTTTTTTATTTTTTTAGAAAAACAACTTTAAAACTGGGTCTCACGATACTATTCATACATTTAAAAATCATTTTGCTATAATATTTTCAGTTTTCAGTAATAAGCGGTATCCAAATAGACCCAACCGGCGTGTTTGGAGAGAAATTTTATCACCTACCTAAAAAATTATTAAATATTTCTTAATCAAGGCTAAATAATTATAATTAAATAATACGAAACATAATCACCAATCACCATGACACAACAACTCTGAAAAACGATAAAACTTTGAACGGTCGAGTGATTTGTTTGCAGCAACCGGGTAACCTGCAATATCCTGTAAAGGTAACTGGGAGCTGGCTCTCCGACAAGCCAACCGCTGTCCAGCTATTTGTTACAACTTTGTCAAGATTCATGGTCACTCAAACTAAAAGGGTCCCACCACACTCACGCTATAAATAAAACCTTTCGTGCTTCACAGACCACCAAACATTCAATGCTACAACCAATAAAAACACTCCACGTAACCAAAAATCACTGACCAGTGTTGTCCACAAATCTCCATGGACCGTCCGATCCTCGAGCCCACAAATCATCACCATCTTATTCGGTGACAGTGACACAAATTTGTATAATTAATACTAAGACCATAACTTTTTACCACAATTTACTCATATTGTAAATTGTGAGCGGTTGCAAATTGTAATAAATTGTAGCATTATCATAAAAATGCGTGAGTAAATTGTAACAAAAATTGTAGTCCTAAATCTTTAGATCTATTTAGTACATAGATTTAAAAACTGAAAATTATTATTTAAAAAATAAAAATTAATTTTTGAAAACACAATCCAAACACCCAACATTTTCCCATTTGTTCACAAGAATCCAAAAAAGTAGCCCGAAAGTTAAAAATAAGCAATAATTGCTTATTATCATCAAAAGCCGAAAATTTGTCGCCCAAAAAAGAAGAAAAAAGAATCAAAAGCAGAGAGAGAGAGAGAGAGAGATAAATACAAAGTAAAATAGAAAAGAGAGAGAAACACAAACAGTACCAAAAAATTGAGTAAGTGAGTTGAGTGAGAAGAAAGCATATTAGCGGAAATGGCTGTCTCAGTGGCGATCTTAGCCATCATCATCTCTCTCCACCTCATCGCTTTCGTCTTTGCCGTCGGCGCTGAACGACGTCGTAGCACGGTAACTCTCTCTCTCTTACTGTAGTTGAAGCTAGCTAAGCTAACACTCGCACTTGACTACTGTACTGTACTGTGTGAACAGGCTAAGATTGTTCCTGATGAGTACGATGAGAGAACGTACTGCGTGTACGCCTCGGACGCGTCGACGGTGTACGGGTTGTCGGCGTTTGGGCTGTTACTGATAAGCCAAACGGTGCTTAACGGCGTTACAAGGTGTCTCTGCTTCGGTAAAGGCCTTGTCACTGGCCGCTCCACCACTTGTGCCATCTTCTTCTTCATCCTTTCCTGGTAATTATTTTCATTTTATTTATTTATTCATTCTTTTTTTTTTCTCGTTTGATCGGACGGTCTAGATCAATTTGTACTTAAATCTCAAACAAAAGCAAATGACCAAGAAAGATTGATTTTTTAAAATCTTGTGTGTTAAATTTTCAGAGTGAAAAATAAGATTTGATATTATAAAGAGTTGGGTTCTCTTCAAAATCCAGATTCTGTGCATAGGTTAGGTGGTGCCAAAAACAGTAAAGCAAATTCTTTTCCAGAATTAGTCATTTGTTGTATTTAGTTCCAACCCACAAAGAAAAGAAATCCATACTCATGTAATCATGTGGCCTTGCTTTGCTTTACCTTTTTTGTTTTGTTTTGTTGCTAAACAGTGGCCTTGCTTTACCTTTCACTTTCACTTTTGTATATAAATCATATTAAAGTCGAAGAGACGTTTGAATAGAGGTAGATTTCCAAATCATGAAAATATTCTAGAACTTTAAGTTGGTTTTGGATACTGATTTTCACTACTTTAAATTCAAGTGGCTCTTAACATTGTTTGATTACAAATCAATGCATACAGGCTATTTTGTTTCTGTTCTACTAAATGCAAAAAAATGTGAACATCTAAATTAGGATTAACTTTTTGGGAGCGGAGGCGTGCTTGTTGGCCGGGTCAGCGAAGAATGCGTACCACACCAAGTATCGGGCGCTCTTTAAAGTAGAGCATTTGTCGTGTGCCACCCTGCGCAAAGGCGTGTTCGCGGCTGGAGCAGCTCTAACATTGTTGTCACTGCTGGGTTCAGTTCTTTACTACTGGGCTCACGCCAGAGCTGATACTGGTGGATGGGAGAAGCATCAGAATGAGGGCCTTGGCATGACAACTTCTAGTTTTGCACCACATCAGCAGCAGCAACAGCAAACCGGTGAATTTCAGAAGGCCTAATTGTGTGCTGTGAGTGTGTTGAAAGTGCACAGTTTTGGTGACTTTTGTTGAGCTAGAAAATGGATAGACAAAGCCTCAAACTTTACCTTAATGAACTGGAGACGTATATATATATATATATATGTATGTCAATTTAATTGTTAAAGAGTATAGTATTGTGTCTGTTGATATTTGTAATTGTGTTTTCGGACCGAAATTAAGTACTTTAAAATCGTACTTGGTCTTTATTTGATGGGGTTGGTTGGTTGTACCAACCAAACAAATGGCATTGGTTGCTTTCTGGCCCTTATTGTAAGCTTCAGCTGTAGGACAATGGCTGCAACAATGGAGGTGATTAATCACCAACAACCCCCAATTATCTTCCCCCCAAAACCCATACAAATACCCCACTCACAAGCGTTTTCAATTTTGTTGAATTTCTTGATTTACATAATACTAATTTGTGGCCCTACATATCTCAACCAAAACCTCTATGGCTTCGTCAAACCAACATCCACATTTTTATGATTTTTACTCCAACCATGCCCAACACCACCTCCATCTGAATTAGTAACCCACAAACACCAAGATTAACAGACCATGAAAGAGGAAGAAACTCTTTGCAAGCAACTTCCATCCTCACCAGATTTTCTCTTTTTGGACTAGGGGTGGTAAAGTAAGCCCAAACTCATTTGCTCCCTCAAACCCATTTCCTCTAATTGAATCCAATCCCAATTATTAGTTAGGTTAAATGAGCATCAACCTAATTAGACCCAATAATTATTAGGTTTTAATTAAAAATTCAATGAGACCCATTTAACCCAAAAACAATTTACCCAAATTCAATCCAGTCCTTCCCATAAAAAAGAAAAAAAAGAAAAGAAGAAGAGGCCTTAGAGGTTTCAGTGTTTAAAGGTTTTCATTTTCCTTCATTTTTTCAGCCTCCAAACACTTCTCTCTCTAGCTTGCTCTCTCTCTCTCTCTGATCTTTCACTATTCTTCTCTACACAAAACCTCATAAAAAGACGAAATAAAATACATAACACAAAAATATATACAGAAATGAAGCTCGCTTAATTCAAACATGAAAAAAAACGTTTCAAAAATCTCATCTTTGAAGAAATAAAGAGAACCTTTGGAGGAGGCAAGTGCGGGCTTATCATCTCGGCGATCGGCGGAGGAGGTGACGGTCCAATCTTGGGCGGCATTGGCGGAAGCAGAAGCCGACATGGGAGCCGCCATTGGTGCATTGGCCAAATCGGAGCAGCAGCCACCATTGGTATACTCTTTTTGCTGTCTTTTTAAGTTTTCTGTTTGCTCGAACAGTAGCTGTAGTGAGATGTTTAATGTGACCAATAGGTTGGTCCTGTTATTTCCGAGGATTGATGTGGACCCGGCAGATGGGTTCGTGACTGAGCACGAGTTGACTCAGTGGAACTTGCAACAAGCTAAGAGGGAAGTGATGCACAGGACACAGAGGGAAATGGATGTGCATGTAAAGAAAAGTTTTTTCTTTGTTTTTTCCTTTTCTCGGGAAAGTTTTGAGCTTGAAATGACATTTCTTTGTATTTGTTGCATTATTTGGTTGTCAAGAAAGAGAGAGAAAATAGAAAAGAAAAGAAAATGTTTTTTTATTTGGATTTTTAATATAATTGCTGATGTGGATGTGCTTATGTGGAATTTTTTAATCTCAAGAATGGAGATTAAAGAGAGTGAAAAAGGGAATCCAAGAGAGTGTTGAGGTTTTCACTTTAATGGCATTTTGATAATTTTGATAATTGGGTAATTAGGTGAGTTGGGATTTACCTATAATAATTGAGTTGGGTTGAATTTGGGTTAGAAAAAATTAATTAAGTGGGTTTTAATGGGTAAATGAGTTTTATATACCTAACCTAATTATGCCTACACCAAACCCATCCATTTGACACCCCTGCTATGGACCAACATTGCTATCAGGCTTTTTGACACAGTATGTTCAATAAGAATTGTGTTAACCATGGTCTTCTAATTAATGGATAAGCCTGTGAGTGTTAAGTGCCATTCATGGCATTGCAATCTTGCAACAAAGTATTTCAGGCTCTTGATTGTGAATGAGTAGGCCAGTGTAATGGTGGGATGGTCAACCAAACGATGGCTTGCAATGGAAATGGTTTTCTACACCGACAATGTGAATGCCCATAAAGACCAAGAACAAGAAGGCAATAGCTGAAAAAGCGATGACGAAAAGAATGCAACTTTTTTTTTTTTGTTGTTGATAATCTGCAATTCATTACTAAAAGAAATGAATTGCACATTCATAGGTAACTGAAAAGTCATTTTGATATTGGAATACCAATTATACTGAGGTTGAAAATTGAAAATATCAAACATATGACAAATTTTAATTGATAAAGTATAAAGTAAAATGTAAAAAGTGGTATAGAGAATTTGTAATTCTAATATTGATACATAAACTTTTGAAAGTCTATATTTTTTCAAGTTATTATTTTTTGTTATATATTTTTCTAATTGAGTTTAAACTTTTTTTTTTAATTGAGGTAAAATTAATGATTCTTTATTATCTTGTGAATGCTTATTACATTGTAATTTCTTTAAAGAATAGAATAGATAGATACATATACAAACACTATATAAATACATAAAACAAATATTTTTTAACCCTTTTGGTAAGTAAGAGTAGGGTTTTCTCCTGTCCTAGGGCTGAGCGGCGCTCTCTCTAGAACTTGTAGAACAGTGTCCCCATCTCAGTATAGGTGTGTGTATCCTCTGCTCATCTCCTTAGTGGGATAGTGGTAGGGTGTTTGGGTTGTTTTTTTCTGGTTTTCTCTCGTTTCTTTTTCCTTTTCTTTCCCCTGTTATCTCCTTTATATCCTCTGCTTTTCTCTTCTTTTCCTTTCGTCATTGTCAAGTTTTCTCCAGACCTAATATGGAGGAAGTTGAAAACCTTTGGAGAAAACTCTCCCTTTCTGAGGAAGAAGAAACCGGTTTTGAGCTGCCGAAAATAACCGGAACCCAAAAACCGTTGTTGGCTAGTAAGTTCCTAACGCACCGGTCGGTTAATAGGGAGGCAGTGTATAGAACTTTCAAACCATTATGGCGTACTCGTAAACCTTTCTGTATACATGATATGTATGAGAATAAACTGGTCTTTGAGTTTGAGAACGAGCTGGATTTGGAAAGGGTTTTGGAGTCGGAACCATGGACCTATGATAAACACTTGATTCTCTTCCAACGCATCGACAGTACCACTACTATCTCTTCCCTCTCGTTTTCGAAATGTTCTTTTTGGGTCCAGATTCACAACCTCCCCATTCAGAGTATGACACCAGAGCTGGGTTTATCCATTGGTAGCTCTATAGGTAAGGTAGTTCGCGTGGTAGATTCGGATGAGAGGGGAAGTATTGGCCGTTCTCTCAGAGTCCGGGTATCTATTGATGTGACCAAACCTTTGAGTAGAGGTAGGAAAATCTGGGAGAAAGGAGAGGTGACGGGTTGGGTTTCCTTTCGCTACGAAAGACTCCCTAATTTCTGCTACTGGTGTGGTAGCCTAATGCATGAAGACAGAGATTGTGATGTTTGGCTTGGCATGAAAGATAAGGTGTCTTTTGATAAGAAGCAATTTGGTCCTTGGATGAGAGCTGAAATGGACCTCCCGTCTCGCAGACCATGGCGGGCCGGTATGGGGTCTGAGCAGGCAGAACACTCCCAGTCTCGCACACCAAAACCACCGACAGTTTTGACTGACACCTTGAGAGATGTGTCTGGCAAGGAAGCTGGTATTCCTCTGTCCGAGACAGTCCAGCCAGTGAAGGCAATCCGGGTTGGTGAATTTGAAAGTGCCCTACACGCAAAGTCCCTGTTTGAAGACTCAAAAAGTTTTGATGAGACCCTACAGATGATTGACAGCGAATTGGGTTTGACAGATGACCCTGTGGCTCTACCAAAAGTAGTCTCTCTGGAGGGAGCATTTAATGAAAAGTCAAGTCTCCCAAAGAAATCGCTTGCTGAAAAAGATCCGGGTGCAGCAACTTCTATTCCTATCTCCCAATATGATGCTAGTGGGCTCAAAACAGCAGTTGGGCCGAGTCTTGTAGTGACACCCGGGGTTGAAAATGAAAGGCCTCCCTTAGTGGACATCTCCAACTCTTGTGGGCCAAAAAGCAAACCTCAAGCAAAAAATAAAGGTACGTGGACTAGACTTGATAGAAAGCCCACTACTTCTTCTTCAGACGCTAACATGAATGATTTAAATGAGTTAAATAGGAAGAGACCTGCATGCATTGAAACAGAGCCCAAAACAAAAAAACGTAGGTCTTCTTCTCCTCATGGCCGTACCCCATTGGAACCATTGTCGGCAGTGGCTGTCACTCAGCCACGCCGGTCTCCATGAATTGCCTAAGTTGGAACTGCCGCGGGCTTGGGAACCAGCGGCGAGTTCGTGAGCTCTCTGAGTTAGTGAAATCAAAAGGTCCCAGTATAGTTTTTCTTATGGAAACCAAAAAGAAAAACTCCTATATGGAGAAATTACGTTGCCGTCTGAAGTTTGATAATATGTTTCTAGTCCCTAGGAGACATTTTAGTGGTGGCCTTGCCTTGTTCTGGTCTAATGATCTTGATCTCCATATTCGTACTTTCTCTCCTCATCACATAGACGCAGTGGTAAACCCAAGGATTGATGACGCTTGGCGTTTTACGGGGTTCTACGGAGCTCTGGAATTAGCTAACCGGGAAGATTCTTGGTCCCTGCTCCGCCATCTTAGCACTCAATTTGACTTGCCGTGGGTGTGCTTGGGTGATTTTAATGAAATCACAAGTTTGGAAGAAAAGTTGGGGGGTGCCTTAAGGTCGGATAGGCAGATGCAAATGTTTCGAGATTGCCTTGACTTCTGTGGGTTTAAGGATCTTGGCTTTACTGGCTTGCCTTTTACATGGTGCAATAATAGATTTGATGGTACATTAGTGTGGGTTAGGCTGGATAGAGCTTTAGCGTCGGCTGAATGGATGCTCAAATTCCCATCGGTGCGTCTTCACCATTTGGCTGGTTTTTCCTCTGATCATAAGCCAATTTGGCTATGCGCGGACGATGTGCATAGACGTTTCTACCGTCCCCAGAAACCTTTCCGATTTGAAGAAATGTGGATAAAAGATGAAGGCTGTGAAGGGGTGGTTAATGCAGCCTGGGATATATCTGTGGTAGCTGACCCGATGCTGAAGGTTTTGCACAAGGTAAATAATTGCCAATCTCACTTGAAATCCTGGAACAAGAATGTTTTCGGAAATATCAGAGGCACTCTGGTTCAGAAAAGGAAATTATTGGCAAAGGCAGAGTTAGGGGCTGTTTCTGGGCAGAATAGTGGGCAAGTTAAAGATCTTAAAGAAGAAATTAATAAGTTGTTAGACTTAGAGGAGTGTATGTGGAGTCAAAGAGCGAAAACGGACTGGTTGCGTTATGGTGATCGGAATTCAAAATACTTTCATTGCCGTGCCTCTGATAGAAACAAAAGAAATTTTATTTCGGGTCTAGAAGATGACAGAGGCTTATGGGTGGAGGAGGAGGAGAGGATTGGTGATTTATTGAATGATTTTTACTCCTCTCTGTTTTCTTCTTCCAATCCAATGGAATTTGATGCTGTGCTTGTTGGTGTAGAATCTCGGGTTACACGGGAAATGAATGAGTCTCTGACCCGGCCTTTTGTAGCTACAGAAGTTGAGACGGCTCTTGCCCAAATGAAAGCTAACACATCTCCGGGATCGGATGGATTTCCTCCCCTGTTTTACAAACAATATTGGCCAAAAATTGGTGCGGAGGTTTCAGACGCAGTTATTGGGGTTCTTAATACAGGTATTCTCCCTCATGAGCTTAACCATACCTTCCTGACTCTAATTCCTAAGATAAAAAGTCCGAGAAGGGTTAGTGATTTTAGGCCTATTAGTTTGACTAATGTGCTTTATAAACTGATTGCAAAGGTTCTTGCTAACCGCCTGAAAAAATTTCTGCCTGATTTGATTTCAGAAACCCAGAGTGCTTTCGTGCCTGGTCGCCTAATAACAGATAACATTTTGATTGCTCATGAAACTCTTCACTTTATGAAGTCTAAGCGAATGGGGAAGGTGGGTCTGATGGCCTTAAAGCTCGATATGAGCAAAGCATACAACCGTGTCGAATGGTCTTTCTTGGAAAAAATCATGGAAACAATGGGATTCAGCCAAAGATGGATCTCTCTTATATCCATGTGCATTAGATCGGTCTCCTACTCCATCCTCCTCAACGGGCAGCCACATGGTCTCATTTCCCCGCAAAGAGGTCTTCGTCAAGGTGACCCACTGTCACCGTATCTGTTCTTACTCATCACAGAAGGGCTGCATGGGCTGCTTAAGGGTGCTGAAATGAGCGGCAGCCTGAGAGGGGTGTCTCTTTGTCCGGCTGGTCCCCGCATTTCTCACTTACTCTTCGCCGACGATAGTCTTATCTTCTGTCGTGCCTCTTTGTCAGATTGCCAAACAATCCAATCCATCCTTCAAATTTACGAAAACGCTTCGGGCCAAAATATAAACCGAGGTAAGACAAATTTGTTTTTTAGCTCAAATACTCCGACCCAAACTCAAGAAGATATTAAAAACCTCTTGGCTGTTCCAGTCATCCAAAGGTTCGAACAATACCTGGGTCTCCCCTCTTTCGTTGGTAGAGCAAAGAAACGGTCTTTCAGTTTAATAAAGGAGAGGATTTGGAAAAAATTAAAGGGCTGGAAGGAAAAGTTATTATCTCAAGCCGGGAGAGAAATTCTGATTAAGGCGGTGGTCCAGGCGATCCCCACCTATACCATGTCATGCTTCAAACTTCCGAAAGGGCTTATTAACGAAATTGAAGGCTTGATCAGAAAATTTTGGTGGGGCTACCGTGGGGAGCAGAAACGTATTCATTGGGTTAGTTGGGAGAAGCTTTGTCTTCCAAAGAGTGAAGGAGGGATGGGTTTTAGGGAACTCGGCTGTTTCAATGACTCGCTCCTAGCTAAACAAGTGTGGAGGTTAAAGAACAACGAGTCTTCTCTATTTTACCGTGTGTTTAAGGCTAAATTTTTTCCATTCTGCTCTATAACTGAGGCATCTTGCTCTAGTAAGGGTTCGTTTGCATGGAAAAGCATTCTTCAAGCTTCTCGGGTAGTTGAGTTGGGCTCGGTCTGGCAAGTGGGTGATGGGAAGTCAATCAAGATAAGAGGGGAAAAGTGGCTACCTCCCTCTCATGGCAGTTGTATTGTCTCGCCTCTTTCTTTGCTTAGTCCGGATTCTACGGTGTGTGCCTTGATTGATGTTGATTCCCACTCATGGAATTCTGATCTGATTCAACGTGCATTCCTATCTCATGAAGCTAAAATTATATTGGGTATCCCCTTGAGCATCCATAATCCCCCGGACAGGCAGGTTTGGTTCCCTTCCAACAAGGGTACTTATACTACTAGAAGTGCCTATAGATTATTATCCTCTTCGAATAGAGGGTCTCTTCCTAATTGCTCGGATCCAAGCAAACGTAAACACATGTGGAATGGCATTTGGTCTTTACAGGTCCCTCAGAAAATCAAACACATGTTGTGGAAGGCAGCGAATAATGCGATTCCCACATTATTCAACCTCTGGAAAAGGAATGTGGTTAAGACTGTGGTTTGTCCTAGTTGTGACTCTGAATGTGAAGATACTATCCATGCCCTTTGGAGCTGTCCTGTTCTTAGGCCGGTATGGGAGACAGGGGAATCAACAAGAAAATTTTTGAAATATAAATTTTCCTCATTTGCGGACTTGCTGGACTTGTGTTTTCGGTTTAAAGAAGATATGGATTTGGACCTCCTTGCTGTGCTGTTTTGGTCGATATGGGAAAAGAGAAACACAGATCGAGTGAGGGGCTGTGTGTCGAGCTTACATGATATACGGTCAAGGGCTGCTCTTTTCCTACAGGATTTTGCTACTGCCCAATTAGCTCCTCGTCACCAGCATGCCTCTGGTCCAGCTCAAAGGGTCAGGTGGATCCCGCCAATCTCTCCTCTCTACAAAGTGAATTACGATGGGGCTTTATTCAACGATTTAGGTGCTGCTGGTCTGGGTGTTATTATTCGGGACTCTGATGGCTGTGTGATAGGTGCTCTAGCGGAACGAATCTCTCTCCCTTCCTCAGTCGCTACGGTGGAAGCTCTGGCTTGTAGGCGTGCTATTCAATTCGCTTTGGAACTTAGTATCTTCGATGCTACTTTTGAAGGTGACGCTGAGCTTATTACAAAAGCGCTGCATGAAGGTGTTTCAAACCATCCGGATTTTGGTTTGGTGATAAATGATTCCCTTAGGCTAGCTACTGCTTTTCGTTTCTGTAATTTTTCGCATGTAAAACGACTGGGTAATACAGTCGCCCACTTACTGGCCAGATGCTCCAAGTCTGGCAACGAGCTCCAGGTGTGGATGGAATCCGTACCTGAGGACATAGCTCCTTTTGTTCTTGTTGATGCTTTGTAATCTTTTCCTTTAATATAGCAGGCCTCTGGGTCTGGTTTCTCAAAAAAAAAAAAAAAAAAAGTAAGAGTAATTTTATTAAAGACAACTACCAAAGGGGGGGGGGGGGGGGATGGGAACTGTCCCATCAACATTAACAATATAGCCTAGTGGGGGATAAAGCTGATGGGCTGGGGTCATCAATAGAAAACAAAAAGAAGTTCAATGGGCTAAATTATGCGCAGCTGCACAAGGCCGAAGATATTTTATATTTTGTTGAACTTTTTCATGCATTGTACAAGTCACTTATTAGTATAATTTAAAATAAAAATAATTGACTTTTTGTCAACCTCTTCTGTCATTGTCACACAAGCTTTTGTAAACCCATAGTATTTCATGTCATTATTCTAATATATTTTAATGAATTTGAAATTCTAAAAAGAATTTCTATAAAACCTCTTACTCTTCATTAAAAATCTCGCCCCATCATATTTCCTAAAATGGTAGAATAGATATATAATTTTATAGATAAACACAACAATAATAAATGAATAGTAAAAACTAACATGCATATCAAATTACATATTTACAATTTTTCCAAAATTAAAAAAAAATAAAAATAAAAAAAACAAAGAAAAAGAGAAGTTCACATTTTATTGATTTTCTCGACTGTATGGGTTATTGACTAATATTTACATAATGTCTAAAAGCTAAAAAATAACATTTATTATTTATATGCTCATATTAAGCCACATTAGCGTAACATTTTAGTTCACTTTGGTTCATTTGGTCCATTTTAGTGCATTTACTTAGAAAAGAGAAAAGTCATGTTTGAGTTAAAAGTATTTATTCTAAAATTGAATTTATTAAAAAATATAGATCTCAAAGCTCTTTTCTTTTTTTCTTTTTTATAATAAAAGTATAAACCATTAAATCCTAGTTATTGTTTATTTCCAAAGCATTGCCAAAAACTGCATGTTTGCAAAGAAGTTGCAAGAGAAAATGGTTATCAAACTAGGATTTCTAGAATGGTACTATCAACTGTATAATGTGTCACACCTTACAAATAGAAAAAAATCACCACAAAAGAAAATCAACCTTAAAATGAGAAACATAACGAACAATGATATTCTCATATCGACTTTCATGTTTTAAATGTGGACATTTTCTTTTCACCTTTTAAAATGTATATATTAACGCATTAATTATGAATATTATATAAAACAGTAAATGTAAAATGATTGCAAGAAAATATTTTTCTGTTCGAAAATGCTAGAGACATAACAACTAAAACATTCTTTAGATCTGGCTTGGTCACCTAGCGTATGCATCAATATTAAGACCAGTAGAAGCAGCAAAGTGACCTTATATCAGGAAATTCCAATCCATGTCTCAACTACAAGGACAAGGGCAAACATAGCAGTACTAGTGTAAGTTTCACTAATACACATTACATAGAAAACTCCCTTAACAACGTGACATTGATACAAAGATAAAAAGCCATTTCCCCAATGATCATCACTCAAAATGGTTTCCTAACACTAACACTAGCTGCCACTTCTACTGTAATAAAAACACACCAACAGACCCACTTAATGCTGGATTTAGACACAAATTTTTGACCAATAACAAGGATAATATAATATGTGAAGTAAGCCTAGCATTGGGGAAATGGGGTGCCACAAGTGCTGGCAACAGTCCTGGCATTTGGAGAGTTGACAAGTTTCTTGAGGTTTGGATCCTTCACATACTGGCAAAGGCAAGGCCTCTGTTCTTTTAATTTACTGCAACAAGCAGCTGATGGTGCACTAGCTGATGTGATTGCACTTGCACATGCACTGAGCTCCAATGGATTGCAAGTGATCCCTGTTGACACTTGAGTCTCCCCGAGGAGCAGAACAAGCACAACACAAAATGCAACATATGACATTTTCATCTTCTTCACCCACTCACAGTCACAACAAAGAGAGAGAGAGAGAGAGAGAGAGAGAGAGAGAGAGATGGAGATGGGTGTAGTAGGGTGTGGCAAGCTTCATAATTTATAGCTGATCAGCATAGGAGAGTCATGAACTGTAGAAGAGGGACATATTTTCGAAAATTCAGCTTATGATCATGATATCTTTCATGGATAATGTCAATATAGCATTAAAGTTGGTCCGCCTTATCATGAAAATTGTGAAAGTATATTATGCGTTCCGCATATATCACGCAACTTTGTTTCGTCCTCTTTGCTTTTGTTAATGGATTGTGCATTGTTTAGACTAGGGACCATATGACAATCACTACCAAAAAAAAAAAACTTGACTTGTTTCGATCCAATTCTTTGTACTGAATACGACCAGAGTTTCTCTCTCTCCCTCTAAAGTATAGGACTGAACATGAAAGTGATACACTGTCATTTTTAGATATGTGTCCCGTCTAATACACTTGAACACAGAACACAAACCAAGATTCTTGAGAAAAATATAAAATCAAGTAGTACTTCGATCTGAGAAAGTTCATTAAACAAATGATTAACCAGGGTATAATTACCAATGTGAACTTATACGTGCTCAAGTTAAAACTCATAGAAGAGTTTAATTCCCATTGAAACATGCCTTGCACGAAGGAGCATTGATCATCTCACGTTGGGCGACAATGAACAACTTTTATGTATTGTTGATATATATATATATATATATATATATTTATTTATTTATTTATTTACAGGGCCAAAGGCAAATTGTCATCATATATACCAATAAAACACAAAGCACAAAGTCACGTGCGGGTGATGTACGTATATTTTGCATCACGCGCGTGATTGATTTAGTGAGCCTTCACAAGCAACCTTTGGTTTCATGAGGATGTTTCTCTAAAATCTTTATTAATCAAAGTCTGAATGTCTAAGGATTACAACCACTAATTTATAATAAAAAAGTCCTATTCAGAAAAAAAAAAATAATAAAAGTCCTGGGTTGTTAGGAACTTCTATAAAACCCAAATTCGTAGTAAGACTGAAAATAGGTCTCAAAGAAATGAAATCACAAGAGTAAAAAGATAATTAATACCCTACCATATAATGTCTCAATATATATATATATATATATATATATATATATTTTTTTTTTTTTTTTTTCACATACGAGACGTTTACTCCATAATGATTATCTTTTATTATTAAGTTAAGACATTAATTAGTTTTCAGTGTAGGCGAGGTTCAAATCAAATCCCAAATTTTTTTTATTCGATGACAAAATGCTTTTTTTTTTTTTTTGGTTGCTAAATAACCATTTTATTGAAATAAAAGCAAAGGATTACAAAAGGGGATAGGGTTTGTCACAATCTTTGTCTAATGCCTAAGCCACTAAGCTAGGAAGACCAAAGAGGGGACCGGCCTTATCCAATTGAACAAAACTGCCTATTGAGCCAAAAGATGGGCAAGAGAATTACCTTCCCTATACACACAAAAAAAAAAAAAAAAAAAAATGTTAATAAGCTTCTTTGTATCTGCAAGAACCACTGCTATGCTCCGATAGGGTTGTTGGGTTGAGTTAATTAAGGCTCAATTACATTCCAAGCATCCCCTTCCACTATGACTTTCTTGTAGTCTTCCTAGGCTGCCCTCCTAATTGCAAAGTTGTCTTTGCTTCTCCTAAAATAGGACTTCCTAGATCAAGTTGTTCTGCCCATGCCATTAATAAAACTCATTTTTAATCTCTGCATGCTACTGCTATAGATGTTTTCTCATCTCTAATGGCTACATCAAAATTCAACTTCATCCATGACAAAAATCTTTATCATTTGAGTTAATTGAAACCCACATATAATGATTGACTCAATTTTAATTGAAATACTTATAAAAACTCTCTTACACAAGGAAATAAAGCCTTACTCCAGAAAATTCCGAAAATCACTAAAAAAAATGTCAAGAAGATTAATAAACAACACAAATAACATGTTATTATGTTCTACACCAGAACTTCCTACTTAGAAAAAAACTTGTCATCGAGTTAATATTTAGGGATTGGATCTTTTGTGCATGAGACTAAATACTTCAAATACCCTAAACCTTTTCTCTCTTTTTCATACTTGCAAACATCAAACTTGCTTTGTATTTGACAATATTACATCCTAGTATAAAAGGAAAAGTGTTTACTAATAAGCTACTTGTGAGCTATATCTTTGTAACAGTTATCTCTATTATTTCCACGTTTTTGGTTGCTATGGTTCTAAATCACATCTAAATGTGTCATTGTAGTAATAATACATGTGAGTGTTAAAACTAAGAAAATCTAACGGTGATGATAATGACGATGGTGATTTGATATCTAAGTCTCGAGAAATTAAAAAAAGAAAAAGAAAAGAATCTATAATAATATATGACAAGATATTACATAATGTTGGATTAAAATCCTTTTACCTTAACTATGTATTGGCAAGGTATTTGTTGTTACTGAGACATGCTAAAGCACAAATACAAGTTGGTTACAACTGTTCTTTCTTTTTTCTAGGAGTTATAGACCATATTTAGTCCTCTTTCTCTTACTAATCCCACTCCTAATTATGTGAATAGGATTCAATCAATCCCCAATTCCATATAAGGAAGAGTTGATTTGCGATTGTTACATCATAGTCTGATGTGATGATCATAGGAAGAGAGCGACTACGTGCTATCTCCTAACATTTCTTTTAGCATAGCACCAACACAGATCTCTAGCCATTTCTTAATGCCTTTCGGCGTTCTGATGTGACACCCTATTTAGTATTTACCCTAGGTTCTGTAGTTTTTAATCTTGTTTCACAAACAACAAGATTCTCAGATCATGTATCTTCCAGTCAAAATTGATGATTACTTTCATGATTGCATTCATTATTTCTTGTGACAATCAAAGAATTGAGCAGTTTATACACAGTTACTATTTTGGTTTCCTACCTAATCTCTATCCATTTTGTTAAAAATTAGTAATTCAATGTGTTTTAAGTCTATTTTAGCAGCTGGTAGCTAGCTTAATTATTATGCTATTTTTGAAATGACAAAATTTGAGTACAAAATTAATGGTAGCTAAAGACTAGAACTTCACTCAATATTTTCTTATAGAATGTGAATTTTGACATATCCATCATTAGATTACATTTTTTTCCCCATATACCTTCCATATTTGCAAAACTTCTAGAATATCAAAGATCAATAACTATATCATTAATCAATTGCTTAAATTGCAAGTTTTGTTGTTTAAAATTATACATAAAAAAAGGTTTATGAATCATATAATAAATAATATCTGACTGACACAAAATTTGATATGTATGTTAAGAGTGTAAAGAACATACAATTTAACGGTTAAATTTTCAAAATATATAGCAATGTTAATTTTTTAAATTTAAGTTGTAACCTTAAATTACAACCAATTTTGTAGTTAAATTTTATTCTTTTTGAAATTTTTTGAAATTATTATTATTATTTAAATGCAATTAAGCTGTACTCAAATCCCTGATGATTATATAAATTTTTATTGAGAGACCTGATAATTAAAAAGCTTTAAAATTTGGTTATAGAATGGGATGATACGAACCTATTGATTTATATAATAAGAAGTTATATGAATTTGTTAGAGTTTATGACTATAGAACCATATATATGCAATTATGCAGTAAGTACGAAAATATTTTGTTTTACTAGAAAAACTAAAACGGTTACTAGAAATAAATTGATAAGTTTGATTTTACATAAACAATCTTATCATACTTTGTCCTAGCATATTATTATTATTGAAGTGGGAGTTACGTAAAATATTTTTTTTCTTTCATTCTTATAAATGAGTTTTGACCCTAATGACATCAATTTATAAAAAGAGAGAGTAAGACTTTCGTTTTCGCTTTTAGAAGGGAGAGTGTATTGCAACTGATTTACCAGCTATATAATAAATACTATGTTGAACTGATTCTTAAAAAAGAAGTTTTATAAAAAATGATTTCCAACTACTTGCGTTATCTCTTGAATTATTTATTTATGTAATTAATTAAGATTATTACTCAATTCCACACTCATAAACAAAAATGATATATAATGGATATATAGACATCTTAATTATTATTTTTTTTTGAGAAAATATAGACATCTTAATTAGATTCTTAAAGTCACTATTGTTTTGACGAAATGAGTATGATGACTTTGAAATATGAAGACTTTCATGTGGAAAAAGAAAAGAGATCAAAATAAGGGTCTTCCTCACATAAAATAAAACTTTGGTCCAAATGTCTCAGTTTCTCACACATGCATAATCTATTTTGGACACATATGTATCCGCATCCTGTGCATTCAAACAAGGGAGATGCCCACTCCAACCTAATGATGTTCCCTCTTTGTATGATTAAACATGCTCAAGCCTCTTGAAGATCACATCACACATGCTTTTCTATTCTACTCATATCGCTTTTTTCCTGCAAAGTGTGATTATTTTCTCTTCCACAGTGGGTTGCATTGATAAGCCCTAGACCAAAAATAAACATTTAAATCTCTTCATGGCCCCATAAGTCTCATTGGTCAATCGTCAAAGATTTGATATATATGAAAGGAAACCAACTTTGAGACATAGATTTGTGTGTATATATAATTAACTAGATCTCTAGATTGAATAAAACTAATGTTTAAAAAAGAAAGGACATTGGTTTTTACCCTCTATTAGTGCATTAGTCATGATTATTAATGCATGATTCACCCAAAATATGATTATCAATCCGCATGCATATCAGTGGCTAATGTGATTGACATCTTGATTATCAAGTTGGCATGCGGTTCAACTCAATTTGAACTAACCTTAATCTTCTACTAATTTCATCATGAGTTTTTAACCTCTTACTAATTTCATCATTTTTTTTTTTTTTTTTGATATGGCAAATGTGGTTAGTAATTAGCATTCTCAAATAGCACTTTAAGTATACATATAACCAAGATTGTCAAAATCGAGATTCTACGTAGGATCGTGGATCGTAGGATCGGATCGTGGATCGTAAGATCCTACCTATTTTCAGATTTTAAATAAAAAAACCTATTGATAGTGACTTTGTATGCTATATAATCACTTAAAATATGAATTCATCCATTAAAAAAAATTGCATCATAAAATGTAATTTGCACACACTACATCGTTCTTATGTCATTCTAACGAAATAAAATATATTTAACTTTTGACATAATGTATCTAAAAAGTTCAGTACATGTTTAATTAGCAACTAAGTACCAAAATATTATCTACACATATGGAAAATGTTTTCCAAATTCTAAGTTCCAAATTCGAAATAAGTTAAGCTAGTTAGCATATAAAAACTAGCTAACTACAAATTTACAATATGTAATCCAAAAGAGAATTCACAATCTAAAGTAAACTAGCTAATTACAAATATGAAATCCAAAAGAGAATTCTCATTCTAAGGTTATTCTAATCTAATCACTGTCATTTTCATATCCTATTTCATCATCTATATCCTTCCTAGTATCAACATCCAAATCGTTAAACTTAAGTACTATAGGTTTTTTTAAGATTTTATGTTGACATAGGGGTAAATTTGGGAATTCAATTCATTATTGGGCTTGTGGGTTTAGGTGGATTATCTTACCCAAATGAATCCCACTTAAAATAATAATAATAATAATAATAATAATAATTAAGCCAAATGGTAGGATCGGTAGGATCCCACACGATCCTACACGATCTTATATACGATCCTACCATTTTTGCGATCTTATTACGATTTTAAACTTTTTAGTGATGTGAGATAGTAAAATCGTGCGATTTTACGATCCGGATCGCGATTTTAATAACCATGCATATAACAATCTCCTGCTTGTACAAAAATTAATATTTATTGCATATATCCATGTGCATAATTTTGGAAATGGTGTATTCAAAACATGATTTTAGTTATAGTTTTGAAATTGTAAAATTGTGTTTTGAATCCATAAATTCTGATGATGTAGTGCACACGCTGTACACACAGGTGTAAAATTCACAGCTCTCCTTGTTGGAATATCTAAATCTTGTTGCTTGGGCGCACTTGGATATGTGTCCACGCAGGGTCAAACGCCCTTAGAATATCTTTCGAATATCCATGCAATACAAACGAATGGGCAATGGCATTTGGCTTTTATTGTCTCTCTCTTCCCCTTAATTAAACAGTTTCTGGGAATGACAAAAATGTAAGAATGTAACATTGTCACTATTTTGATCAACTCAAAATATATATTTCCTTCTCGCAAAAATGAGTAAGAAAGTTTCAATAGAAAAAGAGCAAATTTCTTATTAGAAAAGAGGAATTTATCCATCGTTCTATCTTTTATAACAAGGTGATATCTTTCCCTTTGTTTTTCTTTTTATTATTGTCCAATTGTAGACCATTGGAGTTGACCAAGGAATTAAAATTATAGGCTAAACACTGTTTATACTTCTACTACAGATACACTAACCAAAAAAAAAACCCAGTTTAGCAAAGCCTTAAACTAAGTACTAAAATATATTTATTAGCTCTTAGGAAAAGGGAGACAGAAGATTTGAACTCCACTTTAAATCGCTGGATTTTTGAGTAAGAAAGGCACACCATTGAACATGTTATAAAGGAGATGATACTGAATCCTTTTTTTTTCCCACACAAAAAGAACTATATTTTGTTATTTAACCAAGAGATCCCGATCGATCATGCAAATACCAACACCTAAATAACTTCGACAGTAGGTTGTTCCATTTTGCGTGATGCTGAGAATTCATAGATAAATATTAAAACTGCTTGGTGGATTCGTTGCATGAAAGTGGAGATGAAGTACTGCATGGATGAATTGACTATATTGTCGAAGTCGGCATGTGAATAAACCCTCTAGGCCAAGTCGAAGTCATTCCTTTCTTGTAACAAGTTTCTTGGCCACAAAGCTTAGAACCTCCATATTATCCCTTTTATATAGCCTTGTTAGAGCGTCAGAGGCAACAGTGTCGAGAAAGTATTGAATCGTTTTAAACTAGAAAAAAAAAAATTAAGAGTCATGCCAACAAACTATCAATCTGATTCAGAGGACCAAGGTTTTTCATTGGGAAGATTGTTTGGTCGTGAAAAGCCTTTGCATCAGGTCTTCGGAGGAGGAAAAGGTAATCTTCACCTTTTAATTACTTGATGCATTTGATGATTTTTTTATTTATTTTTTTTTTTTTTGAGAAACAAAAATTTGAGGAAAATAATAATTAAATAGATGCAACATATTAATACCTTCTTTATTCAATAAAAAATTTGTCACAAATATTGTCCTCAATATTGCCTTCAGAATTTCGAAAAAGCTCCAAAGTGTAATAGAATGACTACATGAATGCCTTACATTTTCTTAACCTGCGCGCATTGCCTAGTTCCACACATCGTGAACATAATATTCTTTAATTCAATTTGCACAGTCATTTCTGTTATTTTTCTCAGTGAATTCTATTTTTCAAAATCATGGAAATTAATTTCAATTTACTACTTTCTATAAAATGGGACTTGCACCGTGAATCCGTGATAGCGGGCCATTGCTATTCATTGCACCATGTCATAGCAAAAAATTATATGGTGCCTTTAAAAGTTTATTCATCATTGGCCATTTGACACGCGCAAGATATATATAATTTTTTTTCTTTACAACTTATTAAAAGGTGTCAAATCGTTACAATATTACTTTTATATGGATTTATCATTAACTTCACATCAATTATAATTGTGGAACCGGGGCTAGAAATAGAATAATGAAATTCATAATAATTAATATACTACAAGAAAGAGTTATGCTTCATATTATGTTGGGTGTATTTTTGCAGTTGCTGATATACTATTATGGAAGGACAAGAAACTATCAGCTACAATCCTGATTGGATTCACGATTATATGGTTTCTTATTGAAGTTGTGGAGTACCATTTTGTTACACTTCTTTGTCACAGCCTCATCCTCGCAATGCTCATTAATTTCATCTGGACTAACGTGTCAAGACTAATGGACTGGTAATCACTAATAAATTCTTAAAGTTTGTGTATTCATCATCACCTAGCATCCTTGACTAGTAATCACTCAAGCTTTCTAATAAATTTTTGTGCTATATCTCAGGACTCCACCCTATATCCCTGATATTAGACTTTCGACAGAATCGACATTTAGATACTTCATAGCAAGACTGAATTGGTTCTCGTACAAATTCTACGAAATTTCAAGTGGGAAAGATTTCATATACTTGATTGTGGTATGTAAAGCTATGTTCCCTCCACAACTCCATTTGACTACTACTCTATGAAGATTTGACATATATAATATACTGAGTGTTTGATATGTATACAGGCAATCTCTAGCCTTTGGATCTTGTCTGTTATTGGGACTTATATGAGCGCTTTGAATCTTCTATATATTGGTAACATCCTAGACCTTTCTTTAACAAATATGTTGTAACTCGTAACTTTGTTTGAGGCTAATTGCTAATGTGTGTTTCTCTTTGCTGTTTTGAAGTCTTTCTCTGCGCGCACACACTACCTGTTTTTTACGAAAGATATGAAAAGGAGGTGGATTATTTTGCTAACAGAAGCAACCGAGACTTGAAGAAATTGTACAGGAATTTTGATTCGAAAGTTCTTAACAAGATTCCAAGGGGACCAGTGAAAGATAGGAAATACAAATAAGTACTAAATAGTTGTGAATTTGAAGATAATTTGTAAAATGAGTCTGAAAATTCAGGAGAAAACATCTGTAAAAAAATTTATGTGATGCTTAGTATAAAAAAATATTAAATAAATATAAACTGCATATGTTTACTAAAGATTTGCTTCTGCACAAGAATTATCTCTGGCATTTATTTATTTATTTTTTATATTAATTTTCTCTTGCATTTAAGACGCAAATCCATGATAAGCATCAGAGCCTCATAGATTTTATTTTTATTTTTATAGAGAGCCTCATATATAGTTTGAGTTGGCTAATTTAAGGAATTATACCTTATATCATGAAAATGTGCTGCTGCTTTTTTTTTTGAGTAAAATTTAAGCGAGTTCATTGCATATCTCATTTAATAGAAAAATAGAAGTGGTCCTGGTCTTCTTCTTCTTCTTTTCCTACGGTTTATGGTGTCACTTTTATTACATCAATTTGTATGTCATATTTTGTCACCAAATTTCCAAAAGTAAAAAATGTTAGGATTTAGATCTAAGTTGGCATGGTAAAAAAAAAAAAATTCCAAGTTGGCTAATTCCAATATCAAAACATGTGTTTATAAGGATTACAGTTATTGCAAAATTACTAATAGAAGTATGGAGCTTAGCTGTTGTTAAAGATTGAGAGTTTAAGGAGAATCAATTAAGGTTGCATTTGGGAACTTGGATTTGGATTTCAAATCCAAGCATTTTAAAAGGTTTAAAATCCATAGTAGATTTCTCAAATTCAAATCCTTGATCTTTTTTAAACTTTCCAAAAAAGTTATTTTGATTTTAATCACTCAAATCCAAATTCAAATGCCTAAATTATATCATCCAAACACACCAGTGAAAATCCGAGTTAAGCAGATATTTTGCTCGACCCTTGCTTGAGCAAGATTGCGGGAAAAATTATGAATTTGTAGCACCGACTGGTTTGATTTAATATTATTCTATATATAACCACATCCCTTGTGAGTCAGTTGTGACGCAATTTTCATTGGGAAAAATAGTCGGTTAAAACCTTTTGAAAGATCTTTGATTCGTTGAGACCAAACGTCAAAAAACCTCTTCCGGGTGTTTCTCTTTGAGAGTTCCTATGTATGAGCCTTAAAAATGAGATTGTTCTTGAGTTTAACACACAATGAGTGTTGTTAATCCAAACCATAGAAAAACCTACCTCTAGAGTTATTTTGAGTTCCATTCAGGATTTGTTGCAAACGAGTTCGTTCACAGAGGAAGTTTTATGTGAGGATTTCAAAATTCTAGGGCCATTATAATGAAAGTCTTTTGTTAAGGTTGCATAAGACTCTAGGAATACAAAGGTTTTGTAAGTATAGATCGATTGTTGTGATCATTTCTTCTATAATAATGTTTTATACAGAGTTTAGTAATGTCGGACATGGCTTTTCCTTTGAGAAGAATTCTTAAATTTTTTCACTTGTCACCAAAATCCTATTGTGGTATATTAATTGATTGTGTTTATTGCTTTTAGATTATGGTATATTAATTATTTGTGTTTATTTATTTTGTTAACCGTGAGCATAATTCATAATTCATAATTAATCCGTTACTTAGAACTTGAGTAATACTATATATATAAACTATTTTACAACACTTTTACAAAATGTTAATGTGGTCAATCTCTTATTGGTTTTTATCTAAACCTACCATTAATATCATTTTTTCATTTATCAATACTTACTCACCACATCAGCAATTTGTAAATTTTTTTGTAAAATAGTTTGTATCTTTAACATTATTCTTAGAACTTTGAAATCCAAATTAAAATTTTCATTTTGGTTAAAGCAATGCTATATACGCAGAATTTCACAATATTTTTCACAACAGTGTTTTTTTTTTTTTTTTTTTGGAGAGAGTTTCAACCTATGACATCTGTTCTTAATGATAGCTCTTTATTACTAGACGAAGACACCAATCGATTTTTGGTGTATGCGAGAATTGAACCACAGATCTCTTATTCAACTATCAGAGACTTTACTTGTTGGACTAACTGGAACTCACTTTAACAATTGAGTTGACACAGTTCTACTAATTCTTATTTGAGTCTACTATTGACATTATCTGCTTACCTACCACTAACGATCTACGACATCATCAAGTGTGAAATTTATTGTCTATAGACTTTCTCCCTTGGATTCAAGTTACAAATTTATTCCTTATTTATTTTCACAAGGGAAAAGCTCTTTCGTACCACATCATTATCTATCTCTCTAACACCATTTTGCATCCTACTTCACCTCCCGTTTTCACTGGGGAAACATAATGGTAGCAACTACCAAACGACTCATTGGCATGAATTCCAGACTCAACCATCCCATTAAAACAGGTTCTACCTGCCAAAATATTACTTTACAGGTTGAGAGAATGGAAACTCATATGGCCACTGTCGAGAATTTCTTCCATTACCCTGCAAACATCAAACACAGTCACCCATTGTTATGTAAACTTTGAACTAAAATTAGATTAAATTAAATTTATAGGTGAAAATATAAAAGAGTCATGCCAGAGCATAGAAGCTTAAAGTGACTACTTCACTGAATTTTAACAGTTGTGGCCAGCATCATGTTTGGAGGAGGTAGCCTTCTCACTCATTGATGGCATTACTGCATGACTCACTTGCAAGGTCAATGATAATCCACGAGCATTATATTTCTACAAAGATTTAAAGATACATGTTGGAATTATGGTTAAGTGATTAAATTCATTATTATTATTAATTTTTTTTTTTTTTTTTTTTTGTGGATATAAGATAGAAATTCTACTTTAGCCTAATCTAAGTGTATATATGTGTGAAACTCCCTCCTGAAAACTTGAACCCCGACCCTTGCCCCCTACACCCCACAAGCACTTATACTTGTGGAGTGACCATCACACTAAGGGTGTGCGGTGGTGAAATTCATTATTTCTAAATGACTTAAACTTTGGGAACAATTGATAATTTAACATAATATCAAAGTAGGAGATCTTGCTCATGAGTTTGATATTTGTCTCTACTCTACCTTCCCTTTAAAATGTTAAAACTTAAAAATCCCTCGTGTTGGGCTCCACTTATTAAGGAAGATTTTAGACCTATACGTTAGGGAGTGTAAGAATTATAGTTAAGTGATTAAATTCACTATTTCTTAATAACTTAAACTTTCGGGACAATTGATCATTTAACAATGCACAATATATAGTTGATATATAGCATCAGAAGTTGTCATTACAGACTTCTGGTGAACTTTTAACTAAAAGTATGACACTGAAAAAATCTAGAAAATTTAAAGGTTGAAATGAACCTGGCGTAAAATTGGCAATTGTTGAGATTCAGTAGCTATTCTTGGTACATTTTGGGAGGTACAATTTACTTCTGTATTAAATTGTGGAGGCACAGTAGATGTAGCAGTGTTTGCAGGCGGTGCCTGTGAGGCAATGAGAGGCACTTGCATTTGAGGGACTGGAAGAACTCCTGATCCAGGAATCAAATGCATTCCTGCTGTTGCTGAGGATAATGGATAAAAAGGTGCAGGAACTGGCATCATGTTAAGGCTTGTTGAGTATGACATGCTCATCATTCCCATGCCAAATCCCGGCATTGGTTGCATTTGCATAACTGGTAGAAATTGGGGAATTTGTGTGCTTTGGATTCCAGTTAATTGCATATATGGTACCTGGCACAGAGCTCCTCCCCCAGTAGACGTCATCTAATTTTCATGAAACACAAACAAAAGCAGCACATCCAAAAGAAATGTCTATCACCATGTGTATATATATAGAGAGAGAGAGAGAGAGAGAGAGAGAAATGATAAAGTTAAGAGCAACTGAAAGAGAGATACTTGACAATGATGCTTTAAGGCTTTAAGATATTCAATGGTATCGTCCAGCGTTGAAGCTCTGCTGGACTGAAATCAGATAAGCACTCTTGGTTAAGTGATTACATAGATAGAGGGAAAACAAAAGTGCAAATATTTACAGAACAATCTCAATGACATGTTAAGTATCTCTCATCTGCAAATTATTTTATAAGACATGTATCAATGACACTTATTCCAACATTCCTTTTGATGAATAGCAGTCACTAAAAACTTGTTTAGTCCTCTTATGCGAATAGAATAGTGCACTAAAAAAGGTAAAAGCTTGTAGCAAATATATGATATTCCGGTCATTAGAACTACTAGTCCATCAATAAGGAAAGTCCGGTCTATGTCCTCTGAACTAATTTATAAAAAATAATTCAGCAGGAAAGTAACTTTTCTTGTCTACCCAATAGACTATGATATTTTCCCTTAGAGTGAGTGTTTCTTTAGTATAAATACACATAGCACCACCCCATGGTGAAGTACATTAGTTTGTGCATCCAATTCCCAGCTATCTTCATTTTCTGAATTCTTCATCACTGCAATTTTCCAAATAGTGTTACCAAGATTGAGACCACATTCACTTTCACCTATTCTATATTTTTGTACCAAGACAATAACTAATCATCATTAAGCAAGGAAAAGTAATTGTGAGTCGTGACCTTGTTACAGTTAGGAACCAGTTCCTGCAAAGCTCTGATCTTCCCCTTGATCCAGTCCCTACGCCTCTGTTCAAAACAAATGTAATCTAGTTGATCATAAGAAGTAAGAGAAGGGTGACGTATAAGATAACCCTTCCAAGGAAATTTAAGATCAAAGTTGATCTGAAATATCACCCTCTCAGAAAGATTGTGTATTTCAGCAGAACGAGTTCTTTTTGGCCGTTTATCTTCATTTGTCTTCATATCTACAGAGACCATAACAATCTCCTAAAACAGGAATTAACATGACAAAACAAAACACACCCATGTAAGAAAATGACAAATATAAATCCATGTTATTATGTTAGTTCAAACTTGGCATTTATTAGTTCAAATTACTTCGCTTCTACTTCCTCCATAAGTCAAGTCATCAGCTTTCCTTTTTCCCTACTTGATCTTCCTTCATCCAAAATCTCCCTCTCTATTAAACAGCTTGATGCTATTGTTGAATGAAGCTGAAGATCAGGTAGAATCTCAAAAATATCTTGAAAATCCTCTGCTTCTGTGGCACCAATGCTCAAAGAACAAGAAGAAGCATTAAGCCAATCAGGATTGGTCTCAATGACACCAGGTTGACCAGAATCCACAGAAAATCTCCATCATTTAGAAAGGACTCGTGAAGAACATCCACCTCGTTGGAAGTGGTGAACTCCCACTCTGGGACTTGTTGCCTCATGTCAAATTGTCAATCTAAGTGGGTACTCACACAATTAAAATTCACACACAATGGGACTTGGAAGTTGGAACTAGCTAACTAGTAAGCGGTGCAGTTTGTAGGTGGTGGTGTTTGTGGTTATATTTATTATTTATATAATCCAAGACCACCCCAGTACTAGACCTGTACTTTAAATCCAATTGAACTAGCGGGAACCAACAGAATAACGACTTTTGGACCGTTGGAAATGAAGAAAACAGCCACTTTGTATGGAAACACTGGAAGATTTTGGCGGGTTGCCCTTTTGTGCATGTGTACTATCTCAGTTATTTTGTATTTGTTCCATGTTTTTTGTGACTTTGTGCTATACTTTGTCATTTTAATCAGTGGGAACCTGTCCACTTGTACCTGTGTTTTTATGTAGTGCATGTAGAGCAATTGTTAAGCCACCTGGACATATGTGACTCCGTGTCTACCTCGTTTACCTCTTCGAATTTTGGAAGTATAGAAAAGCCTCGAGCTTGCTGCCTCAATGTCCAACAGCCATGATCAAATCTTGATTATGCTGCAGCTAAAAAAATTGTCCTGATCATGCAATCATGCGTTTGCAGAGTAAAGCAGTGTGCTACAAAAAAAGAGGGGGAAAGGCAAGTATGCAGTGTACTGCATATTTGGATATGTGACAGCAAAAAGAAAGGGATAAGTATTCAAGGGTCACGTTCACTTTTCTCTTTCTTTTTGCTGCTTGTAGCAAAACCTTTTCCTAAAGAAAGGTCAATGTTAGCATACATTGCAGAGTATAATGGTCAAATGAGTAAGAATGTAATTGCTTAAAAACCATGATCTGCTTGCCATTTTTTCAAAAAAAGAACCATGATCAAGTGCATGTTTTCTTTCTTTTTGGCTGAAAAATGAAATATAATCAAATACATATTGTTATTGGCAGAATCAGAAATTTTTGTGGGTCAAGTTAAATGTATAAAACAAAAATTTAACAGAAAGAATATAGCCTATTATATATCTATACTACATAGATTTTGTTTAAACTTTCTCTCCTTACCATTAACTCTTCTTTTTACTTCATAATTTCTTGCTCTAACCTTATCCTTCTTGCAACTATTTCTCTTTCATCTTATTTTCTACATAAATTTCTTGCCACTCTCTTTGCCCCCCCTCCCCTCAGTCCATTCCACGTTCTGCCCATAACAAACAAATGAGAAAAAAAAAATGTCAATACTCTTTCTATTTCTTCTATTTTGTTTCTCATTTGGTGGGTTTTTTTCATTGTTTTTACCATTTTTTACACTAATGTTTCTTTTTAATAATATTTAAATAAAAATGCAAAACTGACCCTCTAACTTTCACTATTTTTCATTTCAGTCTTCTAACTTTCAATTTTGTTAATTTAATCCTCTAACTTTCAATTTTTGCCAATGCATGATTCCGTTAAGCTGCCGTTAACTTTCAGTTTTTTTTTTTTAATAAATTTCGGAATTAAAAGAAAAAAATAATAATAATAAGGGGAACGATTCGGTTTTCAGAAAGGGAACACATTTAAGACGAGGAATCAAAATCACCGCCGCTCCAATTTCGGATCACCGATCGAAAACAGAAACAGCCGATCGTTGGAACAACCTGAGCAGCCGATCGTTGCGCAGAATTCACCGTAAACAGAAACAACTTGAGCCTAGTAGGCTTAGCCGAACCGCGAAGCAGCCGATCGTACTCCAACATCATGTGCTCGAGATCCTCATCATTCGTCACAGAAATCAAAGCGTCGAGATCTTCGCCAGGGAGTTGGTACTTGAAGCAAAGATCAGCGTCGTTGCAAATCGTAGAAAGCTTAGACTTGATAGCGTTGAACTTGATGCTGCGATCGACGGCTAGGATTTTGGTTTCGCCGCCGACATAAGCGAACTGGTTATCGTGAGGCCTAGGTTGAATCTTACCATTATAGCTGCACATGAATTTGACTTTGTAGTTGGAATAAACACGTTTTTGAATTTTTTTTTTTTTTTTTTTTTTTTTTTTTTTTTTTTTAGCATCTTTGTTACTTTTGCTATTGGGGAGGTGGGTTCATCAAATTTTAGATCCCACCAGATTTTAGCAACAGAGAGATTGAAAGCTTTTAGGATCACGTGGTGATGCCATTTACTTGCAATATGTTGTGATTCCTCGGTTTTGGTTTCAGGTAAGGGAAACGACCTTAAATTTTTTTTTTTTTTTTATAAATTTTTTTCTTTTAATTTCAAAATTAAAAAAAAAAAAAAAAAAAAAAAAAAAAAAAAAAAACTGAAAGTTAACAGCAGCGTTAACAGAATCCTACATTGACAAAAATTGAAAGTTAGAGATTTGAATTGGCAAAACTGAAAGTTAAAAGACTAAAATAAAAAATAAAAAAAAATGAAAGTTAAAGGGTCAATTTTACATTTTTACCTGATATTTATTTAATTGCTGCATTAAATTTGCATATTACAATATAGTATTATCAATTTTTTATCCAATAAATTTGTAAACTATGAACCATCCTTTCAATCATAATGATTAAAAAATTTTAAACATTTCATATCAATATTTTTTTTGTTAAATAAATTAAAAATTAAGCAGTTAGAGTATATTAATAGTTTTAAAAAACATGAAACATGTAGAAAAATTAATCAAATTTTAAATCATTTAAATAATAAACAGTATTTTGTATACCTGAACATATACAAGTCAATATAACAAAAATATAAACTAAATAAAATGTTTATTTTCCATTTATGACAAATGCAATAAGGATCTTTAACTCCTAACCATAAAATCCACAATTGTCCTTTCATAAAATAATAAAAACCATAGTATCCATAGTTCTTATTCTCCAAACTCAAATTTTTTTTTAAAAATTATTATCTATTTTAGGAATATATTTTTTGAATATGCTTTGGTTTAACTAGGTATTAATTAATATTATAAGAGTAATAAGAATAAAAAAATCATGCATAGTCATATATATATATATATCTCGTATTGGGGGGGGGGGGGGCATTAGCTAAATTTTACACACGTGTCTACACCTATTATTTATAATAAATAATAGGAGGTATGAGGAAATTTAAAAGCCTGAAGCCCCCCCCCCCCCTCCCCTCTCTCAAGAAGAATATATTTAGTTCTATATCTTTTCTTCCTTTTTCATTTTTGTTAATCAATTATGACGCCTTAGCTAGTAAATCCACAACTCTACCGCTACCCTCATTTCATCTTCTTAAAAAGAGAGTAAGAATCATTTGAGTCGGAGCTCATTGAAGTAAGGGATATGATCTAAACAATTTATCAAGCAATGTCCTGCAAAGAGGAAATAACTGGTCTTAGCAAAAATTGATGACAATGCTTGATGCTATTTCTTTTTAACCATAAAAAGATTCAATGTCGTATGTTGACAAGGGCTCAAAGTTGCACTAGGGTACAATTATTGACTCTTTTAAACTTTAAACTGTCTATGCGAGTGCCACGCCTACTTATATAAGCTTATGTTTTCAAGCAATGAAGCTATTAGCATCAAACTCAAAAACTGTCACTCATTTGTGCTTGTGAATAAGCTGCCCCGCTTACTATGGAGAGTTTAAAGGATATATAATTGCATGCGTGTTTCGTGTCATTGAATACAGCGTCTTCAACTTTGAAAACTTGGGTCAATCTTTCGAACAAATTCAAAAGCACATTACTTAATCAAAGTTGATAGTAGCAAAATTAAAAAACAGAAGTCAACTTTGATGAATGCATGCATGTGCTCTTTTTTCTTTTTCTTTTTTTTTTGACTTGTCATACTAATCTGTGTGCCTACTATGCTTCAATCTAAATAATTATTTATATCATTGTTGCCTTAAGCTTCTTGTAATTTAATGTGACATTAAACCTTGCCACGTCAGTTTTTTTTTTTTTTTTTTTTTATATATATATATAATTACAACAATTTCCCCCCTAAATTCCACAAATACTTTATCTATGGAAAGGTTCCAATTAAGCTAATAGACTTTTGACTGCATGCATGTGCTCTTTTTTCTTTTTCTTTTTTTTTGACTTGTCATACTAATCTGTGTGCCTACTATGCTTCAATCTAAATAATTATTTATATCATTGTTGCCTTAAGCTTCTTGTAATTTAATGTGACATTAAACCTTGCCACGTCAGTTTTTTTTATATATATATATATATATATATAATTACAACAATTTCCCCCCTAAATTCCACAAATACTTTATCTATGGAAAGGTTCCAATTAAGCTAATAGACTTTTGACTTTTTTTTTGAGATAAAAGATAGAACTCTTGGCTTTGCTTCTTTCTTTCTTGTTTGGCATTTGGCTGCTAGTTTGGAAATTTTATCCTCCACTAAATGCTTTTAAACAAATATTTGCGGAATCCACACATAAACACCCAAACAATATAAAAAGGCCAAAGAAGATAAGGAGCCCAAATGAGGGAAATGAAATGAGAGCCTTAGCCTACCCACTGATAACCTGCCTTATCAATTATCCTTTTTCTTTTCTTTTTTTGGTGGATAAATTGCCTTATCAATTATCATTCATGACAACTTGCAATAATTCCGAATCCCTTAGTGATAAATAGAAATCTCTCTCTCTCTCTCCCTCCCTCTCTCTCCCCTCACTGTCTCTCATTTTTCTTTGTCACTTTTCGTCAACAAAGCTGAATTTGATATGGATGAGATTTTTGTTTAATTCCTCCCTAGCCAACTATTATGACTTTCCTAGTCATTGTGTTCGAACTAAGATGTGTTTCATTTGTGAATCCACTGAAAAAATGTAGGCCAATTCATAGTTAATTCTCGGTATTGCCAAGTGGCGCAATTTGATTGTTCAGTTGGAACCATCGTTACTATTAAAAAAAACGCCGCCTTGTTTGACAAGTAGTTAGTATAAAGAGCAAAAGCCTCAGCATCGTTTATAACTTTATATTAGTCTATACTTTTCTTTTCTTTTTTTTGAAAAATAGATAGGATATATTAGTCTATACTTGACCCTCTAGAACTCAATACAATTGCCACCATTTCTACAGACTAAAGAGAGGGTGTGAAAAAAAGCTTGATTGAACATAGATGGTGAGGGAATATTGGAGGGAAGTGGTACCAAGGCATGCAAGCGGCAATGGCGAAAGCTTGAGCAGTGAAGTAGTTTTTATCATCTGGGGTGCCTTGGTCATGCTTTCTCTTATCACAGCAGCCATCTTTTCCTGTGCAGATGGTGCATCCAAAGACAAAACCTCAGCAACCCACAATGATGCTTATGGTGCTGCTTGTGCCGCCGGCTGTGGTGGAGCTTGCGGTGGTTGAATTCATTCATTCTCACCACTCTGTTCATCATAAAAGTCACAAGAATGAACTTCATAATGTAATAATTCAGTGTCAAGTTATGCTTCCTTTCAGTTTTAAAGTAATGTTGAAGCTACTGTTTGTTCAAACCATTCTGCTAGATAGCAACCTAGAAGAATTTAAAGACAAAAATAATGATGATATTAATGAAACAGTTACAGTTTTTTCAGTTCCTTGATTCAATGGATTGTCTTCTCTTTTTTCTTATATCTTTTTTCACTTTCTTAGCAAAATATTGAATTAGATTATGTTGAATTCATTCATTCTCACCACTCTCTTCATCATAAAAGTCACAAGAATGAACTTCATAATGTAATAATTCAGTGTCAAGTTATGCTTCCTTGCAGTTTTAAAGTAATGTTGAAGCTACTGTTTGTTCAAACCATTCTGCTAGATAGCAACCTAGAAGAATTTAAAGACAAAAATAATGATGATATTAATGAAACAGTTACAGTTTTTTCAGTTCCTTGATTCAATGGATTGTCTTCTCTTTTTTCTTATATCTTTTTTCACTTTCTTAGCAAAATATTGAATTAGATTATGTTGCAGTAGAGCTATACTAACTTCCATATATCATAAAGGAGATTACAGTGTGATCCTTATCTGCATTCTAGAATTTAAGTGGTTAATAGTTTGCCACATGTTGTTAGCAAAATGTTTCCCATATTTCTTTGTAGACATTTAAACCACACACCTCACTGTTTGCCATCCCCATCCCTGAAATGTCTTTTAGCACTTTTCCGTGACAACATGGGCTTCTTTAAGACTTTAACAACGTAAAGGTGTATATATTCTTTTTCAAGATAAGCAAGGCATCATATATATTCACGTACACAATCGTTGCTAAAATTGCCCAATCAAAGATACAATCTTTAATATTCCATTGCGGGGCCCAAACCTCAAATATTGTTGGGGACTTGGTACATCTAAAGTGACCCATGTGGCTTTCATACTTGATACCAAACTGAGTCCAAGGATAAAAAGAAACACAGCAATGTGATTTCTGAGTTGTGAACCATCCCAGAATTCCTAAAAGTAGGCGGCTTATTTCCAGATACTGTGGAGATGTCAATTACCTTGGGTTGGATTACAACTGAAATTACATACAAATTTACAAATCGAATATATTATTGTTTGATGTGCTAAAAAAAGAGGGGGAAATCCTAACATATTATTCAGATCACTCGTTCAATCATTCATGTGTCGAAAGAAAATTCAATGTTTATTCTGCTCGCCTCGTGCTGATATGTTCGTTTGTTCGCTAGTGGAGAATGCATTGGGTTTGTACATTTGCTCTTTATATAAAACTCGGGTTCTGATTTGATTCATCTATTTATGTACATACATAGATTATTATAAGTTCAACGTACAAGGGAATGTGATTATTTTCTTTAGCATTGACACGATCATTCGTGCTTAGAATGTGTAGTCAAGAGTAAGAAATTCACATTCCATAACTTTTCCTTAAATCAGTGGAAGATATATCCACGCGGAACTTGTCTGCTGGTATTGATATAAACATGTCTCTTAACTCCTCTGGAATGTCAATATCTTCAAGAACCTGCATGTGTTACACAATGGAATTCAAAACTTCGCCAAAGGAAATAAGATCAACAAGAAACAATCAGAGCCTTAATGAGCTTTAGTATGCAAGCCTACCTTGAAAGCACCATCTACATTACGACCGCCCACAAGGAAAATGCATCCTGTTTTCTTACATCCAATGAGTATCTCCAGCATTTTCTTATAGTCCCCATCATAGTATTTGGGCTGAAAAGGCAATAGATATATTTCATAAATACCAGCTAAATTATCATACAATGTGATGCTCCACACTTGCCATACTGCATCATATACTATGAAACTACACCAAAACATAGACATCTTAAAAATCTAAATATCAAAAGTTCAATGTTTTACTATTTCTTCTAAACCACCGTCACTATAAGTGTCTGTAAGCATTGGTGATTTAGGTGTGAGTGTGGCCAAAGCAACCTACCCTGTTTTGTTGTAATGGTAAAGCCAGGATCCCTAAAGAGAGTGCAGCTGTGTGCCTAAGGATCTTGTTTTCGAAAAACAGAGGCCTGTCCATTTTAGGCTTTGTGGCATACTGTCCACATTATATCCAAATGCACAATACAAAATAAATAAACTATAGTAAATAAGGGATTTGGCTACACAGTAGCATTTCTATTTGCAATTTTGATCATAAATCATTATGTTTTACACCAACCAACAAAAGAATTGTATGAAACATACACATACTGAGCTCCATATAAGACAAGCAGTGCTTGAACAAACACAAAGAAATCAGTGCATACAATTACAATACCACTGCCCCAATTTAATTTTAATTTTTTTCTTTTTCTTTCTCTCCTTTTGTTTCAAACAATTTGCTTACACAATGTTTGAGTTTTTAAGGAAAGATCATCAAAAGGACTGGATGGGATAAGACCTATTCATGGGGAAAGGAAAAACCTGGGTAATGTCACTCTTTTATTTGGACTTCCATGATGAAAATTTAGGAAATAGATCATCTATTGCTTGGTTAGTGAGATGAACGGAAAGGGAAAAAATGTATTTTCATTTGACCATTATGCCTATATATTTGATTAGGAAGTTGTCTTGTAAGAATTTTTGTGATTGAACAAAATTTTCACTAAAAATTTTGGTTTTCACCCAAATCTGTCCATTTCTGGGTGTAGCAAATCCCTTAAAAGAAGGTGTAATTTTCCTCACAAATTCATTAATTTCCCTGCTTAAAAAAACTACAAAACAGCAGAAACTATCAACCTGATCAGGTTAATATTCTTTCCCTGGTTATTTTGAGATGACAATCTCTCAAGTATGCTACTCAAATTTTATCATGCTATGGGCCTATGGTCAGTTCAGTTCTTAAATTTATAGGGCTTAAAATGTTTCTTCCTTCTTATAAGGGAAAATCTTCAGGTTTTGTCATTACATTATGTAATAGAAAACCTTTTGCCTTCAAAATCATAAAGCAGTAACTGTTCTGGAAAGTTTAAAGAAGTTTCTTGTATGAACTTTAATTTTAACAATTTTCTGCAATATTTATATGGCCTGGCCTGTTTACACACAACAAGTCTAGTAAAAGTTGAATGCCCCTTAGATTCTGGAAAGGTTGTTTTCATGACCTTCCTATACTCAAAACTCCAGTCTACCTCTAAATGAGAGGAACATATTGGGAAAAACATAGCAGACCAAAAGTATAATGCCCAGCAGAATATATATCACACAGCCAAGCTTGGAGAACAAAAGATTCAGTATCCATAGGCACCAAATAATACATGACTAATTGCAAGATTAACATTAATTCATAAATCAAACACCAGGAATTGATTTCATGGTAATGAAATTCAGAATATGCACTTTTCTAGAAAATTACAGCTACATGGATATATTAGAGAGCACGCTTCAACAACCTACACTATACTTTCGTTGAAATTAAAATATAATGATGATGGTGTTGATATTAATAATAGTATTTCAGATTAAAATTACGTACATTAATTAGTCTCACTGCTGTGTCAGCACCAATTACAAAAGCACTGCCTGGAAAAATTTCAGCTTTCTTATAAAAATAAGGTTGACTGGATATAATTACTGTCTTCCCTGTCATTCAAAGAGAAAATCATTAACAAGTACAAGTTATATATCATATAACAAGCTGCTATCCCACACTACAAGTCAGCTTAAAGTAATAAATATTTTGCTAGTTAAAAAAATATGCAAACACAACCTTCACCCACAGAGGATTTAAAAAAGATAAATCTTGGAAAAATTTATACATTTTATAAATCTTGGAAAATAATACAGAGAATCAACCTCACCAACTTTTTCGAATTGCTTGACACGGTCTTTGATTTGTGATACCGTTAGTGGTGGTTTGTCTGCGTTGACTGCAGATATTTCAAAGCATGGATACGCATCACCACAAATGCTGCATAAAAATAAGTAAAAATGATGAGAAGCATTTCATATAAATTCTCAATTGGAATTGGTGACAAACACAGTGCTACATCCACATAGAGAGGGAGAAAAGGGCAGTATAGCACAATTGATGTGGACAGATTTACTTTCCTGAAGCAAGAATTGGAAACTAAATGTCCAAAAGGTGACAGGTCTATGAGACAATTCCAAAGTGAACAAACATTTCACAAAGCTACCAGATAATTATTAATGTACCTAGCAGCAACTTCCAAGAGCTTGAGGTGACCATCATGTAAGGGATTAAAAGAACCCGATAAAATAATCTTCCTTTCAGCAGTAGACATATCTGTGCCTGCAAAAGTTGCTACATGATTGACTGAAAAGAATAAAATTCACTCTGTTAATTGAGGTTGATATGAGCAAAAGGTCAATACCACTTGCAAATGGATAAATTTTAAAGTATATTTGCCCATTTATAAGTTGCTCTAATTCTTGATCTTCATCAAATTGCTTTTTACATTCATCAGATACTTCAGATTCTGTCAACCCCGAATCAAATGTTGCCGGAACTCTGCATGCATTTGCAATTGCCTGTAACCAAAATATAAAAGGAAAATTAAAATGCAAGAGAAAGTAAGTGACAACCTAAGAAACAAACTTGAAGTTCTAGATATAACAAGTCAAATTAGCATAAAAAAACATGCAATGTAACAAAGCGAACACACTGTATTGCCAAATAATCCTTTTCTCTACTTATTTTGAAATCTCAGGAATTCTTAAAAAGTAATAGACAACAACATTTTTTTACAAAGGAGATAGAAGCAATTAGCTCTTGTCAAAAATTATATATTTGAATGGTTAGACCTTTTTCTGGCAAAGGAAATACATGCAATTAGCCATTCTTGAAAACTATATATTTGAATGCTTAGACTTGATAATCATTAATATTTTAACACATACCTTAAGTAAAATATGACTTGAAACTTTGTCTTCCTGCTCTCTAGTCCGCAAACCCTACATTAATCAAGTAAAGAATATAAATAAACATTACAACACATTCAATTAAATAAAAGCCAAAACAATCCCATAACTACCTTTGACAGTGTAACTGTAGATACCCAAAGCCGGTCAGCTGTCCTTGTTGACAAGTGAAACCTGCAAATGATTATGAAACCAAAAGGTAAGCAAAGCCAAATCGGGGGAAAAACATTATGTAAGGAGGAATCTTGCAAAACAACATGTGCAGACTACAGGATCCAGCTTAAATGATAGAAAGTAATTTCAGAAAAAAACTTGAAAGCCCATTAGTCTTTCACAAACTTTGAGCTCAAATTGCAATCTATAGTCAAGAGTATCCTTGTCAGTTCCTAAAACTGGGCTGATGCAGAAAAAATTGACAAAAAAGAGAAACACAGAATGTTGACTACTTTATAAATAGGAAGTGGGGAAAGGTTTTTTGAAAGTCATTATGTGTATCATATAGCTAGATCCAGAAAACAATGGTAGAATGATATAGTTATATCAATCAGTTGGATCCAATTAAAATTCATGATCAATCCCTAGTCTGGATCCTTTGATGAGAAATTGATAAAGGATCTTAAGCTTTGACTTCATGTTCTGGGTTTGCTCAGTGCCCTTCAATTCCGCCTCCCCTTACCCAATTGACTGAGACTAGGTTTGAAGTTGTCATGACAAGGCAAAGGCAGAATTGTAAGACTATTCCCTGGGTGGCCAGAGTTCTATTATGCTACTAAAATCTGTGAATGCATTAGGTTACCAGTTTGTATCAAGAACAAGATATGCAATTCCCTTACTATAAAGAAACACTTATTCATAAGATGAATTGTGTGTGTTCATCAACATTCTTGTTAATACTGAAATTTTGATCAAAGATACCTGTGGTCCCCAAGTTTCGGCCTTGAGCTAGCCAAAGACCCAGTAAAACCCACACCAAGAACTGGAGAACCTATTGAAGGGACAAATAGACAACATACAAAATCACATTAGTAAGGCTGGATTTCAAACATATAACTATTATACCCATCAAATTTGTCGTTTTGACATGAACATCCAAAAAAGGCCTGCTCATTATTAGTGAGGTTATTAAACAATCAAATATCAAGCTAACAATATCTTCTTCTTTTTTTAATAAGTCAAGCTGACAATATCATTGTATAGCTCTCAATCGACTCTAGCATTATTTATAATTGCAGTCGAGCACATTTTAAAAGAGGGGGAAAGGAATGAAGATACCAAACTATGTGGAAGTTGCAGGGAACCATACATAGTGAAATTTGAGAAGTTCAGTCATAATGATAGTCCAGTATAAAAATTGCACAGAAGTCAATCAAAATGCTTCAGCCACAGCTATTGTTGAAACATCTTAATTATAAAACCATGATAGGTTGAAACAAAAACAGAATTCCAATATTTTCAAAGTTTTTCCAAAACTAGGATAATCAATCAAAATCAGGTTTCAAGGAATACCCCAGTGTTTCCAGGGCACTGGAGTTCGAACCCTGCCAACCCCCCCCGCCCCCCATCCCCCTATTTACCTAGCCAAAAAAAAAAAAGGATAATCAGTGTGCGTTTGGGTAAGAATGAAAAATTTTAATTATTTCACTACTCAGCTTATTTTTGCTACTATTCATGGGCCTCACTGCACTTTTTGGCACTATTTATGAATCACACTGTACTATTTCAACTAACTTTTATCTTTATTTACATAACTTTCAACAATAATTTTTCAATTTCAACAAAATAAGTGGTATCCAAACATACCCTCAATCAAAATCACAGCACTACCATGCAATAATAATTGACATGTTTATAATTTCAGCATCATGTACACTAGATCAAACAAATGACAATTACGCTTTCACTAGCTGCATTGCTTCTAAGATTTCCCATTTAAGCAAAACCACAAATTTTCAGGGTCAAAACAATCTCAAATTCTTGATTATTAGCACACAAAAAAAGAAAGTCTACAATTACTATTGGCAAATCATAACAATTGCATTAAAATAAGGTCGGCGTGACAATGCACTGTCAAAATACATAGCACTTTTCTCAAAAAGGTTAATCAAAGCCATCATCATGTTCTCGAAACAATTAGTACTTAAGAGCACAAAAACTAGCAACAAATATACTATAAGCTGAAAACCCACAATTAGTAAAACTATGGAATTGTTTTAGAGGAAAGTGGAATGGAAAAGAACCTGGAGTAGAGAGCTTGAGGGCGCGATTATAAGCCAATAAAGCCATGTCTTCAGCGGTGTCTTGGCTACAAAACTTGCTCGGAATCTACTACAAAACAAAAACAAAAATGAGGCAATGAACAAGAAAGAATCTAAGAAGGGTGGGTGGGGTTTGCCTTGGAGAGTAATTGGATCATAGACATTCTGGAATAAGGGACGAGAGTTTCAAGAACAGTATTTGAAGCTCCGGGCACCGAAAGCAACCACCCTATAATCTGAGAGGCTCCGCCGGAGAGAAAGAGGACGGCCTGAGTGGGACTTGAGTGGATGCCTTCTACCACTGCTCGGATACCTGCGTCACTCATTTCTCTCTCTCTCTCTCTCTCTAATCTTTCTATCACTACGAACTACGATTCATTGATTGATCAATCAATTCTACACTCGTTAGGATTATTTGATTTCTTTGGACCTTGGATTTTTTTTTTCACTTGGACTTGGAGACTTTTAGAGATTAATCTTACGAGCGTAATTTGAACGCACGGATTTTGATTTTTCTTTTCCCCCACTGTAAATTTTGATTTTGTTTTTTGCACCACTTAAGTTTTTGTTAATTATCATTTTTGTTTCTAAAATATAATTTCTATCATTTTCATCCCTAACATTGATATTTATTATTATCAAGGTGATCGTTCTGTCTATTTTCGTTTCAAAAGCTTTTGTTAAAACATTAAAAATTCTCTTTTAATACTAAATTTTCTTTTGAATTAAAAAAGATATGTAATTAAATAACAAATAAATGTACTTTGACTATCCATAGAGATTTTGTTAATGGTAAATTTTAGTGGGTGAATAGAGATTTTCAAAGGTATTTTCTCAATCCTTCTTCTTCATTCATTGGCAGAATCCAAGCCACACAACTAAAACTCAATCACCAGCAGCCACAATTGCTCAACCAAAACCCATCATTGCCTCCAACTCCACCTTTAGAACCTCATCATCAACTAAATGGAGGAGTTGAAAAGGAGTTTATCTCGAAGCAGTATAGTTAAGCTTCATGTGTGGATGGAAGCTAAGTAATCAGGTGTACTACGAAAATAGGCATGTGGAATGGGAGAGCATACATTTCATACTAAAGCAGATGATAAAATGTGTTGATCAGTTGGAAAGATTTAATAAACTAGATGAAGCCAAGAAAGAGACACGGGGAAGCTAGGTCAAGCCTCTAACTTGATGGGTTAAAAGTAATTAAATTTAATTTTTTTGATGCACTTGTCAATTGAAGTGGGCATGCCTCTTGTGGGCAATGATTGTAACTTAAGAACTAGGCTTTGTGGGTTTCAATTAGTTTAATTGATAAAATCTTTTGTCGTCAAATAAGATATTTAAGGTTCAATTTCCGCCTACGTCTAAACCAATTGATTTTTTAGTTTAATTATAAAGAGTATTCATAGACATTATAAGTTGAAACTATTTCTAAAAAAACAACTAGGCCTTTTACCCACATAATTCCTACTACCTAAAGTCTTTAGACGGCCAGGAACTGCCTCAACCATGGAACATAGAACATTTGAAAAAGTACTACCAGTAAGGAATCTTTTACATTTCAAGTTACCCAATCTTCATCTCAGTATGTACGTCAGTTATTACTTTCGTCATTCATAGATCAATAATACACGAAAGCATTATCCATGCATATTTATCAATAATTATCCATGAGTTATTTATCAACAAAAACATGTGCAGCACTCAGGAGCTATTCTTAGGAGACATCCCAAGAATCTCCGACGTTAAAATTTCTAATCAAAGGTTGTTCATACATAGCCGACACCATCATAACCATCAAGGTTGTTAATACACAACCACCAAAGTTGACTAAACCAAGAGTTGTTCAAACACAACTTTTGTCATCATTATTCAAACATGACCCAAAAAAAAAAAAATGGTTAACCTAAAGACGCTCCAATAGCGTGACTCCAAGTCATGCGTACAGCGCAACATTGTCATTACTAATAAAGTCATGGCATATTAAAAATAAAAAATAAATAAATAAAAAGGAGGAAGTTGTTCAAACACAAACTTCTATCATCGTCATTCAAACATGACTTAATGAAATTTGTTCAAACGCAACTTCTATCATCGTCATTCAAACATGACTTAATGAAAGTTATTCAAATGCAACTAAACGAGGAGTTATTTAAGCATAACTTCTAAACATGGCTTAGTAAAAGTTGTTCAAATACAACTACACAAGAAGTTGTTCAACCACAACTCCCATCACCGTCATAACTTAATGAGATCTGCTCAACACGGCAAAAAACCTAACGAAATAAAAGGTTACAAACACACTTCGTCAGCCAATCAGTTGTCAGAAGAGAATTGCATGCCCAAAACACACGGGCCTAAGTAAATTGCTCAATAAATATATGCTCAAAACAACGAGCTCCATAAAGACATTGTTTTCGTCTTACCAAAAAGAGATAAAACGAAAGAAAATAAAGAAAATTACTGTCTAGCTAGATCATAAAGGGACAGATCTATAGAAGCGGCAGTCGTAGATTCTTCTACTACATTCTCCTCCATGACCTCAGAAGGACGATCTACTACAAACTCCTTCTCCACTTCACCCATTACTAGACCAAAGAGATCTAGTTCTAAGTGGTGCTTAGCCATCCATCTTCTGAATAGTTCAAAGCCCTCCACATAGTACTCACACAGGTCGTTCGAGTAAAAGTCAGATTCCTTGAACTCCTGTACAACATCAAGACCAGCTTTTTTCAGTTTAAACTAAAGATCGCCTATCTGCTTGTCCTTCAGCTTAGAAATATCCTTCTCCACTTGAAGACTCTACTCCAAAGCTATCACACATTCTTTGTCATTCTCAACTTCAACAGTAAGGATGGCAACCTTGTTCTTAAGTGTCTCATTCTCAACAGAGAGGGATTTGATCATAGGCTTAATTGTGGCCACCTTCTTCTCCAAATCCGGAAGCTTCCCAAAGACGAACAAGGAATCCCCCAAAGCCTACATATGAAAAAAAATCTCTCTTGGCAAAAGCAAAACAAAAAAGAAAAAGCAACCTACGTCATCAGAACACACTTGCACCAATTTTTGAATGTGAGACGACATCACATCACCAGACAATTTCGACATTAGAGGATTTAGGTCGTCCACTGAAAGCGCCTCATGTGCCTTCAACACAGCGACGTCAACATCATCCTAAAAGGTTGGGGGAAAAGGCTTGCAAACGGATTTTCCTCTGGCACCCTCCTCTGAAGAGACCATCACCTCCAGAGACGATGTGGGAGAGGGAGGACGCTTGGAAGGAGAGTGAGCAGAAGAAGGAATCACCATGGGCACTTCGAAGGGAGTGTTGCCCACTTTCTAACGCTTCCTAGACAGAAGGCCACCAACAATGCCACTCTTGGCCTTCTTCTCTTAGGCCTCGGCCAGTTTTTGTCTGCTAAACCTGGTTGTCATTCTTGGAGAAGAGAATGAGAGATATAGATTAAAAAAGAAAAAAAAAAAAAAAAAGACGAAGAACACACTTACTTTTTTTCACAACCTCTAAATTCTTCTGAACCTTGCTTAAGGGCTCTGGGCCCAAAAAATGGAGGAACAGCGATTGAGGAGAGATAAGGTCGTCGAAATCTCTAACAGTCCCGAGATATTCTTTGACCTTCTCAACACGATCGTGATATTTCTTCTTCAGACAAGGGAGTTAAGGAACTGCAAAAAGCAAGTATATCATATATCATCGTCACTCACAAAGAATAGATAAAGAACAAAAAGAACAATCAAGAAGGACGCACCAGACACAAGAGTTCCCCAACTATGGAAAAACTTGAAGGCTTCGTCCAGGCTCTCACCAAGGACAAACTCCAAACCACTACCCAAAATAAAGAAGAAGTTTGGTTTCCAATTGCAGAGGGACGATAGAGAGTCAAGTATTAACCTAGAGGCCCTATCTCATGGCTTAAATTCCCAATAGCTAGGGTCTTTGGACTTTCTCAAACGATAAAAATGGAGAAATTCGTCTTTTTTGCTATGTGTAAATGCATTTTTAGTCCCTACATTTTGACTTTTTTCCATTTTAGTCCCTACATTTTAATTTTACCACTTTTAGTCCCTAAATCAATTAACGCATTCCATTTTGGTTCTTTCCGTTAACCCACCAACGAAAATTGCTTAGGTAGCAAACTGATGCTAATGTGGCCAATTAAAAAATAATAAAAAAATTTAATTAGCATTAAAAAAATGCCATGTCAACTTCTAAATATAAAAAAATTTATTAATCAATTTTAACAAAATTTAAAATGAAAAAACAAAATTAAAAACAATAAAATACATCAATTCAGATCTAATTCATTTTGAACAAGAACACACAAGAACACAATCACATATTTAAACATCAACACAAGAACATAAAGCACAAACCTAGAACCAAACACAAAAAACACAAACTCAAATTTAAACATTAGCACATGATCACAAACACAAAGAACACAATAATATACATAAATCTCCCAGCCAACCTATAGTAAATAAACCTAAATACTCCAATAGAACCCAAATCTAAAAACTCCAAAAAAACTCAATAAAACACAATAACAAACACAAATCAGGAAGATATTTGGGCACTTTCATCACTAAACTATTGTGGACAGTTTTGCTTTGACCGGTGTTGATCAAGAGCACCTAAGGTCGGTTTTCCAGCATATACAGTGGCCGTTTTTGTCAAAATTTTTGTCAGTGCTCCGATCTTCGATAGGAAAAAGAGAAAACTAGATGCAAAAATTGGAACAAACGAAGATCTTAGCATTATGAACCAAATCGAAGCCAACACAAACCAAATCTAGGTTCAAAATCGTTAGATCTAAGTTCGAATTGAAGCCAACTCGAAGCAGATCTAGGCAGATCTAGGTTCGAAGGCTTGAGATCTGGGTTCAACTTGTAACCTGAAACCCTCTCCCTTTTCTCTGTTTCTTTCCTCTGATAGCATCTCTTTGTCTCACATACACACATACATTCTGTGATTCTCTACTTCACACACACATACTTACATGTTTTACAAAGCCTCACAACACTGAGCACACAAACACATAAACCAAGCTCTTACCCTCAGTTATGCACACACTTGTTCACGCGCCACCGTGTGTAGGTCCACGCGCCACCATTGTCTCGGTTCTTGGCAGATCTGTGAGACCTTTCACCTCTATATCCACCTTTTGTGGTTCACGCGCCGTTCAAGGCACTTTTAGCTTGTTGATCGGAGAGTGGTTTTTGTGGTTTGAGAGTAGAGAGACTTGGTGAGACATGGCTCGAGTTTAGAAGAGAGCTGGGCTTTGGTCACAGTTTCAGAGTGTGATGACAGGTAGAGAGATTGAAAAGCTACTTTCGTGGTGGCTTTAGATCTGGGTTCAATCGATAAGGTGGTGGGTTTTCTATTGAGTTTTTTGGAGTTTTTAGATTTGGGTTCTATTGGAGTATTTGGGTTTATTTGCTATGGGTTGGCTGGGAGATTTATGTATGTTATTGTGTTCTTTGTGTTTGTGATCATGTGTTAATGTTTAAATTTGAGTTTGTGTTTTTTTTGTTTGGTTCTGGGTTTGTGCTTTATGTTCTTGTGTTGATGTTTAAATATGTGATTGTGTTCTTGTTCAAAATGAATTAGATTTGAATTGATGTATTTTATTGTTTTTAACTTTTTTTTTTCATTTTTAATTTCGTTAAAATTTTAATAATTTTTTTTATTTAAAAGCTGACATGGCATTTTTTTAATGCTAATTAAAATTTTTTATTATTTTTTAATTGGTCACATTAGCATCAGTTTGCCACCTAAGCAATTTCCGTTGGTGGGCTAACAGAAAGGACCAAAATGGAACACGTTAATTGATTTAAGGACTAAAAGTGGTAAAATTAAAATGTAGGGATTAAAATGGAAAAAAAGCTAAAATGTAGGGACTAAAAGTGCATTTACGCTTTTTTGCTAACATTCCTATCATTGGCAGACATCCACACCACCATACAACAAATGATGATCCACCAAGAATTAGATACTAATTGTGTCGAGGCAAGGTGCAGATACGCGAAAAGTTCCCTAACAAAGGGATGGACAAGAAGACGAAGACCACTAGCGAAATCCACTTGGTAGAAACAGACCTCATCGGCAAATGAATGACAAGCCCTATCCTCGTCACTCAAAATCCTAATTCGAACTGAATCAGGAAATTGAAACCTATCCTTGATTCACTTCTCATCTTTCTCTAAGAGGGCACATTGGATGTTCCAAGCTTTATAGGGAGGAGAAGGGGAAGAAACTTCGGGAATCTCACGATTATCAGACGAAGATAACCCCATTTCCAGCTCACTAGACCTAACCTCCCCAGACATTTTCAAAGACCTAGCAACTCTAGCAGAACAAGAAACCAAAGGAAATAAAGAGGAACGGACAAACCTATATGGATAGTCCTCCCCCACGAAAAAACTAACCCCCTTGAGACACTCTCCCTCCACAATCTTAAGCAAACGACCTAAGCGAGCAAAAAGAAAAGATATTGAGGGACAATCGACTCTAACAAAAGAGTAATCTATCATGGAAGAGCAGGAAAAGAGAGGGGAGCGAAGAACTTACCAGGGAACACAGAACTGGAAAAGAAAGCTTGAAGAAGAGAAAAACCCTAGAATGCCAACTGAACAAGGAAAAAAATGAAGAAATGGAAAAAGGAGGGAAAAATACGAGATAAATGGCCAAAACATGCTCGAAAAAACTGAGGAAAGTCTGCGCATCAGACGCATTTTAACCGTACACGTGGCACTCAGCAAATCAAACATCAACTCGTCATAAATGTGCCATACACGAAATACAAAGCGTCAGACGGATATGTTTTCATCTCGTCTAATCGACAAAAATTCAAACTAGGGGGCAACTGATGAGTCAGAAATTTATGATCGTCATTAATCTGAGATCGTCATTAACCAAGAGAAGATGTTACGTATTTATTACACTCATTGAGGACAAAGTGTAACGGACGGATCAATGGTCACAAAGTGAGCTGTGAACTTCAAACAAAGATTTTGTAACACACTAGCCGTTAAGCATAAAAGGAGAAGGCAACAAAAGTTAAACATACATACAAATACTCTACGAAAATCTCCCTCTAGTGAATTCTCTCTAAAATCTTTCTCCCTTACTGACTTAAGCATCGGATGCGGTTTGGCTAACGCCACACCGGCGTATTACTCTTCCACCCAATTCATTTTTGCAGGTTTTCCTCCAACAAAGATGACTCCAATCACAGTTTCGTCCATCCATTACGATGAGGAGCTCAACTGCTGATTTTTTTTGCATCATCAGTACTTTTAAGTACATCCAGAGAGATTTTGTTAGCTGTAAATTTTAGTGGGTGAATACTGAATAGAGAATTTTAACGTAGCAGCTCATGACTTACATAAAATGAGCTTTGAGAAATCAATCATGTAGGTAGCTAAGCTTGAATGAATCTACAGTATTCGTGATGTCTTTGCTGAAGCTCTGGCTGTAGAATTTTGTCCTTTCCTTTTTTTGGGGTTAACATTTTTCGTTATTTTGCAGGGGGAACAAAACCACGGGCATAATGTGAGTTTACTTCCTGCAAACAATAGTGAAATACAAAAGGACTGGTCCCCTTGACATTGCTTTTTGAATGATTATGGACGGTGGTATTTGGTCACTTTTTATTTTGTCTAGTAAAAAGGCGCAGCCCTCCACGGCACTATCAATGGAGATGGTATCTTATGCGCCTATCTTATAAAGCGCACCTCTTACAAGAATGAGACACATTCTATAGGATGAGCGCATAAAATAATTTTTCCTATCAACGAGGTAGTTAGATTTTTTCTATTATTCTTTTATTCACCATTTTTTTTTTCATATGGCCCTTAAAAAAGACAAAGACCATATATACAACATTATCCGTATTTTGATTATCCAAAAAAAATAATTACCGGTATTTTCTTTTGGCAGATGGCCTTTATTGATGAAAGGATGAAAAAAAAAATCACTTAAGATAATCTGGTCATATTTAAAGTAGAGCAAATAATGTACAAGTAAGAAAGAGCGAATTTATCCAAATTAAGGGAACGAAAAGAGATAAAGGAAGACCAAAAGTCATATTAATAGAAGTGATAAAAAATGACATAGGACTAAAAGAGTAATAGAGAATGTGACTTTAGATTGAGTAGAATAAAAGAAAAAAAATATATAGTTGAATCTAACTAATCTGTGCGAGTATTCATAATTGATCCGAAACTTTTGGAATTAAGGTTTTGTTTGTTGTTGTGGTGGATAGTCTCTCAAAAAAAAAATGGTAAATGTATTATTTGACTCTTTTTTAAGCTATTCAAGTTATATTTATTTTTAAATATAAATTATCGTGTTTTGCACTTTACCTATATATATTTAGAATTCAAAATAAAAAGTTTAAAACCTTAGGATTTGGATTTTGTAATGTTTTGACTCGTCTAGACTATTTGTTCTTTTGTTTTTTCTTACTTAGAATCATGTTAGGGGAATATTAGATATATTATAAAACTTTATAATAATTGAATTAATAGGAACTCTGACATCTATTTCCTTTTCTTAATTTGCATATAAAAAACCTACAGATGCACAAGTTTGCGGTCATTGCATCTATTTCCTTCTCTTTAATCTGCAAATGCAATGACCAACTTGTGCATAAGTCCAAAATAGACACAATGCATCCACTATCCAGAAACCAGAATAATAATAATGCAGAGAGTATAAAAGATAAGAGGAGGATTATACGTACCCAGAAATAGAGAAAAATGGACACAAGAGAAACAGAGTTAAACATTCTGCGGGAAATTACAGAGTAATAAAAAATTTGTCAGTGAGGCCAACACATATTCCTTTGAGACAGGTATCAATTGATGCACTTATGAGTGATTGGTACTAATCACCGTAATTCTGTAAACACTGACAGATGGTACAGCAAAAAGGTACTTTTCTTTTGTTAAAGGAAAAGCAATGCACGTTTGTATTTTAAGTTTTTAACTCTTATTTTTTTTAGCTGTAAAGCATGGGGGTAGCCCTTACTTTGTATTATATGTAATTGTCACGCTCGACCTGGTTTCTGTTCATGCAGAAAAGTCATGCTATTGCTTTCTATGAAGGGCACTCTCACTGTCCCACGGAGTCACAGTTGCTAAACGGAAGATACATTATAGTGTGACTTGACAGTAGAAGTTTTTAAATTACCTTACTTGGTGAGCAGTTTGGGTAATAATCTCAACAAAACTCCGGTAATACATATGATATTATAATATTACTTATTACCGTTACGTGATGTGGAGTTAATGAATTTATATTGAAAACCCCTTTTTAATTTAGGAAAAAAAAAAAAGATCCTACTGTTGTAATAGAATAATTAATAATGCAAAGACACAATTGGTCTCTACCTAACCCTAGTCCCTTTCCCAAAATCAAAACCAGAGGGCAAGTTAGTTGTATGGCCAACCCCACAACCTCTTTTTTTTTTTTTTTTTTTTGGGTAAATAGCCCCACAACCTTAAAAACCATGCATCCATTCGTTTTGATTCAATGTGCCTTTGTGAGTCCCACAACCTCTTCTCTTTTTTTTGGTAAATAAGCCCACAACCTTAAAACCATGCATGCATCCATTCGTTCTGATTCTTCTGAATCAGTGTGCCTTTGTGAGTCCTGATTATTTGATAATGAAGACTAAGAGCATGTTTGGTTTTTTTCTTTTGAAGGGGTCTCAAAGTGATTTAAAGGGATTAAGTGCCCATTTGGTTCAAGTTGTGGTTTGTCCTTTTTCCTTTCTTTCTTTCTTTTCTTTTTTTTTTCTTCTTTTTTTCTTTTTTTAAATGAGATGTTTAAAACAAACGTACCTAAAAACAGAAATGAGATTTCAAAAACTATGTGCTTTAAAAAAAGTGCAGTTTCAAAATGAGATACCAAACAGCTACTAAAAATTCTTTTAATTGAAATTGTTAAATGTTTGATAATTTCCATAGCTAAAGAGCTTTAAAAGACTCTTTATAGTTGGAACTTGGAACTTGAAACTAGAATTTGAAACTTTTAAGGAAAAACTCTAAAATTCATTATCATGCATGTAGAGACATGATTGTAAAACTTTTTTAATAGTTCTATAGTTACAATTATGAGGAAACGAGAATTTGAACCTGCACTTATTTATTGGAGACACTTTGAGGTACCACTTGAGATACAATAGTAATGTGACTTGCAAAAATATTTTTTCCTAATATCAAAAATAAAATAAAAACAAACAAACAAAATTATATGAGAAATTGTTATTAGTAAAGTATAGAGTGAAATATGCAAAATGGGACCGATGATTTTTATTCAAACAAAGCTTATTGCCTTGAGATTATAGCAATGCCATTAGTTTAGCATGTCAATTGTCAAGAATAAGAACAATTAGGTCTATCCGTTTCTTTCATCAAATTTTTAAACATATTCCCCCATCTCAGTTCAATGTATCTTCCACCAGTTACAGAATTAGTCACAAATGGAATAAAGTTTAATGGGGCCATTAGATGTAGCTAATATGGATTTTGTTACAATATGAGATTCAAGTAATCAAATTGGGCCATCTAACCCTTTTTTTTTTCACCTGCTTAGGAAAAGGGAAAAGAGGAGAGGAACCACCACCTAAGGAAACAAAAAGAGGGCCATTTAATAATTGAACCTGAAATTTTCAAATTAGTTAGTAATAATTTTACATTTTCTATGATTTTGGATCAACTTATAATTCATCCCTACTGCATAAATGACTTTCATTCCTAATTATGTAGATCAAAAGTCAAGAAATTATGTCATTAAAATCTTATATAATCACATGGAACACCATAATGTCAGTGTTCATTTTGCCTAGTGATACTTTTGAATTCCTTCAAACTTCAACCAAATAGAGAGAAGGAATACAAAAATATATTATATCCTTCTTCATAATGGTATCTTAGAGGAAATTATTAAATCCAAGCTTAATGAGCAAGGCCACGTTTGGTACAGTACAAAGGTGATTACATAAAAATAAAAATAATTATTACAAAAGTATAAGAAATAGTAATGGAATGATTATCTATTTGGTGATAACATAGGAATAAACCCATAAATATGTAATCCACCATTTTGTATGACATTTATGTTGGTGGACTGGAATCACATTTCATCCAAATTTTATAATATATCCTTATTTATAAAATTATATTTTATTGTGGATCTAGCTTAGAACTTAATACCTATAAAGTGAAATTATTTATAACTTTAACCAAAAAAAGAAAAATATTTATAATTAATAATATGTTCCTTTGACCTTTGTTCAAAAATAGTACCTCCACACACACACACACACATATATATATATATATGTGTGTGTGTGTGTGTGTTAAGGAACTATTTTCACAGATTTTTAGATAAGAAATAATTATTTCCTATAACAAAAACATAAACAAAAACAATAGAATAATAGTTTTAAGCATGTCCTAAATTGTATTAACAAAAACAAAGAGGGAATTCGATTATAATTCCGTCATAATCTATAATTATTGCCCATGATGACCATGAGTAGTAATTTATTCACTAGCAAATATTTGGAAAATAGTAAATTAGTAATAGACCACCCCCAAAAAAAGGGATAACTTTTTTTCTCAATAATTTTGATATTTTTGATAAACATTCAAAAAAGTATAAACGAGTTAAACTACAAGATTTTTATCAAAAATACCGAAAATATGAAAATGAGTTGAAGTACAAAACTCTTGTCAATAAAGTTATGTCTATTAATCTACAGAAGTACGGATATTTTATTTAGGGAGTTATTCGTAGCCGTGTTGTACTGTTATTTTATGTTAAAAAAATAATACGTTTATAATATTTTCACAATATTTTTATATTAAATCTTAAAAAATAAGTTATTGTTATAAATTTTTTTTTTAAATGGATGGTGTCATCGTACTGTACCTGTGTTCATACTTAGAGCATTCACATCAGCTCGTTTAAAAGATTCCGTCTATTTTACATCAAAAACCTACTTTTTCTATTTTACACCATCATTTTTACAAAACACCCACATCAGTTCATCTATTCTACCACCACTCTTATTTAAATAATCAATTTCCTTAATTATTTTATTATTCCTCACCTAACCCATTACCGTTTTTATACCCGCTTTCTCTCTCTCTCTATCATATTTCTGATTCCTCTTCTCTCTCCATCTGATTTCTTTTTCTTTCTCCATACCCGGTCTATCCTATTTCTGACTTCCTCCTCTCTCCATCTGATTTCTTTCTCTCTCTCTATACCCGGTCTATCATATTTCTGATTTCCTCTTCTATCTCTCCATCCGATCCACTCTCTGTCTCCGATCCGAGCAGGGAGCACGGCGCCGAGAAGAACGCCGATCCACTCTCTCTGTCTCCGATCCAAGCACGGCGAGAAGATCGCCGATCCAAGCACGCCAATCCGCCACAAGCGCCGATCCGCTCTCTCTGTCTCCGATCCAAGCATGGTGAGAAGAACTCCGATCCAAGCACGGCGAGAAGAACGCCGATCCGCCACAAGCGCCGATACACTCTCTCTGTCTCCGATCCAAGCACGGCGAGAAGAACGCCGATCCAAGCACTCCGATCCAAGCACGCCGATCTGCCACAAGTTCCGATCCACTCTCTCTGTCTCCGTTGGTGTGTCCGTGTGTGGGTGTGTTTGGTTTTGTGGTGTTTCTGGGTGATTTTGTTGTTGATTTTGTGGTTGATTTTTTATTTATGTTGTTGATTTTTGATTTTGACTGTGGGAGTGTGTATAAGAGGAAGAAGCAGTTGATGATGATGATGATGAGGTTGTGCAGATGGAGAAGAGAGAGAAAAAAACGAGCGAAATTATAAATTATTATAATAATGTATACACGAGCTACAGTAACCATGTATATATGCACGGTTACTGTAGCTCATGGAAATTTTTAGATGATTATACACAGGTTTACATGAGCTGATGTGGGATGTTTTTGGGCCAAAATGTGTAAAATTTGCACTGTAGATCTATTTTAGAAGACTTTAGATGGTCTGATGTGAATGCTCTTATATCCGGGTTTGGCTATTGACCATAGACTCTAGAGCGTAGCAAGCAAAATAATAGTTGTACGTCCCGTCACAGAACCAAAGTTGTAAAGACATCCGTAATTTTACACTAAAATATGGACCTCGAACATAAAACCCTTTTCCTTTGTTTTTTATCACCCATATATTGTAAGAGCCTATAAAGGCTATGTGGGGTTGCCACTGACAAACGGCTACTTCAAGTCTTCGATGCATGGGTTCACATGTCAATTTATCACTCTCTCTTTTCCATATCACGATACGTTTCAATTATCTCTCTCTCAAAATCTCAGTTCTGTATCTTTGAGTTCATGACTTTGGGGCTTGGCTTCGACAGCTACACAGACTTTGCTGAAATATGGTTTCACTTTCACAATCACATGCACATTCACAGGCTGCTCTGTACCATATTGGGTCCCCCTAGACTTACAGCAAAAGATCAGGACCATTAAAATATCATGAAACTTCAATCTTTGCGGTCAAACTCTGGCAAAGTTGGTACTATGGTGGACATTCAACAGTACACTATGGAAATTTTTTAATGAAAGAGAAATAGTTTTGATCATTGGTATTGTTTGGGGCACAAAGTGACCACAATCATAGCAATGTCTCCTCTTAACGGTTTGTAAGCATAAGAGGTTAATCATGACTGTCCAACTCATTGACTCTCTGGCTAATCTTCTTGTTCAAGCAGTCTGATCGTTTCCTATAGGCTCTCACACTATTTTTTTTTTTTTTTTTTGTGGTTGTTAAATATGGTAAGGTTATGATTGAATCTAATATTTTTTATAGTACGAGCACTTTTTTTTTTTTTGAGAAGAATATATGAGTTCTATTAGTCATGAAATTTTATGTGAGAAAGTATTAACGAATAATGTCTAATAAGATTCTCAACAATATAAATAAATATATATATATATATATATATTAATATTATGAGTGATACTTATAAGTTGCAATATTGCATAATTTTCTAAAATAAGAATACACCTATAAATAACTTATTAATTTACATACTAACTTTGTGTGGTTATTTGTGCATAATTTGACTGTTAAAGAGTCCCTTAAGAGTATAGATTAAGGAATAATAAATATTTAACTATGAGTTGCAATGCACAATCTTCAAAAATAAAATTATACACTTACCAACAATTCATTAGTTTGCATATACAAAGTCATTAGTTTTTGTTAAAGAGTGTTCTTCTTGTAAATAGAAATGTCCCTCTTTCCAAACAAAAATAAGTAAGATCGATGTTTTCTAATTGTCCAATGCATCCACTATTTTTGAACACTTTTGTTTTTGTTTATTTATTTGGTTAGATTAGATATGGTTTTTTGAAATGTTAATTTTTTTAGAACAATGTACTATAAACTCATCCAAGTTTTCTTGACAAGAAACTCTTTGCTTTCTACTTTTAGAACCTCTAGACATGATTATTTGGGAGCATGCGAAGGTAATTTTTGTACTAATACTCAATGAGTAAATAATTTTTTAATCAATAAGCAAAATATTTGTTTTTATATATAAAAAAAAATTTAGTGCAACCAATAGCAATAAGCAACCCTAAAAATTCATTGAATATTCTTACATTCCTATAAAAGTATTTATTATTGAAAATTTAGATATTTCATTCCATCTTATCAAAATTACTTATTCTAATAACTAAATAATTCCATGTGAAATTAAAAATCATATATATACTTTTTTTTGTTTTTTTTTTCTTAAGACCCTTCTTCCAAATCAATAATTATCTTATATATATATATGAATCACATATAATTATAGGAGTCACACAAAAAAAAAAGATGATGCATTTATCGGATATATAAGGTACCTCCTAAAGAGATTTATTTATAAATTTTTTTTGTACTCAATTTTTTTTTTCTGCTAAGCTGTACTCAATATTCATGTTGGAAAATAAATGAACAAAAGGAGGGAATAAATAAAATAAAATAAAATAAAATAAAATAAAATAAGTTCACATATTGTAAAAAGGATAAAACTTAGGTATAATACCTTAGGTGCTGTTCTTTAGGTTTTCCTCTTAAGATTCAGCCATGTGACTACTTAACTAAAAAATACACTTTCATCTCATAAGAAAAAATTTATATGGCAAAATTTTAATAAAAAAAATTTAAGAAACAACATATAAATACTGTATCTAACTCTTAGTCTCGCTCTCCCTTTGTGTTAGAACCCCTTTCCCTCTCCGTTATGTGTGTGTGTTTGTTTCTTCAAAAAAAAAAAACTCTTAGGGGTTTGTTTGGTTTGTGTTTTCAAACAACCATTTTCAATTTTTAAACAACATTACACGTAGAGGTGTTCACCAAACCGCACAAATCGCAAAAACCACACCAAAACCGCCAGCAAAATAGCATAACTGCATCGCACCGCACCACACCGCATGGTGCAGTGCGGTTTGCAGTTTTATAATAAGAAAACCACACCCTCTCGATATATTAATATATTTAATTATTTTAAATATTAAATATATTATTAATAGTTTAATAACCCTAGTTTTCAAAAAAAAAAGTTTGATAACCCTAGCAAGTGTTGATTAAGAAAGCTAGCCCAAAATAAAGAAAAATTTGCTCAATAGTTTAAAACTTGGACCAAAAAAAGGGAAAATTAGTTTTGGACTGGGTAGAAAAAGCCCGAAATTTGAAATATATACAGATTTCAAATCATTCAAACCGCATCTTATACACCGCACCGCATATGTGACCGCAAAAATGAGGTACAATGCGGTTATGGTTTTGGCTAAATTTTAAACCGTACCACACCACCCCACATTGCACATGTGACCGTAAAAATAAGATATAGTATCGTTATGGTTTTAGCTAAACCGCACCACAAAGTGCGGTACTAAAAATGACCCAAAACTACACCGTGAACACCCCTTATTTACATGTATTTTTACACACTTTTTTATCTACACATATTTCTACAAATATTTTCAAATAACAATTTTCAGTTTTTAAATACATATACCAATCTGCCCTTACTCTCGTTCTTCTTATAAAAACGAGTCCTCGTTAGGTTAGGGCAGGCAAAACTTCCAACAAAATATCGCGAGAAATTGCTTGGCCTGAATAAAGTATTGGAGAAATTACAGTAAGATTCTTTGGCCAACTTTTTCTTTTCCCATTTTTCTTTTTTTCTTCTTTTTTCTAATATTTGTCCATCTTCCCAAGGTCTTGCTTACTGAACCTTACCATTCTTCAACACTATCTCTTTTCCATCACTGTCAAAGCTTGCTTTCATACTCTCTCTATCTCTCTCTCTCACCATTGTGTAACTAGAGCTTTCTCATCACTTGGTTTTCTGCTACTGAAAGGTAAGCTCTGTAAACCCCCCCCCACCCCCCCCTCCTCATATTCTGTACTTGGATTTTTTTTCATTTTTCTCCAACGGTCATTTTTTTTTTTCTCTTTCATCCTAGATGATATGTTTCCCTTTGTCTTGTTTGTTCTTCTTCTTCTCTGCAACTCTTATGGTCTAGTGGGTTCTTTGAATGATGAAGGGTATGCCCTTTTGTCATTCAAACAGAGCATTAAGGAAGACCCAGAAGGGTCTATGAGTAACTGGAACTCTTCTGATGAGAGTCCTTGTTCATGGAATGGGATTACATGCAAAGAACTAATAGTTATTTCTGTTAGCATTCCAAAAAAGAAACTTTATGGGTTTCTTTCTTCTACTCATGGTCTTGGAGCTCTCTCTCAGCTCCGCCATTTGAATTTGAGGAACAATAAATTGTTCGGGACCTTGCCTGTTGAGCTCTTTCAAGCTCAGGGGCTACAAAGTTTGGTCCTTTATGGGAATTCCTTATCTGGGTCTGTGCCAACTGAGATTGGGAAGCTCAAATACCTCCAAACCTTAGATTTATCCCAGAACTTCTTTAATGGGTCTTTACCCAGTTCAATTATTCAATGCAAGAGACTCAAAGCCCTTGATCTTAGTCAAAATAATCTCACTGGTTCTCTGCCAGATGGGTTTGGGACTAGTTTGGTTTCCCTGGAAAAACTTGATCTTTCATTCAACAAATTCAAAGGTTCAATTCCTAGTGACATGGGAAACTTGTCTAGCTTGCAAGGCACTGTTGATTTGTCTCATAATCTTTTCTCTGGTTCCATCCCAGCTAGCCTTGGAAACCTCCCTGAGAAGGTTTATATTGATCTCACTTATAACGATTTGAGTGGGCCTATACCACAAAATGGTGCTCTGATGAACAGAGGACCGACAGCTTTTATTGGGAATCCTGGGCTTTGTGGCCCTCCATTGAAGAACCTATGTTCTTCAGATACCTTTGGTGCAACTTCACCTTCCTCAATTCCATTTTTGCCGGATAACAACCCGCCTGGGAATCCTGATGATAATCCTGGAAAAAGTGGGAAAGCAAGAGGGTTAAGTAAGAGTTCTTTAATTGCGATTGTAGTGAGTGATGTTATTGGCATTTGCCTCGTAGGATTGCTGTTCTCATATTGTTATACTAGGGTTTGTCCTTGTAGCAAGGGTAAGGATGAAAATGGTTATGGTTTTGAGAAGGGAGGTAAGGGAAGGAGGGAGTGCCTGTGCTTTAGGAAGGATGAATCAGAGACTTTATCAGAAAATATTGAGCAGTATGACCTTGTGCCATTGGATACACAAGTAGCTTTTGATTTGGATGAGCTTCTTAAGGCATCAGCTTTTGTTCTAGGAAAGAGTGGAATTGGGATTGTGTACAAAGTTGTGCTTGAAGATGGGCTTACCTTAGCTGTGAGAAGATTGGGTGAAGGGGGTTCTCAAAGGTTTAAGGAATTTCAGACAGAAGTAGAAGCAATTGGAAAGCTAAGACATCCTAATGTTGTAACCCTCAGAGCCTATTACTGGTCTGTTGATGAGAAGCTGCTCATCTATGATTACATCCCTAACGGAAATCTTGCCACTGCAATTCATGGTAAGTTTCACCAGTCCCTATTTCTCAGCGTAAAGGATTTTTTTCTTTTCCCTTCTATTTATGGTAGTTATTTAACTTATTTTGATTTCTTATAAATACTTTGATTAATGTTCTGATATATCTTTATAATTGATTGCTTCGGTGTAATGTCATCAGGGAAACCTGGAATGGTATCATTTACACCACTATCATGGTCTGTTCGGTTAAAAATTATGAAAGGAATTGCAAAAGGCATGGTCTATCTACATGAGTTTAGCCCCAAAAAATATGTCCATGGAGACTTGAAGCCCAATAATATACTGCTTGGACAGAACATGGAACCCCACATTTCTGATTTTGGACTTGGGCGCCTTGCTAATATTGCTGGAGGTTCCCCAACCCTGCAATCTAGTCGAATGGCCACCGAGAAATCACAAGAAAGACAACAAAAGAGTGCACCCTCAGAAGTTAATACAGTTAGTTCATCTACAAATTTGGGATTTTGTTATCAAGCTCCTGAGGCACTCAAAGTGGTGAAACCGTCACAGAAGTGGGATATTTACTCATATGGGGTGATCTTACTAGAAATGATTACTGGAAGATTGCCTATAGTTCAAGTGGGTACCTCAGAAATGGATCTTGTTCAATGGATTCAGCTCTGTATTGAAGAAAAGAAGCCACTTTCAGATGTTTTGGACCCATATTTGGCTGAAGATGCAGATCAGGAAGAGGAGATTATTGCAGTTCTGAAGATTGCAATCGCTTGTGTTCATAGTAGCCCCGACAGGAGACCTGCAATGAGACACGTCTATGATGCTCTGGACAGGCTTGCCATAGCCACTGATTGAGCAATCCAACAAAACTGTGAATCTGGTCATTCGTGAAGCTTGACATTTAGTTTGCTGACAGATGCATGACTAGCTGAATTTTCCTAAATTGAAAAGGATGAAAAAGAAGAAGGAAACTTGCATCAGAATTGAAAGTCATGGAAAAGAAAATGATTATTTTGTGTTAGTGACTTTGTTCTCTGTAAGATTCTCTTTGTTAGTTGTCGCTAGGTGAAGGTAGGGTCTGCTGGGAGAGCATGCTATGAGAGGTCTCAACGTATCTTGCACAAGCTGGCTGTTAATATTTTTCTGAAAGAATGTCTTTTTCTTCTTGCTCTTATTGCAGACCATTTTGTATCTTCTTGTTTCTTGGTCAAATGAAGTTAATTATTTGTTTGTTGTTTCTTTCTCATCACTCTTAAATTAATCATTAAACAATGGAGGACAATTAATTTATTCCAGTCACGTGAACTCAAAACCAAGATTGTGGTAACTCTGTTACTTGTTTGGCCGCATTCAGCTGAACTCCTTTGCTTTATTTCCCCTAGAATGCTTACCTTACTAGATTATGTGGTGCATATTTTGAACATACTAAAATCATTCTGGAAATTATAGACGTCTTGAATTTAGATAATGTGGTGCATATTGCTTTAGTCTTTCTAGTTAGTACTGATTCAGTGATTCCACCTAATACCTATATTAATAGTGCACATCTGAATAGACTGAATTGACATATCTTTCTATTTGTGAGGTTGACGACGTCAACTTTGTGTGATATTCACACATCTTTTCTAATCCGAATTATTCTCAATCTTATTTTTACTTTTTCAGATATCAATTTCAAACTTTCCCCTCCAACTATCCCAAATCAAATATAATACAAACCAACAAAAGTGTATGCAAGCAAGGCAAGCTGACACAATATTTTTCATAATTACAAACATAATTTGTTATGATTGGAGCAATATTACTTTCATATGAGTCTATTATAATAAACCCACATGTGATTTGGTCTGTTTTCACTTTACCTACCCGTGGTTTAAAGTTTTAACACTTTACCCACTTGTGTTTAACTCCGTTTGGTCTCTGTTACCCACACTAAAATTCAGATCAGCAATAGCTTTGGGTTACGGTGGTGACAGCGGAGGAGCACGTATGGGTTTGGGCTTTGGTTTGTAGAGGAGCACAACTACTTTGGGTTTGAGATTTGAGGTGGAGCGTGACGTGTGGGTTGTGATTTGAGTTTTGGGTTTTGGTTGTGGTCAATCTGAGATTTTAGCTTGGTTGCAGTGGATTTCAACTGATGAAAAGTGGCTAGTGTTGGTGAATCTCAAACCTTCGAACAACATGGATTTTTTCTTAGAGTGCAGCGGCTACAATTTATGAACATGAAGAAGAACTAATCTGGGTTTGAATAGCTAGGAATTGGATATAAGTTTTTTTTCCTTTTTTTTTTCCTTTATTTAATAACAATCACAACAACTCTTTATTTACCCAAAAGAGAGTGAGAAAAGGGAAAAAAGACTTAGAATTTTTATGTGAAAAAAAAAACAAAAACAAAAAACAAAAAGGCCGATTGAGATTTAACCTTTATATTATGCACAGGTTGTTTTCTTTCTTTCAGTACCTATATATTATGCATAAGTTATGGATATTAGTCTTAGCATTCAACCTCAATTATTTCTGTCTTCTAGTCAATGAGAACCCGAACGACACCATAAAAAAGTAGATCTGGTGGTGTTATTGGCTTATTGCTTGACACTAAGACAGAAAAGGTGGAAATAAAGTAGAAAAGGTTTATTAGCATTGACAATTTCACGGTGGTGTTATTGGCTTATTGCTAAGTTCATTGATACCCAGCTCTATCTATTTAGTTTTTTTACAAATTTCCTATTTGTTCTTGTTTCTTTCTTAATTTTTGTTGTTCTTATGTTTTTGGAGGAGAGATATATAAGATAGAAGAAAAAAGACTTATTTACCCATAATTTTAACGGAGGTGGGTAACAGAGACCAAACAGAACTAAACACAAATGGGTAAAGTGTTTAGTTTTAAACCATAGGTAGGTAAAGTGAAAATAGACCAAACCACAAGTAGATTTACTGTAATTTCTCATATTTTTATTATGCACCAATCACGATAAACCATGTCTATAGTTGTGAAAAAATGAAAATTTTGTGTTCCTATGACTTATTGTTCAACAAATAGTTGATTTTCTAGTACCAACCATGAGGCGAGATTGTAGGGAGTAGACACCACCAATCTGCAAGAACATTCTTAGCTGTCCTTAGATTTATTTGTGGTCTATATGCCTGTTATTTTACTTTTACAGTGGCTTCTTGTCGGAATGTATTTGGTCAATTTTGTCCATCTAAGCTTTCTTAACATTGCTTATAAATAAATAAAAAAGCTTTCTTAACATTTTGTATTCTAGTGTTAGAAAAATTAAAAGCTTACTTCCTCACAGTACTTCATGATGGTGCGAGAGTTTCATTTTAAATAATTAATTTTTTGGTATATATACCTTAAGCAATGGCAAGATTTAATTATTTGAAAAGATGAACATTCTTGCTTGGTGTTCTCACACATGCATGCAGACAGATTAGAAAGTAAGTGTTTTTCAACAATTAATTTGGTGCCTTTCTGAAAGGATCATGACTGATTCTGTAACTAGAAGGCATACGTTTTTGCAGAAGTTCATGTACACACTGCTACATTGCCGTTTCAAGTGGAGGCTTAATTGCAAATGACTGATAACATGGAATTGAACAACAATTTATCAGTTTGAAATGAGTGATGCATGGACATCCAAATTCAATTGGTTTAACGAACTCAGCTTACTGTATGAGGAGATTGAGACAGGAAATTCAGTTTTGTAGATCTTTATAGTGTTGGGCTTTGTGGAGCCTAGTTATGTTTGATCCGGTTGACGACCCAACTAGACCCAAAATAATGTTGCGTGGTTTTTAATGGGAGATTTTCTGAGGCTTAGTTCATGGAGCGTGGTTTCAGTACTAATTTTGTTTACTATTAAAATGAGAGGAAGAGATTTACAGAAGAGTAATGAAATAAAACTTGCAAATGCATGTTTCTCCTTTTGAGTTTATTCTGCCCCCCTAATCAACTGCCATGTTGATGCACTCTGGTTAGCTTAGATATGTATCCATACTATTACTGTGCTATGTTTATAACTGCAGTGTGATTGAATGGTATTGTATCTACCACACCTACTACAATGTGGTGGTAGCAATTGAGCAGAAATTGTCAAGCAGGTTGGCTAAGAGAGGAAGAAAATATTTGGTGGCTTAAGATAATCACATTAATGGTTTGAGATACTGTTATGACTTCATAGGTAGTATCAAATGTTGAGGCATCAGAGGACGGTATTCTAAACGAGAAACAGTAGGAGTTTTGATTCCAGTTTTGCTCTCTCTAGAAAGACAGGAAAGTGGGAGAACGAGTGAGATGGATATTTCTAGTTTTTGGCTTCAGGCAGAAGCTACCTTTATGCTTGACACATGAGAAAAGCTTACATCCATCATCCACTCTGCACTACATAGTATCTATGTTGTTGATGTGGTCTTCTATATGCCAAATTGCCAATATAATCACCCGCTATATGCAACTTAAGTATTATGCTCTCACAGTCATTCAGGAAGGTTAGAATAGTATCACCAATGTGTTAAGAGGGCAAGCCCTCAGTGATTGAATTGTCACTATTCAGTGAATGGTATTCACTGATCAGTATGTACTTAGAGAAATACATATAGTGGCATTATCTGCAGTTTTACACACTCTTGAGAGAAGAAAAACATGTAACAAACTGGACTGTAAGATGATGTAGCACTTCTTTAAAGCTAATTCTTTTTTCAATTTTCCTTAATGCGTTTGGTGTATTGAAAATAATTCATTACATGCGATCTATAGTTGTGATTATCTTTATTCTTAAATAAGTTATCTTGTGATTCTCTATCAGGATTGTTTTGCTATTCCTAAGTTACAAGAACTATTTTCAGGCCACAAACAAACGAGTGCACAGACTGCTTTTCCAACAATTCCATGTACCAAAGAGCTTGAGCAGAACATGTCTTAAGATAGTTGAAAGTTGATCCCAAATAGCCTTACTAGCATTTACAATTTAGTACTCAAGAGGCCCAGCAAAACAAACACTCATTAGGATTCCATATGCAATTTACTCAGAAGTTGTGAGGGCCAAAATTATTTTGAAATACTTTTTCTTGAAAAGTTGTTAACTTAATCTACTTCTAACTCAGAGACGCTTCAAAACCAGAGAGTGGGAAGAGGCGATGAGCTGATGAGGAATACTTAGGTAAATTTTGATGAACCTGGAAGAAGAGCTACATTCTTTTGTGCAATCCTCAGCCGCTTCACACATTCCACAAATTCCCTGTCACCAATTGGAGGGGGGTTAAGCAAAAAAGGATATTAACACAATGGTTCCAACACTATGACACTATAGTGTTCCATCTAACAAAGAAAGTGAAAAATGCAGACTCTAAAAAAGAAAAAACGATGATGACAAAACAGAACCTACTTCCATGGCACATCACCAACAGCTCTCCAGTTCTCCTGTCTATCCTTATAGAACAGTGAGAATTCTGAGCCGGCCTGGAACAACCTTAACCCAGATGCCGATTGCCTACCTGAAATATTCAATTGGTTATTTACTTCCATTCCAACATGTATAATTCTCAATCTTCAGAATAAGATTATTGGTACCTACCAAACATTTCTTCTAGCTGAAGTGCTAGGCTAGCGTAACCACCATGATCAAGTATGCAAATTTTCCGGCCAACTACAATCCCATCCATGTTAACTTTCACAAAAGCCCACCTTTCTTTGCTTTGGACTCCATCGGCCTCTTCATCACAATCTTCAGTTATACTTCTTGGATTCAAAGTGTCAGAACTTTTCAAGTTCAGGTTAGCTGGGGGCCAACCTAGGAGTTCATCATATCCCTCAAGGCTTTCCACTGGTCCAAATCCAAATTCTAGTTAGTACATTGCAGTTACTGTTAAAATTATTTTTATTTATCTGTTTATTGTTGAACCTTGGTTCTCCTTATAAAGAAGACCAGACAATACCACTGAGTTACTAGACTACTAGCAACAGTTACAGTTACTAAATGGAAAGACTCAGAGACAATTTGCCTCTTGAGCATTGTGTACAAGTTATTAACATAACCAACCAATACCATGAATATGATAAATGATATACATAATAGGAAATTGTCATCACATCCTCCCATGAAATCCTATCGTTTCCTGGTACAAATTACTAACATAAACCCAAATGAGTAACATAAGTAATCAATTCAAGGCAATAAAGCCTTATTCTCTCTACTACATGGGGTTGATTAAAGCTAGTGACTCTTACATAAACAACAAAAGTAAAGGAAGAAAGAGCATACGATTTCCTGAAGGATGATAAGCCTCAGGTTGCAGAGTTCTCAGGCTAAGACCCAGATCAATGAAGCCATCATCTTCCTTGGCTTGGTAATAAACTGAGTGAAAAAAGCCGGATGTGTTTGAATCCATTGGAATATTGCACAAAACAACTTTTAGTTTTACGCAGTAAGTTGTCGGTAGCTACTATGTTATGCCGATTTGCATCCAATGGAGGTACCAATTTATAGCATGTTGGAGCCAAAAACAACTCAACATGTGAAGCAGAAAAGCAAACAGATTGTGGGGGCCAGTTAAAGTACAAATTGAAGACAAGAAAGCGTACTCCATTATCTATTATTGAATGATGCTTATCTTTTTCTGCTACTATCAACATGCAAGTAGCCTAGTACACAAAATAGTTGAAAACACCACAAGAACAAGGGATGGCCAAAGTTATCTTAAAAAAAGTAGTTTCGGATTCTGCTACCTAACATTGCTACAAAAGTTTCAGACTTCTCAGGTTGGTATGGTATCCCAGGGTGACTAGGAGCAATTTCCAATGACTGATAACGAGTTTGTACTTCTTGGACCAACATGTTAATAAACAATAAGTAATGCATGTATTGTGACAAGTGCAGTACATGTTAAAGAATTGAAACCTAAAATTGCCACTAATTTTGCTACATGTTGCTTCATGTGTGCTGTGAGTGTACAATATGGACAATGGTACCACTGGTGGCCTGAATTTAATGCTCATCAAAGTTGGTTTATTCAAACTATAATTGGACTCCAGTTTAGTTTATACTATTACTTCTTTCTTAGTGTGGCCTAGTTGGCATTTTGGTTTTCTACAATGTCATTGTGTTACTATTGTGATCTCTCTAACTTCTTAACTAGTATCGTCATCTCTTCCACTTAAGTTTCCCCAAGTTATGTTGACAGGCATTACTAGTCACATATGCGTCATATCTCAAAAAAATTAGTAAAATTATAATTGAATACCCTCTAATTATTTACGTAGTACAATTCAAATGTAAGAATTAGTACATACCCGCATAACACATACTTATTTTATTCGATTAACATAGAAATACTCATATTCCTTGCATATGTATTTACTATAACCCAAGTGATAGTAACAATATAAAACCAGCCAGCATGATTCACCATGCCAGAAGTGTCAAAGCAATCCTGCCTTAAAAATGAATGACTTGTTAACTTTTGGGTCAACAAACATGATTAATGGGAAGACAGCAGTCCAATCCCAAAAAGAGGCTCGGCCCCAGAATGGGGCTGCAAGATCAGACCTAAATGTAAATGGGCTTGAGTTTCAATATATTTTTATATAAGGCACAGATTTCTAATTGAGACAAGTCTGAGATGAGTCCAGTGAAGTTCATGCTACTCGGTTCACTAGGTTACAGTAAATGTTTCTCACTTTTAACTTCCTACACCTAGACCTTACTGAGCAGAGTTCACACTGTGTGCAGTAAATGTTTGTCAAACTACGGCAGTCCTACTTCCTAGACCTTAATGCATAAAAACGGCTCTGAATCATAGCTACAGAATTTCATGCGCAACGACTTTTACCTTTATTCAGCTTTCACTTCCTGAATCAAGGGATGATCTTGAAATTGATGAGAAAATCATTTTATCTGCCAAAACACTAATTTTAAATAGGGTCTTATTAACTGACTCGTAGGACAAATGTGAATAAATTATTTTTTAAAATTTTTTATATTTCATGAGAAATACAAAAAAAATTGTTAAAATAATTATTTCTTTCTTATAAATTTTTTTTTTTAAGATAACTTCTAAACTAATGTTCTTAAAACACCTATTAACATTTCTCTTTTTAATATTCTTTCTTCCAATAACGTGCCTTTATTTTTGTTATAACCTTAGGTTTTGTTTAAGAGTTCATAAGGGAATGAGTATGAATGACCATAAAAGAATGAAAAATATTTAAGTAACAGAAATGAATGGAAAAAAAAAAATAAAATAAAATGAAATTAAGTATTCTAATATAGATGTTTTAAAATAAAGGAATGGAAATGAATGAATTATAACAATAGAGGGAAATTAATAGAATCATTTTATAACAATATTAATATTAGACCCTTGCTTTAAAATAAATGGCAAAATATATAAGGGTATTTTAGAAGTTTTAGTAAAAAAATTCATTAAATCTAATTCTATTTCCTTCAATTTCTCCCAATTTTTAGGGAATGAAAATTTAAGGTTTTGAAGAAATAAAGAGAAATGAGTATCTATCCACTCAAATAAGAGAATAGATTTTCATTTTTTCCATTAAAACTCCCAAACAAAAAAATGAAAGAATATTATAATATTATTCTTTTTATTCCTTTGAATTTCATATTTGCATATACATTATAAAATGATGGAAATTATAGTCCCATCTCATCAAATAATAATAGCATTATTTGGATAAGATAAGATGTAGACAATGAAATCGTATTGATTTTAAACCACAACTCATCAAAGAGCGCGCACACAAAGATTGAGAAATAGAGATGGATTCTTTTTTAGGGTCCGGTTAATGTGTGCCCTTAGGGCACACATTAAGCTTTCTGTTTTTGGAAACATTTTCTCGAAATTGAAAAAGCTATCATTACTTTTTCAATTCTCAAGAAAATTTTTTCCAAAAATGGAAATTAATGTGTGCCCTTAGGGCACACATTAGTAAAATCCTCTTTTTTATAACCTCAACAAACACCCTAATGTGTAAAAGATATGACCAAAAGATTGGCAACTCATCTCCTTTGAACAGACCAAAACCTCATCTTTGAAGAAATTATGATCCACACTCAACCCTAACACAATCCTATTAACACAGCTCAAATTTGACTAAATTACAACCCTTTACAACACTTTGTTTTGACCCAAGATTTTTGCCAGCAATCTTATAATCTAAAATGATAAATAAACAAAAGGTGTATTAGAGCAAATTATACCTCAGAATCAGATATCACAGGACACTTTTAAAGGTGTTGGCATGGGCAGGTTATAGCGTTAGACAAGCAAGAAATAATATATTTTGAACAAAATTCTTATTACACAATTGACCAGAGATCCAGGCACTGTATGATGGAAAGAATGCTTTCCTTGCTCCTTCTTGCTTGACTTTGATTCTCCTAACACCAATTATATTGATAATTTACAAGATAGTAAAATCAATGTAAATTCTGCTAAAAATCTTTAAGGTCCTCCAGGAATGGAATGCTTTATCTGTACATCCTCCCTACATCATCAATGAATAAGGCAAATAATTACATTAAGTGCAAGTGGCATAAAGTACCAAGCATGTTCCAAGAAACCAAAGATCCTATAGGGATGTGTAATAATCAAAATCATAAGAGAGATATTTCATGCCTGCTTGGAAACCAAATTCAATCCGTAGCATGAAGTTTCATTGCCTAGGTAATCACGCTGAGTCATGCTGAGTAAGGAATTGGGTTATACATGGATACACCTGCTCCACAGCCTGCATTTTAAAGCTTTAGACAAATAGCTGTGCAGATAAATAAATTAAATGAGGTGTAATATTATGCCATCATCCCCGCCCCACACCACCACCCCCCCCCCCCCAAAAAAAAAAATCCGTACCAATCGTCCTCCCACCAAATCATAGTGGGCATAATGTGGACCTCCAGGCTCTCCAAATACTTTATAGGTAACCAGTTGCTCAGGTATGAGTTTAACAGTTGCTGGTCCATCCAAATCATCATAAGAAATAAGCATAGGCTATTAATCTCAAACAAGGTAGATATATAAATCATCTGGAATTTAAGCATACCCTCTACAGCTTCAGGTGGGCATATGAGATCCTGGTCACCAGCTAGTGCTAAGATAGGGACATTGCCTTTATGTACATGATCCTTGTAAGAAAGGGTACCACTCCTGTCACATAACCCACCCTCTCGAAAAGCCGTTGTAAGCTGCAAGAGAAGTTTAGCAGGTATAGTACCTGCCAGTTGTAATTGGAGGTTACATTTATTAGTAGTTAGTGGTGATTCAAGGTATGATATCATGCATATAGTGGAACCATTCAATTAATAATGCAATGTAGATTGACCAGAAACTTACAGAAGTTGTTTAAGACAAGCTTTTTTAACAACTCAGGGTGCATCATGTCCTCTGCTGAAATAAGATTATTAAGCCAAGACAAGACATAAGGAGGTCGAGATGAGAGAGGATAAGCTGCTGCCAATAATGTTCCCAAAGGAACGACAGGTACACTGAGAGCCTGCGCAGGATCCGCCTGTATGACAAGTGCCTTGATATTAGTTTCTCAACAAAGCGTATTCTTCCAAACGTTTTGAGAAGATAGTCATTGAATCTAACATGGAGATGATAAAATGATGAAATTTTACATCCACTTACAAGTGGTAAGAGCAATTTGAGTGATGATTTTGAAGATGTGTAGTCAAGGGATGATGCCAAAGTAACAATAGCTGCAAATCTCGAGTCTCTTCCTTCAAAAGCTTATAAGATAAAATTAATGAATGCATCAATAGGATTCTTCTTTCTTCACAGAATAAATGGAAAGAAGAAAAACAAACATAGTATAAAACCTGAAACAAACTAACATAACATTTTAAAAACTGATTTTTTTTATAAAAAAAAACAAAAAAACACATTCTAAATGACATGAAAACTTAGATTAAAATAGTATAAAACCTGAAACTATCATAATAACGGCTGACCATTTTCTATTATACCCATAAAATTAATATTCAGACCACACAACATTAGTGAAGGGCCATATTACATTAATAAGTCAGTTATCATTTTCTATAGTACAGGAGAAAAGGTCAGTTAGCCTATATGACATAATTGGTTATGATTATGACAAACTAGAACTAAAAGAAATATTGTAGATAGCACCAAGCCTTCGATCCAACACAGTATAAGGTCAAGCCATGAGATACAACAAAAAGCTTACAGAATGCATTTACAAAAATCAATGCTATCAGTGGGTAAATGTAATTGTAACATGACACACTACAAAGGATGGAATTGTACCACATCGTGAAAGGGTTGAATAAAGCAAGATACCACCCATGGAGTGTCCAATGGCAAGCAATTTACCATCCTTTGGTTTGCTTTCTGCTGTTACATATTCAATCTATATTAACAAAATTGAACAATGTTAGTTCATCATGTAAAGGGTAGGCATGCTTAGTTTATATATTATAGCTTTCCAGCCGGACAAAAGTCACCTCACCGCAGCTGGAACATCCTCTTCCAAGTAATGATCAAAGTCCCAGTCATATTTCACTATCAAGTCAAGTTGCTTCTGGAAATCTTCTATTGTTGAAACAAAACGCTCTTGCAAGTCAAACAATGGAGGGGAAACAGATATTTGGCCCTCATCAATGATATTTACAATCCTTTGGCTCAGATCCCTGATTTGGCTAGCAATACTGGAATTTTGCCTTGTTTCCAACAAACCTAATAGCTTGTCTCTTATATCATTAAATCGACCGGATAACTGAGAATCCACCAAAAGTCTTGAAATCTGATCAAATAATTTAGCAGACATGATCTTGGATTGACCTTCACTGAGAAAGCCAGAGAGTCTTTCGGACAAACGCATAAAGGTTTCTGTCAATTTCATTACCAGTCTTGATTCATCCCACACTGTTGCCATTCCCGTTGTGTCTCCTTTGACAGCCATGCTCTCAGATTCTTTTTCTTTGACAGCAAAAGTCTCAGATTCTGCAAAAACTATAGTGCTATTAGTTGACTGTGGTTTCACGGGAAAAGCACTATTGGTCATACTCTTGGAAGCAGCTTCCATCTGCCTCGATCTTTCATTGGCAGACTGCTTAATTTCTTTGGTGTTCGATCCCTGCACACTCAACCCAGCGCCTCGAACTTCAAGGATCCATGTGTCAAACCCTTGGCCAGACATGTACCGAGCAAATGAAGACTGAAAAAGATACCACATACGTTAGTAGGCCACTATAGTGTGGTATAGAAATGTGGGAAATGTAGGAGACCAAAAAGAAAAAAAAAAAAAAAAACACCCAAGTGTAAAGAATCATTAAATTCTTCTTAACCTGCATAAGTTTTTAATAATTACATGATATCAGAGTCACATTTAATACCATTATCAGGCAAACTCACAGGATTGAGCAACAAATGGCATAACAAAAGATACTTAAGGGAACCAAACAAATGATGTGCAGGGTGAACTATACTCTAGAGACCAAAAATTGAGAAACATATAACATAAAAAAGAAGTTTGGATGAGTAAAAATACAAGTAAATGCATTGATAAGTACATTCAGGTCAGACAGGTTGATGATAAAATTAGTGAAAATTCCCAAAATGATTCAACCAAGTTCATAGTATAGATGCACCATGCAGAGGATTAACTTCATAATCATGTTACCAGAAAAACAAAGCCTAAAAGTTTTTCAATATGGGTGGTGAGAATATTCTTGATTTCCTTTGACATAACACAGAGGACAGGAGGTTCTCAATGGAGCTAAATGCTAAAGGATGCATATTCTGACTACAACTAGAATTGCAGCTTTAGTGAGTTGGGTGATCCACTACTAACATTATACTGTCATTTTTATACAGCTTTTTTCTTACATTTCCAACAAAGATACAATAATCCAATTGCAGTTCCATACTTCATATTCCACCACGACTTGATATGCAGTGACGTTCTTATTCGCTCCTTCCTCACAAATGATCAAAATACATCACAAATAATCGATTTATGTATCCCCACTTTCCAGGCAGTCAAGCTTTACCATTCCCTAGCCTGACTTCAGATTTACTACAATAAATATTCATATATTTTTAAAGCTGTAGTGTCCTACATACCTCAAAAACATTCTAGAAAATTGTAAAGCATACTTTTCCTTGTTTACTCCACAAATTTACAAGCACACTCTCAATTCAACTCAACCTTAATCCTAATGAAACTAAGGTGAGCATTATGGATTCTCATGAACTAATACACACATATATTCTTTGTCACCCACTTTGTCATTTCCGCACTGAACATACTTATTTGCCAAAAAAGAAATAGTCATAGACATAGTATCAAACAAACAAAACAAAAATAGAATCCAAAACAAGATAATTCTGGGGCCCCACACAATTTTTTGTAATATCCTTCATATTGCTCTCTCTCTCTCTCTCTCTCTCAAATTGTCAAATTTAACTTGAAACCATTATAAGATTAAGACATCATTGTCTTTAAACACACATTATATATATAAAACATCATAAGCTTAAAAAAAAAAAAAAAAAAAAAAAATTACCTCAGGAGAGAGATCGTATCCAATAGCATTAGTTCCCACTCCAGACAACAGTAACAGCGGATGATTCCTCGGAGGAGCCTACATAAATTTTTTTCATATTTATTAGTATTTACTATTTACTATTTAGTACTCCTAATAAACAGCGTTAATTAAATAAAAGTAAATATTTTTGATAATTTTAAAAAGTTAAAAAGTTTTTAAGAGACCTGAGGGGAAGGACGGTAGCGCCAGAGGGCGAGCTTCCAATCGGAGTTTGACACGGGGACATAGTGGAGCTCGTCCGCCGTACATATCGGCGGTTTTTCCTGACTCTTCAAAACGGCGTCGTTCGAGGAGGAGGAGGAGGAGAAGAAAGCTCTCAGCCTCAACGACGACTTAGTTCTCCTAATGGGAAACGAACAAACAGCCACTGCTCGACGGGTTCCACCGCCGCCGCCGCCGCCGCCGCCGCGTGAGAGGATGGTCGACGTGGCTACGTGCAGAGCCGAGCGAATATCGGATTGAATCGTCGTTGCCATTTTTTGTTGTTGTTACTTTCTTCTTCGCTTCGTTTCGGTGCTTTTGCTTTTGCTTTTGCTTTGGTCTCTGGATTGATTGCGTTGGTGCCAACGTGGAATTGGGACAGCAATGATGTTCCAAATCTAACGATAAATCCAATTGTGAAACGTGTGTGAATGAATCTCATTAACCCAACATTTTTCACACCTTAATAATTTTGCCTAATTTCTGATGGTCGGTTCGGTTGTGTAAACTGAAAACTGTAATGTCTTTACTCTTTACGTGTAGAATATCAATAAGTGGTTGTCATTTATTTATTATGAGTTAAATTTTTTTTTTTTTGGCAAAAATACAAAATTTCATTAAAATTCATTTTAAGATTCTAAGGGCCCGTAGTAGAGGAGTTTGAATAATGTTTTCTAGTGTTTTTGATATATGTGTGAGTAAAAAAATGTGTTGAAATATGTGTAAAGTTGTTTAAAATATGAAAATGTGTGTTTGAACCACACAACCACATAAGGCCTAATTTTTTTTTTTTTTTTAATTCAATTGAGTTTTCTATGTTTCAAAATTATTCAATCAAAGCCTTCTCTTAACCTCTATTAAACTTATTTAAATGTCAACTAGCACAGCGTTGTTTTGATAATTTTAGAATATTTAATAAATAAAATTATTATTTCAAAATTAAAAATGAAAAACCTAGATGTAGGGGTGAAAGGCTTAGGAATGTATATTGAGTCGTAGGTCTTGTCCGATGACATTTAGCTATCCGAGGATAGTTAGACATTAACGAAGACGAACAAATCAGTAAATTATGAAATGATTCTGGTCATAAATGTTTGGGAAAGTAGTCTGAGGAGAAATGCCTCCTCGATTAAGCAGAGTAGAGGTCAAAAGTTTGACCTACCATTAAGAACAACACACCAGACAATTTTATTAGTAAGGATAAGCATCAAGAGAGAATTGGATAAGGGGAAGTTAAAAATTATCTAGGAGAAAGCTGCTATCACTGCATTAAATGCTTTGCAGCTAATTTCCTGACCGCATTAATGTGGAGGTGATAGAATAGTAATATTAAGCCTTACAGCTACCCCCAAAAACTTCAAAAGGGTGCGGATGGGATAAGAATTAGAGCCAATAGGTTGACCTACACATGGAAGGCTGAGATGAAGTAAAGTAGGGGAATATAAAGAAAAAAGACCTCATTATGAGGGGGAGATCAAAGAATCTAGGAAAAAAACATGGTAGCCTCAAGAATTGTAATTGTGTTTAAGTTCAACAGAAATATATAAGAACTACTTTCCTTGGACTTCGCCGAGGAGGATTTCCTTTGCATAAAACTTGTTCATTTTTATTTTCTAGCCATATTTAACCTGCTGTGATTGTTGTCCCACTCATTGAAGTCTAGTTTCAAGCCCACCCTTTATAAATTCATTGTATTGGACTCTTTGAGCCCTTGTTCGTCTACTTTTTGGGCTTTGGTGCAAAAAACCCTGTCCTTACACTAGAAATTGTGAAACGATGTCGTAGTACCTATATATATAAAATTTAAACTCCTAACCCACCAAAACCCTATATAACTAAGAGCGAGAGATCAAGGGAGCAAGGAAGTGACAGAATGACAATAATACGAAATTGGTTGCAGTGGTGTGAAGAACGACTGACATGCCTTTTGATGCACCACCGATATTGAATTGGATTTTTTTTTTTTTTTTGGTTGACTAATCTCGTCTTTGTACAATAAGTTCTTTTAACGGTTTTGTAAAATTTTATTAGCGAATAGTTTGCAGTGGTGCGAAGAACAATGTGGTGTTTTGAATAGAGTTTGAGTTTTTAGTTTAATTTTGTGTTTTGTTTGGGTATTTCAAAATTTTTGTAATTTTGTGAAATTGCCTAATTCCTCTCTATTCATGTTGTAATCAAGTACATCCAAGTTGAGTTAAGTAGTGAATGGTCAACTTAATAATAATAAAAATAAAATGTTCAAACTTGGCCAAAACTCTAAGTAAGTCAACAAGCAATGTTAGTTCCAAAAACCTAAGTTTGGATTTTGAGCTCAAGTTTAATATCAAGCTTTTAAGCTTAAACACATGCATATAATCAAATCAAGGTGATCAATATCGTACCGTACCAGCCAATACAATCGGTATTTACCATTCCGATACTTGCACTAGTATCAAAATGCAACTATTTCGTACCGGTTTAAATGCTGGCTGTACCGGTCGGTACAGAAAAAACCTTTTTTTTCTTCTAGTTTTGTTATTTTTCGAATGTTTGTAAAGGCAGAATGGTAACTTATTTGTATTTTTTTTTCTTAGTATGCAATGAACAATTAAGTTTTCTGTTTTTTATATTGTGTTTTTTTTCTTTCTTTCTTTTTCTTTTAGTTGATGCTAAAGACTAAAATCGTGAATAATTTTTTCTGAATTAAGGTAATGTTTTATGCTAAACTTTTATTTTTATTATATATATAAAATAGTGGTAAACCTGAAATGGTACACTGATACTGAAATATATCGTTCCGCTAACCAAACCGATACAACATCCGACAGGGGTGGAGCTAAGGGGGGGTGAGCGCCACCCCCCCCCCCCCCCCCCCCTAAAAAGTCTACCATACATGCTTATGTAAAGTTGATTTAGCCCCTGACATAGAATAGAAAAACAAAGAAAGACTTTCACTAAACAAACTGTACATTACATGAAATAAATAATAAAATAACAAATCTTCCAATTGAGAAAGTCTAGAGATACTATAAAATCTCACAATATTTTCACAATACTCTTGTTTTTAGTTGAAATGAATCTCAGAATAATTTATTTTATTTTATTCTGACCAATGATGTACTAACACTTCAATTTATTGAAAAAATATTGTGAAATTTTATGGTGTTACTAAAACAATTCCTCCCACTTTAAACAATCTGTCACAAAATAAATGCCATCAAACTAAACTTGTTAAAACTGTTTACACTTTTGACCATATTAACTCTTTCTATCTTTTTCTTTTTTCACTTATCTAAATTTCCTTCTTTTCATTTGAAGTTCAGCCCGTGGAGCTCTAATTACACATAATAATGTATTGTATAGTTGTATGGTACTAAAGCATTAAAATATGCCCATTACTTTTTTATCCTTCATCTCTTCCATTTTCATAGTTTCAAAATTTGAGTCTCTACGATAAATTCAAAATTTTAAATATTTAAAAAAATTGAGAAAAGTTAAAATTTATTTTCTCAATTTATTTTGAGGAATCAAATTAGATCACTAAACTTTATGTATATAAATTAATCTCTTACTTTGATGATTGATTGTCAATTAATAACTATGGATTAGATGTTTTACAATTGTTTACTTATTCTACAATTGTTTAATTTTAATAGGCTTTGTATGACAATTATTGTTTGTTTAAAATTTTATTATTAATATCAATTAATAATTTTAGGTTTATTTATTTATTTATTGTCTTTTGATCTTGCCCCTCCTAAACTAAAATCCTAGCTCCGCCACTGGCCTCCGGTATGAAATTGACTCTCTCGAATCAAATGCATAAATTTAAAATAAAAATAAAAAATCCTGTAAACTATAATTACTTATGATTCCACGTTTGATTCTAGCTTCTCTAGCAATTGTTCTAATTATGTATGAGAATCTAACCTGATATCTAATGTGCATGATGCCACTTTATGTGTTTGATTCCAAATTTAACAACACAACATTTATTTTCTCTAGATAATGCATGGCCATGTTGTTATGATCACAACATGGCCATGCATGCGCAACAGAGTTCATCAAGAAGTTTGACGGCGAATCACCATTAAAGACCACCTGCGAGTAGGAACCCTTATCAGCACGTCTTCTTCTTGAAATGGCGATTCACAAGCCTCATTCCTGAATTTTTATGGATCACATGTGATGAGAAAAGAACATTTTTCAATAGTTTAGAGATAATATATATATATATATATATATATATATTTTGTTTTTGAGAAGGAACATTTTTTTTTTTTAATTGAAGGATAGAAAATGAAGCATTTTTAATAGTTTATGGACAAAATAAAAGTTTTCAATAGTTTAGGAAATAAAAAATGAATTTTTTAAAATTTAGGGATGAAAAACAAAAATTTGATAGATTTTCAATACCAAAATAATATATTGTTTAAAATCAAACATAAATACTTACTTATTATGTGATATTGAGCAATGACCAAATCAACTGTTCTTGTGCATTGAATTTTTTGAGATGCGGATATGTGTCAAATACTTGTTATGTGTCCACATTTTAACGTGTCCAATACATAGATATACTGAACTCAAGCCAGTTTCATGTGACATTAATATCCAATTATCTAAATTATAGTAAAACATAAAACTAAAAATATTGATTTTAATAATAATCTTATTGTCATGTATCATAACACACATTGGCAAAATAAACAATCATATCACCTATAATAAAAGTATTATAGTTTAGTAAAGTTGAAATCTATCTTTAAAAAAAAAAAAAAATTGAATTATTTTTATGAAACATAATACAGAAAATATAGTTCAACATTTATTTATTTATTTTAAATGTTAATCTTAGAATTTTATATTTAATAACTAAATATGTGTAAAATATTACATTTGGTGGAGCACCCATTAGCTGGGCCGAGCGGCCCAACCAGCACACACCTTCACTCTTTTCTTTGTTCGCTGTTGGCTGAAGCCTGAAGCTTTCTCGGTTAGGCTTGGCCGCCCTCTGAATCTGATACAAGTTACAACCTCTCTGTGTTCTCTTCTTGGTTGTCTCTCTCTCTGTTGTAATATATTTATATATGACCATGTCAATAAATGGAGGAATGGAGGTGAAGAAAGTGTTTATAGGAGCAGGGTGCAACAGGGTTGTGAACAATGTTTCATGGGGAGCTTGTGATTTGGTAGCCTTTGGTGCCCAAAACGCCGTTGCTATATTCTCCCCCAAGGTTCTTCTCTCTGTCTTCTAGTTTTCATTCTATATATACCCATCTTCTTATATATCATCAAACTGACTTCTTTCTTTCTTTTGTTTTTTGGGTTGTTTTTCAAATTTTTTTTTTTGCAGACTGCACAGATTCTGACAACTCTACCGGGTCACAAAGCCTCTGTGAATTGCACCCAATGGCTTCCAAGTAACAAATTTGCATTTAAAGGTATATTTTTTAATTGGGTTTTTATTAAAAGTCCTTGCTTTAGTTTTGGTTTGGTATAATTGAATTTCTGAACTAGACTAGTTAACGGGTCTTTTGGGTGGTTTTATGAATTGATAGGAAAACAAAAGAAAGTACAAGTTTGAAATTTTGGGGAGAAAAGAATGCCCTTTACTTCAGTGTTATACTCAATAAACTTCTTTGTTTTCCTAATGTGAGTTATAACCGTTTATAAATTTTCTGGGAAACCAAAAGGACTTCTCAAAGCTACCATATTTTAAGTTTGTGTTGTTTTCAGACAAACTTACGAAAGGTAATTGCTTGTGTACTAGACTAGCTGACTTCTCAAAGCTACCGCATTTTAAATTTCTGAACTAGAATAGGTGACTTCTTTTTTTTCCTTTTAAAAAGTTATGGATTTTAGAAGTATAATCATAGTTGATCTCTTTCTGGGTTTGTTAATTGAGCTTTATTAATTGTTTTCAGCTAAAGAGTTAGAGAAGCACTACCTTCTCTCTGGAGATGCTGATGGTGCCATTATTCTGTGGGAATTTTCTCTTCTTGAAAGAAAGGTAACTGCTTGTGTACCTGACCAATTAGTCAATTCCTTTCATTTTTAGTTTCTTGGCAATATCACTCTTTCATTTACTAGCTAATTGAACATATTCCTAATGAGCACTTTGCGAATCCTCAAGTGCAATGTTTTTTTCCTAATATGCTTTAGATGATTGATTTCTAATTTAAACATTATTACCATTAAAAAAAAAAAATTAAAACCAACTAGTTATTTAAATTATTTTTTTAACAGTGGAGGTATGTGTTACAAGCACCACAATCACACAAGAAGGGTGTCACATGCATTACTGGAATTATGGTTACTGAAACTGAGGCAATTGTTGCCTCAACTTCTTCAGATGGTAAAGTCCATGTATGGGAAGTGTTGTTCCCATCTACTACTGGAGGTTAGTCATATATTCCTGAAATAAATTAAAACTGTCAAACTGTCATGCATGCTGATGGTGCACTTGTACGTAGTATGTATGTCACTTCCATTTGCTAGAAAAAATATAAGAACATGATTGTGCTTTGTATGCTTTATTTGTTATGATGGTAGTCTCTCTATCAAACACTTATTTTAGTTCTTTAGTAGTAGTTTTTTTAGGTGCTAAAGTTTGTTGAGCTTCTCATGTAGTTCTATACTTTATGGGAATTGAAGGAATCCCAGACTATGCAGACAATTTTTTGCTTCTTGTTGAAATCGATTGTATATAAATAGGATTTCTGTGGCAAAAGTCAAGTGAATATCCATCAGGTTAACAATACTTCAGGAATGTTATGCTATTAACTTCATAGGGCATGAGCTAAAAGTGCAAAGCATTGGCTTTAGGTTCATGTTATGTATAGAATGGCCATTGCTGGACACTTGTTGGTTTGCAGAACAATGAAACTCAAATAAATGGACCATGTTTGGATTCTCTGACTTTGAAAGTTGTTCTGTGATTTAGAGTGATTGTTCCAACTTGTTAAATTTCTCTTAGACTTGATCCATCTGGTGTGAAAAATTTATTGATAGTTCAATAGTACCATATCAAGATTTTTTAATATGAGTGCAGATGTGTTTGCTAGCACAAAGATTGCTTGTGTAATAAACTTAAGAGCTCTGGTGGGCCTGGAAGCTAAGTGACATATTAATTATTTGACACTAATAATCTTGGTAGTCTCAACAAGATACTTGATTTGTATGACACTATGACAGCATGCTTTTTAATGTCTGCAGTAATCCCCATGATGAGGCTTCATACCCTAATAACACGTGTTTGATATTAAAGAAGTAATCATATTTTATTTCTTTATATATTGTTGAGTAGCACATAGTTAAATGGGACTTCATAAACATATATATCTGCAAACAAATAGAAGCTCTACTAGATTGATGCTAAAGAAAAAGGGTTTGATTAGTAGATGGTCAACCTTGCCTCCCTGGAAGAAGAATAGCCATGCTCTCTAGCCAACAAATGAAAAGGGAAAGAAAGGCCATATGAATGAAGTAACAACTAAGCCCTCTCACATCCTTCAAGCAGTCATCAAAGTCCAAAGCCTATAGGGTTGTTTGGGAGCATGTCTATTCGTTTTCTAAACGATTGCTGCTCACTAGGTTTAGCACAATAGTTAAAAAAATGGTTTCTATGATTGCATGATTTCAAAGTTAGGGCTAGTGTTATGTTGCAGAGTGAGAATATGGCAAAAGAGACTTTGTGTGAGGATGAGAGGCATGGCAACCACTCAGAGCTTCCTTCTGACTAGATTAATTGGGGCAGACTTTTATTTAACGTTTTTTGTAAATGCAGATTTTTATTTGCCGAATAACCTTATTTTAAAAAATGTGATTCAAAAAGACATGTTTTGAATTTATTTTTTCTTATCCATATTGTTCAGAATTAAAGAATTGATGTCTATCCAGGCTTATTTTAGGATGTGGTTAGCTACTGGAATAATAACGCCTGCCTTGTTTAAAAAGTGACGGGTCTTATTTTGCCTCTTTTTCTTAATTTGATTCACATATATGGTTTGTCTCTTAGTTAAAAATATTTATCTTACATCAAATTCCTTATAACTCTCATATCTCTTTACTTTATGTCATGGTTTTGAGCCTAAAAAGTCATAGTCGCCATTCTGAAGAATTGTTTAAATGTGGTTATATTCAAGATGGTTTTCAAAATGTCTTGTTGTTTGATGTTAATTTGCATCTGAATTGATCTAGTTTGAGTACTAAGTTTATTCTAATAAGCTTATTTGCAGACATTTTGTTTTAAAACTTTAATAAAAACCTTTTCTTGGTTGTTTTAGGTGATTGTAAATTGCAATGTCTGGAAACTCTCTTTGTTGGTTCGAAACCTATGGTGGCACTTTCATTAGCAGAATTGCCTGGAAATACCGGTCATTTAGTTCTAGCAATGGGAGGATTGGATAACAAGATTCATCTTTACTGTGGGGAGAGGACAGGAAAGGTATCTTGCATCCTACTTGTCAATCTTACATTGAAGTTCCTTTTTTTTTTGGATTGGCTCCATTGAAGTTCCTTGTCTTCATTGTGGCAGTAACTTATTTTGGCTCCTTTCCTTCTTATTTTTGGTTTTTTGGCATATGCCCTCAGTTTCTTCGTGCTTGTGAATTAAAAGGGCATACGGATTGGATCCGAAGTCTGGACTTCTCATTACCTATATGCACCAATGGTGAACCAAATAGTATTCTACTTGTAAGTTCGTCTCAGGACAAAGGCATACGCATATGGAAGATGGCTCTAAGGAGTTCTCTTTGCAGCACTCAGAGTGCATACAGGAAAGAAGAAATGAGTCTTGCATCTTATATTGAAGGCCCTGTGCTTGTAGCTGGTTCATCCTCTTATCAAATATCTTTGGAATCTCTTCTAATTGGACATGAAGATTGGGTATATTCAGTCGAGTGGCAACCCCCTTCAACTGAATCTGTAGAAGGGATTGGTTACTATCAACCTCAAAGCATCTTATCTGCATCTATGGACAAGACAATGATGATCTGGCAACCTGAAAAGAATTCTGGTATCTGGATGAATGTTGTCACTGTTGGAGAATTAAGTCATTGTGCTTTGGGGTTTTACGGTGGCCATTGGAGCCCAAGTGGGGATTCAATTTTAGCACATGGATATGGTGGATCTTTCCATGTCTGGAAAAATGTTGGTGTGGACCTGGATAATTGGCAACCTCAAAAAGTTCCCTCTGGGCACTTTGCAGGAGTGACAGATATTGTGTGGGCAAGATCTGGTGAATACATACTGTCAGTTAGCCATGACCAGGTAATATATTAGCCATCGTACTAAAGAACTTTATTGAATTTGTTATTTCTTAAAAATGTTCTGATTGCAGTTATGGGTTGGCTTTTTTAGAGAATTTATGACTTGGTGTTTCAATTAGTTTTCCTATATTTCTTGCATGAAACTTGTAAATTTGTTGTAGATGTGGCGAGTGTTTGGAAAGTTATACCATGCTGATGACAAGTGAGTAAAATATGATTTAAGAAACTGATACAGTTTCAACTTAGAAAAGTGGACTGTATGGCATTTAATAGTCTAGTAAGTATTGCATTGCATTGTACTGAAATTGTCTTCAAGTGGTCTGTGACTAACAATGCAAATCATAAACAGCAAGTGGACACCACAAGTGATTTAAACAGTACATTTGTATGTTTTTAGCAATGATAAAAGTCTTGGGTTGTCAAGTGCAAGTGCATAGGCTTAAGTTTTGATAGCCAGTGCTTAACACAAACAAAATGCTGAAAGGGAGTACCATATCCAAGTTATCCCTTCCAGGACCCCACTTTAGTGTGACCAGCCTAAGTAATGACCTTTTATCTTTTATTTTTTAAGAAATATGTTGATGTCCGACCTGGTACGTGATATGGGTAACTTACCAAAGATTTATGTTGTAAATAGTAAAGTCTTGGGATTGGATTTAATTCTGAGTAAATCAACTGAAAATCAATCAAATGATGCTTCTCTTATTGACACAGTTTTTATCTCAACAACTGGGATTTGTGCTTATGTAAGCAAGAGTTTGGATTGAACTTCTAGAATGTTTTTAATTTTGGGAAAATGACATGGAACTATCATGGAAGTTTGATGATCGAGACATTGAAGGCACGGATAAGTATGCTCTGATATAAATTTTATTGTAGATTCACATCCCAAAGAAGTTTCTTCTTGTGTACCGCTCAATAAGCCCGTTTTGACCTCTGAAAAAAGATTTAGGAAAATGATACCAGTGTAGCCCTTCCTGCATCAGAACACAAGCCATCTTAGCACTTGGTAATGAAATTCACATTCTAAGTTAGTGAGATTACTACTCAAACAATCTTTGAACATAGGAGATGTTCTTTTACTGCAAAATTGATAAGTCAGAGAAATGGTGAAATTTCTAGTTTTTTTCTTTGAAATGAAAGGACAATTTTATTTTCTTAAAATGATATTTCTGGAAGTAAATTGTTACTTTTTTCTCTGATTAATTTTTCATATTGATATGAGATCTTCAATATGGCTGATAGATGAAAAAAGTTACTGAAAATCCTACAAATTTTAGTTAAGTAGGCAGATTGCTTAGCTAGTATTTTATTTATTTATTTATTTCTCTATAATTTAAGAGGTAGATGTTAACATTATTTTGCATGCATTCGTTTGTATTATTCTTTTATTAAAGATGCTATTGATTTCATGATTTTTAAAATATGCAGACAACTCGAATATATGCTTCATGGCAAAATGAAGCTTCTCTTAGTGATGGGGACTCTTGGCATGAAATTGCACGTCCCCAGGTTCATGGTCATGATATTAATTGTGTGACCATTGTCCAAGGAAAGGGGAACCATCGATTTGTCAGTGGAGCTGATGAGAAAGTGGCCAGAGTTTTTGAAGCTACTTTGTCTTTTTTGAAGACATTGAACCATGCCACCTCACAGAATATTAGTTTACCTGAAGATCTCCAAGCAGATGTTCAGGTTTTGGGTGCAAATATGTCTGCTCTTGGGCTATCACAGAAACCCATCTATGTTCAGGGTGAGTTTCTCTCTTTCTTCTCTCAATCAAAATCTCATGCATGATATATGGATTATGAAGATACTAATATATCCATCGACACCATTTTTGTAGTTGTTATAATTTTGGCTCTTTCCACCCAATTTTAAGAGCTTGATGGCTGTTACTGTAAATCACCTTATATATATATATATAAAGCTCTTGGCATTTCTCTCACTTATATTATCTAGATATATATTGACCTTCTGTTTATCATTATGATTTATAGACTCTTTAACCCTGTTTTGTTATGATGCATGGCTTAGTGGTCAAAACACCTTTAAGACCATCCTAAAGGTAACAATAAAAGAATCTTAAATAAATTCAAGGACATTATCTTTTTCTTTTTCTACCTTTTATATTGTAAAAAGATAAATTAACCGTATCATTTTTATAAGTATGTTCTTTTTAGTGGTGAAGCTCTCAAGCTTCCTGGTTGTGCCCCTTTGAGCTTTTTCTTTAATGGATTTTTATTACGTATCCAAAAAAAAAAAAGCTCTCAAGCTTCCTTGTCAATGTGAAAATCTAAGTTTTCAATTTATTATTAGTCGGTGCAGATAAAGGTTTTTTTTTTTTTTTTTTTTTAATGAATCAGTGCAGATAAGTTGGTAAGGTAGAACTGATTTAATGGGCCATTTATATGCAGCCACGCATGATACCCTGGACCGAAATGGGAATGAGGGCCTTGACACCCTTGAAACTATTCCTGATGCTGTTCCAACTGTGTTGACTGAACCTCCAATTGAAGATCAACTGGCATGGCATACACTGTGGCCAGAATCACACAAACTTTATGGTCATGGGAATGAATTGTTTTCTTTATGCTGTGACCATGAGGGGAAGCTTGTCGCTTCATCATGCAAGGTATATGGTGTCATTTAGCTGTTCTGCTGTTATAATTACATACTTTTGAGAGTGAATTTCAACACAGAGCTAGGCTGTGTGAGTGCTATAGGTGGGTTGTACATTATTGCTAATATACTTGCGTTTGCAGGCCCAATCAGCAACAGCAGCCGAAATTTGGCTATGGCAAGTGGGTTCATGGAAGGCAGTTGGTCAGTTGCAGTCTCATAGCTTAACCGTGACACAGATTGAGTTCTCTCATGATGACAGCATGCTTTTGGCTGTTTCAAGGGATCGCCAATTCTCCGTTTTCACAATCAAAAGAACAGGTACTCGAAGCCCCTCACCATTTCAAGTGAGATTATTTCAACATCCCTTATAGTATGTTTGCGGCTTTCTACTTACCAAAAAAAAAAGTATGTTTGTTGCTTTCTATTTGGTTGCTTTCTATTTGGTCATCTCTTTACATTTAGCACATTGGGGGTTTGCATTTTCTCATTTGAAGGACTTTGCGAGGTAAACAATGAAATTCTCTCTTTTAATTGCTGAAAAATTTCAGCATAGCAAGATAAGATAAAACAGGAAGGCTTGGATAGCACGTTCTCTCTTCTTGTGGATTAGATTCAGTTAGAGAAAACTTTTAGGTTTCGTTTCATATTCCTTTGTTTAACACAAAGATCTACAGAAATGCGTAAAAAAAAGAATGAAAACTTTTCAGTAAACACCACCATTTCTTCTGTTGTTTGTGTAATACCCTTACATCATCTCTTATTTTCCTAGCACCCATAAATATTTAGTCACATTTTTTTTCTTTGACTCATCATTAAACAATAAGGGGACAGATGGAACATTCAATGGGAGTGGAATTAAAATGGCGTTGTTGATTTTGAATCAGTCAGGGCTGCCCTTTCCAATTTGGAATTTTTGTGGAATTTTACAGTAAATTGTAATTACATAGTTTCTGTGATATGTCTGTTTAGGCACAGATGAAATCAGTTACCAGCTCCTAGCAAGGCAGGAGGCACACAAAAGAATTATCTGGTCATGCTCTTGGAATCCATATGGTCATGAATTTGCAACGGGTTCACGGGACAAAACAGTGAAGATCTGGGCTGTTGATAAGGGATCTTCTGTTAAGCTGCTTCTGACTTTGCCACAATTCAATAGCAGCGTCACAGCATTATCTTGGGTTGGTCTTGGTCACCAGAAAAACGATGGCTTCCTAGCAGTTGGAATGGAAAGTGGACTCATTGAACTTTGGAGTCTGTCTGTCAACAGAGCCGATGATGGCAGCGGTTCAGCAGCAGGTGTAGCTGTTGCTGTTGCAGTAAAACTTGATCCCTTCATGTGCCATGTCTCTGCAGTAAACCGTTTAGCATGGAAAGGCCCCAAGAAGAGTGAAAATTGCAAGAACATACAGCTTGCTTCTTGTGGTGCTGATAATTGTGTTAGGGTGTTTGAGGTAAATGTTGATTACGCGGAAAATTAGTATTTGTATCTATATACATAATTTTGCTAATCCCTATTTTGATGGCTGATTATAATTACTTAAATTCTTTCTAATGGAAATATGCTTGTTCTAGACCTTGTTTAAATTATGGGACTGTGAGACCGCTTGTTAGATTTCCATGATGGACCCCATTAATCGTCAATTGTTACTTGCGTTGTAAACAAGCTCTATCTTACGGCCTAGACTTTTTTCAACTTCAACTTCAACTTCTTACTAAAATTCTTTTTCACTTCTCATTGATCTATAATTCTATATAAGAAGAGCAGCCTTCCTTCTTCAAAGTTCAAACCTCTGACACCGGCTATCATCTAGATTTTGACTCATGATTGAGATTTAGCACGGCTTGAAAATTCAAAGTTCAATACATTGACCATGTTCAAGCACCACTCCCTAATTAATACCAGAGCATATGGGACAGCCCACCGCTTTGAGAAATCATGGCTGAAGTAGACTAAAGCTACGGCGCCAACAAAAGCTCGTCTTCCATACTTGAATATTGGTGTTTAATCTTTTTGGTTTTTCTTTTCGTTGTTTGTTTAAACAAATGCATTATTGCAAGAGAATCAGTATGACAAATCATGAAAGGTCAATTTCTAGAATCGGTAGCGGGCACCTGCCACGCCATGCAATTTTGACAGTCATAGCTGCTCAAACAATATTTTTCTGACATATAAGTGGGATGCTAGTAGACTTAATTACATTAATTAAATGACATTATTCCAATCACAATAATTTGTGAAAAATGATTGTGTTGATAGCATTTTCTTTTTATATGAAGTGTGATGAGGAATATTTCTATTAGAGCTGTGTCCGACATGGATATTTTGTTTGACAGTCATCACTCGTTTGACACCTTTGATTGAGTAGCTGATTAAACCACCACAAGCTTAAATTGTGGATATGAGTCATCTTGCTAAAGTTATTTGTTCGACACCCACACGAATGAAGATACTTAGCTCCCCGAAGTAATGGAAGTGCTCCATTCTATACTTTCTACATATGGAAACTCTTATGCACCTTGCCAGAGGGTCCTTCTAAAATTCCGTATCCATTAAGTATGGGAAGTTAAACTCGAATATTTTGGTGCCACTGACCTTATTACCTCCATTATGCTAGTGCCTAAATTCCACGAAACGTGATCATCCTAGACCACTATATAAGCACCAAGGCACCTTCATTCAAGGGTATGTGTACACAATTTCTTAATCTTCATACTTTTAGAGTTCTTAGAGATCATTGTGAGTTTTTGATTCAACTATCAGAGGGCCTTTGACTAGTACCACACCAGTGCACTCCATAAGTATTTTATTCTTCACATCTTCTAACATGCGAGTTTAGAATGATTGACTTACTGACAAGTTTGGAATGATTAATTTATTAACAATCCTGCACATCATAAGTATTTTATTTTTCACATCTTCTCACATGTGAATTTGGAATGATTGACATAGTGACAAGTTTGAAATGATTAATTTATTTACGATCGTGCGCATCATCAAAAGTGTTTGATAGCATTACATGTATCGAAGGGGGAATACCAACTTTTGTGTATGAGTTCGAGCCCCACACGTTGTCACAGAGCAGATTTTACCACTAAATTTTCTGACCTGTGAAACACGTAACTAAATGTCAATTATTTAGTCAAGCGTGGGGTTGCTAGTCACAAATCATGACATGTCTGTCCTCACAAGGACTCGCGTGGATCAGAGTCAGCATCAACATCTCTATTCTCTACCTCGAGCTACTCCAAATTTATAAGACAAAGACGATTCCTTGGATTAGAGGCAGCAGCTTTTAGTGCGCAGCAGCTAAAAAAATGAAAGAAGTTGCTACTGCCAAAATGCTAAAACACGTGCTGCCGAATCACACACAAATTCACAAACAGTTCTCACTCTCTCACATCCCCAAAACCAAACACAAACCTCGTACATTTGTTTATGCATTATTTAACAAGTAATTAATGAATTCTTAGATTTTAAATCAGAGAATCTAAGAGTACTGTCAGTCAATAAAGAGTCACATGAAATTGAGTGAACCCATTTGTAGTATGCTGTTTAATTTATTCATGGTCATTGGTCAGTATGGAATTTCTCTAGCTATCGGCCAATATTTGATCTGATTACCTTAACGGTGCTTTCAAATATTGTAATAATATGTTTCTTTTTCTGATTAATCCTATATGCACGAATCAATTCCTCATCCATTGATTCTCTTTCAGAAAGAAAGAAAAAATTCTCATTCATCGTACCATGTAGAGACTAAAGAGGCTCTCAAGTCTTGACTATGCAGATGTATTAGATTTTGGACCACTGCTTCATAATTTCTCATAAAGTGGCTGATGAGGATGGCCATAAAAGGCGTGATTCAGCGACAAAGACAAATTGGAAAATCAGGACAGGAAAAAGGATGATGGTAGTTGGACAAAATGAAAGTGAGAATCACAGAGAAAACAGCATTTTAGGCTTAGAGAAAAATACAAGTGGAAGAGTATCATATGGTTCAAGGTTATCTTAAAAGGATTATTGTGAAGATATATACGAGAGTTGATGTAAGAGATGAAATCATAAAACTGTAGATGATGATGCAGTACACGTTTAGAATCAGCATTATTCTTGTTGTCAAAGTGTGTTTCACAATACATAATAAACAAATAAAAAAGATTTTTAAAAAAAGTGTGTTTCACAAGATCATGAAGTTTGTACCACCATGACCAGAAAGAAAGAATCATGTTGCCTATACACAAAATTGTGCAAGTAATGATGTCACATATTATAAAAATAATAAGTACTTAACAGAAACTATGCTATGAAACTAAGGACGCCAAGTAAGTTCATGAATCACATCTTATAATGCAACCTATGAAGAAAACAAAATTTTAAGAAATGCAATACCGTTCAAAGCTTAAAAGAAATGCAAGAATCTGGAGTCAGATATGATTACGTAGGAAAACAACAATCAATGGAGTAAGAAGTCATTAACCCAAAAAAAAAAAAAAAAAATTTGAAAAAAAGAATGGAGTAAGTTCTTCATCTATTCATAAGAATTTAGATGCAGCACGCATCAAGGACAATATGAGTGGGAGCTGGTGGACACATCTTTGTCTGGTAATGCATTGAAAGCCACATCAATTATCAATGACATTTAATTTCTACCGTAGCAACAAGCACAAGGTCGAAAATGACTGCTTGATGAGTATTATTTGAACTCCTAAAAATTGTTTCTTCCTTGATTTACCACATTTTTCATGGGAAGAGTTCTCTATTTCCTGACATGATTGAGACTTGAGAAAAAGGGGATGTTATTTTCTCTCCAAGTTGTTGCTTCAATACTTTCCTCTCTCAAGGGTGAATCGGCAACAATTAAGAGTTGCACTAACAATTACAACTCTCCAAATTTCAGTTGTTAGAGTTGAAAAATGTGAATCATGTGCGGAAATAACTGAGAGTCAAACTGTGGTCCTTCATAAAATCATATTGCAAACGGAACTACTGCGGCCTAACAAACCTTAAAATAAACAAAGGTCATTCACTAACAAAAATCCCCTCTTTTGGTTCTATTTCTGTTTTTTATCCAAGCAAAAACGTTGGCCCTGCATATCATAACTCTTAAGACCTGAATGACAAACATGAAACGGCATAAAATTAAAGTTCTTCTGACTTATATACCATTTATTTCTGTAACCGATATATGAACTGCACACAACACCATATATGAGTTTGAGCTTTTACAGTATTGTCTCAGACCACTTTCATTTCCTATGACAATAAACAACAATATGACATATGAGAAAGATATAAGACAAGTCTTAGTTCCTTATTATCTATCACAAAATACATATCACACAAACCAATAACAAGACAGACTCTAAAACATAAACTTGAGAGACAAACCAAACCCAATTCCTTCAAAATTGTTTCTTTTCTCTGTAACTGATTTATATTGGCTGTGAACTTCTGATCTGCTGCTTCATGTTGTCAGTGGGAAGCTGAGCAGAAGCTTCCGGCAACCCTACAGCAGCAGCTGTTGTCATGGTCTGGTATTGAGAAGTCATTGAGGGTGCCAGAGGCTGAGTGTAGTATATCTGGGGGGCATGAGCAGGATCAGAAAAGTCATAAGCATAATTAGCAGGAGCAGCTGAATTAGGTGCCATTGACTGAGATGGGTGAGGCATCTGAGAGTAACCAACATATTGTTGCTGATGTTGACCAGAAGAGACTTGAACTAGTTGTGGAGCACCTGTGGTTGCTGTTCTGTACACACCTGCAGCCATTTCGGGCTTGGTAGCATTCCTTATGGGGTTATAAGCTGCAGGAGAAGGGACCATTGTAGGACCGGGAGGCGTTTGGGTGCGGCTAGGAGGAATACCAGTTGCAGTTTCACTGATATTAGATTGCTGCACAGACAAGTTGTAAGCTTGGGCCTGCCTCGTGGGCATATAGTACACTGGGTACTGCTGGTCAAGTTGATGTTGTGGATGGTACTGCTGTTGCACAGGGTAGTAGGCCGAGATTGGCACTGGCCCAGAGGGGGTATGCTGGAGATAATGTGTGCCATGTACGAATTGCGGTTGTTGTTGTTGCTGTTGTGGTTGTGGTTGTTGTTGTTGTTGTTGTAATTGTTGCTGATGTTGTTGGTGTTGGTGTAATTGTTGCTGCTGATGTTGTTGCTGCTGATGTTGTTGCTGCAATTGTTGCTGCTGATGATGTTGTTGTTGTAATTGTTGTTGTAATTGTTGCTGTTGCTGCTGTTGTTCGAATTGGGATTGTAATACATAACTAGAATCCTGAAACTGTTGTTGCAACTGGACCCGGGTGTTTGGATCAGAGATATTATTAAGTTTTTGATCAACAGGGTTACTAGCAACCCTTACAGATGGGATTGGGTTTTGAACAACTGGGTCTTGATATGCAGGTTTTGTGCGAGACAATGGATTTGTAAGACTACTTTCACTGCGGAATTAAAACAAACACACACAAAACAAAAACAAAAAACCCAATTCAGAATTTGATAATTCCAACAATCTAATTAAACTATTCACAATAAAACTGAAACAAATCAGAAAATGGGTACCTTGAAACTGAATCTGGTGAATGCAAATCATGCCCGCCACTAGTCTTTTGTTGATTCTGTGACTGTGGCAGTGGCTGTGGCAGTAGCTGTGGCTGTGGCTGTGGCTGTGGCTGAGCAACCGGTTGTACTCTCCGATAGCCAACAGGCATGCCGTGATCTGATCTTTCGTCATCGGAAAAGACCCTATTCTGGTACTCCCCGGCCGCCGCAGAACTCACCGGAACGGGCTGTACAACCGGTAAAGTGACCGGCAACGGAGGCGGCGAAGAAATCACAACAAAGCCCTCGTCTTGCTTGTTGTTGTTGTGCCCGGCAGAACCAAGACCCATCTGAGCGAATTGCTCCTCAATCCCAAGTTTCTGATCCGCCACTCTAGCCCCACCGCCACCGCTACCGCCACCGCTACCAACACCAACACCAACGCCAACACCGCCTCCCTCCTCTACATGAACCCGAATCGGCCGCAAATTCGCAAGCGAAGGCGAAGAAGAAGTGGACCCAAACGACGACGTCGTTTCCAGCATCGGCGAATCGGGCACCGAGTGAACATCCTGACCCGACTTCGCATTCTTTCCGGGTTGACCCGCCTCCAGCTCTCTCGCTCCTCCGCCACTATTCGAAGAATCCAAGTTGTTCACGCCGCCTACGACACCATCATCGTCCAAACCCAGCAAGCAATCCACCGAGGTTGGGACCGAATACCCTCTGTTGTTCATCAAACCCGACCCGTTCAGCGCGTTCAAAAACCAGTCCTCGGACTTGGCCGAGTTGTCAAGAATCGGCCCGATTGATTGAGATGAATCGGGTTTCAGAGGGAACAGAAAGATTCGGAGCCTCGAGGGCTTAACGGAGTTCGACGAAGTCCTGTCGTACTCGTCGATCATGTTGTCAAGGTCTTCGTCGGTGGTGACGGAGATAAGAGAATCGAGGTCCTCGTTCGGAAGCTGGTACTTGAGGGTGAACGGCCGGTCGTTCAGGAGAGTTTTGGACAGCCGCGAGTGGAGGTCGGAAAGTGAGGATTGGCGGTCCACGACGACGATTCGGGTGTCGCCGCCGACGTAGCAGAGCGACTTGTCGTGCGGGCGCGGGACTATGTGGCCGCCGTAGCTGCACATGAGACGAAGCTTAGTGCTCATGGGGGCTGTGTTTGTGTTTGGCGGAATAGGCTCGTCCCATGAGTCGGTGTTGCGTGAGCGAGGGGACGAGTCTACGGAGTCTGCGTAGCCTAGGTGGGATTGTACGGTGGTTGTACTGGGTGTTGGCGTGGTGGAGAGCGGCGGAGCTACCGATATTGGGGGTGGTGGTGGGTCCATTTGGAGAGTTGTTGGGTATAGAGAGAAAGAGAGAGAGAGGAGAGAGAAGCAAAAGGAGGAAAAGAGAGGGAGGGTGGAAGTAGGAGTTTATGCTCTTATAGTTACTCCACACCTGGTCTTCTCCAGCTGTGTTTTTTTTTTTTTTTTTTTTTTTAGTACTAATTTTTAAATAATTTTTTCCAAATATTAAAAAAAAGTAACTTATTCATAATAAAAATATTTTAAAAAATAATTAACTCATATATATATTTTTTAACAAACAAGGTATTTAGTCTCTCATTTCACGTACATTGAATTATTATGAAAAAAAATCTTTTAAAAGTTACTTTAAGATACTAATAAGAAATTCCGACCCTATAATTTAGCAATATATGGATATTAATAAAATACACATAATAATGATGAATAAGGAATTAGAGATAATTTCTTAAGAAAGATATGATAGATTATTGTACTAATTTATGGTTAGGATTTAGGAATTTAATAATTTTTCAGAAGACTTTTGTGGGGAAGAGTGTAGAGAAGGAGAGGTGGGACAGGGGGGTGTGAAGAGGAGTGGTGGTTACAGTCTAGAGAAGTAGAAGAAGAACAAAGGGGCCAGCTTTGGGTTTGAAATAAAAATAAATAAATTAAAAAAAAAAAAAAAAAAAAACTATGGGGATTAGTACTGTACACAGTAGAGTCATATGGGTTTGACAGCTTGTTCACTGATTGGCTCCAGTTGGGGTCTCTGTGTATGTGTTGGGGGGTGTGGCAATCAGGTGTACTAATGTTCAGGGTAATCATGTGGGTGTGTATCCATTGAATCATGTGAGGTGTGCTTTTAGTAAGTGGCTTAAAAAACGGGTAAGTTTTTATGTTTTTTTGAGCTAATTTTGTCGCTACCTCCCACATTATTAAAAAATATATATATATATATTCACCACAAATATGGCTCTCATGTGGTTAATTAAAAGTACAGGAAAAAAAAGGGGGAATTCATGATCTTAATCATTCATTTTAAGTATGGGCCAAAATAAGGTAAAGAAGAATTAGTAGTTAGTGAGGTATAATTATTTCACTGTATGATTTTTTATATGAATCTAGAGAAATATTCTTAATATCTCTTATTAATGATTGTTTTAAATATATATATATATATATATATATTTTTTTTTTTCTATTGAGATTTTCATACTACCACAGAACTTTTTTTTGAATAGGGAAATACTACCATAGAACTTTAAAGTGCAAGATACAAGCCTTTTTCTCATAATAACAGTTAATGTAAGACTGACTTAATGGTCTATTATTTTATTTATAAAAGAAAAAAAAGAGTGGCTTGGTAGTTTAAAGAGCCTTGTAATTGAGTTATTTATTTATTTTTAAATAGTATAATTCTATTTTTTAAGAAAAAATCATATAATTCAATGACATTATTTGTTCTCTTTTATGAAGAAAATTAGGATTTAAAATTCTCTTTCTTTGTTAAAAAAGAGAGTGACTTGGTATTATAGTTTTCTCTTTATGAAAAATTCATGACAGTTATACCCAAAAAAAAAAAAAAAGTGACTTGGTAGGGTATAAATTGTCAAGAATCTTTTTTCTTGCAATCATTTTGGCAATACAATAACACAAAATTAATAGAAATGATTTAAAACCTATTGTCTAAAAAAGGTTAAGCCATTTTTTTTTTTTTTAAAAGGGTTAAGCCACTTGATCATGTTGTTCCAAACCTTCCTATGGGCATGGCATGATGAGAATTAAGAACTTTAATGTGCTAAGATTATGTTTGGTAAGTAGATCACAAATTTTCAGACACTAAAGTGCATATCTCCAAAAAAATTCGATACAACTCTCTAAAAATAATGATTGAAACACCTTTATTTTTTAAGGAAACGAACTTTTCTACTATTTCTAGAAGGAGGAGATCTCTCGAGTTCAAATCTTCTATACCATTTTTTGTGTACCACTCTATATTTCACCAATTACTACTTACCATGTGTATGATTATTTTCCATTTTAAATTTCAATTATTTTATAGAGAAAGTAAAATGAAAACATATTGATAGAACATAAAAAGTAATACAGAAGATTTGGACTTAGATCTTTTAGTAAGTAGTAAAACTAAAATGACATAAATTCCCATGATTTAAAAATTTGAAAAATGAAGACCCACTTTTTTAAAAAACGCGTTTTGGAACCCTAATTTTAAAAACAAACAAAAACAAACCCACTTTTTTTTTCCCCTCACGAGAAATTTTGGCCAAACGGAGTCTTAGCCGCAATTCTGGCTTACACACACTCACGAGTAACGCAATCATTTGCACTTTATTACACTAAAAAAATGGGGAAAAAAAATTATGAAAAACAAAGCCCACGCGCCTTCCTGATTGTTTTGTTGCGAAATCGCTTCGTATCATTGGCGCGTGTCACTGAAGGCGAGTGAAGCTTAACCAGGCGGCGCCCATAGTTGCACACTTTGCACTGCTGTAAAGTGACGACGTTTTGCCAACTGCCAGGGGGTAATTTTTTACTTGATACACGACAAAATAAATTAATTGTACTTTGTGAAAAAGGGCATCCGGTGCTTCAGGTCCCTTTTGATTTTTTTTTTTTTTATTAATTTCTATTTTAATTAATCACTTTCCAAAACATAAATATTTGTTTCTTTATCCTATACTTTGTTTCATTAAAACATTATTTCTTTGGTTATTTTTTTATTGTTAATTTTTCTACTTTTCAAAACATTAATTTAAAAAAAAATTATTTTGGTTACCAAGAAAAAAAAAGGGAATAAAAATGGGTGTTTAGGGCAATGAATAGCAAGATGTTATTTTAGGGGAAAATTATTAGCTACTTTTGACGTATCATAAATGTGTAGTCATTTTTCTCACATAAATGGTAGGTTTCACAATAAATTTAATTAGTAGAACCCATCATTTATGTGAGATGAGAGAATACACATTTATAGTACTCTAATAGTACACAATAATTTCCCTAATTTAGGCTATGTGTTTGGAAAGCCAATTTGGGTTTTCTATTTTTTTGGTTCATTTCCTAAAATTGGCGTATTCCCCTATTTTAGAGAGACGAATGTGTCTAGACCAATTTAGAATATGAACCAAAAGAATAGAAAACCAATGTGAATGCTCTCCATTTGTTTTTCCACATGTTTTTTTTTTTATATTTAGCGTGATGAGAATGCATGTTAATTGAAGACAAGTTTAATATAGCATTTAGTTAGTTAGTTAGTTAGTTCAGTCAGTTAGTTTTTTTTTTTTTTCTTTTTTTTAAGAGTTAAAAAACAAATTTCAGAATGTTAATTTATAGACCACCACAAACAAACTCAAAAAAAAAAAAAAAAAAAAAATCTCTCAATAGTAATTTTTCTCCCTATTAGTGCATCTCCAACCAATGCTCTATCCACAAAGTCATTTATAATTTAGAAGAAAAAAAAAAAAACCATAAAATGCACCTCCAATGATCTTTCTAAAAATGAAAAACTTTTTTTGTTAATGAATAGCGACCCTATTGGTCAAGAGAGCCATCATAGATGAACAAAAGAGTTAAAATATAGTTTCTCTTTACTCTTTCTCTCTCTTTTTCGCACATAATGATTAAAAATAATAAAAAGGAAAATTAAAAAAAGAATAAATAGGTGATACTTAAATTGGATAGAGAAAGGATATAAAATTTGTTGGAAAGTGTATTTAAGAAAAAGTAGATAGACTAGATGAAAAAGTGGATAAATAAGCCTCATATCATATGTTGGAGATGCTCTAACTCCAGAGTTTCGTTTCTCACACCAGTCTATTAGTGAGAGTGATTGCCAAATTGGTTAATTTGGAAAAAATAAGAAGTTTAATTTGTATTCGATCTAACTTTGTAATTTTTTTTTAATTTAGTTATTTTATATATTAAGCTCTCCTTTTGGATTGGATGAGTATATATATTAAATTATCCTTAATAAAATTGTATTAAACTCAATTGTTAAAAGTTTGTTTTCAGTTTTATGGATTTTTTGGGTGTGTATATATGTGGGAAATCACATGTTTAAATACATAATTGGTTAAATAAATTGGTTAAGTCCTTTTCAACATACATGAGTTGGATTGGATATGGATATTAATTATTTTGTAAATGGGTTAATGAAAAACTCAATCTATTGTTAAGAGTTGTGTTGTTTAACTATTATTTCTTGATGTTTCCAATCGAAGAAATCCAAAATTCAAATCCTCACTTTCAAATTTTTTTTTTCAACTTTATGAACTACCTATTGAAATCCACCAAAATTCACCCATTTGTCAACCCCTGAAGAAAGGGGAGGAGCATAGGCAAATCCTAACAATTGTGTTAGATTTGGATAAAACCAACTAACTACTCTGTTTAGCTGGTCATTGTTTGAATGGTGCAAGCAACAATAACGTCTAGAGGTATCCTACAATTTAGGTCAAAGGAGCATAAGCTAGAACCATTTATTATTATATTATATTGGGTTAGGTTTAATTTATATTTGGGTACTTTGTTAATATTGCACGTTTTTAATAACTTTCCCCTGACTAAATTTTTTGACAAATTTGTCATTAGATTACATTGGTACTTTGTTATATTTGCATCATATCAAAAATGTTCCGAGATCAATTATTATTTAAATATAAATTTTTTATATTTTTAAATTATACAAAAAACATGAATCTATGACTCAAAGGATAAATATTCAATTAATACAAAATTTGTCACGTTTATTAAGAAAATAAATCCAATAGCAAGTTTTTTTTTTTTTTTTTTTGGAGAAGAGATTTATAGTGTAACTTAAATCATGGGAAGACCACTAAAATTTGGTTGAATAAGTAACATACAAGCTGCTAGAAGAGTCAAATTCTATACTAGAAAGTAAAAACTAAAGCTTGGAAGAGGAGTCCCAAGGAGTAGACCAAGAAATCATTTTCCCAGTCTTTCCTATATTCTTGCCAAGGCATCTGCTGCTTTATTAGTTTCACAGTTTAGAATGTCGTTCTTGGAGGGTACAAAGCTAGATCATGAAGTACCTCCAAATAGTAAACCATGTAGTTAATTAACAAAGCTACATCTAGTAGAGAGTCAATTTTGCAAGCAATGAGTTCCCATTGAAACAGCTACCTATCCATCCCTCACAAGTCACACCCCAAAGAGGCAAAGCTCAGCCATCACAATAGTAGCCCAAACAATTGACCTAGACTAAACCCTGAATTCAACAACCATCGCAATCACTGATTATCCCCCAAATGCTTGGTCCCCTGGTACCTCACAGCTGGTACCAAGACTTTGAAAAACTCCAATTTATTGTGCAATCTGTAAGAATTGGGCTTATGTTAATGATTTTTTTTGTCTACTTAAAATGGGTTGAATATGACTTAGTTGACATACACAAAGGAATCCATACTTTAATATGTTGCGGTCATGTTGCCAATTAAGAGCTTTGTAGTTCAACTAGCTATTTTTGATATTTCCAATAAAAACATTCGGGTTCAAATTTGGATTTGTATATAAAAAGTATGTTGTAGTCATATTCAGTATTGGATCTTGGTAGTTGATAATACACCTTGCTTTTAATGGACTTGTGTCCCAGTTATAAATGTGAGATGGAGTGTAGGGTTGTTTTAAATTTTATTCATAATAGGTAAACGTTTGCTACAAATATTAAGAGTGAGCCCCCTTTCCGCTCTTAACTTTAGACAAAATCCTAGATTTTATTCTTTATAAAGACTACGGTGGCTTGTATATCATGGTCTTGAAATTAGGAGTATAATAAAGAGGAAGAACTATTTGAACCATGTGTCGAGTGCCTACGTGTAATTTCACTACACTCATGGCATCTAGCAATAGACTAATAAATCTAAGAAAATGTGGCTCTTTTTCGTTGTGGTAAAGATTGTTATAATTGGGAAAGATTTCCCAAACATAATATTTGAGGAGGAGATTTATTTGACTCAAGCATTCACGTGAACTCTAAGGAAACTCCAGCACTAAAAATATGATAATGTTTTTGAATATCAACCTTGAGTAGCACACTATATTTAAGTATAACCTTGCATAAGATATAACTTGTCAGTGAGTGTTTGGATTGCACTGAACTTCTGTGTGTGTGTTTTGCTAAAAAAATACGGGTTCCATGATACTGTTTATGGACCCACAAAAGTCATTCAAACACAAATTTCAATATAAATGTGGGTCCCATAACATTGTTTACGGACCCACAAAAGTCATCATAATACAAATTTCAATATAAATTTGGATCCCACAGCACTATTTATACATTTAAAAATTATTTTGTTATAGTGTTTTCAGTTTTCAACAATGAGCGTTATCTAAACATACCATTAACATTAGAATAGAGATTTTGATGAATCAAGTGGTTTTTTTTTTTCCCCGAGGCATTATTGAGGACTTTTTGTTTTTTTTTTTTTTGAATGGATTATTGAGGACTCTTAGTCAAATTGATAATCATTTTAGTGATCTCATTGTAAATCTAACAAGACAAAAAAAGAAAAAAAAGGTCTAGTCTGCAGAAATTGACATATCTGATGACTTATCTGATGACGTGTATACACGATACCATGTTCGAATACTGTGGGGGCTTTTTATGAATATCTGGAATTCTTGTTTCTTGATCATAATTCATATATTAAAGAAATATTGAAATATATTGAATTATTTGATTGACTTGTGTATTTTTTTTAAGGACAAAGTTTTTCTTCAAAATATTAAACTCTTCAAACTCTCAATAAAAAATTAACATGATTACATATTTTTTTTTATGTTCTTAATAGTTAGGGCGGCGCCGTGTGTTACTTAAGGTAGTCACTTGACCACCCTGATATGAATTTTATTTATTTATATATATACCTTAAGAAAATTTAATTTTAAATTAATATAGGTTGATGACCACCCTAGAAAACAAACTTGACCACTCTAAAAAAAAAATTGAACACTCTAAATAAAAATTTGACCTTTCTAAAATTTGGGTCCATTGAAGGTTGAACAAAAAATTTGTAAAAAATGTTATGTTAACAACATTTTCACAATACTTTCACAACTTTTTCACATTAATTTCACAATCAATCTTGAGTGGCAAAGTTTGGAGCCCAAGCCCGAACCATATGGAATCCTGGTCCAAAAAGCCAATACAATGAATTTTGTAGAGTATGGGTCAAAGAACTAGGTTTAGATGAGTTGAGCAATGGCTTGCATGGGATTAAGGAACAATCAGAAAAAAATAAAGGTTATTATGATCAAAGGACCTTTTGTCCGAGGATACTAGAATTTTCCTTATGAATACAGATCACCACATTAGGGTTCTTTTACATGCTACAATATTATCTTCCTCTTTTTTGCTCCCCCTTCATGGGGTTTTTTCACATTATATAGGCTCTTCCTGATCATCTAGACTTTACACTTGTTGATCACCTGGACCTCCACTTGAGCACATATCCCATCAGACACCCCTTTCGGTCTTCTGTGAGTTGCGGCAATCAAGGCAACACTGTTCAGGGGTCTTCTCCACATTAATGCGGCCAGAAAAGTAGCTGCAGTGCATTTAATGTAGTTGTGGCAGCTTTTCCTTAGATATTTTGAGTTTTCTTTCCTTTCACATGTTCAGGGGACGTACTTCAACTACTTGAGTATACACGTGGCCTGGATCTGCCATGTCCGAGGAGGAGTTCCTCCTCGGACCATCTTCTCTTTGTCTCCCTCTGAAGAAGCTTGTAACGTATATAATCTGCGTCGTGTTCCTCTCCTCGGACTTGTTAGTGTCCTCGGACAAGGCCTAAGGCCCAATACATTATTTTGGGCCATAGTCCCCACAAGGTGAATACAAAAATAATTTCAGTGTTAGGATCAAATTAGAACTAATAACAACTTGTCATTTAGGCTTCGTTGTGAAAGTGTTGCTAAAATATTGTGCATGTAGCTCTCATCAAAAATTTCCCAAACAAACAAATTAGCCTAAAAGCCCAAATTAAATGTTTAATTTTGATTTTTTTAAATTGTGTTTTCTAAAGGCATATTTTAAAATCACTATATTTTTTAAAAGCACATTTTCAAATAGCTAGTCTATTATTGCTTGATTTAATATTTAGTTGAATTTGTTGGATTTATGTGATTCATTTTGTACATATGCATATACACTAAAATAATGCTTGAATATGTTATTGAATAGGAACAATATAGCAGTTGAATGCCTAAGTTGAATATGTTGAACGCATTTATAGTTTATTCTTTATTCTTTTGTTAGCACTATAGACAAATTTCTTATAAAGAAATCACTTATATTACAAGATTCATCTTCTACACAAATTCATATTGACTTGAATAATCTTCTTTTAAACCCTAAGTTATAAGAAAATGTCTCATATTTTTATATTAACTAGTCGCTTACCCGTGCTATGTACGGAAACCTACCTATTTGTGAGGTAGACTAAAATAATTTTATAAAAGATTTAAAAAACTACATCATTGCATGATTTGCTTTTATATGACTTCAATTTGTATTACAATTTAATGAAGAAGCCATTACTCGAACGTGTAATGCCTTACAAAAAATATTAAAGAATCAAATGATTCACTGCTTATAAATTATTGAAACAAAACAAAATATATATGACTAAACAATAGAAAAATATAAGAGAAAGATGGGTTACATTCAAAAGAATAATTTCAATTATTGTAAACTTTTTTATCTTGTAAAAAAAGGCTAAAAAGAGTTTGGTGGTTCATGTACGAAAATTACTTTTTAAAAAATAAAAAATAAAAAACCATAAAATAAAATAAAAATTAACAAAGTAGAGGAGAATAAAATAACATAAAAAGAGCTCATATCTCTACTCGGTTTTTTTAAAAAAAATATTGGGCTTTGCTTTACTTTTATAGTGTTCATAATTAACCTCGCAAAATTGGAAATAAACTATCAATATTTGAGTTTGAGTTTAAGTTGGATTTGTTAGAGAGATAAAGTTTCAATCCTTGTTAAATTTGGATTAAACAAAAATAAATTTTTTTTTAAAAAATGATAATGATGAGTTTGAGTTTAAGTTGGACTTGTTAAAGAGATAGAGTTTCCATCCTTGTTAAGTTTAGACTAAACAAAAATAATTTATTTAAATATTGTGTTGACGTGAAAAATTGTTAGAACTTTAGAGGCTTCGGTTTTATATATATATATATATATATATATATATATATTGATGATTAGGATGAAATAAAAATTAAAAATAGTAAATTTACAAAGATGCTTTTTCAACCTTTTGACCATTATCTCCTTAAAAAAAAAATAGTGAAGTATTGCATCAATTTAATCCTGAACTTTATGTATTTGCACTTTTTTTTTTTTTTTTTGTGAAGTCAATATATTCTAGTTTTATTTTTATTAAATTTTGTTTAATTTAAGACTTTTAATGACCACCTTAAAAAAAAAAAAAAAAAATCCTGGAGTCGTCACTGTTAACAGTTAACATGCATGTCAAATTTCATTCAAAACGGACGTTATTTATTATTCAATCTATAAACTTATTTTTTATGCATAATTTAATATTATAAAAACTTGATACTAAAACATTGATTGATGGTGGGTTTTGATCTTCTTGAAAATTTTCAAGTACGAAGATATAGTAAGAAAATGCAATCTAATGATAGAATTGTCAAAATTTACATTCAATAAAAATATATAAATTAAAAAAAGTTTGTAAGGTTTATCTTCAAACAATCTTGTCATTTCTTTGAGCTTAACAGGTTTTAGAGTAACCAAGAGTTTTGTAGTTTCTTGAAATTAACCAGGTTTATGTATTTAAAAGAACTCTAGAGAGTGTCAATCACAGAAAGCATCAGAATACTGATCAGTTAATGAAAAACAAAATCTAATTTATAATCATAAGTCTATATATATGTTACACCTGATGTAACTCTAAACAATGTTACAACACTCAATATTTTTTAATTAAATGCGAATATTGACAAATCTACCGTTACATTACACTATCTTCATATATTCTCCATACTTGCAAAATTTCAAGGTAATTAAAGATTAATAGCGATGTCATCAATCAATTGTTAAAATTCAAATTTTTGTAGTTTAAAATAATGCACAAAATATGAGTTTATGGATCAAATAGTAAATAACATCCGATTGATATGAAAATTGGCATGCATGTTAAGAACATATAGAATATGTAATTCAACGGTTGGATTTTCAAAATATTAATTCAATAACAAGTTATTGGGTGATGTAACATTATTTAGAGTTACACCAAGTATAATTTGAACCCACCTTTTCACATCAAATAAAACTTTCTGGTTAATTAAATTCCAATTAGAATAAAAAAGCATGGAAGCGAAAGAGCGATTAAAGAATGGTTGAATTGTGCGCAGCCAGTTGCATGGTCTGAATTGCTGTTGACCTTGTTGCAAATTTAAATAAACAGAGATGACATACTTTAGGGGTAATGTGGCGCATCGCCCACTCTCCAGCTCACCTGCAACGTTAGCCAATAATGGCAATATAATATAATACTATACTATTATTACAATAATAATAATAATAATAATACTAATACTGATAATAATGATAATGATATTTAATAGTGTTTATATAATAATGTATTTTTGTTATGGGAGTGACTGCTTGTGGACACACAAAATTAAATCAGAGGTGGATAACCATTTATAAGATCCAACATTTTAATAAGTAGGGTTATTCGGGCTATTGGCTAACATGATTGATTAAGTTTGTTGGAGAAGTATGACTTTCATGAGAGATTTAGTATTATATCCTATTCATTTCATTTCACACCATATTTTAGTTTGGTGTGGAACACTATCCTTAATTTGTTCCTATAATAATCTAGCAAAATGTGTGTTTCAAACTTTCAATCCCTCTGTATTATTGACCTAATTTTGTTTAAATATATAACTAATGGACTTCGAGTGAGTGAATTATCCGGAAACCCATGATTTTGTTAGTTTGACTTTTGGCCATGACCACAATACAGGTCAGTTATAGGCTATCAACCCCTATTATTTAGGTCTTTAGAGGGAAAAAAAAAAAAAGTTGATTAGATATCTTGGGATAAAGCCTAGCAAGACTTACACGAGAAAAAATAATAGGTTATTGTGATAGTGACAAACAATTAATTACAATTTGTCATATAAGACGTGACAAAGTATGTGTAATACTAAGATTATTGCTAAATTATTTATTTCTCTTTTTTTTTTTTTGGCTTATATTGGTCAAGAAATTTACAAGTGTCATCTTGGGGTTTTGCTGATATGAGAGGTTCATCCAATTCGTTTACTCTTATGAAGAAAGATTACATATTTATGTCTTTTTTTTTTGGTGTTTAGGTAAAGATGAAGAAAAAGAATGTGAATTTGTTCACCCAATTGCCTTTCGCCAAACCAAATTTGAACTTGCGATTTAATATGAGATGAGCTGTTTCTATACTAATTAATTCCCTCTCTAGCTATATTAAAAATGTGACAAAGCAAATCATGTCCCAACAATATTAATCCTACCAATGATATTGCACCACATTTACATATGAAAGTGACCATGGTCATTCTCATGATTACGTAATGGTAATTTAGTTTTGCGTAACATGTAGTCATCATCATATCATATGTCCATAAATAAAGTGATGATTTTCAATATTTTGTGGGTAAAGAGAAACCATCATTTTCCCTTGTTAAAATATTGAGCATAAAATAAAACAATATAGAAAGAGAATCTAAAAGTAATCAGAGAATTAGGGTTTATTAAATCCAGAGATACTGTTACTAGTCTAGTAAAAGATGGGGTGCACGAAACTTCCAGGAAAGTGTCTTGGTTAATAGTAATACTAAGCAGCGGCTTAATTACAAAAAATATAAAATCTTATTTTAGTAGTTGTTGGGCCATGGCAAATTGGGTTGTCACCTTTTATTTTGGTGTTTTCGCTTTTCTATAGGATATACTAATCTTTTTTTTTTTTTTTTTTTGGATTGCTGTAGCTTTCACTGCTTTATAAAAAAAACTTTTAAAAAAAATCAACAAAAGATAAGATAATAATAACATATTTATAATATATATTAAGGTAACTCTTAATTAGTACATTGATAATTATTAATATTCGAAATATTTTATTTTTCTGACTCAACTGAAATGGTCTCTAATATGATGATGAAAACGTGTTATCTCTAAGACTAAAATTATGACATATTCTTTCATGTATAGAAGCAATTCCTCGCTGGCCTAGTAGAAGAGTTGGTCCTAGTCTCCTAATGTTCACTTGTAAATGGTTGGAAGTCTTCTTCTCTAGCTATAATATATAAAAGTAACGTATTAGATTGGATGAAAATCCATTGAAAGACTGAAACATTGATGAGGATAAAAGTAGTCATGATAAAGAAAAAGAAAGTCACTAAACTTTTGAATGTTCTAGTTACATACTGTGCAACTAAAGCCAAATTATCAGGGCATCTGTTGAATGTATAATTATCTTTGGAGTTTATTGCAAAATAATATAAAACAATAAGTAAAGAGGGTAGAAGCTATAAGGCACACTTATGGTACACCAAACCAAAAAAAGAAAGAGCTACACCTCATGCATATGCCACAAAGAATTCTATTCTAAATAAAGTTTCTAAAAAACAAAAACAAAACATCGTTTTTCATGATGTGCTAATTTGGCATATGAATCTAACAATTTGTATGCTTGACAAAGTGAAAAAATCAAGGTCTTCATTTTAATGACCAAATGTTTTAATTCTAGCTTGGAGGGAGAGTTAAAGAGAGAATTGGACTACCCTATTTGCCCTACTTTTATGAAACAAATGTTGCTATGATCATAGACAGAGACAATGTCTTTCACAGACACAGATCATTCCGACCCTTTTTTATTTTAGTTAAAGAAAAGTTCCATAGACAAATAGACAGCACACAAGATTTAGAGGCCAAAATGCAAAACCACTGCAACAGCCTTGAAAACTCAAGCAAAAAGAGAAGGAGGAGAAACCTTTATTAACAGAAACCTAATAGAGAAACATAGGGAAGTGTGTAAGCTCTGGTGGTAGCTGAATTGGTCAGAGAATGAATGAATGAATGGCTGGATCCCACAGAGTTTGCACTTTAAGGAACAAGTAATCACAATTTCTGGGTGAGTGGGGGCACTTTAAGAAACAACTAGTGAATTAATGTAAAACAACCCGAGTCATGGGAACCATTTGTTTTAGGGTCCCGAGGTGCCGTCAAAGACTCCATTCAATTCCCTTTGATTTTCCAGTATGAGACTGCTGCCAGCCAATAACTTATTTCTTGGAATAATTAACTTATGTAGTATTCATTGACAACTACGTGCATCAGTGAGTATCTTGCTAATATATCCTTCGTTAGAAAATATAAAAAATGAAGTTTAGTTAGTAGTAACCATTGAAATATAGAAAATACATAATAATAATAATAATAATAATAATAATAATAATAAGGCATACTTTTTTGGTTTGTTTTAGGGTCCTACAATTGTTTATTTTAAGTTTTTAACATAGACTTGGAGGCGGAGTGTGAAACTCTCTCTCTCTCTCTCTCTCTTTTCTTTTTTCTTTTTTTATATATTTAATTTTATCAAACAATAATGAATAGAATGAAAGTTTATATAATATACTTAACTCTAAATTTACTGTTATTACATGTAGTACTTATTAACATGTCTGCATGCAATTTTGAATCTACAAATTCTTTTAATTTTGGACTTTGTTGAACATGAACCTCCCATTCACAACTTCAAATACCCACCTAAAGAATTGTTCTAGCAACTTTGATGAAATTGGATTGCAGCAACTTCGCTTCACTTACTAGATCTTTGGAACTTGAATTGGATCTCTAGATTGATACTTTAAGAGAGCTGAAAAATCCCCAATACTTGTGTACAAAACAGTTTTCGTTGTTTAAATAACATAACACATATTTGCACAACACTTTTTCACCCATACGTATTTCCAAAAAACTTAAACAACGTTACTAGAACAATATTACCAAACGGCCCCAAAAGTCTTGAAAAACGTGCTCTAGAGTTGTTTTTATACTTTATTTGTAAATTAAAAAAGCTTGGATCAAATGGCTTAAAAAAAAGAAGCAAAACTAGAAAATTGAATTTGTAATCTCGATCAGCCAAGATTTTGGTTTGATCGGTCGAGATAAGTAAATCTTGTTAGTTCAAGCTGGAATCGAGTTGGAGTCAAGATTCAAGAAACTTTTGGACTATTTGTGTGGGTTGAACTTTGGCTTGTCCTAATCTTAAACTTGACTTCAATCACACTCAATCACACTAGAGTACTCAATTTTCATATCTCAACACTCAAATCTCATCACTCAAACTCATTACCCAATTCTCATATTTCTAACTCAAAATTTTCCCATACTCTACTTGTAGTCTGTTTGGATGGAAATTCTCAGTAGTATTTCAATTCAAAAACTCAACTTTCAAGTAAAGTTGTGGGACCTACGAAAATTATTGCTCAGCAAAATGCACAGAATGACTACTGTTTGTACCCGCGTAGACTTTCTCTCTCCACTTCAAAACCCATTCACATCTTCATCTCTTTAAACAAAACCTAACATAATTTTGGCTTTCCTCTATCTCTCCATTTTCTCAAAGCTGTTGTATGGCTACATGGATGAAGTTTCTTTATATGATAATGGGTTTTATGAAGAGCAGATCTAATAGAAAATCCAACAACAAAAAGATGAAAAAAAAAAGTTAGAAATTATAGAGAGAATTAGATCAGGCTTTAGGGAGTTAGGAATTTAGAAATTAAAGAAAGTTCCAAGAAATTTTCCCTCGATCCACTACGGAAGTGCTTACACAGTTGGGTTTGCTGTGAGATGCGAGACCCAAAGATGTTGCAAACTTCACAACACACGGACATGGAAGAGGAGAGACCAAAACTTCAGAGTTTGCAAGACCCAAACTGGTTCTTCAGTTATCAGAGTTGTTCTTCACTTCTAAGGATGCAAGAAGGAAAGATATATCTTCAATTTTTGGAAGAGATGAAGCTCTAAACTAAAAGAAATGAGTTAAGGAAAGTGAAACTAAGGAAACGTGAAGGAACAACATAAGTCTGGTGTGTGCACAATGATTGAGCCGTTGGAGTGCATGTGGAACTCTGACTTTCATGTTGACAATACATACATGTGGGACCCAAGTAAATGAGCAAAATTGCAAAATTGCCCTCGTAACTTCGTTTTGAAAATTCGAAAACACCAAAAACTTGTTCTCATTCCATAACTCTAACTCAATTTTTTGAGTTATGAGTTATGAAAATTAAAAATGGAAATCAAACCAAACAGCTGCAACTGGTGTGAGTCCCACGAAAAGTGAGCAGTGAGTGATGAAAACAGGGCAAACCAAACAGAGCCTCAATATTTCTAATATCGGTTACACAGGATCACAATTTGTGAACTTAGTCCTATGGACTCAAAGGATATCACTTATCATTTATTATTGACAATTTATCGCATCACAAATTATGATATAAGTTGTATACATAATATTAAGTATGTGTTTGAGAACAGATTATAAGTCAGCATTTAGTTTTTTAACTTTTATGTACAGTTTTTTAAAACCTCATATATATATATATATATATATATTTTTTTTTTTTACTTGTTCTCCCCTTTTTCATAATATAAGTCTATTTTAGCACACTTTTAGGGGGAAAAAAAAAGTTATTCCCAAGTAGAGATTTATTGCCGCAGCGGGTTGGTTTGTGTTGTCAGGGTTTGTGGTTGGATAAATACGGCCAAGTACAAGATCAATCAAAATTATTGCATATAGGGTGATGTTTTATCAAAACTAACGGGTCACACCTTCCTCTTCACTTTCTTTTTTTTCTTTCTTTTTATTTTTTATTTTTTTTATATACATGTATAATGGTGAAGTTTTATTGTAATTTAGATCATTTAAGAGGGTATTCACTAAGCATCTTTCATATAGAAAGATTAACTGCTTGTGTCATAGATTCATTGCTAAACTAATCTGCAATTTGGCAAAGGGACTTTCGAGCTACCACTATATTAGTTGAGTGGGAGGATATCGATGTCAAGAGCGACCAAGATGAGCAAGATTGTCCAATGATTGGCTACCCAATAAAGAGGATACATGGAATTGTATATGTAGTGTGTCAAATACAAGGTATATATTGTCATCAAAGCCGGCGCTAAGATTATATATATGTTTCTCTGTCAACAAGTTGGTGACTTCGTGTTAATATAGTAGAAATGTTAGAATTAGGCCCCCACGAAAAAGCAGAAATTTTAGATGCTGATATGATATGTTGAGATAAGCAAGAATAAGTTCTGGTTAATTTTCAAACCAATCCCTTTCAATTTCCTTTTTCTTCTTCTATTAATTTTCTAGCGTGCTTATATAAGTTATAACAATACAATAATGTACCAAAATAAGTGCACTTTATAGCATTCGTGTAAGTAAAAAGAGAATAATGCATTAAAAATTAGTAAAACATATTGGTATTGAAACTAGCTAGTGTTGCTCTTATCTATAACTTCGGCTTTGGTATGGGCAGAGAATATGGCTGATATATGCCCAAGTTCATTGTGATTAAGATATGGAATCTGTAATAAGAGAAGTGCATGGCATGAAGACACTTGATGATGATGACACTGCAGTGCACCACTCACTGAATTGTTGGACTTTTTTTCCCTATAGGAATTAGTGTTTTAGAGCACAATATTTCAAATTGTGCTGCTAAAACCATCAACTATTCAAGCTAATATTTGAACAATTAAGCATTAACATGGTGGATGGACTCAATTTGATAAGGGAAACTGAACTATACACATGAGGTTGGATATGACTTTGTGTGACTTAGCTGAAAATCCCCATTATTGACACAGACAGTTTGGAATAAGCAAATAGTTACAAATTCCACGATCTGCAAGTTGGGGGTGTGGAGACCACACCGATCTTCTTAACTTTAAGAAAAATCTTTCTCATTTTTTTAACTCTCAGCTGAGATTCTGAGGACAAAAGGAAATATTCCTAGTATACTTCCCTACGGATTCTCAAGCGATCGATGTTGATAACGATGATGTGATCATTCATGGCTTACACGTGGAATGATTTCAAACAACCATCATTCATCCTTGTTGCATTAATTTTATACTTAGGATTTAAACTCAAATATCTTTGTTGGAAATACAACAAAAATGTCAGTTGAGTTACAAAATTCTCAAAAAATATGGCAATTTTGTGGCGCACGTGGTGTTGTAGTGCATCAACAACACCAACACATTAAAGCTATTGAAATGCAAGCTATTGAAATGCACCTACACCCTCGCCCATAACTTTTTATATATATTTATATATATATATATATATATATATATTTTAAAAAAAAATGCAAGCTATGAATTTTGTTTTTGAAATATATGTCAAGTTTAATTTCATCATTGAATCATTTATGTTAATTTAATATCTTAAATTTTTTTAAAAAAAATTAGTTAATATTATTTTTGTTCTAAAATTTTATTTTAATCAGTGGGTGATTTTTGTGCTTTGCTCGTGAATGAAACAACTGAATTTTATACTTGGTTGTTAAAGACATAGCTTCAGTCCATACTTGGATGTGCTCCTTCTACAATTAATATAAACTAGCCTCAAATCCGTGCGATGCATGAGAAAGCTATTGAAATGATACACATAATTGTATTTTCTCTAATTTGTTCAAAATGAGGCATGTGCCTTAAAAAAATAGAAAAAAAGAAAAGAAAAGAAAGAGATTATTGAAGTAATGAAGTTTGATATAAGTAAGAGCCAATATGCCATAATTTTCATTTTATACAAATTATTACACTGTAATAATTATACATATTAAGCTTGCATTACCACCATGTCAAAATATCAAAGCTTGTATAATAAAGATTAAGGGCGTCAAAACTCAGAACAACTATTGGTCACATGGCACATCTGACATTCATCCTTTAAGACAATTATATTAATGACATTGTAGTGTTGAATTGGTACATCAATTTATGTCTGTGCATAACATCAAGTTTATGTTATTCCCAGTAAACTTTTTTGATATGAAACATTGGCTACACCATACCATATAATCCTTCTAGATGAGGAAATAATTTTAATAATGAAAACTCACATCACATCCCAATAAATATAAAACTAATCTAATTAGTGATTATACATGGCTTCCACTTGTCATGAATGACAATGATCATTTATTGTATACATTGTATCACTGTATGTTGTAGTCTCTTTTTTCACCACAAGACAAGGCAAAGTTAAATCGTGGTCTCAAAGTACAATAAAAAGTGGTTTCCAAGCTCTTGGCAGAGTTCTTCCTTTCCCATGGTGACTTATATGCTCCCAAAAGTGTAGAGCTCACACGCCTTCGGGGAAAAAAAATATTATTTATTTCCTCAAAGAAATAGAAAAGAAAATTTCTTCTTAATAAATTAAATAATCTCTTTCTCTAGTTTCACCATTCAAAAGTTGAATTTAGTAAATAATCATATAACCAATTACTGCACAAAAATAAAACCGGCAACGTCATCTTCATCTAACACATATATTAGGTAATTTTAATACAATGCTTTATTATGTTAATAATAAAAATCTATACAATGCTAACAAAAGAATTATAAAAAAGATAAAGATAAAGATAGAGATAATTTAGTAGAAAGCAAACCCGAAAGTGAAAGGACTTAAAGCAATATCACAGTCAAAGTAAATCTTTTCCTTTCACTTGTGGCTCAATTGACCTGAAATTTCATGGAATTAAATAGCTAAACATAATGATAAGTTACTGAATTACATGCTCTTTCTAAAAAAGAATTTGACTTAAATAATGTAGTATATTTAAGCATATAGTGTCTGAAAAAAGAATTTGACTTTAAGCAACAACAACACTAGCAATTATGCAGCTACTTAAGCCTCCAGCAGCAGCACCAACATGAGTTATGCAGCAACTTAAGTTGAGCATTATTGCCACCAATCATGAGCATTGGTTCAGCCATCATAAATCCTGAAAATCAGTCTCATTCTGGTAGAAACCCGAACATAGAAAATCATTGCATCAAATCAAATCTAATCTTTGCCAAACTCAAGGAGAATATTATGCAATAATAAATCATGACAGATCATATTTAACCCCACCCTCTAATTTCATAGTGATTACAAAATTAAGAAAACAATTATAATATATGAAGTACATTACTAATTACATAAAAACAAAAGGAAAATATAAAACAAACTGATACAAACCCAGAGGAGAAAGAAGAAACGGAACAAAGTGGTAGATTTTTAAGTGGGGAGTTTTCCTACATGTTGCAATGGCCTTAATTGCAGAGAAAGGTTTAAACCCTCCTATCATTGACCTTCTTAACCAAAATTCTCAAAAAAGAAACAGTACTAAAGGCAGTTTCATATTCTCAAACACTTCTACCTTTTGCATAACATTGATTTTTTTTTTTTAGCTACCAAGCATGGTGCTCAAAAACTTTCAAAAACTACAACCTGGCTGTACAAATGAACTGCAAGCAGTAGGAAGGGGTAATCACAAATTTAAAAATAGTTGATTTCTAAGGACCATGCTATCAATAACTTATCAAGGAAAACTCATAACAAAATGAATTGCATGGTTAACATTGGGAATAAGGCCAAATCTAACTCTAACCTTGGTCCCATAGGCCATAAATTCAATCATGCAGGCCACACCCTGTAATTGTTGAATCAGAACATATAGCTGATTACGTACATACTTTCAGATCAATCCTCACGTGCTCCAATTATACAAATATAAATAACCATATATCTTAGGCAACAAACTTAAGTGGACCTCGAGGCAGCTTGTACAAAACTTGAAGTCTTGAACTTAAGTCCATTATTAGGACCTAACAGTTGCATCTACCGCAGAAATGCCTATGTTGGATAAGTTTGATTGGATCAATTTCAAGCTTAGTTTTTCTTCCAATTAAACACTAACAATCTATTATTAATCCAATAAGTAAGCATTTCATGCACATGCTGATTTGATTTCAAAAAAAGTTCTAGAGAATTACTACAATAAGTAAACCATTTAGCAAAATATTCCACATAATATAATCTTTTCAAGGCAGGCATTTTATCAAACACACATCATGCATTATTATTGCAACCACTACTGCATATAATCTTATCAAAGAACTACCTACAAATACATTCAACTCAAAACCCAACAACTAAATCCTTTGGTAGACTAAGTTCTCCAAATTGCATTTGCCAGTACTTTGAATGAAATTTTTGAGGCTGAAAGTATATAGAACACATACAGCACATTAAAACACACACATAAACGAAGGAGAAAAATCTCATAGATCATTTAATCTAAAAATAAGATGTCAAAATCTCAAACACATAAAAGCAGCAAAAGAAACATCACAAATTTATGCATAAAGCCATGCCTTATATGACTTTTAAATAATCCAAATGCAGCAATATTAGAAGCAATTTTAAGGATTATTCCCTACTCTCAGTGGCTTTTGCAACATAAAAATCACAATCAACACATATACATCTCATAAAGAACAAATAACATATTTAGGAGGAAAAAATATCATATTTAATGCACAAATTTAAAAATAAAGAGGAAAACTTACTGTTAGCAGTCCTAGCGAGTCAGTGGTGGAAGGGTACACGTTGGCAAGAAGCTGGCTTGACAGAGGGGTTGACCTTCTTATTTCTATCTCCCTCTCTCTTTATTTATCTCATTTTGTTCTATGTTTAAAGTTTATTAACGGTTATGGGCTCTCATTTTAAGTTTTTATTTTTATTTTTTAAATAAAGTGTGGATCGGTAGGTTTTAATGATTAGGAGTGTAGAAATTGAAAAATTCAGGTGCTAAGGAAAAGCAATTGTAGTAAATTATAGACAACAGAAACCATATTTGGGGAAGGAAAAGTATTTGAAGAGGATAATTAACAATGTTATGCTTAAACTTAGGTATATGGTGTTGCAAAGAAGAAGCGGAACAGAATTCTTTCAAATATCCAAAACAAACAAAACGCTAAGAAAAAACCAAATTGTAACCGAAAAACCTTTATTGAAACCATAAATAACCGAAATGCCTAGATCAAAACAAAGCAAATACCCAAACTACCAAACATAAATCATAGTTATCGCAAGATTTTGGTTTATTCTTTTAAAAATTAAAATAAAATCAGAAAACAAGGAAAGGAAAAATAAATAAATAAAAACTCACCCTATAATAGTGTACCGCCGGTTGAGGGAAGCCAGTTTTTTGGTGGTTAAAGTCCGACGGTGTTGCTGACCTAAGATGTCTCCCTATCTCCCCTTATGCATATGTTTTTTACATTTCATGCCAAACGGTAGGAAAAACAATGGCAGAACCCATCTATTTTTTGAAAGGGTTCAAAGAACAACGGTTGACAATTCAGATTTTAAACAGTTTAAAACAGAAACGTATGTATATTGGAGATTTAATATGATAATTCGTAAACTAAATGCAGTGGTGAGAAGTTTCAGGGAAAAAGACTATTTGATGTAAAAAAAGAGTGCTGAACTTTAAAAAATAATGTTGCAGAGAAGAGATGAGGCAGAGCAGCAAATCATATGGCAGTTGCAGTTAACGATTACATTGTCCTCATTAGCTTGAATATGAATATCAAGATCAAAAACTCAGGTAAATAATTCCTTAATATGCAGTAACACAGAGTTTAACAAAATCTTCACTCTAAACTTCAGATTTGGCTAATAAAATCAATCTGTAAAGAAAAAAGCTTGCTAAAACATGCAAATCAGAATCAATTCAAACACAAATACACTAATTGGACAAAATCTAATACGAAGTATAAGATTATTAGAAGGGAAATCAGACCATCCTAACCTATCAGTTTGTTCCAGCAACTCTTCTTGGAAGTTACACAAGTGTTGTAATTGACAAAGATCTCAACAAATCTGTAATTTCAATAGAATTACAGGGTCAGAATTAAGCTTTCAGATTTAACTATTAAAATCAAGGGTGACACTCCCAATAATTTCAAAACAGAAGGCAAATATGATAAATTAGGTTTACAAATTAGGTATAAAATATTAAATTATATGAAATAAAATTCTTGGAAAATTAACTTAATAACTAAATAGAATAGACTGAAAATGGGAGGTATTGTGCATATCAGATTTCTTCAACCATTCAAAATAGTTAGTTAGGCACGTTTTCAAACAATTTAGAAAACTAACATCTCGAGTTTTTGAAACTCGAGATTCAACTTAAAAACCGAGTCTCATAAAATCGCTTTCCATTAGTTCTGCACTGCTGAGGTGGCAAAAATTGCCACGCGGATCTCGAGTCTTTAAGACTCGAGTTTTGCTTGGCACAAACCGAGTCTATAAGACTCGAGATTTAATTATAGGAATAATAATAATTTCAACGGATCTCGAGTCTTATAGACTCGAGTTTTTCCTGGCGCAAACCGAGTCTATAAGACTCGAAATTTAGTTATCCAAACAATGTACTTAACTTTGAACAGAACTCGAGTCTATAAGACTCGAGTTCTGGTGGAACTATTTTACTACTCCATTCCGTCCACAGTCAAAAACAGATAGCAGTAGTTTTCAGAACGTGTTCCTGGGAATAGATTATTCAGTCCACACTCAGTATCTTCAAACTCTCACCCAAAAACAGAGCATCCTTAACTCTCACCCATACACTCAGCCTCACTAACTCTCACACCTCTCACTCTCACTCACCACGTTGCCTCTCTCACTGCTCTTCCCTCTCAAGAATTTCATATTTCAGGTATGGGTTTTTTGATTTGATTGTTATTGTAGTTGGGTATTAGTTGTGTATGGGTTTTGCCACTAAGAGAACTTCCCAATGACTTTATGGGTTTTCCAATGACTCCATGTTTTTTCCTAATATAAGATGTTCTTCTTGTAGTATCTTTTTGTTGTTGATTTCAATTCCATGTTTTTATTGGCTTGCATGTCATTTGAGCTATATATTATTTGTTATATTTTCTTTGATTTATTACTAATTCATGTGATTAATCTTAACCATCTTGATAAAAATATGTTTTTGCATTAGCCATTTTGGTGAAATAAAAAAAATTCTGTTCTCATTGACTTTATTCTTTTTGAGGTGTTTCCCTGCATTAATTCTTCTTGATCAAATCTGCCAACTAGAACAGAAGTAAACTGTGATTGTTTAATACCATCTATAACCTGATGCACGTACTCTGTCTTGTTGTATTTCACCCAACAATAACGTTTAGTACAATTCATACCACCAAATGATCACTTGTTGTCACCACATCCACCATTACAACCATTACCACTAGAAGCTATTACAACCTCTAATGCTAGAAACTAAAGCAAAAGACTATGGTTGTCTCAATAGAACCTTGGCCTAAGCATGAGCACAATAATGAGAATTAACATTGGCAGCTGAAGTGAGGGTTTCACTAGAAAGAATCTGCTCTTTAAAACCATGTAGATCAGAATCTAAGCCAGACAGTAATGTAGTAATCATATATTCCTCTCAATATCGCTTATGTTGCTTCAAATCATAGCGTGTGTCCAAACTAAATAATTTAAACCATTTAATTTATTTAAGGTAATTGATTTAGGCATGTCATCATCATTAAGCAAGGATTTTCTTTCATCAAACATCAATAGACTCCTTTTAAACCATATCAAATACAACTAAAGAAGAAGGCATCCCGACAAACCAAAAACATAATAAACCAGCCAGACTCAACCCCAAGCAAGAGAAAAGGTTCGTGCACTTTTTGTTTCAATTATGTGCTTCATTAAGTAATAAAACTTCAATTAATAAAAAAAATAACTTGTATACGCATACATAATGCTACCAATCAAAAGTATATTTACTATACATTTGATTATTCATCATTGAGAGGGCATGTATTATTATTTGTAGTTGACTGCTATACCTACAAAGATAGTATTGGAAACGAGCCTAGTAGGTGGGTTAAATTGGTTTTGTTTGAAGAACGTTATTGAACAATTTCTTTTTTTATAAGGAACGTAAGAATATTATTAATAATAGAAAAAGTGCCAAACCGAGTACATTAGGAAAAGAAGAACAAGAAAAATGAGTTATTGAACAATTTCTTATTGAGAGCTCAACTAGCTTGAACTTTGAAGACATAAAACATCTAGGCAAGTAGAAATTTTTTCAGGATTGGATTGTTTAGCTTTTGAGCCAAAGCAACAGGTTATTTGAATGGTTCCTTTTTCCAAGCCAATGTCAAGTAGCTTGATTTACCTTTTGAGCCAAGCAGCAGATGTGTATAGGTTAGTACAGGTTAATATAAGTTAGATGTGTATAGATGTGTATAGGTTAGTATAGATTAGTACAGGTTAGTATAGATTAGTACAGGTTAATATAGATGTGTATGTGTGAACAAAATATTATGGAGCAGAGGTTCTCTTATTCATTTTTGAAGGGGCTTTTGTTGAGAACAGTGACAATGTTGAAGCAGATTTAATTTGTAATGAGTGTGTATCGTGTGTTCATTAGGCTAAAAGGTCCACTCTGATGTGGTTATTAAAGGTAGTCTTGGAATCTAATAAAATAGTTGATTGGGATTTCAGTTGATACTAATGTCTTAAGCATGAAATATGTTGCAAATACTGAAAAGGTCTCGATTCTTTTTTGTTTGGGGGGGGGGGGGGGGTTTGTATGTGTTACCAAAAAATGTGGCTGTGTTTGTGTTACAAAATTATATGATATATCTTTTGCAATTATTTAGTCCCCCATTATCTTTTGCAATTTTGTATGTGTTAAAAAAAATTGCGTTTGCAATTATCTTTTGCTTTACATGTGTTTACCTCTCATACCATGTTGCTGTAATTAGCCTCTTGTATATAGGAAGGATAGATGGATTTGTATATGTTCAATTGTTAAATATAGTCGTACTACACTAAGAAATGGCACGAAAAAATGTTCAGTTTGTATGTATGATGAAAAGCAACTTATAAAAGTTTCTCGGCCGCATCTTTTTATTAGAAAGTTAAAGACCTACTAAAAAGTTTCTTTTAGATCAGGGAACTTGAAAATGTTTGTTAACTAACATAGTAACTTGACTGTAACAGGTTCACAATGCCTGAAATTGATATAATCATATACCACGGTGGTCCGTTGAAGAATGCCAATGCGAACAAGGGATTGCCATTTGAAGGGCCGGGTATAAAGACCTATTATACCCAAATTGATTGTAGGTTGAAGACCCTTGATGAATTGAAGATGATGGTTATGGAAGAGTTGTGTGAGAACCCTGCTGTGCACAACATACACATTACTTATCGCATGCCAAATGAAATCCTGAAGCACCGGATTAATTACAAGTACATGGCGATAGAAGCAGACAAACATGTGAAGATCATGTTTGACAAGTTGGAGAGAATACCTGAAGTAACTAACATTGAGTTGTACATACAGTTGGAGCCACGTGCAGAAGTTGGTATTGAGGAAATCCAACAAACACAAACAAGTTTACAAGTTACAGTTCCAGATGCTCAATACCAGTATTTTACACATGTAGAGCATGCTGATGTTCATGCCGATGAAGATGTTCATGCCGATGAAGATGTTCATGCCGATGATGATGATGATGAGGATGAGGATGAGAATGATGATGATTATGATGATGAGGACGAGGATGAGGATGATGATGATGACTATGTTGATGAAAATATTGCCATTAATGGTGAAGATTTTGGCGATAGAGATGAGATTGAAGACAGGATTGAACAAGGGGACTTTAGGGACTTTGAGAGGGATATTGATGACGATAAGACATTGGACGGTAGTCAACCTGATGCATACAATGTTCTTAGTGTTCAAAACATTACAGACACAATCCCTGTGTACTCACCACCTGCCTTGTCATTTTCTGAAAATACTTGGGAAAATTTGGTTGATCCTTCACATATTGAGACACCATTTGTGTCTAGTTGGAGAGAGGGGATGAATTTGTGCAAAGGCTTGACTTTTGCCAATAAAATGGAGGTGCAACGCGTATTAACAAAGTGTGCCCTCAAGGAAAACAAACATTTTATGATTAGTAGGTCAAGCACGACAAAACTTTGTGCGAAATGCGTTGATGAGTCATGCATGTGGTATGTCTGCGTAGTCATGAAGCCCAAGTTCCACAATCTATGGATGGTCACCGTGTACAAAGGTCCTCACACGTGTATACGAACTGGGGTGTGAAATGATGGTAGAATGATGAGTTGTAAATTTATTGCAGATGACATCCTTAAGAAGTTATGTGAGGATCACACTTTGTTTGGGAATTGGGAAGAGTCTTATCAAAGGTTGCAAAAGTTGCTAATGGCATATATTGATCAGGATTCGACTACCCAGGTGTTCTATCGTACCACATCCACCGGTGAAGATGACACAGTATTTTTGAATTATGTGTTTTGGTCTTTCGGTCCAAGCATTGATGGATTCAAATATTGCAAGCCGGTTATCAGTATTGATGGGACCCATCTGTATGGTAAATATCAGGGAAAGTTGTTGTTTGCAATGGCAACCGACGCTAACAACAAGGTATTCCCTCTTGCCTTTGCTATTGTGGATTCTGAGTCAGGGTCTAGTTGGAGGTGGTTTTTACAATGTCTCAGAGATGCGATTGGCCGCGTGATACCTAACGAAGACATTTGCATAATTTCTGACCGACATCTCGGTATAAAAAACACCATTGCAAACTGGCCTAGAAGGGATGATGGAAGAGCACTGGTATTTCATAGATATTGCCTTCGACATATTGCTAGCAACTTTAACACACATTTTCAGAACTCGACTCTGAAGTCAGCGGCATTGAAAGCCGGATATGCTAGTCAGGCAGTGAAATTTACCTCCATAATGGAGACCATTAAGCAGGCGGAAATTGAGGCCATTAGAAATAAGAAGAAGTTGACGGGGAAGGATGGCAAGGAAAAGAATCAAGATTATCTTCCATACACATACCTAATGGGCGAGTCTGTGGATATGTGGACCCAGTCACATGATGGTGGGAGACATTTTGGGGTAATGACAACCAATATATCAGAGTGCTGCAATGGTGTATTGAAAGGTGCACGGGGCCTTCCTATTGCCGCGTTGGTTGAGTTCACTTGGAACAAACTTGTCAGTTATTTCCACGACCGTCGCAAAGAATACCTTTTTGAGTTCTCAGAAGGTAAGAAATGGAGTAAATATGCCTTTTCCAAGTGGGATGAGAATAAGAGTAAATCTGAGAAACATTATCTCAAGCCATTTAGCAATGAAGAGCTGATATTTCAAATAGTTACCCAACTCAACACGTGTAGTGCAGGAGGGGGAAACCACAGTTATGAAGTTCGGTTACAGGAAAGAACATGCAGTTGTGGGAAATGGCAAAACATAGGGATCCCGTGTTCACATGCAATCAGAGTATGTGACTATTTAAATATTGATTCGACCACATATATTCACCCGTGTTATGGTTTGAACAATGCCATTAACACTTATGAGCATGCATTTGTGGTTCCTAAGTCTCCGGCCTTGTGGAGGGATCCCATAGGGCCAAAGTGGTTGCCTAATCCAGCATTGTTGCGGGCCAAAGGTCGACCAGTGAAGTCGAGAATAAGGAATGAGATGGATGGAGTGAGGAATAAGGATCGAGAACCGGGATGGCGGAGGGAGGATGCAGATTTGATAGAGAGTCAGTCCAAGCAGACATGTGGACTGTGTCATGCTTCCGGGCATAATTGAAGAAAATGCCCGCAGTCCCGTGGCGCTTCCACACGCGGTCATGTTCCACACTAGGTAAGTAGATGGCAAATACTTATGCATCGGTTAAATATTTGTTGTTCATTCCATGTTGACCTAATGTTTACTATCTTTTCCCCTAATGTGATTACTCTACGTTTTTCAGGCATGCTTCCAAGGACGATGTTTTTGTTGTGTGGACAGCCGATGTTAGGAAAAGTGACTACGTTGTATTGGCTCTATGTGAACTTTTTGGTTTTTGTTGAATGTACTTGTAAATCTCTATTGAATGTATGCCTATGAAGATTGTGATTTCAATAGTATGGTTAGAACTGCAAATTAAGCGTGGTTGGGCACGTTTAGAATGTTGATATTGAGAATGCCTTTTCTTGCGATGTAACTGCATTTTGCATTGTAAAACCATGTTTATACAGAGAGCGTAGAAGTTTCAGTAGTTTTGTTTGATGTAATGTACGTGTATTTACATTCTCAGCTTCTTTGCCTCTAAATGAGTGCTTATGGATTATATTCGTAGTTTGTTTATCTCTGCTTCTCACCAGGTGCATGCACACGTTTCAGTTTCTGGCTTGTCTGCATAACCAGGAAAAAAGAATCAAAAAATTCCCCAATGCATGATTCCTGGAATGAGCAGAGGAAAACAGAGCAAAACAAAAAAAAAAAAAAATTTCCGTAGAACTCGAGTCTATGAAACTCGAGTTCTACTGGAAAAAACAGAGCAAGCCTCTTGGACCTCTCTGAGTAAACAGAGCAAAACCAAGGGAAAAAATTTTCTACTGGAACTCGAGTCTATAAAACTCGAGTTCCACTGGGAAAAACAGAGCAAAACAGAGCAAGCCTCTTGGACCTCTCTGAGTAAACAGAGCAAAACCAAGGGAAAAATTTTCTACTAGAACTCGAGTCTATGAAACTCGAGTTCCACTGGAAAAAACAGAGCAACCTCTTGGACCTCTCTGAGTAAACAGAGCAAAACGAAGAAAAAAAATTTTCCAGTGGAACTCGAGTCTATGAAACTCGAGTTCCACTGGAGAAAACAAAGCACCCTATTGGACCTCTTTGAGCAAACAGAGCAACGTAGGGGAAAAAAAAAAATTCCAGTGGAACTCGAGTCTATGAAACTCGAGTTCCAGTCAATTCGCGAGTTTTATAGACTCGAGTTCCATTGCTGGAACTCGAGTCTTTTACACTCGAGTTCCATGGGATTGAAATTTTTTTATTTTATGTATTTAATTTTTTTAAAGGTCACAATTGTTGTTCTTCTCTAGAAATGAGCTTTTTAGAACTTTTTAAGGGAAAAACTGTTTATGTTTTGTAATTTTGTTTTTAACCACTTGGCCTCCTTTTATGTGGAGTAGATGTGTACACTGGGATTTTTTTTTTTTTTTTCTTTTTAACTTTAATTGATTGAGCTCCTGTGTTACCCAAACCCCAATGCCAATACTATTAACTCTAAATTATATAATAAATACACGTTTCATAAATGGTCCTCCTCATGGAAGTAGCTTTTGCCGCACTCAGTCTTCGATTAATTGGAATCACCGGCTCCTATATTGTTATGCCTTCTACCTAGCATTATTGCTAGGTTATATTTAGATATTTTGCATATGACTGATCATTTTAAATTCACATATACCCTATTTTCGATTATGAAATTTTAAAATTTTTATGCTCATTGTAACCTATAGATGCATTGCATTGAATAAACTATTCCACTCCATAACACCAAATGAGTGCTTTTATAGTGAAATGATCTTAACTCCAAATAATATGAGACACAAGGTTTTGATCCAAAAAATGTGTCAACTACATAGTTCTCTCTATAGAAAACATAAAATTCCTGCCAATGAAGGCTTAAATATCCACATCTCAATACATTGTTCTCTCTATACAAAATTTGCAATCACACTAAGAAATGGCACAGAAAAGAAAGTTATCCACCCTTTTAAGACGGTAACCAAACCAAGATAAGGTGGCAATGACAATGTTGGTCTCAAATCCCCCCATTCAACTTCCAACTGTCAGGCATTGGAGATGGCTTTACTCGGTCCTTTGAAATCGTCATGATGGTACCTAATACAAATCACAAACAAAATTTTATCACATTTCCCATATAATGCAAAAACAAAAATCTATCATTCATATATTTATCAATTTAATTAATTGTATATTTTTTGCAAACTATTTACTTTCTTTACAAAGAAAACGAGGCCAAGAATACCAACTAAGTAATAGAAAAAAGAAATAAATATTTGCAAGAGGCTCTTTGAAATAATACCATCATTCAGTATCTCGGGTAAAAGAAGCATGAAAGGTGGGAACTTATCTTCCCATATCAAAGCTAGAAGCACGAAACCAAGCTGCAAAAAGGTTGCGTTAACGAATTATAAGAAAGTTGAAACCAAAAAGCAAGAATTAAACCTTTAGCCAGACCAGCTAGTGAAAATGAACTAAACAAAAAGTACTTAAATGCAAAATACTCCTAGCTTACCAATGTCCTTATGGTTATGGAGACAGCATATATCTGTATATTCATGCAAGCTAATTAGTTTTACCATTAAACAAAAAATATATAGAAACAAAACTATGGAAAAAACACATGACAACTTATGTGTAACAATCATGTTTGGTACTACAAAAGTTTCTGATATATTTTGCATGCTTATTGCTTAGACATAAAAATGACAAGTAACAACTTCAAGTCTAGGAATCAACCTTCCAGGGTGATATTGAGAAGCAAGTTCTTGTTTGAGATTATGAAATGGGAAAAGCACTTGCTTTTCAGTGAAGGATCCTGAATTTTAAGGAGGTTCACACTTTAGATGGATATCAAATGTAAATCCAACTTACATTATTTATGTCTTTATCAATTTTTCCCTGGTCGATGCATCTTCTGGCGCTCATGCATACGGTGCTGAAGCAAATGCATCTTCTGCATCGAATGTTGACGAGCTTCATCAAGAAATCTCAGTTCGTTCAGCAGTAGTCATAATTCCATTGATTATTGTGTGGACACACACACATATTCCTTGGAGTATTTTCTAGAAAATCCATAGAGGAGGTACAAGAGAAGAAGATGTTGTTGGAAAAGCTACAAGTCAGAATGAATGAAGCAGAAGCAAAGGCCAACAAGCTTAAAGTGTCATTGGAGAATCTATGTGGTATACTAACAAGGTTTTTACGAATCATATTTTGTTTTTATTATAAATAATTCCAATCATTGAAGACATTTTTCTTCCATAAGGGTATGTTAGAGCTCAATCAGACGATGAGAAATATCTATCGTAGGAAATAGTAGAACATGATCTGATAAAGCTTGAACAAGCCCTGCATGATGAAGAAGCGGTCTGCCTTCTTTTCCTGGACTCTTCACCTTCCAATGCTGACATCGATTTGATATAACAGTGATATCTGTGCCTACAAATAAAGCAATAATTCTAATCAAAACCCAATGCAATTGAAATTTTGAATATGTATGTCATAATAGTTTTTTTTTTTTTCAAAACATTGAATGTAATACTTGCCTAAAACGAGTATGTTTCTCAATGAAGGAATACAACTGGCTGCAACGTCGTAGTACTAAGTGCACAAAACTTAGTTATATTTGCGGGGTTTTTCAGTGGTTAAGGTTGAACCCACAACTACTTTTGGTGAAAGGCACTTGTCATTGCAACAAGGCTTGACCACTAGTGCAACTGCTAATTCAGACCACTAGAGCAAGGCTTGATTGAAGGCACGATTTATATGTGCAACTGCTAATTCTCACTCTTAACATTTTCAAAACGCATTATTAAAAGAAATTAATTTTAAAAGCCAATCAACCATACCTTAACCCTTTTCAAAAGATCTTTTGCATTATTGTCATGCTTGAAGTGTTCTCTTACACGCTACAAATAGACAGAACAAAGATGGTAGAGCACAGAGTTAAGGAATTTGATGATTTATAGGGTCCCTTGAGCATACTTTGCAATAGCCTTATAGTGTCAAAAAATTCACCCTATGTTTGGATGGGGCAGTTCCAAACATACCCTCAAGCATGTGGGCCAATCAAATTAAGGTCCTACCAATTTACCTAAGAGGCATTAATTAGTGCTAAATGGCATCCAAGAAACAACATACCTCTAGTATTTTATTGAAAGCCTTTGCCAAGGCTGGTTTAATATCAGCTCGATGTAGCTTTCCACTTTCATAGTAAGCAACCAATTCTTCAAAGCTTTCGAAGCTCTTGGATTGTAGAGAAAACTTACATTGCAAGAAAACAATCTGAGTTACTATTCCCAATGGAAAATGATTTTGAAAAAATAGCGCAAGCAACTATAGGTCTATTCTTAAGGAGCACGGACTTTGAACAAGATGCAAGGGTTGACATGCATGTGAAAAGGCAGATGTCGTACCATTAACTAAATAAAATAAGTAAAGCTTTCATAATAAAATCCTTATGACTTACTTGTCACCACCATTCTTTGCACTGCGCTCTAGTACAAACTTTTTAAACCAAGGTAAAATGAGGTACTTCACATACTCCAAGCATGGATTCCCTTCCACAATATGGACTGAACAGTATGCTCTCTTTATCTTCAAATTTACTTTCGCCTACAACATGGAGGCAGACTAAATCTAAGGTTAACCTAGTTTATAATTCAGTATCATTATGCTATGCGCAACTAATAAAGAAAACACTATGTAGCCCCCTATATGGCAATTTGATACCCCTATACATGCACCCTACCTCGTCATCTTCCATAAAAGTTGAAGATAGTGGATCACTTTTCGACATCTTCTCCTGACCTTGTTGTAAACTGGGTAACATGTTTGTAAATTACCAGTAAGCAAAACAAATAAAGACCACACATAAGCACATTGCATGCGTGGGTAGAAAATTTGTGCTGCAGTGAACTCGTCCTCATCACTTCGACCCATAATGTGACCACACCTGCAGCAAAATAAAATAGAAGTAAAAATAACGACTACATCACCAGCATATTAAAGTAATAATAATAATCATCATACCATAATTCACGTTTTTATCCTTGAAACCGTATTCCTTTGTGCTATATCCATCACAAGAGGCTAGTACTCACATAGAAAGATTCGGTTTATCTCGTTCGACGACCGCAGAAACTCGACCTTCCCTCCATCAGTATCCATCCCAACGGCCTTCCAAATCTGAATGAGGTAGCGCCCAACAACATCAATTTTCCTCAACTGACCTCCCATCTTATTGGTTAGCTGGGCAAACCAATCTACAATCCATATTTTCACTCTACACCCAGCAGATGTCAACTTGTTCACATTTATTTATAATAAAAACAAAATATAGTTCGTAAAAACCTTGTTAGTATACCACATAGATTCTCCAATGACACTTTAAGCTTGTTGGCCTTTGCTTCTGCTTCATTCATTCTGACTTGTAGCTTTTCCAGCAACATCTTCTTCTCTTGTACATCCTCTTTGGATTTTCTTGAAAATACTCCAAGGAATATGTGTGTGTGTCCACACAATAATCAATGGAATTATGACTACTGCTAAACGAACTGAGATTTCTTGATGAAGCTCGTCAACATTCGATGCAGAAGATGCATTTGCTTCAGCACCGTATGCATGAGCGCCAGAAGATGCATCGACCAGGGAAAAATTTGATAAAATTTAAAGGACCTGCATAGTCCAGCCCATAACAGACCTGCAGATTCTAGCCCATAAAGGACCTGCATTTGGGAAGTTAAAGGAATAAAGTTTACAACAAATTTATGCAATAGGTCTTCCATGCAATAAGAAAAATCAAAATAATTTAGTTATTACATAATAATGCAATAAGTATGGGATAAAAATTATGTTACGAAGAAAGTAATAAGCAATAGCCACTGTAGCACTTACACCAATTATGTTAGTGATCTCATACAGAAATGAAGATTACAAAATTAAAAACATCCTCTAATCCAATCAATTGACAAGTCGCTCATCTAGAAAGTTGTACTGCACATAAGGAAATAACCTAAGGAATAACACCTAAGATACAATATCTGGAAGACTAAAATTTTGTAGTATTTTTGTTTGTTTTTTTGTTTTTTTTTTTTACAATTCAAGCCACAAACGAATCCTAAATTTTAGGATTTCAGATTCTCTACTAATGGCCTACTAACCAGCACAGTTTCCCATTATAAAAAATAAAATAAATAAATAAAATGTTTTAGGATTTTAGAATCCTAAATTATCTTTGTGTACATTTATTTTTTAACATTCGTTATTATGTTCCACGGTTGAGATTCAGGATTTTGGATTGTGCAATATTGGTAAGGATAAATTGCTATGTTTAAGGATAACAATATCCAATAGAGTTTTGGTAAAAAATAAATGCAGTACTTTTATTGTTTCAGTTAATCAATTGTGATCCTTGAACGTTGCGTTGATAATTAATTTATAAATAATTTCAAGCAAAAAAAAAAATTTTAAAAACCCATGTTTAGGTAATTTTATTCCTAAAAGTTTGCCTATTATTTAGAAGCCATTTTGGGTATGATTTTATAATTATAACTTTAAAGAGAAGAGGAAAAAAAAACGTTTTTACGTTTTTACCCGGTATTTTTATTCCTAAAATTTTGCCTATTATTTAGAAGCAATTTTCTCCATGATTTTACAATTTTATCTTTAAAGGGAAAAAAATTTAAATAAAAAAAACCCCCGCATTTTAGGTTTTTACCCGTAGAAGTTAGTCTATTCTTTAGTAATAATTGTTCCATTTTTATCTACTTCTGGTGTGCCTATTGTGGTGTATTTGGAGGGAGCGTAATTGGCGTACTTTTGAGGATAGGGACAAGTCCGATGACTAGTTGCTCGCTTATTTTAGTGGCTCTCTTTTTGATTGGTCTAGGGCTTGGGGACTCACCTCTAGTGATTCTATCCCTATGTTCCGTAGTTCTCTTCTCTGTAATTAATATGCTCTTTGTTGTCTCCGTTTGTTTTCTTGTTTCAGTTATCTCATTGTCTCTCTTTTTTGTTTGTTTCATTCTCTGTATTCTCTGTTCTGCCTTGTGTTCTGCCTTGTGTTTTCATGAGGTACCTTTTAATATATATCTTTCTTACTTATCAAAAAAAAAAAAAATTGTTCCATTTTTCTCAATCTGTGGCAATTTATTTTTTATTTTTAATTTTTTTTTACAAATCTATTAGTAATATGTATATAATGGTCAATCACTCTCCTTTGCCTATATATTGTATGCTTCGAAATAGAGGTCACTGCAATATAATTAATTGATACGTGATACTTATCCAAATTGCACAATTTGTATTTCTTGTATACAAGATCATACTCATCCAAATTCCACAGTTGTTGTCTGATAATATTGTAATAAAAAAAGTCACAGTAATATTGCAATAAAAAAGAATAAGAAAAGCAATGACTAAGCTTTAACCTACAATAAAAACAGGAAGTAGTTGATTTGGAGGGAACATTACACCTTCGCCCAGGCTCTTCCTGACCAAATTCTTCGCGAAATTCCCTAAACATCGTCTGTTGAATTCTTTTTTGTTTTCAGACTTGGAACCATCACCCATCATGCCATAGTCGATGAATTTGACTGCACGACTGGTAAATACGTGGTACAATTCGTCCAGATTGGGTTTCTCCGTTCTCTTCTTCTGTGCAAGATAAAACCATTAGAGAAGAAAAGTTACCGACCTTAAAATGTCAAATGCTTAAGAGCATAACTAACACAAACGTAGTAGCACATTCTACAAAATTGCATGATAAGGCTATTACAAGTCCAAAACACGTAAGGTAAGAAAACTTAACAATTGTTTTTTCCTTCCCAAATCATAACTGCTTTGAATTTTTGGTCAACCGAAATTCTTTGGTATGCACTTTTAACTTCACCTTGAACCCTCTTGAACCCAATACAAAATACACCTCATTTCAAGTATTGAAATACAAATCGATTGAAAAAGAAAACACATGGAAAACTGTCCTGCAATTAGCCAATGAGGTAAAGATCCTAACAACATGAAAAGGCAAGGGATGTATATAAATGTAATCCCTTTGCTACTACATATCAAAGAGGTTCAGCTGTTCATGTGCTAGAAGGCCCAGAATGAAAGATTCCAATTCCATTACAAACATGCCTGTTCTTTTCCTATTCCATACTCCAAATCAGACCATCAAATGGTCATAAACTCAACAACATACAGATTAGATGACTTAGTTGTTGATTAAACAAAACCGTAAACATAAATGGATTTGGTTCAATGAAATTTCAGGAAAAAACAAGCAAGACCATCCATAAAAGATGGCCCCAAGATTCCGAAGACCAAAACAGCATATACAGAGTCTTCTGTCTGAAGGAACTGATTCCTTTATTTCCTAGGATTTGACAAAAGAATAAAAAATATGATGTTAACTAAAACAATATCCAAATCAGTAGTTACCAAAGCCTTCTGTGTGACTCCAATGGAACAGAAGATGTGACTATCAAAACTTGAGCCCCAGTAGGAGCAATGTATACACAACAAAATACAAAAGAGGTAGAGAAGGAAAACATTCAGTGTTTTCAGATATAAAGAAAATACATGTTCAATGGGAAGTTGCTCATCTTCACATGTTTACTTTATCCTACTAACATCATGCTGCAAACTGTTACCCAGTCACCTTCACATGTTAATGTTCTTCCTGAGCAGCACATTTGTTACCTTCGACAAGGAAATCAATAAACTCTCCGTTTTTATGATGGAAAATTTTGAGACACTAATATTACAAACAAAATAAGATAAAAGGGGAAAAGTTTGAGATAAAAGGAAATCCAGAAACTCTCCATTCTTATCTTGCTTAACCTTATTTTGATATCTACCAAGAATATCAACCAATTTTGTTTAATATTCAGATGCAGTCAACAAATGGACAAAATTAATGCAATTTAAATATCCAAGAGGATTCAAGTGCTCTAGAAAATAAAAAATTTGGTGAAAATGACTATATACAATAACGGCGAACTGAAGACAATAATCAAGAAGATATGTTGATGGGGTTGGAAGAATCAAAAGCTCATGAGTGGAACAAATAAAATAAAAGAGATTTTGTTTTATAAGATACCTCCAGCTGTGGATAAATTTTTGACATGGCATCCTTCACTCTGCTCACCTGCACATTAATCACTAAATGAATATGGCAATAGGCATGCTGAACCAATCCAATCAAAAGACAACAATATCAAATAAAAGGAAACTCATGCAGTAAAATTTCAGAAAATCCATATTCAAATGCTGTGCATTACATATCCTCATTTTAATCAAAGTCATATACTCACATTTGAGGGCAACAGTTCTTGACTGTATTCTTCATTCTTAAACCAATATATTATATTTTCGTAAGTGTTCTTAAAACAATATACTACTGAAAAGACATACAGAGTTCATTCTTCTATTCCAATATCAGTTTTGTATTATCCTTGCCACAATGAAATTGACATTTCTAATACTTATAGAACTTGAAGTTCTAAGAAAATATTTAATAGTTAATTATCATAAGATTTGGCATTATAATATTTCAAAGCAAGAACAAGATTTCAGATAATAGATTTAGAAAGTTTATCAAAAATCTGAAACCATGATAAATAATCCAGTAACTCCTCACAACCTTTAATTTGATAACATCAAGCCCATAAACTGCATTAGACTTCACCTTAATCTACTTAACATTGGAAAAATGATAGTGTTATGCACTTTACCAAGATGCTTATAGTGGTTTGCTGACAGTTTACTATCTATAACTCTTTTGCCCACAAACAAATGCTCAAACATAAATAAATAAATGTGTTTAACATGACTCTTGTCCATGTTAACAAATACAACACTTACCTTAGCATAAAGCTATGATGTAGTAATTGGATATGAAGACCAAAAGTGCCTCAGTAATTCTTGAATGGATATCCAATGCTGGAAACAAAAAAAACTCTTCTTATTAATATTAACCTCACTGAAAAACCAAAATTCATAGAATATACAATTAATAAGTTCAACATAACACAAAAAAAGAATTGATTCTAGCACACAGCTGGCTTAATCAATTCTTCAACAAATAAGATATCCATGGTGTTTAGCCACATTTTTCTAGAAGAAGCTATATATTATTTTAAGAAACACACATCTACTCACATGTAGTAGTTCCTCTTTAGTTGTGTTGGGCAAGCTGTTCAGTATACCCTCTTGAGCATTCTTCCCAAGTTGAAATTTGGTACTTGAGATGTTCTGGGTCAATCCATTAAGGACCTGAATCATACAAATTACACACTTAAATTATGCAACATATATATGATAGCATAGCACTTTTTCGGGGTTTTTGGGGATAAGTAATAATATATCTAATATCTTAAGGCTGGCACAAAATAAAGATGCTATTACCATAACAGCAACCTCAGGCCTGACTACAGGATCACTTAATCCCATTGCTTTTATCTGTGATATTGAACCCCTCAAAGAACCATATGCTTCCTCAGAGCTCAGGCTACATCTTAATTGTTCTGATCCAGCTCGTGTATCATCAGAAGTTTTAAGTTGTTGGGAATCAAAGTTATCACGAGGATCCTGATTTTGGAAAAGCACGTATAAAACATCTGTATGACAATAATTTAGAAGCATTGTACAATGCATACAAAGTTCGACCTTGATACAAAGTGGAGCAAGGGGGTGATCATACCATGCCTGAAGGTCCTCCATCTCAGTCATCCGTGAAATTCTATCAAGCCTCTCCTGCTTTGCATTCTCGTCAGATTCTTCACCACAATAGTACAAGAATAAGTGCAAATTCTATAGAAGACTTGATATAGAAGTAAGTGGGATTTTTTTAACAAACAAAAATAAATCATGCTAACCCTGTCTTGACTGCGCAAGTGCTTCTGCTACAGTTCGTGGATCTTCCAACTCTACATCTACATTAAGGTTACAAACCAAAGTTATCTACCTATATTTAACGAATAAAAAGGAAACTCAGCTAGTATAAAATCAAATAACTGTCTGAAGAAAATGAAATTTGGTGAGAAACAGAATAAATAAATTCAAGAGAGATCCTTACCAATAGTTCTTCCTTCGAGAACAACTTCGCCTTGTCAGTTAAGATCTTGCAAGAAAGTTCTCTTGAATTGCTCATGCTGTGAATCAGTTATTTCCTTCCTACCATCACGAAAAATTCCATGATCCTGCAATATACAACCAGATAAGATACATAGGGATGTACATGTACACCTACAAATTTTCCACTATAGAAGTAGATGATTTTATCTAATAACATGGAAAAGTAAAGCAATAATAAAAACTATCCCATTTGCTATTTTCTACTCTTAGAAGAAGTAATGGTTCATATATCAAGTACAGAAGTAAAAACTGCTGACATGTTCCAACTTTTAGCACAAATCACCAATTAGCTCCCTCAAAAATTTGTCAAAGCAAGTTATCGTGACAGAAGCCAATAAACAAGCAGGAATCTAATTACACAGTGAATTTGAAGTGACAAACAAAAAAACCACCTTTTAAATGGATGCCCTCATTGAGTAATTCCATGAATGCAGAAATGATAAAGTAAACAACTATGAATCTTGTCATTTAAAAGAAATCATTTACCACCTTTCTTTTTTCTTTTTTCTTTTTCTGTGGGTGGGGGGGAGAGGGATTTAAAGAAGTATGGTTTCTCCAACAATATTTTTTGAGTTCAAAAGCTACTAGCATAAAAGAGTAACTTTGTATTCCAAATAATAGAATTGCATAGACCTCTTCAAAATGAAGTCTTAAATCTATAAAGTCCTTCCCAACACTGACTAGTAACTTCAGAGTTTTGTAATTACTTCTTTGCAAATCTCTATGTCAACTTTTCTTGACTCAAAAATAAATAAATAAATAAAACACTTGCCTAAATTTGAATCCCCCTTCCCAAGGATAAAAGCAAGAAAATGAAAAGAAGATGGAGAGACAGAGAGATTAATTTAATATATCAACCAAAAGAAACTACAAGAGTGGTCTAATCCCACATACTGGGAGGTGCATGTAATCATCTCCTTGGTCAGCTTCCATATCAAGAGTTGGATCAACCCGTCGAATCTGCAAACAGAAAATACGGAATAGTAAAAGTACTCAAGTAATCATACAAAATAATGCAGGAGTATCCCGTGAAAAAAAGGGAAACCCCAATTCTCAGAAAGAGTACCTTCTGCCGAGCTGCATTTGCCAATATGTCATCATCCTTCAGAAAAATGGCTAGCTCCTCGTCTTCAGCAGCCTCTGCTGCAGCTGCAACAGCATTTTTTCGTACTATGGAGATATTCTGCTCTAAAATATTTTGTCCAGAAATCCTTTTCTGTCATCTGGAATACAAAAGTCAAGGGAAAAAAACACCAATACACACTTTGAGTAAAGAATATGAGAAATTAAAATTATTATTATTTTTTTTTTTTTATAGGTAATAAAAATTTTATATAATTTCATAAGTAAACCTCCTTCACAATTAAAGTGAAAGAAGAATTTGTTTCAATGCCCTCACTACCTTATTGGGAACATGATTAAGGAATGCCCGGTGAACAGCTGGTTTTAGAGCAAAAATTTGAAAGAAAAGTAAACCATTAACACTAAGGAAAAGTAAGCAGAAAAAATTCATGATCAATAAGCCACATGAATATCAAATTGCCACTACCCAAAGTCTTATCTAGACCATGGCAGAAGCAACTATGAAGAAGCTGTAGCTCAAAATTTCAATATTTGAGCATGAACAATGATACTATCAAAAATATCCATATGGAAACAAATAAACCCTTTAAAAAACAAAGGATGAGGTCATGTGTTAAAGACCCATGGGGTGCGTGTGTTGACTAACCAATAAAAATCACTATAATGGCAGTGCATGTTTATAATCACAATCGGAGTGTTTGTTTCTTATCTTTCTTTGTATTTAATTATTCTCCAAATTATTTCTGCATATAATGACCAATGACAATGTTTAACACATGCTTACATCTTAAACTCAGCCAGATATATTCACATTTCACAAATGATTGCCAACTATGTTTGGCATCAGTCAAAGATCTTATGGTGGGTAGGTCTCAAAAAAACCAACTGCTAACAAACACCCAAAAAAACCAAAAACCAAAAAAAGAAAGAAGGACCATGCCTGATATTTGATCTCTGGTGTCAAATTGAATGTAACCTTGTTTGTCTGGAAACACAACAGAAGAAAGAAAAATATTAATTAGTCCCCATGCATGAAACCACAAGCAAAATGTAACTTGCAAAGGAAAATAGCATTAACTCTTGCAATAAAGAAAATGCAATAATCGTAATACACCAATGTATGGGAAAAAATTGTCTAGATCTATAAGATCTTCACATTGTAACGCAAGTACACACATGCACACCCAACCACCCAAGTGTCATCACAAACATGAGAGAGAGAGAGAGAGAGAGAGAGATCTGATGTACCCGGCCATCAGTCATGGGTTTGATGTCTAGAATCATTGAACTTTTAAAACCAACCCGTTGTTTGGACTTTGTGCCACTGTCTCCATCAAGCAACTTCTGTATTAAATTTTAAGTTCAGAAAACGTTAGAAAAACATATCAAGAGAGCAAAAGCTTTTTATTCAAACTCTTCCATTGAATGTTACGAATTCTTTTCAACAAGTCAACAGGTTGTAGTAAAGATCTTCCACTGGAAATTTAGTAAATTACAGAAAGGTGTAATCCAATTGAGCTCAAAGTTCAAATATTAAACATAAAGCAAAAGGCAGCATAATTAAATACATACTCAAAAAGAAAACTTACCTTCCTTGTAGCCCAGAACTCAGATTCTGTCAAGATATTACCAAGCACAAATTTCTTATGAAGGTTCTGCAGCTCACTGTGAAAGTTAAAAGTTCAGGGACATCAAATAGTAACTAAGAATCTGAAAGTAAGAAAACTATAAGGTGTAGGAAAATCACCACATTTAACAGCAAGCATCCAGTAATTTTCCTCAACTGATTTATAGAATTATTCCTAAAACATGCAAATCAAACTTTCTTTAGCACAAAAATTAACCAATGCTTATCATACTTCTTATTTCTTGAGCATCATATTTGTCATAAACCAAAGCAAGAGTAGATCTCGATTCAACTAAAGCTGAATTAGAATTGAGATATACGTCTACAAAAAATATATAAGATGCCTTAAACTTATAACTCAAGAGGTGGACCACTACCAAATACATCATACTAAAGAAGGCATGTTAATTACAATTGTACAAGAAAAAAAATTTAACCTATTCTCTCTCAATAGCTTTATTCGAAGCTCCATTTCCGCTGAACTGATGAGTTGTTCATCAGGATAAGTAACTGTAGATCTATCAGAAGCGGCTTTCACAGCCGCTCCAGACTTCGCTTTTGCAGTGTCTCCAGACTTTGCTTTTGCAGCATCTCCGGACTTTGTAAGAGCATTTCCTGTTCATAAGGACCACACCACATCTTCAGGATAAACAAATTTCCAGCAAATGCAGAGGGTAAGTATTTATAGAATAATTAGATAATCAATATATCAAATAATACAATGCAATACAAAAAGTATGTATAAGAAAAAGAAAGTGGTATGTTCTTCTTAACATTCTACAACCCTCAGTTGCAAATGGCTATTCTTCAAATGCATTTACAAAGGGGAAGATCCATATCAACTACACTACACTGACCTAACAGAATGTCCAAACCTTTGAACTAGATTGACAACACATAATTATAGGTCAAGAAGCTTGAAATAAGTAATGTGCATAATAGTTGAGACTTACCCACAAACTCTCGACAAACTTGAAGATCTAAGAAATTTTCAAACTCAAAAATGTAACTTCCACCCTGGAATAACACATAAATAGAAATTTGCATATATCATCAAATGAGGCAAAATAACATTTAGTACAATGGTAATGTATTGAAAGTCAATTAAAATCCTAAAGTTTCTAATATGTAAAGTATGAAACATAATTTTCAAGGCACTTACTCAAGGTTCACCAATTTTGTGTTTTTTAGCCCTCGTGTAATGTTTGGGTGGGGGAGGAGGCTGCGGGGCATCAACCTTAGGGTCATCATCGTGCTGCAAATTCCATTACATGCATGCAATCAATATTCGATATAATGGTAAGAGTAAAGTGAAGTAGAAAATATATTATTACATTCAAATTAAAGTTATCATACCATAGCGGGGCCTCGGTGTCCTATTTTGTGTCCACCTGTCCCACAGGTGGGTGCTCTTCTACTGCGTTGCGGTCTACCTCATGGGGGTGAGGGCTGATGAGGGGGATTAAGGTCCGGTGCATCAGTATGTGGCTCTACAGTGTCAATCCCAACCGGAGGTCCTAGAGGGTCAGATGAGGATGCGGTAGGTGGGTAATCCTGCTCTATGTAGAGGCCAGGAGTGGGTGCACTAGAGCCAGTGTGTGGGTATGAGGGTGTCTCGGGGAGTATAGGAGGGGTCACATTTTGGTCAATACTGACATCGAAATTGGGCTGCGAAGGTGGGCTGGGTGAAGGGACCTCGGGCTGAGGAGATGCATATGGGATGGGTGAAGGGACCTCAGGCTGAGGAGATGCTTGCGGGATGGGTGGAGGCATCTCAAGAGTAGTTAGGACCCGAGGGGTTGTTGCACGCCGACCACGGCCCCTAACTGCACTTGTGCTTGGGGTTGCTATAGCAGGCCGAAGACGACCCCTAGCTGCGCTTGTGCTTGGGCTTGTAGTAGCACAATGACCACGGGTCGGTGTACTTACGGGTGCTGCACTTGTGCTTGGGGTTGCAGCAGCTGCTAGTTCAGTCTCATCCCCATTGTTTGCATGCTCATTTACTGCAGGACCACCACCAAGGCCAGCCACATTATTTAGGACACGCCGGACATGGTTGTGAGCTTGGCTGCCTTCAGGAAGCATCGCCAACAGCGCTAAATGGCTTTGAATCTGAAACGGAGAAAGAACCAGTACAATTAGACTTGAGACATTTATGTATCAATTAATGAATGAATAATATAATACTTATGAATCTACTCAAAACTAACAGTTCTATTAGAATACTATATGTATCAAAAACTATTTCACTACATGTCAGTCAAATCAAACCAGATTTGCTGAGAAATTCATAGAAATTGATTCTATGTTCATACATGTACTCAAGTAAAACGAAGTAGGCAATCAAATGTAAGTAGAACACATTACCATAATATCTAATTTAGCGCTGTTGCGGTCGACATACTTTCGAGTGACCGGACGGTACCAGACGTAATAGGCATGATTGCGGGGCATCTCACCAATCTGAGGAGATGCATGACAAACTTGTTGTCGTCTCATTTCCCAAGAAATGATATACGGTCCATGCTCCTCCCTCCAATTCTTTTCCACCTTCCCACGTAAGTCGATTTTATGCAGCCTATCATCGTAGACAACATGGTCAGGCCGCTCCTACGCCAAGCCAAACTGTCGAAGGACACGGTCTGGGTGGTGTCTCTCTACTATGCAAAAACACAAAAGCGGCACCCTTGCTGTCCACATATCCCTCCCTGCAACGCAGAACTCAGGAAGGTGGCTGAAGTGTGCCTCATATGGCTGCCACACAATCTACGATAGAAAAAAAAAAAAAAACAATTATCATAGCATCTTCAAATGTGAAACAAGGGAAAATACATAGATAAAGGGTAAAAAAACTAAAATTATAACAAAAGATATGTTAAAGGATGAAGCAATCATATTATTAACGAAAATGATCATAACCAAACAAATTTTTGAATATTATTACCTGCTCTGGCTGCATTGTAACTAATAGCTCGCGATAGTGGACCAAGGCCATGCCGGATGGTCTACTCTTCGGGCTTGGCACCCGCACCCACCTACAATTACAAGCAAGCAAATAACATAAGAACAATAATACAATTTAGTTACTAAGAAGAGTACATTGCAGAACACACTTGGTATCAAGAAAAGACTTACTTAAATGCAAGTGGAGCATATGGCCATGGGCCATAATCACATCCAGGTGGGGGCTCTATCCTCGGGCACAAGAATGGCAACCTTGCCCATGCCCAATACTGGACCAAGGTGCACGCCCCACCAATCTGCGATGCCCCTTTCTCGCTTGCCCGACACAACTCCCTATATAACCAGGCCAGGCAACCACTACCCCAACTATACTGTGGCGGATCACGAAGGTTACGCATGAAGTCCAGGAACATCAAATGCACCCTATCTCCTGACTTGTCCATGAAAAGTTTGTCCTCTATTAGCGCTAAAATATAGCACCGGGCATACCGGTGTATCTGCATCTCCGTTGCGTCATGAGGCAATGGCGCTGCAACGGCCTCAACAAGTCGGCTGATGAGAATTCTTTGCCCCACCAATGTTTTATTGTCATTCGGCGGACTAAAACCCAGCAACTCCGTACACAATTGCCTCCAACCCCCATCATCCACCACAGCAGTCGGCCCAACCAAGACGTCACCGTCTATAGGAAGTCCGAAAATTACCTCCACATCTTGTAGGGTGATTGTCATCTCACCATATGGAAGATGGAAAGTATGAGTCTCCGGCCGCCATCGCTCAACTAGGGCCGATATTAGGCAATTTTCTATCTCTCTTGAAGGGGCTCTAAACAATCCTTCTAGCCTTAGCAATTTGATAATATCAATGACTCGATTATCTTGCATCTGAACGTTTGCCATCTCCTTAGTGCGACCACGGCACGTAAGTGGGCCCGAGTCCTACAAAATCGATCAAAATTATAGCGGTTGTTAGAACTAGAAATACAACATTGAAAGAACTTGCTAACTAACAATCAAAGACAACGTAAATATTAAAGCAGTTGTTAGAACTAGAAATTTCACCTCGCCATTCCAAATGGCCTCTGATCGATGATATGGCTGTCGTGTCAACAATGACCTCTGACGCGAACCAGGGTCCAAGACCTCTAACTCCTCATCAATCCGAGGCTCCATACTGCAAACAGTGCAACTGTGAGATCATTAATAGTGTAGGGGCAAAGGAGTGCTACTGTAAAATAGAATTTTCTTCAAAAAAGGTAAGTTCGCAATCATACCAAAAAACATGCAAATCGATGATGTTTACGCAATCAAAGAAATTAGAATTGGTAAGTTAGAAAAAAACATAATGAATTTTTTGGAGTTGGAATAATTTTGTAAACTTTTACAATTAAAAGAAATTGAATTCTGTACCAAATAAAATGACTACTTTCATTAATTCTGCTTTGTGTTGGTTATGAACTTTTAGCATGCTTATTTATCAATTGGTTGAAGATATATGGACTGTGTGAGTATCATGTTTCCTGCCACTTATAACATTATAAAGATAGATGTACTCAACTTATTCTTTCTTGATAATGTTACGGTGGCCTCTTTTAACTTCATGTTTTCACACTCATACTAAATGTTCTTTGTGTTCTCCTGGGATTATTAAAAAATTTCTTAATTTATCAATTATGATCTGTATATGCTAAAGATAATGCTTGTACATTTTAAATCTTCTACTACCTTAGATGCCTATCTTCTCATGGAGAAGGCAGCTCACCAGTTGTCATTGCTAGCTTTGGTGTTAGGATCTTGGATATTGGGTAGTTAAAGAGTATGAAAATTAAGGCGATGGCTAGATTCAAGGGTAGCGTTGCTTCCTAAGATGTGAGAGAGAGAATGAAAGACTAAAAGGTAAAACTGGTTTATTCATCAATTGATCATAATACAGCAATACAATTGAGCAGATCAATTCTTAACTACTTAATCAGCTGTAACAACTAACTGACTACCTCAAACACCTCTAACAACAACCAGCTGACATCACTGTTTCTACTAGTAACAGCCTATCACTTGACTTCTTTAACACTTGTACATTTGCACATATACCTGTAAGACATGCATCCCAACATAGCACAGGAAGTACATATCATAATACTACCAACTTCTAACTTCTAATTTCAGCTTAGTGTTACCTTTGCAAAATCACCCCAATGCATCAACTTCTTAATGTTTAGTTACACATGAGGTTCCTAACCTTTGGGTGGTTAAGAATTGAAAATGACTTTTTTATAATCCTCCTCCTCTTCTTCTTTTTTTCCCTCCCTTCCCCCAGATAAGTAAATATAAATTAAAAATAAAAATGTAATTGCAGAAAACAGATTTGTGGACCAATGTTATATAAGATCCATAGGTTCCGGTTCTTCCTGAGATGCAAAACACAGAATCGCTCTTGGTCCAAACACTCCAAACACACGTATAATCCTCTTCTTGAACTAATATTTTTTTATCTTTCGTTCCTTGGCTTGATTTGAGTATTTTTAACCCAATAAAAAAAAATTCTTAGATGTATTGTTTTGTTGACTCCATTTCCTTCCATTGTTTTTCTAGTGTAAGTTCTCATTTTTTTCAAATGAATATTCTCACTTATTACTTCACAACTCATACACCGTTCATAGAACCATTTCATCAAACCCATAATTTGCTTTACAAACCCACAAACGAAAATACAATCAGAAAATTAAAACAAACCCAAAACAAATCAGTGAAAATACCATGAAACAAGATACACAAACAAATCAAACAAAACCCACAAACAAATCAAACAAAACCCACAAACAAATCAAATGAAACCCCAACAAACTAGATTAAATATCAATGTAATCCAGATATTAACACTTTTTACAGTAATGAAACCCAATCAAATGCTCAATCAGTTAAAAAAATTTAATTTCCCAAACAACCAAACAGAATAATATACATGCATTCACTGAAATGACATGAACCACCAAAACCCAGAAAGATCCGAAATTGAAAAACGAAATAGGAAACATCATGAAATTCCAAAACCTAAGATTGAAGTTGGAGAAAGAGAGAGTACCTTAGGCGCACGGTGGTTCAATGGGAGCAGTACTGACTTTGAGTGCCTGACTGTTGGTGGAAGCAGAACTGAGTTTCGGTGGCTGAGTGTCAATGGGAGCAGCACCTTCGGCACGGCGAGTTTGAGAGAGCGGAGTGTCTGAGAGTGAGTTGATTTTGAAATTTTCACAGTGAGGGGAAGAGTTTGAGAGAGTTTGAGAGAGCTTGAGAGAGTTTGAGAGAGCGGTGTCTGAGATTGAGAGATTTTGAACGGGTCTCTGTAGATTGTTTTAAGTGGGAAGGGAAAAAAGCGTTAAAGCGAAAGCGAGTTTATAAAACTCGATTTTGGAAATCGAGTTTTATAAACTCGCTATCCAAGTGGAAACTTTCGCCATGTCAGCAACTGAAAAACAACAAAAACGAGTCTTAAAAGCTCGATTTTTAAATTGAATCTCGAGTTTAAGAAACTCGAGATGCTATTATTACAAATTGTTTCGTAACAGGACAACTAACGAAATACTTAGTATATTACAGTTATTTAGCAACGAAAATCCTGAAAATAACATAAGAAAGGCAGAATTATTTAATAATAAATAGATTTTGCAAATTAACAAAACAAAACTCACAACATAATAATAAATGATGCTAAAATACATTCATAACTGATTGTGCATGATGTGTGGAGAGCAAAACTTCATCTTTCTTTGAATTATAAGGTGAAATCCAAAATCAAAACAACCCAAATATACAAATTCGATGTGAGGAGAGGAAGGAAGGAAGGAAGACAAAGAGGCTACCGTTAGAAGTCGAAACTGAAGCTAAAACCGTAGAACAGGAAGATGAAACCGTGAGTGAAACAATAGAACAAAAGCTGAAACCGTGAGAATCAAAAAGTGGGGAAGGGGAAGGGACTAAACCTGAAACAATGAAACAAAATGTGGGACTGGGAGACAGGAAGTTGTAACCGTGAAAAACATCAGGTTTGACAAAGGAAATTAGTTGAAAAGGCTTTGGGTGTGGGCTTGGCTTTAATTATAGTGGAATTAAATGTAAAAGAAGTGGACTTTAAAGTAGAGATAGGGCTGGAAATAATTTTAGTTTTATTAGGATTTTAAAATTGGTAAAATGTATTTTAAAATTAAATTAAAAATTCAGAAAAGGGGATGGAAATGACGTGGCTTAATGTGAGCGTAGCAACATTAAATGCTACGCTTAAGGTTTTAGTAATATATATAAATATAGATGACGACAAATATATGGGTAAGGCAAGTTCAAAGATACTACCGAATACTACTCATTGCGTATGCGACATTTTTTTTAAAAGAAAGTTCCATAATATTTGATTCATATATAATAAATATTCACTTTTTCAAAGTGAATTTCACCATCGCATTCATGATCTAATCACTATTGAAGAGTTTCAATTAGAATAAGATGAGCTTATAGACAAGTATGAGTTGGGGGATAATAACAAGTTGAAAATTCTTTACATGCAACGTGAAAAATGGATTCCAGCTTACTTGAGAATGACATTTTGTGGTTGGGATGTCAACAACTCCAAGGAGTGAAAGTATGAATAAGTTTTTTAATGATTATGTTTGTTCAAGTACAACAGTAAGTGATGCATCAATATGAAAAGGTCTTATATGTGCAATTATCTTTAGGAGAAATGAGAGGATGTAAAGACAAAAGCTTCAAAAAACCAAATTTGAAAACATGTTACAAGATAGAAGCAAAGGGCGACAAATGCTTATATAAGGAAGTAATTTTTGAAATTTTAAGAAGAGTAATTTTCTGGTAAAAAATACAAGGCATCCAAAGATTGTGAGGAAGGAATGAAGAAAATATATAAGGTGGTCCCACTTAGAAAAAAAAAAGTCCAATTTATGAAGTTAAAATTGAACTTACAAAAAAGAAATCTATTTGCACATGTCATATGTTTGGATTTATTGGAATTCTTTCGTGAAGAAATCTCTTGTAAACTTTGTTCCTCCATTTTATATTTTAGAAAGATGGATAGTCAATGAGAAAAATTATATTATACATGAGATATTTAGCGATGATATATAGGTAGGGCACAAATTTCTTCCAAATGATGAGAAATAGTTTAGTGCTACAATTTTCTGAAGTTAGAGAGGTGATGTCACAATCAATTGCCAAAAAAGAATAGTATCATAGTGCCAAAAGATAAAAGGCATAAAGGGTTGCAACAAATTTGGAGTGGCATTCCAGTTACTCAAACCAAAAGATAGATTACCCAGCTGGTCCCAACTATGTGAATAAACTCAATGATTATTAGTAAAAACTTAAGTAGCAGCCTTGAATTAAATTCATCATTCTAAGGATAAAGAGACTTTGTGCAATGACCTAGTTGTTTCGAGACTCTTAAAATACAATTGAAATTTGAAAGTAAAAAAAAAACCATCTAGCTCCATGAAAAAAAGAGGGGAGAACTCTTGGTATTTGGGCAACCATTAAAAAACATGTCTTCTCATCTTCTTAATTGGAGAGGAATAGAGCAGAAGGTAGAGATGGGTTAGGGTCCCCTCTTTCTTCTTAATACAATTACTCTTACTTATATTTTTTGAAAAAAATGGAGCAGAAGGACCACATCTTTTGTAAGGTAATCCCATCCAATTGATACAGAGTACTTAATTATTAGTACTTTCTGGGTTTCATTTCTTGAACAGTTAAATTATTCAGCTGGGGCAATTATGTTGTTTGTAAGAGCAATTGACGGTCATTACACAAAATTCAAAATGCAACTTATCAGAATTTTTAAAATTCATGCAAAACAAAGTCAACTCTACAATTTTTGCTAATTGTATCTAGTTTAAAGTTGGGTTGTCAGGTGCTTCATTACCTTCTCTCATTCATGGATGCTCTAACTATATAGAATATCAGTATGTCAGTCAGAAAGCACAATAGTATAACAAAAGCTAGGTGTATTACAATCAATGTGACCAAATGATGTGAATCCATATTAATTTACTGATTAATTGATGAGTAGAAACACAGCCATGTAATCCCTATATGATTAATAAAAAGACATACTAATTTGTGTAATAAGATTGTGAAGTAAAATTGTTTATCCAATAAATTAAATACGTGCATTTAGTCTTTTGGCATAAACAATTACTCAACAATAGCGAGCAACAATTATCAAAAAAAAAAAAAAAAGTGAGCAACAACTCTATTTTTCTATCCAAAAAAGAACGGATAGATTTCCTTAGTTTTTGCTTTTCCTTTTCATGTAAACGATGATGTTGAAGAATTTTGTATGGACATTTTAGGAGGAGACATTTTAGGAGAAGACAAGAAGGGCTTTGGTGGAATTTCGATAGATTGAAGACTACCTTCCAACATCTCCACCACTTTAGTCATTGATGGTCGATCTGTGGGAGCACTTTGAATGCACCACAAACTCACTAATATCATCTTCCATTCCATTTCCTCTACCTCCTCTGCCATTTCAATGTTATTTCCAACATTTTCAACTAGATTTAGTTCCTGATAAATCCAATCCGGAAAATATTTCTCACTAGTATGAGACACTCCTACGTTGAGATTCTTTCTTTTTCCAAGCATTTCAAGAACCAACATTCCATAGCTATAGACATCAGCCTTGTAAGAGACTCCTCCAAAGCCTCGACTAAAAACCTCTGGTGCAATGTACCCTATAGTTCCTCTAGTACCAAGCATGGATACAATACTATCTTTCCTTTGGCATAGTCTTGCAAGTCCAAAATCAGATATTTTTGGACAAAGATCTTCATCCAAAAGAATGTTCTGAGGTTTTATGTCAAAATGCAAAATCCTTATGCTACAACCACGGTGTAGGTACTCTAATCCTCGAGCAACGCCAACTGCAATTTGGAAGAGTGCTTCCCTTTCCAATTGACAATTTGTTCCTGAAGGCCCTTGGTTGTTTATGAACTTATCTAGAGATCCCTTGGGCATAAATTCATAGACTAAAGCTCTTTTAGTTGTCCCATAACAATAACCCAAAAGAGTGACTATGTTAACATGAGAAGTTCTACTAATGCTAGCAACCTCGTTAATGAATTCTTCTCCACTACCTTTTAACTCTTTTATGACTTTCACTGCGACTAGACGGCCATCCAATAGCTTTCCTTTGTATACACTGCCATATCCTCCTTGGCCTAGTTTTTCTTTGAATGAATTGGTCATTTTCTTAATCTCTGAATAACTATATCGCTTAGGTTGAAGCGAACCTTGATTCTTTATGAATGCCTTGGCATATTGATTCTCTGTCGTGTTCTTTTTCGTCATCACGACCATGCTTGATAATTGTTCTCTTTTAAGGTAGCAAATTATCACAGCAGCGAGGACTACGATCCCAATAACACCAGCCGAAGCACCTATATTGAAAGAGTGGAATTTAATCATGTAAATCATTCTAAACAAAAGAAATAGAAAGGTGCTTGCTTCCCATGAAATGGTTCGCACTGATTATTATATGACATACCTATTAGAATCTTGAACTTTGGTGTCTGCGTGAAGGATAATCCTGTAAAACCTGCATTGTTTTAGTATGAGCAGTTGTTTAATTGGAAGATAGTGTTATATATCTTAAACCAATTGAGGGTTCAAGGCACATGTATGTTAATTAATTACATTCCTATTAATTGATGGCTTAAGAAGAATTAAGCACATATATAAAGTTTCAAGTTTAGAAATTGTTGAGTCGTTAATTGCATTCCTATTATTTTTTAAAGATGGTTGGAAAAGAATTTGAAACAAACTTGATAAACTCAACTACCATTGAAAGGTGAGGAAGGATTATATTTAAAAAGGTTCGATTATAAATTTTGTAATTTTGATATATTTTTAATTCAATCCTTTAACTTTTTTTTTTTTTTTTTTTTTTTTTTTTATTTCAGTTATTTAACTTCCTTTTGTTCCAATGTAATTCTTTTGTCTAATCTGCACCATTAAGTCCATCAAAACCACAACGTTTTGAAAAGTGAAAAAATACAAAAGCTTACAGCAAAATTAAATAAAATTAGATAGAATAACCCAAAACAAATTAAAGTTAAAGAATGCTTAAAGGTACAACCGTATAAGACCTAATGAACAAAAGGACGGCCTTTTGTGAAAAAGAAAATCATATTTATATATATATATATATATATATATTTTTTTTTAGAGAGTTTCAATCATATTTATACGTTAAAAGATTTGTATGTAGATGTCAATTTTCTTTATATATAATAACGTAAATTAGACTAACATTCTTTAAGGTTTATTGAACCAATACTCCCCTAAAAGTTTGTATAAATAACACTCTATTTTTTTAGATTTCTATAAATAGAAGTCCATGATTGACTTTTTTAAAGGAATATTGTATTTCCAGAACAAGATTCCTACCTAAACTATGGACATTGGCAAATTGATATTCTTCTCCCTTAAGGAAGGAACAATAGGGTGTAAATTTATCTATTGTGTTTATAGGAACCTCAAATGGAGAATTTTATTTATACAATTATCTAGGAGAAGTTTCATTTAAACTTCAAAAGAGATACCAAGAGTTTTGTAGTTCAATTGGTTTGTACTTTTTAGGGTGTCTATAACATTTAGAGTTTAAATCCCTCTATTCTGTTGGAAGTAAAAATTCAATTACTCTAAGATTCAAATCCCTCTACTCCAACTATCAAATTATTTATTTAAAAATTTACATTTTAGAAGTATGGAAGCTAGCAAAGTCATAGTCAATGATGAACATATAATATAGGTGAAATTCATAAATAAATAAATAATTACTAACGAATGGTTAACTTTCTTGTTAATAGTATAATATAAAGACCAATCTTGAGGCATTTTGTAATCTAAATAATAATAATAAAAATCAATATTAAATTTCCATCTCAAAATGGTGAAAAAAAGACCCAAACATGCAATCAAATAGCTAATTAATTAAAGCCCATAAAAAAAAGCTAATTAATTAGTTATCAATTGAAGGCTTTAAGTGTTGTAACTCCAATTTATAATATGAATACTTAAAAGCTAATAAATAATAGAGAAGGTGACCAAAATTAGAAAATGAAGTATAAAGAGAGGTTTGATACAAAATGTAAATGGTAAATTCTACTTTTCTTCCTTGAATTGGTAAATTGTGAGGTGAGTTACCCTATTTCCCAAAATAATAACACTGATGCAAAAGTGGTAAAACAGAGGTCAAGAAGCCCATCAGAGAGCTGCCTAAATTAGGGACAAAATAGTAGACTACCTTAAAACAATGCAAAATGAACAAAATAGCTAAAGCTCCAAACTTTAAGAGTAAAAAAAAAAAAATACAAAAAAGTTATTTCTCATCAATTAATGACAACTTGTTAAAGGAACTTAATTACCTGGCTTAGCTTCTGGTTCAACTCCTGGCTTAGCTTCTGGTTCAACACCTGGTTTAGATTGCGAGTGATCGCATGTTACTTGATTCAATTTGAGGTCATAACCGCAAACTCCATTGGATTTGGTGCAGTTGTTACATGCTGAAGAATCCACCAATTTCACATCAAATCCTTCTTTCATAGATTGCTCCAATTTTGACCAATCCAATGTGTCCAAGGACTGACTGTACCGAACTGGAATAATCACACTGTTTCACAATTCTCATCAGGACCAAGAGCTCCCGGTTTCATGTGCACATCAAACAATGATCCAGTAGTTGTGGAGCAAGTGAGTTGACTAGGGTGAGCTATCGAAGACAAAGCACAACCATAAGTTAGTGTAAGATTCTGAAAATTACCATTACCAAAATCAAAGAGTGTGGGATCCAAGGTAGTGTTTGTGAACATTGGTGAACAAAAACCAGTCCAGTAGTCCTCCCTCGTAATTGTGAGTATCTGGTCACTGAGATTCACATCTAACACACGGTAAGTCACGTTCATAATCTCCATGGTAGTAACGTTTTCCTTGCAGTTGAGCTTCAGTCCTGGATAGCCACAACCAGCATAGTTTTCTCCCCAGAAAGGAAAACCAATGTTGCGGATGTTTCCACAAGAGAAAATGTTTTTGCTACAGTTTGAGTATGAATCATCTTTGCAAAGAGATAGATGAATGCTATTGATGAAGATGAAGAATATGAAAAATGAATAAACAAGAGAATTAGGAGAAGATGAGAGAAGCCAGGAATTCATTTCCTGAGAAGGGTCATGGCCCTTCGTGGGAGCAGTAATGGTTGGGTTGAAGGAAAAAAAAAATTAGGATTATAGATTGTGGTGAAGAAAGCTATAGGAAAGTGCAGTGGTAGGACTTTTAGAAATTTTATTGACTTAGTAATTTGATGAATACTATTTTAATTTGTAGACTCACTCAACTTATTTTTGTAGAGTCATGTGATCATGTGATGAATACTACAAATTTAATTGTATAAATTTTACAATTGACACGATACTAATCACAAAAATAAATTGAAATATTAATTTATTACGTTATTTAAAGAGAATTAATCACATTTTTTTTGTCCTTTTAAACTTTTTGTAATAAAATGATTAAATTAGTTGTAAGTTTAAAATTTTTCATTTTTTTCAAACATATATGTAGTATGATTAATGACGGGTTATCTTAGCTACCGGTGAGTCAACAAACAAAGCCTTTCATCAACTTGTATTCCACGCTTCTAGAATTTGACTCTTTCAAAGTGTCAAATGTTATATGCTAGCCAGCTAGCACCCTCCTCCCTTTTTTCTTTTTCTTTTTTGATACCATTCCAGAAAAAAGGAAACATTACAAGAGGTTCGGATATACAGAACTGGCATTTTCGTTGCCAATTTAGCTAGAGAAAAAACACTACTAGCTACAACTCTTGGGACAAAACACAGAGTGATATACAAAATCAGCAGCTAAGAGATGAGACCAATCAGACATGAGGCTCTCCTCTTGCCAACTAGAGGTGATTTGGCTGTTATTGACATGCACAGCCCTCATACAATCACTGAGAAACAAAACGTGCTTAAAACCCGAGTCCCTAGCCTTGATTGCTGCCTCCAGCATTGCTCCCTGGATGATGACTGGAATAGGTTGATCTGTACAGCTAGATATACCTTGTAGAATGGGGTTTCCATGAGTAGTCTTGGCTTCATAAGCATACCCGGCTCTGTTCATTTTCTTTTAGTCCAGCACCAGCGACTTTGACAATGAGCTGCCAAGGGCCCAAAGGAATTTGAACCCTCCTCCCTAATTCTTCTTGAATTTAGGAATATTGTGAATTTTTATTGTATCTCTAATTTTATTTTTTTATAAAATTTCAAAAAATGTTACATTTACTGATTTACAATATTTTTATAATAAATTTTAAATGGCAAGACAGTTCACCAAATTTTTTATTTTTTATTTTAAGCTTTTAATTAATCTGCTTAATAAGGATGAGTTAAATGACTTAGGCTTATTAAGGAGATTCTAAGAGCATTCCTATCAGGTGTTCTATTAAAATGTCATTTCGACACGTCAAAATGACTACTTTATCATTTTAATACACTATTTTACAATTCATCATACATCACATTTTCTATTCTTCAATTCTATACATTAAAATAATATATGCAAATATTAAAATAACATTAAAAATACCAACAATATATAAAAATACCAAAAAAAAAAAAAAAAACCCACCATCCCCACCACAACCTACAACCCACCCCCACTACCAGCACCCATCAATGCCCCACATCCCACCCACCACCAAATTCGCCCATCAAAACCAATAAGTTGAGATGCTAGACAATGCAAACCCATTAAGCTGAGATACTAGACGAAACAGTAATGCTTTGCTCTAAGATGAACTAAACCGAACCAAGTAGCTTCAGTGTATGAGATAGAACAGAGAGGAGAGAGCAAAGAAGAAGAAGAAGGGGAAAAAAAAAAGGGTGAAGGAGATTTTATAAATTAGTGAATATGGAATTTGTGAGATAGTAGAGAGGAAATTAATGGTGACTCATGAATGGGAAAAGAAGAGAGCAAAAGGGAAGAGGGGAGAACAAAAGAGTCTGTGAGAGTAGAGATGGCGAAGTAGTGAACGTGTGGCTCAAAGTGAAGATAAGAAGAGATATTTTATTTGAGATGAGAGAAAAATATGAATAAAAAATAATAAAAACCAAATGGCATTTCCTTCCGTGCCATTCCAAAGATGAGATTCTAATGTAACAAATACCAAAACTTTTTGGCATTTAACACATCTCATGATAGTTTGTTTTTTGGTGTTTGGCATTTGGCACACCTAATGGAAATGCTCTAATTCTATTGACTTGGTCTTATCTATGTAGCACTGTAGATTGAAATTTTACTGTAAAAAGAGCGTATTAATTCAAAAGAATAGAGATCAAGAAGTTTGTGACTTGAGAGACCTTGTATCGACAGCTTCCAATTCACTAGCAGATCATTAAACATCAAAAAAAAAAAAAAATTCTGGGTTAGGAGCAAATCCTTTCACACTTGGTATACCTTCTTGAAGTAATTATATGTTTTAACAACAGAAGCTGAGTAGTGTGTTGGGGTGATGGTAAGGGTGATGGTAAGGAATGCTTAATTTGTCAAGGTCAAAGCAATCACAAACAATTGAAATTACTTTGACCTTGACAAATTAAATGCTCAATTTCTGGATGGTAATTGTTTTGAATGAGAATGGGTTGGAGTTTGAAGGTCATTTTATATTTACTTATCAAGCCCGGTACCCAATTATTATTATTATTATTTTTTTTTTTTGGTAGTTACTTGGACGGACCTTGAAAAATTGAATGCCCAATTAGCTCAATTGTGGCCCAAATAGATTGAAACTGGACATTTCTCATTCAAAGCCCATACTGTGTAAATCTGGGCCATAATTGGGGAAATTCATTCCATGAAGGGATGGCAATTTTGCCCCGCCCCACTTGACCAGCCCTTCCCCGCTTCGCCCCGTGCGGGTTTTCCCCACCCCGCAAAGGTGGTGGGGCGGGGATGGGGCGAGATTTTAGACCCGCACCACGGGGCGGGGCGGGGATGGGTTTACACTTTTTAGACCCACCCCGCCCCGCCCCACCCCGCATTAATAAGGGTTAAAAGGTAATTTTTTCATACCCTAAAACCCTACTATTTAAAAAAAAATATCATCATCTTATTTTATTTAAGTGGAGATGCTTTTTGAAGAACTCAATTTTTATTTTGTTATGTATTAGGAGTTTGGATTATTTTATTGTGTCATACTATGAGATTTTTGTTGTGATATTATCTTGTTAAATATTTAGATAATATTATTTAGTATTTGCTAAAAATTAGTTTGATTCGATAGAATAAATTTATTTATAATTTCAAGAATATTTTTACTATTGAAACATGTCATTTTATTTGTAAAAATGGTAATAGTTGTAGGGAAAATTAACAAGAAATAAAGTTTTACGGTGTAAGGCGGGGCTTCGCGGGTCTTCGCGGGGCCTTAAAGGGCGGGGATGGGACAAGAAATTTTCCCCATCATACGGGGCGGGGTGGGGATGGGGCAAGAAAAATCCATGCGGGGCGGGGGCGAAGATCCCATCCTTCGGGCCCGCCTCGCCCCATTGCCATCCCTACTGATGAAGAAAGAGAGAGAGGGAATATGACCGCAAGCTTAAATGCTCAAATTAGGGTCGTGAGCCCAATCAATAATGTAGAATAAAACATAAATAAAAAATCATGACTGAACATAAACTCGTGTGTGCAAATATAGTGAACGGATAATTTAACACTAAGATTTTCAAAATTTTGAATATATAGATTATCAATTTATCCATGATTGCTGGCTTTTATGACTCCACTTTAAATCATATGTCATTCTTGTACTTACAAGATGTTCAATTTTTCTTTCTCAAAAAAAAAAAAAAAAAAACGTGTTCAAATTTTTAGTTATACTAAAGTGGACTAAAGCCCCACCCTCCCTTAAAAGTTACCATGACTTTTGAGTAAAGTTGTGGTGTGTCTTTATTTTAAAACCCCTTTCCCTCTCATTTGTGTGTGTGTGTGTTTGTTTCTAAAAAAAAGTGGACTGAATGGACCAAAATGGACTAAGTGAACTGAAGTAGACCGAAATGCTACACTAATGTAGCTCAACATGAGCATAATAATAATAAATACTATGTTTAATATTTTACATATTACTAGCCGTAGACCCATGCAATACGTGGGAATATAAATATTATGTAATAATGTGTAATATATAAAAAGTAACAATTACTTTAAGTATTGTCTATTGTAGGGCTCTTGGGCTTAGGAGTTCATTATCTACCTGTATATTGGGCCTGTGGCCCAAGCTGAGAATAAGGATCTACCCGAGGAGGAGAAGTCTTCGTCAGAAGAGACTGTGTTGATGAATAAAAAGGTTGGTTTTGGTCATAATGGCTCAAGAGAGTGGGTAGAGGATGAATGCGTCATTGACTAGACAAAGCTGAGGTCCTAAGAGATGGTTTATCAATAAGAGTGATGATCCCGGAAATTCAGTTGGAGCGGATAAGCATTGTAGAGATATCAGATAGGGAGAAGTCCTAAAATATCTTAGGAGAAAGCTGCTACCTTCGCATTAAATGTACTGCAGCTAACTCTCTAGCCGCATTAATGTGGAGGTGATGCCTGAACAGTGAATTTCAGCCTTATAGCTACAACATAAGGACTTGTGAGGAGTGCTAATGGGACAAGTATCCACACCAACCGTCTGGCATGCACGTGGAAGGTGGAGATGAAAAGGAAAGACAATATAAAAGGAGAAGGAGTGAGTGAGAGAAGGGGATGAGAAAATCAAGTGGAAAATACTGTAGCAACCAGGAATCAATCTTGTAATCAAACCTAAAAGCAATATATAAGAGTTGTGCTCCTCGGATCTTGCCGAAGAATTTTTTTCTTTAACATAAACCTGTCTATTTTCATTCTTTTGTGACAGCAATCTACCTTAGTATTTGTTTGAATCATTAAAGCCCAAATTTTCTAATCCACTCTCTACAAATTCATTGTTTCGAACTTTTTGGGCCTAAGTCCACCAACCTTTGGGCTAGGAAACCTAAATCTAGTCCTTACATCTATTTAAAAAAAAATATTTTTACAAGTATTTTTTTTTTATCTTTTTATCTCTACAAATATATTATTTTATTATTTTTGTGTGTTTGATTAATATTTTTTAAAGGTGAACTATATTCTTTGAACTTCTATTGAAGTGTATTATATTTGCCTAATATATAATTAAATTTTATAAGTTTCAAATTTATTATTCAAATTTCTCATCTCTTAAGGAATAAGGATTTTTTTTTTTTTTTTTTTTTTTGATGAGGAACAGGGAAATTATCATAATAATCAAAACTTATCATAAAATTACAATGTTATCTTAGCCAAAATTAAAATGAAACTAAAGGAATAAAAAATAAATTTGATAATAATTTATTACTCAAACAATTGGTAGGCATATTCAAATTCCTATTTCCAAAAGAAACTAAGTATTAACCCAAACCAAAATTCAAACAAATCTATAAAAGGGAAAAAGAAGACTTTCTAATGGAAAAAAATAATAATAATAATTAAAAAAAAAAAAACCATCAACCTTAATTAGGGGTATAAGAAAGAAAAAAAATCCAAAGAGAGAGAGAGAGAGAGAGAGAGAGAGAGAGAGTACTCACAGTTTTGCGGGAGAAAAAATATGGACTGAATGAGGAAAATGATATCAAATTTATAAAAAATGAAATGGGGAGAAAAAGAGTCAAAATATAAAAAAGAGGAAGAAAGTGTAATGGTAAAGTTGAGAGTAGTGGGGAGATAAAGAGACAAAAAATAAGGGAAAATGTTGGAAAAAATGTAACCGTAGGTGTGAATAAATAGGGAGAAGAAATTTTTTTTTTTTTTTTTTAAGAATAGGGAGGAAAAAAAAAAGTTTAAATAGAGAAAAGAAAATATATGAAATAAATGGATGACACGGCTGCTGATGTGATTCAATAAAAGTGTATCAACAATAAATATTACGCTTCAACTTTTAGATATATATATATATATATATATATATATATGTTCACTATATATACTCAAGTGTAAATAATAATGGCCCAGAACCTTGTAATTTAATTAGCACGTCTTTGTCAAGGGCCTTGTAACTGAATTAGTGCCTCCCCATACACAAAGTGTTTGGGGGTTTAGAGGGGAAAATGTTCGAATTGCAAAGTGAGCAACATGTTGTAATTATCTCTTAAAAAAAAAAAATAGCACGTCTTCATATACAAAGTGATTAGGGTTTAGAGAGAATGGTTTGAGCTCGGGTTAGTACTATAGCATAACTATATCAAAATTTAAAAAAAAAAAATTTAAAAGTGTAAATGATAATGGAACACCTTAGAGCATTCGCACCTGGCATGCCATATGCCATATGTTAGTCTATTTTACCATTTAAGCACAAAAAACTCCCTCCATCCGAACTTGTAAAAGCCAACTATTGCAACCAAAAAAAAAAAATTTTGCAATAGTGTTACAGTGCAATTCTAAAGGTAGAACTGCACTGTAGCACTATTGTAAAACCAAAAATATTCTTTTATTCTTTTTCTCTCTCCACTCTGTCTCCCTAACTCTCCCGCTCTCTCAGGTCTGTCTCCCATGTCTTTCTCTCTCAGATTTCTCCCTCTCCCTTTGCTCTCTCTCAGTGATTTCTCCCTCTCCCTTTGCTCTCCCTCAGGCCACCGTTGGCCACTATCGCCCAGCAACACCAAGCCCAGGCCGCGTCTCACCCAGCAATGCCCAAACCCAGGCCGCCGTTGGCCACTGTCTCACCCGACATAGTCTGATGGGTCTCTTATGGCATGGCATGTTCTAATGGGTCTTTCCAATCCCAAACTCTCATCCTTTCTCTTCGATCTAGTGGGTTTATGGTGGGTTAGTGGTGGAGATCATGGCGGATCGGTGGCGGGTTTCTTTGGAGGTGTGGGTTATTTTGGAGTGGGTTTCTTTGGTGGCGTAGTTCAGGTGGTGGGTGTGGTGGCCATTGTTGGCTACGATTGGTTTGATGGTTTGTGTGTGTGTGGCTCTGTTGATGGTTTGATGGTTTGTGTTTGTGTTTGTGTGTGTGTGTGGCTCTGTGCATGTGGTGATAGGTTTAGATAGGTTGATCGGTATATCATGTTCTCTTCTTGGCTCTTTTTTCTTTTTTTTCTTTTGAAAAAATTCTTAGCTGGGTTCTTGGTGGTTAAATAATGGGTTTTGGTGGCGGTGTGGCTGAGAGAGAGAGAGAGAGGGGCAATGAGGAAAAGTGACAAAAATTAGGGATAAAGGAAAGAGGGAGACAATTTTCTATTATTTTTTTATTGTATAATTTATATTATTTTAATGTGTAATATGGTAAATAAAAGTTAGGATGTTGGGTGTATTGTAAAATGGTATGGTATAATTAATAAAATAGGTTTTTGAGATTCAAATACTCTTAAGTCAAGAATGACGTATGCTTTTAACTCCAGTCGAAAAAGCCAGAGTCCTAGTCCCACAACAGGGTAAGCCAACAATAAGTGCCACGTGGCTAGACACCAAAGAATTGAACAAGGAAATGGCAACGGCCTATTAGAGCCACCAGTCCAATTACCTGTAATCTAAACCTCTTCTTCTTCGACACCAAAAGCCTCTCTCTTCGATGGCCACGTTTTGTTTCTGGATTTCACTACTTAATGGTATACTTCTCCAACTCTAATCTCTAAAGCTCAAAAACAAAGCAACTTAAACTAAACAGGTTAAGCATACCAACCATGTCTTTAGCTCCAAGTAGTCACCTTTCTCTCTACTCTTCACCACCATTGTCAAGAACTATCCAAACCAAGCAAACCCAACTTCTGTTTTGTCAAACCAACCATTTTTCATTCAAGAAACACTCATTTCTGAGCGCCTCAAACTGTTTCTCACATACCCTTTGGCTGAAACCATCGGTTTTGATAGTAAAAGCATCTGAAACTGAGTCCCAGATATCAGAACAGGAGAGTGGAAGTGAAGGAGGGGATGGAGATCAAGAACAGTATGAAGAGTATGAGGTGGAATTGGTGCAGCCATATGGGCTGAAATTTGTCAAGGGCCGAGATGGTGGGACTTACATAGATGCGATTGGGCAGGGTGGATCGGCTGACAAGACTGGGAAGTTCACTGTGGGGGATAAAGTACTTGCCACCAGGTTTTCTTTGCCCTTTTTTTTTTTTTTATATATATTTACTTTCTCATTTCTTTGATGAGTTTGTTTTTGTTGTCAAGGATAATAAAAGTGCATGGATATTGCATAAATTGGTAATTCAATTGAATAGGCATACTAAATTTATTTGCTCAATGTAATTGTTTATGGGGTGGCTTGGTCAATATGAGGAGGTTTTAATATTAAATTTTCCGTTTTCTTTGTTTATTTGTGGAGAATTTATCTGTTGTTAGTCTTCAGAATAGGCACAAGGTGTACATTAAAATTCTCTAATATGAAATGAGAGGACAGGCAAGGCAGGCCACCGTGACTTAGCCTTTGTGGGACAAAATGTTGGGTGATATCAAAAGGAAGTTGTCTTGGACGGGCTAATCATGTGCAAACAAGACTAAGTTGTGACAGCACCAATTACAAGTTGAAGGTGCTACAAGGACTGGAAAAATGAGTCCTGCTAATCATCTTGGACAAAGGCAGCGAGACAATAAGCTAATGTTTAAATAAAGGTGTCCCTTGATTGAGCTAAATGGTATATGATTATGTTATCAAATCCGACTCATCTGAGTATGAGTGTGAACGATGGTTTATGTCTTGTTTTTATTGATAATGCTTTTAATTGGAATGTTGTGCTCAAGCTTGTCACTGGTTCAGCAGATTTAGGCAAAACCAAGTTGTTGATTGGCAAGATATCGTTTTATAGGTTTATCTATGTCTACTTAATTTTCCTAATCTAAGAAAATTCTGTGACTTCTATTTTATTGTTGACAAAGTCGTGATTCAAATGTGACTAAGGAGTTGTAACTGTATCCAGTGCAATGTTTGGGACAGACATATGGCCTGCAGCTGAATATGGAAGGACAATGTACACCATTCGCCAAAGAATCGGGCCATTGCTCATGAGAATGCAGAAGAGATATGGTTAGTTCATAGCCCATTATCACAGGATAAAACAACCGAGCTCACGCTGATGTCAATCATGTTAAATTAATATGACAATTTGCCAATATTTTCAGGCTAATATATCTCTCCAATTCATAATTTCAATGACCTCATAATTTTGCATCGTGATTAAAGGCTGTAAATTTAAATGTTTATCAGGGAAGCTAGAGCAGAGAGGTGAATTAAGTGAAAGGGAAATTATTAGAGCTGAGAGGAATTCTGGAGTAATAAGTAACAAAGTGAGGGAAATTCAGGTATGTATGTCATTTTAAAAATGACAATTAATATCTAGCTAAAATTGCATGCCTGTAAACCTTAATCATCTATGCTTCCTCTATCAACAAGAATCATGTTCCCTCTTCACTAAAACATAATATAACATGGTGTCTGAGTTATTACAATTGGTTTCAGTTGCAAAATGTCCTGAGGAAAAGAGAACAAAAAGAGAGCAGGGAAAAGGATATTCGTGAAGGACTACAACTTTACAAGTAAGACTTGCCAGTGTGATATTTTCCTAAGCTTGCTTTGTTTTTTGGTGGTTCTCTAAGCTGGTGACTCTGAAATTTTGTATTCTATTAACGGGATTGGTGGCATCTTTTATCCCAAAATCTAGAAGTTACAGTTGCTACTTAATAAAATTTTTCATGCTAAGGATTTCACTTCCTAACTTTTGGGCCCTATATGGCATATGAGAACTTAGGATTATGTCTTTTCCCCTCAACAAAAATTTCAGTAATAGCCTTATAGGGACCTGAGATGCCTTTTAGGGGCTATCTGATATTTCACATATAGAATATACTGATTTTTGCCTCTGCAGGTAAATTTAGAATCCATATCTTGCTCTCTTCTTTCATTCATTCACTCTCTTTATTTCCTTTTCCTATTTTTCATTTTGTTTTTTTCTTTTTGGTTAATCATGAAGGAATGCCAAATATGAGGAAGCATTAGAAAGGTTTGAGTCTGTGTTGGGATCAAAACCAGATCCAGATGAAGCTTCAGTTGCAAGTTACAATGTTGCGTGTTGTTATTCTAAGCTTAATCAGGTAACTGCTCTTGTTAGCATGAACATAAAAACATTGTTACCACTGATTAGAAATGCATTTTCTTTTGCTATATTTGTTCTTGGTGGTGTTCATATCATTAGACCTGGCAAACTTGGACCTAGCAGGCTAGTGCACCAATTTGCTGGGTTTTATGTTCTATAGGTAGAGATCAATGTGACTATAACAGCACAAAGTCTCATGACCTGAGCTGATATAAAACATGGCAAACCAAAATCCCTCAAGCTATTCTACATTGCTCCAATTGACAGCTTTCTCAGTATGTTGTCTCTAATTTCTATCCTAGCTCAATTGCCCAACCAGGAACAACATTTCATCTGAGTGACTTATGTGAGGTTTTGCTACTTATATGGATTATGGCATTTGATGAAGGATACAATCTTATTTACTAAAAACCATCCTCATTTACCAAAAACCTGTCATTTTATGTATCTATTTGTATGAACTATACTATTTTGAACAGATACAAGCTGGCCTCTCTGCGCTTGAAGATGCCTTGCAAGTAGGATTTGAAGACTTCAAGGTAATGAACCAATGATAAAAGAGTTGTGCTTTTCTTAAACACTATCATCTGCAAGCTGTCTGAAATTGTTGCTACTCTTAACAGAGAATCCGAACAGATCCTGACCTTGCCAATATCAGAGCATCGGAGGGTTTCGAGCCTTTAATGAAAAGATTTGATGAGTCATTTATCAACGAAAATGCCATCAATGCCATTAAATCTTTATTTGGCATATTCAACAAGAAATAGAGCCTTGATTTGATTTGGTTGCAAATAGGAGTCAAGTTCTCAATTGCATGTGAGCTTACAACAAAGCCAATGGAAGCGTTGACTTAGCCATGTTTCCAACAATCAGTTTCTTCTATGTGAATTTTTTGCATATTGTTAGTTCAATGTGATTTTTTAAGGACTGTTGCTTATCCAAATTTTCTCTCCAATCAGAATATGTTAAGATGATTCTTTGGACCCCAGTTCATTCCTAAATTCTGGTCACTATGGATTGATTGTCCCAACCTAACTAACTGATAGAGAACAGACAGACATGCTTAGACATTCTTGTGTCCAATCATGGTTCCAAATAATTTTCTTGTTGGCAGATTTTGAGAAGCAAGGGGCAGCTAGCTCTCAAAGAATTGTTTTCTGTTTTTCTTTGTTATTGTGTTTATATGGCGAAACATGACTTGAAAGTGGATGGCAATGACTGCAATTGTCTAAAGATTTTAGTATGGTGTTCGGTTGCTCACTTTCTAAACCCAAGAGCAAAGATTCAAGGGTTGACCCCTCATAAATTTAAATATTACTAATATATTTGTGATAATTAATAATAAAATATATATATATATATATATAATTAAAACAGGTCCACTTTTCTGTACTACCAAAAATACCTATTATCTAATTAGAAATGACTTATTAATAAAACAAATTAAGCTTATAGAGGTAAAATATTAAATAATTCAAATTCAATAAACATGTACAAATAAAATCCAAAAAAGATAAAAATTAATGAGTAATGATTCTTCTTCTTCTTATATATATATATATTAAAACAAAATATATGATCATTGTGTGTCTTAAGAAAATAACAATTATGACAAATGGAACTAGTGGGGAAAAATGAAAAAAAAGTGGGAAAAGTATGAGGCTTTAAAAAATTATACTAAAAGTTAAAAGCTAAAAGCTGATACCAAACTGAAATGTTCTTCTTTTAGAGTTGCTGTATCAACTAAATTTTTTTTTTTGGGGGGTGGGGGGGGGCATCAAGATGTTTCTGAGCTCAAGTGAACACTGAACACCAAGTCATCTTCCCCTCTATCATGCAATACTGATCTACTTTATCATGTAAGTTTTTACCTATTTTGTTTTTACATATAGAATGGTAATGATTCTGTGATTTAACATTTTAGATATGGTGGTGGTGGTGGTGGTGGGGGATGGACAAACATTATTTTATTTTGCCTAGAAGCATAAAATAAAAAAGTAAGGAGATTTCAAATATTCCTAGCCAAAAAAAAAAAAAAATTGAAGAGATTTCAAATAAATAAATAAAGGATACATTATTTCCAGAAATGGAAATTTATGTCTATCTTTATGTTTATCAGTAAGAGATTTATTAAAAAGAAACAATCAATACAAGCCCTACATCAAAACAGACAGGCCAAACTACAAAACAGGATAGAAGGAACCCATAGTGAACAATTAAACTATACATATCCTGACCACAACTCAAAGAATTAGAATCCTACACAATTCAACTCATGAAACAGAGCGAAAAAGAGCACTGCTTGGTTAACATGCTGAACCAGTAATATCCTTAAGGATATGAACCCTTAAATGAGTTATCAAATATAGATCTTATTACCATTTTAAATTTTAAATTTCTAAAAATTTATTGTTCAAGATTTACAATCAGTACAAAACTTTAGCAAAGAACATATACTGTTCATTAAGTTCAAAATTGCTGCAGCACTTGTTGGGCTGTACTAGAGGGACCAATCACCATTGTTTTTTGGATGAATCTGTATACTTTCATTGATGAGAAACAGGAATTACACAGCAGGCCAATATAGACCAAACACAGGAACAACAAAGCTAATTAGCCCTGACACAGCAAAACAACTCCTGTACTGTACAGCCACCCCTACTAATTGAAACAAAAAGGAAAAACAAATGCCAATGACAAAGACCATTACATCACTACAAAGAATCTACTGTACACGTAGAGCATTTGATGAGAGTCTTCTGGTCATCAATTACAGCAAACCATAGCATTCTACACTCCATTGTATCTTCAGCCTATGTAATTAGCATTGTGAAAAGTTAGAAGCTTTGCTTCACAAGGTGATGACTATGTCAGTGGGTAATCATTAAAACTGTAAAAGTTTGGTTAGCTAGTTTCATGTTAAACATTCAAAAGCCACTAAGTTGCTACTAATCATTCACATGGCTTATCGTCATCTGAAAGTTTCTGACGCTTATATGGGACAATACCATCCATTTGCATCATTGGTGCAGGATAATTGTTGCTGCAGAAATTTAATTGCAATTCAGCATTTGTAGTGTCAAAATCTTTTTGGTATTGACCCAATTCATTTTCAGAAAATTTCGAATGCACATGTCCACTTGATTCATTTGAAAAAGGAGGCATACCAAGAATTGGTCCAATCATCTGAGGAGGAGTTCCATAATTGCCAACCACTGCTTGCGACTCATTAGGGAAGTGGACCATATTATTAGCAGATCCACTTGATTCATTTCGAAAAGAAGGCATACCAGGAATTGATTTAACCATTGCAGGAGGAGTTTTATACTTGCCAACCACTGCTTGCGACTCATTAGGGAAGCGGAACATGTTATTAGCAGATCCACTTGATTCATTTCGAAAAGAAGGCATACCAAGAATTGGTTTAACCATTGCAGGAGGAGTTCCATAATTGCCAACCACTGCTTGTGACTCATTAGGGAAGTGGACTTTGTTATTAGCAAATCCACTTAATTCATTTCGAAAATAACGCATACCAGGAATTGGTTTAACCACTGCAGGAGGAGTTTCGTACTTGCCAACCACTGTTTGCAACTCATTAGGGAGGCTAACCATATTATTAGCATATCCACTTGATTCATTTTGAAAATAATGCATACCAGGAATTGGTTCAATTATCTGAGGAGTTCCATAATCGCTAGCCACTGGATGAAACTGATCCGGGAACCTGCTAGCCATATGAGAAAATGCAGGTACATTTTGGTGGGACTGATTCATATAATCCTCGACTATTACAGTTGTTGGATCAACTTTTGGCATTGGCTGATTTCTAGCGTTTCTCTCACCATGATGCAAAGATGTGGAACAAGTCTTCTCTTTTTTTCCTTTTCCTTTGACCAGAGAACAAGACTTATCTTGAGTATTAGTTTTGATGTTGTTATAGATCCTGCATAGAACCCACTCATCCAACTGGATGACACAAAATTCAATGATAGTTAGATCAACAATAGATGACAACAATGATATTGAAAAACAAAATACACAAGCTCAAAGAAAATTCAAATTACATCTTAATAATAAAAAAGCTAAAACAAAAGGATAAAATCTACTTACCCCCATATCATTTTCATCCCTTCTAGTTACAGGAGGATGATTAAAACCAACTATAGTTCCCTTGGATTCGATTTTTATGTCAGCTCTAGAGCGCTTCCAATATCCATCACCTGCCTCTCTATATGGACATGTTCTTTTTTTATACTCTAGTTTCCTTGGAGTAAAAAAGTACCATTCCTCTTTTCCATCATATTTCTTGTTGGCTTCTGTTAATCATCCAAAATGTTACATTTATACACTTGTATGAAAAAATTGCACTCAAAAAACTTAAAAAATAAAAACTTTTTTATACGTGTTGTTCTACCCCAAGCATGCTGTACTATCACTTCACCAGTATTAAAACAAAAATCGATTATTGTGATGCACCGTGCACATTAGTTTCCACTTGAGTGATTCATCACAATTGTTTGAAGTATATAAACTGTGGAGTAATTTTGAAAGGAAGTTGCAAAAGAATTAAAGAACATGATTTACTTATAAGATGAGGTTATAATGTGGGAAAAGGATCATATTTAAATTAAGTGAAGTTCTAAAAAGAGAAGAAGAAAAACAGAGATGTTACACTCAAAAGCAAGAAAGATTGGGTAGCATATCAGTTCTGAGTAAAACATGCACATATAGTCTTATATAAACTAGTGACTACAGAATATGGAAAACCCATGATTCTTTCATTCAGATTAATAAACAATTTAGCAAAAGAAACTCTGAAACTTTAACCTCATGCAAGATTATCAAACTGACTGATCCATTCAACTCAAAACAATCAAAGAAAAATAAAAAGAAACCCAGTTAAACATAATGTATGTTTAAGACTACATAATATGGCATGCCAATGATTCTACGAAAATTTAACACCATGCAATATATAGAATCAAATAGACTCATGATTTGGAAAGAACAAGTCTTAATCAACTCAAAAGAATTAAAGAAAACTAAAAAGAAATATGTTTCAAGAAGAACCTGCAAGTGACTCGGGGTTGTGTTTGTACAGATCAACATCCACAATCTGATTCCATGGCAGGCGTTTCTTCAAGACCTTCCTGATCAAATAACGCATGATGAGGTCATAGTCAGTGGGTTCGAACCTATACCCAGTTGGTGGACCCTTATGTTCAAAGCTGAGGTAGCTCTTCTCTTGTTCCTCACCAAACTGCTTCATCAAATCATTGAGGATTCTGTGTAAAGCCACTGAATCCACCTCTTTTGAAGATTGGTTCTCCTCTTCCTTTTGCTCTTCTTGGTCTGGTTCTTCCTCCTCATTATGAGAATGATCAGCTACACTCGGTGATGAACGTGAACTTGTGTTGCTCCTTGGTGTGTTCAGGGCTTGTAGTGATTGTGTTATCACGTTGGGAATCACTTGGTTAGTGACACCAGAAGCCATAATACTCGGCTTGTCTTGCTTAGATTCCATATTATTCTCTGGAGAACAAGACATTGCTATTTGCTACGTACAAACTTGACTTTGAAACTGTGTCTTTTTATCTCACTATTATATATACGTAAGATTCAAAGAATTCTACCAAGAATCAATCTTGAAACGATAAGTAACAGAAAATAGAAAGACCAAATAACAGATATTTCCATTTTTTATATATGTTATTGAGATAATCAAAAATATGCCTAACCGTATTTTACAGGTACATTATTTTTTTAAAGGTAATACTTTATTTTAAGGGTAATAGTATTATTTTTTAAGGGTAGTACTAGGGATATTATAAATTGTGCTATATATGGCTTACAAATTAATGTGACACTAATCATATAAAAAAATTCAAATATTTATTAATTATGTTATTGAAGTAAAAAGAGAACTTTATAAAATGGTTATTCAAAAACTTAAAAATTATACAAAATCAAATAAAAAGAGAACTTTATACATTGACGACAAAAAAACAAAAACAAAAAAAACAAAACACATGCAAATACATAAAGTCATACAATTTCCTTCTACGAATTTTCTTATTTTGAAATTGTTACGTGATAGTCTCATTATTATCAATGTTGCAGACTATATCTCTATCAAAATTTTAGTTCAATAGAATTTTTCTTGAGCCTTTTCTTTTTTTTTAAATCCTAATATATTGTTAAGTAGACCAAAATTTAAAGACAATTTGGCTTTAAACTTAGTTGTAGGATAAGGTTACAACTGTCACTAAACAAATTAACATGGTTACTGTGGGGCCAGAGAACTTATGACCCGGCCCACTTTCCATTGGGGCCTAGGGCCCGTGCCATGGAGAGTATTTGTCGAGGACAAATGGTGAAAGACCAAATAGCTTAGAGACGCAGCCGAGGATGACCCTGTCCTCGACATCCCAAGACTTCAAAGGAAAGAGCGACATCTCGTCGAAGGTTGCCTCCAAAATGCCCCCAGAAGAAGAGGCGAGTAGAATGGGACCCACATGGGGGTACGGAGTGGGGGTGGTTCAAGGTAAATACGTCACCTCCGCATTGAATGCGTCCACAAACGTCCTAGCCATATTAATGAGAAAAGACGCCTGAACAGTGTGGTTTCGGTTAGTGCAACTAACAAAAAACAGGGGGAGGCAGCTAATGGGACAGGTATTCGAATAGGAACCTGCCTGATAAACAGGTGGAGGGTCAGGATCAACCGAGAAGTGCTATATAATGTAAATACTTGTGCGCCAAAAAGAGGGGGCTTCCAGACCATGGAGTCCTAAAAAAGGGAGAATAATAAGGACATGAAGCTCCTTGGACGAGGTCGAAGGACCGGAGTCACTCATGGCGTACCGGAATAGATTATTACTAAACGCGTCAGGTTCATCCTTGTGCAAATCGATATGGAAACCCTGATTAACTACCGTCCGGTGACCAAAGCCTAACCTTTCAAACCCATGCTCTACAAATTATATTGTTTGGGCCCTTAACATGCGAACCCAATACTATTTTGGGGCCGTCACGAATTGAGTCCTTACAGTTACATATTTTGAAAATATAACCGTTGAATTATATGTTCTTAAAACACATGTCAAATTTCATGCCAATCGAATATTATTTACTATTTGATCCATAAACTTTTTTTTATGTATAATTTTATACTAGAAAAACTCAAAATTTAAACATTTGATTGATGACATAACTATTGATCTTTGATCTTCTTAAAATTTTGCAAGTATGGAGAAGGATATAAGAAGAAAATGTAGTTCAATGGTGGATTTGTCAAAATTCACATCCAATAAAAAAAATATTAAGCGGAATTGCAGCCTTAGTCTATAACCAAGTTTATTACTAATAATTTTTCAAAATTTAATTAGGTTGAGCCTAAAAATATTTAGGGTGGTCACAAATTTTTTTTAAAGATAAAAAAATCATCAATTTTTTTAAAATTTATATATAATAATTGTTTTTCCAAGTCACGGTGGTCTTGTGACCACCTTGGACTCAATGTGAAGCCGCCTTATCATTGCAGCATCACTATGTAAGGATTTTGTAGTAAAATTGATGGTAGTTAGAGCATTTTCCTTCTTTTTAAATAATAAAAAAAAATCCTCATGATTATCAAACTAAATAAAAAAAATTTCTGAAAATATACGTATTTTCTATAATTGAATGTATAAATAACATATTAAACATTACTATTGTACAAGAATATTTTCACTTGACTCAACCTCAATACTTTTATTGACATAATCGTTAAATTTGTTAAGTAATCATTATATATATAATAAGAATTAAATTATCAAAATTAATATTGTTTTTTTAAGTTTTACTATAAACATAAAAATTCTATATATTATATTGTAACCTTGAATTTTTTTTTTTTTTTTCATCTATTAAGTCTTTTTTAAGTCAAATTGTGAATGATTTGATTTTCTTAACATATTATAATTAAATTGACATAAGTATGCCATTCTTTCTAATTTGAAATACTAGCAATGGGCTTGCACGATGCACGGATAATGCTATAAACAGCCATATAAGAAGGTTAATAAAATGTTCAAAATATTTTAAAGTAAAAAAATGAGGTAATGTTACGATAACATGAAGAGGTTTTTGTTAAATCAATAATGTACTACAAAATTAAGGGCATGAAGAATTTAGATTATAGAGTAAATGTCATAAAATTAGAAATTATTATTATGTGGTGTAATAAGTTGAAGTTTGTTTAATCATAGTTTTTGTTTCTTCAATGCATTGGAGTTAGCATAAATTTTTTATAATATAATGTTAATGTTTAGTTGGCTTATAGAAATATCACAGAAAATTTATGATAGTGGTAGGTTAAATACTCAATAAAAATAATTGTGGGAGGGGAAGGCTTGAAGACGGAATATTACCAAATAGATCTGACCTGAGGAGAAGGTGGGCCCAACTTCTCATCAGCTCCGGTCCAGCACATTGACGATAAGTCAGATAGTAAAACCAAGGAAACGGCCCACCCAAGGAGCCCGGGGAGCGAACACTCCTCAAGAGACCATAGACAAACCACCAAGGCCAGAAGATTGAAGACAGAGGAAAGAAGTAGATGTACAAGTAAAGAAAGGGGGGAAGTTTCCAGGTAAAGTTCATCACCTCCGCATTCAATGCACTATACCAACTCAGCTGGTTACATTAATGGCAGAACAACCCCTGAACAGTACCGTCACAACTTACAGCACGTTCTACCACCTCCAACAAAGTCCTGATTGGACAAGCATCCAGATGAAGATTAGTGGTTGTCCAAGTGGAGAGCTGAGATGCACTTCAAGTAGCTATATAAGGAAAAATGACTCCTCTAGAAAGGGGGAAAACGAAAGAATTAGAGGGAAAAATATAAAGTATAATCAAAAACTTTGTAACCGAGAGGGTGTTATCATATGAGTTAAGGCTCCTCGGACCATCCTGAGGAAGAATTTATACCAATATCTTTGTCTGTTTTCACTATCTTTTCTCATGAAGCTTTTCCTTAATTGCACAGTTTTCTCTTAATCATCCAACATAATTAGTTAGGCCTGAAAGGTTGATCTTGATAACCTACCTTTACAAATTAATTTTATTAGGCCACGATACAATACCAAACCATCTAACTTGGGCCGGGCCATTGTTTCAGTCCGCACACAATAATAATATCCTACTAATAGAATTTTATTATAATTCAAAATATGTAAAAACTGTGAGATAGAAAGTTAAATGAAAAATTACTCTAAAAAAGAGCTACGTGGTAGAACTGCATGTTCTACCACATGAGATTTTTACTTTCCTACATAAAATTTTTAAAATATATATATAAAATATTTTTATATTATAATATTAGTGCACATCTATAAATAATTAATATGTGCATTTACTCCATTGACATATTTAATGAACTAAAAATTTGACATAAATGCAAATTTGATGAGATGGAAGCCTAAATGAGAAAGACTCAAGGAATGTACCACTTGGTAGAACATTATACTCTCCCACGTCTCTTTGCTTTTATATATGTATTGATTTTTATTTTATTCTATTTTTTTACAACAAAACAAACACTTGAAAATGATTTCTTGGAATCGAAGTTTTATCCACAGTTTATATAAACATGAAAAGCACAAGATTGGATAACTGTTGTCTAATCCAATTCAAATCTAGTCAATCCAACTAAATCCAATCCTACATTCGTGAAAAATGCTTTGAATTTGATAACTGCGAAAATTGCTTTGAACTTGATAACTGCGAAAATGAGCTTTCATTTGTACTTAGAAACACACAAATCGTCAAAGAACACTCTGCCTTAGAAATTATCATCTTGGCATAAGGTTCCAATCTAAATTCAAAATATTTAATTTGTTTCTACTTTATAAACACCCCCCCCCCCCCCCACCCCCAACTTTTTCTTTTAAAAAAAAAAAAAAAAAAATCTATTTTTGCTAATCTAAATTCATTCTTCTTTTTAAAAAAGATTCCAAGTCTAATAAAACCAGCTAAAAGACACTATTTTTACTTCTTAGCAGAAATGAATTTTTTATTAAGGGTGTAACAAATGAGCAGTGCAGAATCATCAATCATCAATAAGTACACAAACTCCATAGATGGCATTATACGATCTTCTAACATTAAGTCTATCACTAAAGTACAAAGACTATAAACTACAAGGATAGTAGCAACAACAAAGTCAACCATGGTTCTAAGAGATTTTCTTGTTCGCAGAGTTTGAGATGCCAGGGGTGGCTAGCTCTCAAAGAATTCTCTCCCCCCCCCCCCCCCCCCCCCAAGTGTTATGTGCATTTGAAGTTAAATTGTCAAAGAGCTCTGCAAAATAAAATGTGAATTCAAGGGTGTAGAATATGAGAATTGTAGACTATTTATACGCCATTGGCGGCATTATACTTATAATATCAAGGCATCACTAAAAGAATATAAAGATCAGAACAAGTATTAATACAATATACGATAACATGAACAAGGGCTAATCGTGGCAATCTACAGGCAAAGGATTTACACAAGATGATAAATGCCTAGCAGAAAACCCAGACATTGGGAAAAAAGGCTCTTCCATTCTGCAACCACCCGCCAAGCCTTGAGCTCTAGTCAAAAAATCCATCCATAGAAAAATTCCCATAAACTCAAAGAACTCTAGATCGTCACCCCTTTTTTTTTATTTCTACCCAATGCAAAGAAAAAAAACGCCTACATACAAATATGATCCCACCTTGTCCAAAAGGACAATAAAACAACCAAAAATTCACCTTTCATCTGTTCAGATGAGCTGTTGAAGGCATCAATGACCTATTTCTTTCAGGACTAAGCTTCTGATTCTGAAATTCACAAGTCATAAAGCCCAGCTCAAAGCTTTTCTTCACTTGCTTATTACAGAATATACAGGATTTTCTTGAACAATTAAACCTAAATGAAAAAAAAAATTAAAGCATATTAGAATTCCCCATAAAAATAGAATTTTTTTTAAATTATTTATAAAAAAAAAAAAGCACCCAAAAAAAAAAAGGACCAAGAATAAATTTATATATAGAGGCAAATAAATTTGAGATCATACCAAAAATTATTTTTTCAAACTACTGCAAGAGAGAACTTTCTTCCCATATGGGCTTGTCCGAAGCGCAGGAACATGGGGTCTTATAGCAGCCACTAATGCAATATGAAGAGCTCCCTGCTCAACAAGTACAACAACAATTAGCTTAAAAAAGAAAGAAAACTAGTCAAATCACAACTATTAAAGTCTCATAATCTTGGAGTTGTTACTCTAATTGTTAAAAGTAGCAATATTTAGATGATCATAATGTATGGACATATAACAGTGGAAACTCTAATGACCCTCTTTCCTGTGTTTCCTATCTTTGAATCACACAATAAACCTCTTTTGAAGAAAAGAAATTAAAAATAGAAAAAGAATGCTTCTCAAACCAAAGCAATCACAACAATGTGGGTATATACCAAGGTTTTTTGTACCATTAAAATGTTGTACCCAATGCACAAAGTTCCCACTTTTGTAGGGTCTTAGAGAGGTCATGGTAGGCAGACTTACCCCCAATTTATTGGAGAGGCTGATTCCCAAAGACAAACCCGTGACCTATCGTTTTTGGTGAAAGGCACTTGCCATTGCACCAAGGCTCAACCTCCTTTTTGTACATTTCTAACTTAATAAAACCTAGTTCACAGTTTTCAGTTTTTTAATGCTTTCATTCCTGATTATATCTCCTGCAAGCAAATCACAAACTGACTGAGCTTCAAACCTTGCTTACAGTGAAACTCCAATGGAAACGTGCCTTCTCAAGAAAGAAAGACTAAAATGGAACATGCTAATATACAACTAGATTTAAGCCCATACAAGGAATTCTCCATGAGAGAAATGGATGATTGAATACTAATGAAGATAGAAAATGGGACCATTCAAAAACAGATGAGACTTTAAAACCTTGGAAAAACATGATTAAATCAAATAATTCCTAATTTTTATGAGTATAACCGCATAATATATTGTTGTAAAGCATGCTTCTACCCAAAATTGTCCTTAAGAAAAAGATGGCTTAAAACTCTGCAATTGCTAACCTTTGACTGATTTAATGCTGCTTGGATAACATAATTGCCATAAGGGTCTTGCATTATTTGATCTAACCGAGGATTATCAATCAACTCTTGGATAACGCGAGTGCGGTGTTCTTCACCTGCATACTTCAGACATTTCTCAACCACATTACTGCTACATTTCTGCATGGACAAGTCCCCAAAGTGACCCTCCAACTGGTCAAGAATATCTTCTGTTGCCCATGGAAGCTGAAGCTCAAAGACAAATTGCACAACATAATTCCTGCAGAACTGAAAGTTAGAGTCTGAAGCTTGATATTGTAAATACAGATATGCACATGCAATGGGAAGTCAAAGTCTCGCTAAAACACATAATAATACAGTGGAATAAAATTCTCACTGAAATTTAAAATTTGATTTGATGTAACGGGTGTGTTCAGCATGCCTTCCATAAACACATTTCTCAACACACACAAGAACAAGAACAAAAACAAAAAAAAGAAGAGAAATATGGAAGTGGATCCAATGAACCACTTGCATCCGGGCTCTCCAACCCCAAGCACTAGTTCTACACACATGGCATTTATATAAAAAAGGTTGTATCCAATGCACAAAACTCCCACTTCTATAGGGTCTAGGAAATGCAATTGGTAGGCAGCCTTAACATCACCCCCCCCCCCCCCCTCTCTTTTTTTTGTGAAAGGGTGATTCCCAGAACAGGAAAAATGCAAGAACATCATAGTATTTGACAGTCAAGTCAATGACATATTTGATTGTTCCTAATTTTTTTTATAGACGTGTGTGTGTACACACATGCATTGCATGTTATGTGTGTGTGTGTAATTATGTGTACAAGTAGTTTAAAAGTAATAAGGCAGCATCGTTTAATTTATCAGTGCAAATTACATGAGAAATTTTTGTTATAGATCTCAACTATGCTGAATAAAGCCTCATCACATGCATTGCAGGTTAGCTACACAACCTTTTCCTTGCATCCTTCTTAGTACAAGGTCATATCTGTACTTTAAATCATGAATGACCAAGTCTAAGCACTTTCTAAAAAAATGTGCAAGAATAATTACATTTAAATAACTCCCAGGACAAGACGTGTTTAAACAACCATTAAGTTCTTGTCACATGTGAATAAGAAAAGATAGCATAGTTACAGAAGAAGGAAGTGGAAAAAAAGAGTACCCGAATTGATCTTGACAAAGGATTAGGGCATTTGAAGTAATCTTATGGACTAAACAGCGTCTTTGATCGCCAGTAGAATGGCTGAGGCATTTTTGAAGTACACAACAGCCATGGCGATCCGTTGCAAGATTAACACAATTAGTGGTTGCAGCTTCAAAAAGGAACTGCAAAAGAAAACGTTATTATTATTTCATGTCATGCTGCAAACTTCCTTTGATTGCTAAACTAAATATACTGCAAGATTTTAGAACAGCAGAAACACTATCAGATGGATACATACATAGGAGCTGACCAAATGATGTAAGATGATAACTTCAGTTTTTTTTTTAAGTATTTCATTAAATAAACGCAAAAAGGGGCAACCCTGTACATAGGATGTGTACACAGAGTACACCAATATTAAGCACAAAATGAACAATTGTCAAGCATCTAAAACATATACACAAAAGAAAATAAAGAGGAAGCATTCATCCACTCAAATAAAGATTTGAGGGAAGAAACCCTCAAGAGTCTTAGCATTTCATTCAAATCAAAGACACCACACCACAACACATCACATAGCAAAAGATGATAACTATAGTTATGAGGAGCTTGAAAATTGCAATCATTACAATTTCTATTTCACAAAACTCAAAGGCATAAAGCGACAAACTAGATGCTACATGACAAAGGAAGAAGACCAATTTCAAATTTTAAAGCAACTCATTACAAATAATGATACAGAATATGACTTGTACATTGCATCTTCTATGAAGCATTGTCCATATAGAACAGTCTTCCAATGCTACAGATATGAAACAGGCATATTCCACTAACTCTAGAATGATTTTAAATTCCCAGTGATATCTGAACAAAATGAGTTAATGTGCGGAAGATTGTTACAAAACAACTCCAAAAGAAGAGTTTCCAAAAGTTCCATTTCAAAATATTAACATACTAACAATTAGTGTATCCACTGAACTCTCCTTGAAAAAATGTAAAGCACGAACACAGAGCATAAGTTTGGTGAAACATCAATCTTGACTAAAACATCACCTATTCAAGACCCAATATAGGAAAGAAATTACCCACAGTTTTAGAAGAAAACCACTGCTACTGACAATAAAGCATACAACACCAAAGAACCCACTGAAATATGCAAAGTATTTCACATGTCTGTCATGATATAAAGTGAGACAACACGTAACAAATAAAAGCAAAATCAGGGGAGCAAACAAGCAAGAAAAGTACTTAAAGGATTACAAGGCCAACCACATATGGAGATATATCGCAAAACCAGATACACTCCATCTGAATGCAGCTCTGAAGAAATTGAATCATACATGTCCTTGTAGAACTTGCACAGCTGCAAGGCACCGCCAACACAAAGGCTATCAAATGATATCGTTCCCTCAAAGAGATCTCTAAGACTAGATAAACCCTAGCACCTTTCAATCTTACTATCAATATACAAGGTGTGGACAATATTTGGAGAATTCAACATCCATATCTTTGGTGCACTTGCAACATGAATCCATGGTCACTTAGCACTTGGATCCAAAAACAAAAGTCCTATTTTGTTTTAGGAAAACTTCCATTTTTACATGTTTTAAAATTTCATCAGCAAGATGTTACCAAAAACCACTCCAAGAAGTGAAGAACAACTTCATAGTCTCATCTACTTGATGAAAGTAATACCTAAAATATTACTTCTAGGATTACAACTATCAGCTGGGGACCACAAGTCATGAGGCAAAGGTCACTAGTTTGAATCTCCCCTTCACCCTCCCCTTGGGGCCAAAAACTTACTTGTCCAAAAAAGTAAATTTAACCTAGTTGGTTTTTGGTAGAACTACAACTTAATAAATAAAATGCTTGATAGTCATACAAGCCCAGAACTTAAATTAAGCTATGCAATATACAACTCTGTTATATGTAGATAAAATCTAACTTCTTTAGAAAAAATTTCTCATTGTAATCTTTGTACACTTTCACCTTGAGAATATGACCCCTAGATGGCGAGGTATAACAAATAGGTTGACTTGTTTGCAACTTTGCATACAGCAAGGGTAAACATCTTTTTTTTTCACACAAATATATCTGTTAATGCACATACTTAACTGAAAAGAAATTAGATGCACAAGACATGTAATCCTTACCTCTCTGTATTGAGGCGTTAAATGTTGCAAGCAGCGCTGAGCAACATGGTTGCCATTCATGTTTTTCATTAAAGTCACAATGCCAGGCTTCAGTGAGGAAACAACCATGGAGAACTGCTCTGGAGTCTTAAGGGTTTCAATGACCTTCTGAACAGCCCTAGTCCTGTAGTTGGGAAGAAAAACTCAGCAGACAACTAACACATATCAAATTAAAAATAATAACCATCTATTTGTGCAATAACACTCATGTTAGAGAAAGAGAGCCAACCCGTGCATATCACATGATATCCTAACAAGTTCACCAGAATTTCTAGTGATTGCATGAAGTATTTGCATCCTCTGATCCTCATCACAAACTTCAAGCAACTTCTGTACTAGGTAATTCCCAAAAGGATCCGTCATGAGCTCATCAATGTAATCAATGATCTCAAGAAAAATCTTTTCAATATCTTTTGTGGTGCCATCCACAAATTTTCTCTGTAAGAAGCGGCAACCATGTTGGTCCTTGGCCAAGAGATATATTCTTCCAGTGACTTCATCAACAGAGTTATATTTCTGAGTCAGTGGCTTCAGATCAGTACCCTTGAAATCTGTAGTTTCAGGGGACAAATCCCACGAGCTCAAACCATCTAACTTAAAACATCCAGCAGTTGGAGTAGATAAGCTACGCCAAAGATGATGATTTGAGAGAAATTTCCCATTTTGGCTGACATGGGTTGGTGATTCATTTCTGCCAATGGAGCTGAGCTTCACAGCTCTGGGTGTGTTCATTTCATATGATCTTGTCATAATTTTGTCAGGAAACTTTTGCTTTGTCACTTTGTCCAAAAGTTGAATTGCATTAAAATCTGTGAATGAAAGGGAAGGATTCAAATGGTTTGAACCCCTATGGTTTGTATAGTTGTTCCAAAATGACTCTTGTCTAGAGTTTCCAAGCTGGTGAGAGATTGGCACCTCAAAGTATGGCTGCCTTGGGTTCTCACTCATCAGTCTAGTTGAGACATTCCCATGTGCTTGAATAGGATGCTGAGCTTCAAACCTCTGACTTTGAAGCTGCTGCAGGTACAGGTATTGCTGATGCATCCTATAATACTGTTCCTCTTCCACATTCCTCCAACTAATTTGTGGCTGGTTTAATTGTTGTGAATGTAAATAATGCACTGGAGACTGTGCATCCAGGAAGAATTGCTGCCGATCTGGCATAACAGGAAACTGTACACCATGGACCGGCACATTAGAGAGGTACTGTAAGCCTGGCACCGCATGAGCAAATGGAACAGCAGTGGAGAAATTTTCAGTTGGCTGACAATAGCCTACTTGCTGCTTTAACAAATTTGAACTTTCCTGGCCAACTTTTGTCTCACCAAACTCATCAAAATCACAGGGTACTGTTTTTGGTGGTGATTGGAAAGAGGGAACAACCATCACCTGTGAATCCACATTGGAATTTGGTTTCATTAAGCTGTTTATATATTGACCATTCAATAAAATGTTGTGATTTTGTAAGGATGTAGACTTTCCAGCTTCCATTGGCATGCCATTGGTGAAGCTCAATCCTGCAAATGCAGACGACAAGGACTGGTCATCAGGCAAATTCATTTCCTCTGGCTGAAACCTTTTAGTCAGTGATTGCCCAAATTTATTCAATGAGATTTTTCCCTCATCCAAATTCCTATTGTTTTGAAGTTTCTCACTGGAATGCCCTTTGCAGGAATTCAGACAAATAGGATACAAGTTTCCACCCAAAGACACCCCCTTTGGTCCAGATCCATCAGAATGTGGTTTTCCAGAAGTAGCATTTGGAATCTCACCAAGAAGCTTCTCAAGCTCATCAAATTCTAATTCAGTTCTCCCTTGGTCCATATTGTGAAAAAAAAAAAGGTTCAAAATCCTCTCTACCAAACAGCACGAACTCTACCAGGCAATGGAGATCCACACAAAAAATCCTTCAACTGAACAAGAAAAGAAAAAATCACTTGAACCATTCACAATTTTAAATTCAGTAAAATCCTACAAAAAATAAAAAATTTCAATCAAATTAATTAACCAAAATTTCATCAACATCCTTATCATCTAAACAATTTCTATACAAATTAGTTGCAACTACATTGTGCATTATGAAAACAACCCCATAATTATTTCCCAAACAAGAAAATTTTTTCTTAACAAGGAGTAAAGAATCCAACATCTCAAAAAAACCTTCATCTTAGCCCCTCCCAAGCCCCCACCAAATTAACTGATCCTCAAAATTCCAAGTTATGAACAAATTGAATTGATTCATCAACTAATGTAGTCATACCTCAGTCATCAAATTCTCCCACCACAAAACAAAATTGAATTTAGAAAAAAGAAAAAAAGAAAAATATAAAAGCAACAAAGAACAGAGAACATATACAGATTCTATACTAGAAAACAAATCAATGCCAAAATCCAACCTCGTAATCAGACCCCACAAACGACTTGGGAAGCCACTATCATCATCGTCATCAGACCAATTCAAAAACTTTTACGTCCAAACACAATACACAATACACAGCACAAAACAAATCGGAATGTGCGAACATACAATTTTTTTTTTTTTTTTTAAATCCAAATTGAACCCAGTTCACATCACTAAAAAACCAGTATATCCCGATCATCCCAAAATTCAGAGTCACATAAAGTTCAAACCTTTATCCAAAAAAGAACAAAACCCAATAACAAAATTCAGCCATAGTGATGAATACGTATTCCAATGACTGATACAGAGAAAAAGAAACCCATATCTTAAAAGGGCATTACCAGTGAAGAAAGAGCCGGCATTAGAGAGAAGAAGACGAGGCCATGACTGAGTTTATGTGTCAGTCAGTGTGTGTATATGTGTGTATATGCGAAAGCGCTTACAAAAGTAAAAATAATAATAAAAAACAAAAACAAACAAATGGGAATGTAAAGGGAGTTACATGTATAAAGCGGTGTTGGTTGAGGTCAGAAAGAGAAAAGAGAGGCGGCGTGAAGAAGAAGGAGAAGTTTTCAAAGGACTAGTGGAGAGAGAGAGTGTGTGTGTGTGTGTTTTGTGTTTGTGTCATTGTTTTGTGTGAGAGAGAGAAAGAAAGAGAGCAAATTGATTTGGCTATAAACACAAAGAAACACACGCCAACTAGAATTGCGAGATTTATATAGCAAATGACACTGCATGGAAAGGAATTATTGTATGCCATGCTTTTTCTCGTTGTACGTTCCTAATGTCAAACTTCTTATAATAATGTTTTTATTTATTTATTTGACACATACTATATTTTATTTTTTTAAGAATCAACTATATTATATATCTCATGTCCTTCAAAAACTATATTATATATCTCATAGAATTGCCAATGTGTAATGTATACCACCTTATATAACTCTTGCCAACATCTGAGACCCTCTATAATGGATTTTTCTCTATAATTACCTAGTGTGTATGGAATGGAAGAACTATATACATAATTAAGGAAATAGTTAAATACTCGTCTAAACACTCTTATTATAAAACTATATTATATATCTATTCTATATATATCTTATAAACAACAACTTATTATTATTCTTATATATCTATTCTAAAAAAAAAACAACTTATTATTATCATTCTCAAAAAAAAAAAAAAAAAAAAAAAAAAACTTATTATTATTAAGACTTGGTCTAATTTCCAAATTCCAATCATTAGTCTCTCATATTCTCAAAAAAAAAAAAAAAAAAATCATTAGTCTCTCTTTTTAAATAAATTATATAATAAAAAATACTAATACATTTATTACTTGTTTGACCTTTTACCTTTCCTTTTCTATTCTTTGTTTTTTTAAGGTTTCTCCTACGCGAAACAAATTCCTAGCTAAAATGGTAAACGACAGAAGGGTATGTATGACAAAATTCATGACCATAGCTCCAAATTTTACAGCAAAATAATACTTTTAACTCTAATTATGTCTTTACATTTATATAAGTGCAGTTTACAAGCCGTAGTCCAATTCACATTTTACCCTTTTTTTTTTAGAAACAACATTTTACCTCTAATTGGGAAAACTATTTACAAGGAATTTTTTATTATATTTTTTATTTACCTGTTTCCCATTAATTGGCCCTTAGTCCAACCAACTTTTTACTGTGTGAATTTTAAAATCCTGCAAATATTTAATATAACCATCCACCATATGTTTGTTTATCATAATTCTGATGGCGATGAGTGTTTTGGTCTTATGATAATAATAAATTATTATTATTATTATGATAACACAATTCATAAAAGCCTCTTCACCAAAAATCTCAAATGAATTCTTGGAATCAAGGGATATAAGACTACTGGGTTCATATAAAAAGTGCCCCCACTTATTAAAGCATAGGGATAGCGTGCCCCCAGTTGAATACTCACTGTAACACATGGCCCAAAAAATTTAATTAATTTGTTGCAAATTTGGAATGGTAAATTGGTGCGTATTCGGATCATCATTCTTCTTTTTCTTTTCCTTTTTTATCAAACACGTTACTATCTAAACAAATGAAATGATGACTTTTCAATACACTTGTAATTAGTCGTATGGCTATACTGTTATATTAAACATATCCTCCATTAAAGATAATCACAAACCGTCATTCTATCATGCTAATAACCTATTTGGGAGCTTAGAGATTATGTTAAAGTAGGATTTTTATCTCATATTTAGTTGATGGAGTTACTGACCTCAAGAAAGGATTTGAATCAAAGCTATAAATAATCTTATAAGAGGTTGTTTCAATTTAGTTATGTTTCAATTTAGTTAGTAAATTGAAATATTTGAGTAGTAGTATGATATTATCAATATACAATATTTGACTGATATGATTGATAAATCAGAATATTTAGAACTTTGATTTAGTTTCCCCCTCCCCCCCCCCCCACCTTGATGTCATATCTTTGATTTAGATGACATGATATAAGATATAAGAGGTCAAAGGTTAAAGGTCAAATGGAATGATCATGCTTGGATCAAGCCTAACATTTTTTATTTTTGGAGGGGGGTGGATCAAGCCTACTTTATACACCTACCTAAACAACTACAAGCATGTAACCACACTATGTGTGGATACATTTTACATGCACTAAGATTTGTAGATTCTTCACACAAAAAAAAATAATAATAAAGATTTGTAGATCATATATTTAACTATCATATTTTAATATTTTTAGGTTGTATTTTTTATTTTAACTTAAACCATGATGATTTCATATAATTTTTGGTTAGCACTTTAAAAAAAAAAATCAATCATACAGTTCCAAAGAAGTGTTTTGATCCTAATTAACTTGCATATACTTATAATTTGGTCAATAACAAATATTTATCATTTTTTTGATACTAAAACAAAACTTATCAACTACCCACATGGTGATTCTAGCATACTACATGGTCAATGAAATGCCACATATTATCCCAAGATCAACCTCAAGGTGGTTTAGATCAAAGGTATTTATACAATAAAATGACTAGATTAGGTGTATGATTGGTTTTTTTTTATATGTGCTTCATTTAATATTGCACTCTTTTTTTTTTTTTTAAATAAGTAATTAACTTGGCACAAAAACTTAAAATCTTGAATAAGTCACGTGGTGCAAAATTTGACCTCAATTTTTTTTTTTTTTCAAAAGAAAATTTGACCTAAATTGAAATCCAATTTAAAATCTAATTGAATTTTCTCTCAACTTTGACTTTAAATATATAAATGATATAGTTCCTAATAGTTTTTAGTATAATCTAATTATTTACTTGCCGACAGTATTTAAGGATTTACGTTAGTAATATTTATTGCTGCATCATGCACTATATCAACCCCCCATATATTTCTTTAGGAGAAGGACAATTATTTGTAAAGGGTCCTACGAAAGAGAACCAAACAATTTCTCCCCTGATAAACTCAACCAATCCAGTGCGTGCCTTCATTTTGAACCAATTTTGTGGTCCAAGATTGTAGTATATATGAACTTGAGCAAATGCATGTTTATTAATTTCAAGTTCTCTCTACCTCCATAAATTTGTTAGCTGTGTACAGACTCACTCTACAGGGTGCACTCTATGTTATTCCTCTCTCTCTCTTTTTCCTCCCTTGCAAGATGATTTTTTTTTTTTTTTTTTTTAATTCATGAGCCAAATTCTATATGAGATCCTCCTAAATTAATAATTGAATATTTTACTACACTGACATATAGTTTATCTCGGTGCTGCTTTTCTCCATATTCTAAGCTTTTAAAGATAGAAAACTAGGAGCAAATTTTCCTCTATTACTTCCATATAGTTTTTGCTTACATTAAATGCTACCTCGAGTACCTCAGACGCGTATGCATGTCTTTTTAATAATTTGATTTTACTACTGTGCAACGTAAAGAAAGCAGGCTCAAAAAGTCGAGAATGCACTTTAACATTGTTTATGCTTATGCATCAAGAATTTAAATGGCATTAAGTTTTAAATGGTAAAGGCCTAAAGGGACTGACATGATCATCTCAATAAGTTTAAATGCTTATTAACTTCACTCAGGAGACGATGACACAAATAGTCAGGTTCATCATGTCTGACAAAATCAGAGAGACAGAGAGACAGAGAGAGCAAATTACATTCTAATTGCACAAGTTGAATGTTTTAGTTTAGCTAGTTTCAAATTGAATCCCAATCTTTTAAAATCATACCGTCATTATCAATTCAAACCCCAATCAAATCCTAAAAGGACCCCGCATCATACTCAAAAGGTTCAAAATTTAAGTTGACTTGATTTTACAACTTCAGTACTCAATTTGAAACTAAGAGTGCGTTTGGGAAGCGCGTTTTGCGCTTCCCAGACGCGTTTGCGTTTCTGCCTTTTTTTTTTTTTTTTTTTTTTTTTTTTTTTTTCTTTTTTTTTTTTTTTTTTTTTTTTGCCGAAAAGTTTGACTTTTCAACATATTTTCAGTCATATGTGAGTCCCATATACTGTTCACAGACCCACAAATTTCACTTTTTAACAACTTTTTTCATTAAAAATGGGTCCCACGATACTATTTACACATTTAAAAATTATTTTGCTACAGTGTTTTTCAATTTTCAATTTTCAATTTTCAGCTGTATCCAAACGGACCCTAACAAAACTTAAACTTCAATGTTTAATTTGAAACTTCAGGAATTAATTAGTTTACTTTAAAAAATTTTAAATTGTAAGATTTATTTTGAAACCAAACCACCTTAAATCATAGGATATAAAATATAATTTATTTAAAAAATAATAATAATAAATAAAAATAAATAAAAAATAAAAACCAACTAAACTACCTAGACAGTTGGAACATGCATTTATTACCTGGCAGATCACACAAGCTTAGAAATTAGAATAATAGTTACGAATAGCAGCACATATTGTATGTAAAGAAACACTGAGGCCCCAACACATGAGAAAAGACACATAAGGAGAGATGTGAAAGTGTGCAAAAATAATTGGATCCCATGTTGAACAAAAAAGAGAATAGTGAGCATCATCATGCTGGAAATCATTAATAAAAGTCCACCCAAGTTGAAAGCATTTAGGGCCCAAACACTGTTTATCTAATGGCATTACTCTCAACCCTTGAAAAAATGTCATACTCATGCAAGCTCACCTCGCTATACTTTTATGTCTTTTGCTGCAACAAAATAAAATTTACAAAATTTTATAAATAAAAAAAAGGAGTCAGCTACTATAAAACTACACTGGTTCCACTCCTCCCGTCACTTTCCCCTCACATCTCACAAAGCCAAAGCCGCTTGAAATGCTCTATTGTCAATCAACCTTAGTAGCCATATCCTGATAAAAACAAAACAGAAAACAAAAGCATTTAGTTTACTTTAGTATCTATTTTTGAACAACATAAGCAAAGGGCAGAGTTATAATTTTTAGCACTACATACCTGAGTTGTCCATGGGGTTGCCAGCAGGCATTGGTTCCGGCTCCTTGATTTCAACAACTACACAATCTGACATCAAGAATGTTTTTGCTACCGAGGATGCATGCTCAAGGCAACATCTAACCACCTGAAGTAAGAGAATGCAAATGTTTCAGTAAATAGCTTCAATAGTTAGCTGTCTCAGGAAAAAAAAAATGATAAGTTATGATTCACTTGTTCGACATGCAGATTTGAACCGGGTAAACCCACATGCTAACTAAACCAAAAGAACTGAAGCCACAGATTAAGGGTCATTTCAATACTTGAACCATCTATATAGTAAACACTCTACAGCCAACAATTTTTCAGTCTAACAAGAAGGAATAACTGAATCCTTATTTTCTATTTCTATTGTTAATGATATACATAAAATAGATGAATGGAAAGTAGAACCCATTCTCTTCAATAAAATTGAGTATTAGTGCATGAACATGATTTTAAAAGAGAAAACCAAGCCTCCCAAGACCCTGACACAAGGTTCTACCAGCAGATCATACGATTGCACTCATAACACATTTGTATGATTCTGGCATGTATTTCATCATGATTGCTTATAATTTCAACTACCAGCACCTAAAAAAAAACATAACACGGAAAGCATGTCAAAATTATCATAACTCACCTTAGTTGGATCAATAATTCCAGCAGCCATTAAATCTTCATAATTTCCAGTGGCCGCATTATATCCATATTTAGGGTTGTCACTGGAAAGCACCTAAAAATAAAATAAAAAACTACATTCATTACAATACAACATAAAAAAGACTAAAGACAAACCAAAATGACAAGAATAGAAAGAATACCTTCTCGCTAACCACACTTCCATTAACACCAGCATTCTTGGCAATCAATTTCAAAGGGTAACTCAAAGCTCTTTTGACAATATCTGCTCCAACCTGCAATTAATCCAAACAGCTTGAGCCTAAAAAGCTATCTAAAAGATCAAAAGGACATGTGCCTCATTTTGCATTTAACAACATCTACAAATTGGAAGGATTTCAACCAAGTTTAGTACTTCTATTGCTTAGAAGTGACTTCTACAATTTTATCAATGCCAAGACTTGAACCTTCAGTAAATAGCTTACCTTTTCTTCATCATTGTCAAGGCTGTCCCTGATGGCATCCACCTTTGATGCAAGTCTAAGCAAGGTGCATCCACCTCCAACTACAATACCTTCCTCAACAGCAGCCTGAAACTCATTGAAATTGTAAGCTGATAAGGACTTACCCTCAACATAAAACCTATTTGTGCAGGTGTACTTTACAATTGTAACAATATATTACCTTTGTTGCATTAAGAGCATCTTCGACTCTCAATTTCTTTTCCTTGAGCTCTGTCTCAGTTTGTGCACCAACCTTGTGCAAAGAAAGTCGATGAATTCAGATTTTCACTCAACCCAAAAAAAAAAAAAAAAATCACACATCACAATTACAACCAGCTATTGAGAACTTACTTGGATAACAGCAACTCCACCTGACAATTTTGCAATCCTTTCGTTCAGTTTTTCCCTCTCATAATCTTGCTCTGCAACCTGCATGAGAATGTCGATTTAATTAATTGGCCTAAAAATAATCAAAATGAGTCCTGCACACACTGCTTGTTTACGTGAAAGATTAAGAGAGGATGAGAGATTGATACCTCAATAAGATTTCTAATCTGTGCAACCCTCTTGTTTACTGCTTCCTGTGTGCTTCCATCACCAACAATTGTTGTGGTATCCTTGGTAAGCACCACCTTAGAAGCAGTGCCAAGTACTTCCTTGTCAGCTTTGTCTAAGGTAAGCCCCACCTCATCCCTAATTACAGTTCCTGCAAGCCAGGCAAAATGTCTCTCAACATGTGACAATGATAGCACAGAAGAATACAATGAGACACTTCATAGTTAATACAGAACAGCCAGGAAAGAAGAGAACATGATGTGAACAGACCTCCAGTGAGAATAGCAATGTCATCAAGGTACTGGCTCTTGCGCTCTCCAAAACCAGGAGCTTTCAGTGCAGCAATCTTCAGAGCCCCCCTCAGCTTGTTCACAACCAAAGTTGCTAGAGCTTCTTGTTCAATGTCTTCTGCAATTATAATAATTGGGTATCCACCTCTGATAGCATCCTCCAAAACGTTAATAAGATCCCTTGCATTTGTTATCTTTTTATCAACAAGAAGCAGCTGCATTTAAAAAGAAAAAAGAAAAAAAAACCACACATGCGTCAATTAGCAAAGCTAACAGATATTACTGTCAATCTTAACGGTTGCAGGAGGGGAAAAAAACCAAAAATACAAAACAAAACAAAACAGGTCAGTCTGACATGATGCACACCTTGCAGTTTTCAAATTCAACTGCCATTTTCTCACTATCAGTGACAAAGTAAGGTGAGATGTAACCACGATCAAACTGCATTCCTTCAACAACATAGAGGCTGTTCTCAGCACTTTTTCCCTCTTCTAGGGTCACCACACCCTTACGACCCACCTTACTCATGGCTTCAGCTATCATATTTCCTACTTCATAGTTGTTTCCGGCACTAACTGCTGCTACATCGGCCAACTCGCTGTCTTCAACCTGCAGTCCAATGCCATTGTTATTAAGTCACATATTAGAAACTGATTAATTCAAGAAAAAATAAAATTATGGTGGGGGCACAATCTTGATGCTTGAAACCAGAAAACTCAAGACAAACATTACCTCCTTTGACATCAACTTAAGCTCAGACACAAGAGCTTTCGTAGTCTTCTCAATACCTCGAGTAATTAAAACAGGGTTTGCACCAGCTGCAACCACCTGGAATTGTAAATCATTTTCATGAGATTGGGAGATCATCGCTGATTAAAAAAGTTTGAAAGAATTTTTTGTTTTCTTTGTCTTTCTACTATCTTCCTAAATGAAGAGAGAGAAACAAAAAGCATGGCACAGAGATCATATGAATTTCAGTTCATTATTGTCTCTTTTATGAAGTGAATAAAACAGGATTTTCATATTTTTGAACAACACAGTACCATAAATCAAAATACAAACCTTGACACCCTCAGCAATAAGACCTTGTGCAAGAACAACAGATGTTGTTGTTCCATCACCAGCCAAATCATTAGTCTTGGCAGCCGCTTGTCTCACTAACTTAGCACCAATGTTCTCAACTGGGTCCTCCAACTCAACCTTAAGAGGGGAAAGACCAAAATCCATCAATATCTCACACAAGATGGTATTGGTTCGTATTAGGTTGAGCAAAAGAAGTATATACAAGGGAGAAATTTGTAAAAAGATTAATAGCATTACATAAGAATTTATTTATCATAATTTTTCTGGGCAAATCAAGTTCATTTGATCCTTAGTTTCATCAATAATGGAAATCTAAGCATCTAACACCAAAACATTCCAACTAATGAAGACAACAGCGTTTTTGAAGATCAAGAAACAACCTTGGCATTGTAAACAATGAATAGAAACTAACCTCTTTTGCAACAGTAACACCATCATTAACAATTTTTGGAGAGCCATACTTGCTTTCCAGAACAACATTCCTGCCTTTTGGACCAAGAGTAACCCCAACTAAATCCGCAAGCTTGTTCACACCAGTCTGAAACAAACCAAGCAATTGATTAGAAACTAGAAAAAACAAATAACCAAAATCAAAACTCCACCACAATAAATCAACACCCAACATCATCTAATCATAGACTCACTTGCAGCTTCTTAATAGCTGAGCCATCCTTGTTGAAATGCAATTCCTTTGCCATGGCACAAATCTTGGGAGAGCGATTTCTTTGTGACATCACATTCTGCCTCCTAGCAAATGAGAATGAAGAAATGGAAGCAGAAGATGACAACTTGTCTGAAGAAGCAAATTTCTTGTCCATAACACGGCAACCTGGAGTAGCCAAGGAGCCAACTGAAGACATGGCTGTGAAAGTTGATGCCATCTACTTCTCTAAAGCTGAAAACAATGAACATCATTGTCTTAGTAATCTCAAACACATTATATAAAGGTACTCAATCAAAAGACCAAAGGAGGTACTAAAACAGAACATAAGAGAGAAGGAAGGAAGCTACTGGGGAAAAAAAGAAAGCAATTAATCAATTCAATAATACTGACCAAAAGCAGCTCATGTACAAGCAAATGAGACAAATAATTCAAGCATTATATCAAACCCAGTTTACACTTTAACTTCTAACTTCACAATGAAACCGGATTTTGGAATATTAAGCAGAAGTATGTAGCTTGACAGGACGCAAACTTTCATTTGGATAATAATATGATCTCAAAAAAGTTATATTTTTTACAAATTTGTAACCGCATAAACTTTCCAAGCTCGAGTAAGTAATTTCAGACGAGAAAAGTTAAGATATTTGAATTGTTTCAAAGCTGAACCAGCAGTAATTGGCTAAAGCTGGCCTTAAAATTTGAATTTCCCAGCTCAAAACAAACATAGCTGTGAACTCTAACAAATCTTAGAACGGACTCCAATTGTCCTAGAATATCTAACAACTGCAGCAACATCTTCCAAATCTTAGAACGGACTCCAATTGTCCTAGAATATCTAACAACTGCAGCAACATCTTCAATACAACTTTTCACAGATGGCATAGTTAAACGTTATAACTTAACCCACAATTAAAATACTTATCACATATTATCACAATTCTTCAACTTTATATCAAGAAACTGAAGCAAGTTTCTTCAAACCCAAATGGCAGTTAATAACAAAAGTACATAGTAAAAGTTTAAGAAACCAATCATCGAGCTCAATTATGCCCAAATCCAAAAAATGAAATGTCAGATATTTACAAGCCAAACTACTCAATCTCCAGAACACCTCCAGGAAATTCAAATGCAGTCATAAACTAAACCAACAAAAATACCATATATTTCCCCCTTGCTCCAAAACATTATCCAAATGAAGCCAAAACAAAAGCAAAAAGCAAATACAAACCAAACAATGAAACACCTTTGCAATTCAACAACAAAAAAGCAATCTTTTCCACAAAACCAATAGCCCCACCAAAAAACAAAAACACCCATATGCATTTTCCAAGGATTTTGCACCATATGAAACCAAACAAAACCAGAAAAACACGTACAAAACACACAAGTTTGCATTCAACAACAAAAGCAAAGCCCAAAAAGAACAAAAGGGTAATCTGAAAGATGCTTACTTTTGGTGTGAGAGTGAGCTTTCTAGGGTTTAGTGGGGGGTTTTGGATAAGAAACAATGAGAGTGTGCAGTAGTAGTAGGTATATAGTTGGTTTTTGTTCTCTCTCTCTCTCTTTGTGTGTTTCTCTCTCTCACTCTAACAACAATAATGAAATAAAGAAAAAAGGGTAAACGGTACCCTACAAGGATCTTGAAGCTTCGGTTAAATCTGGGCCGTCCAATGTAAACGAGTGCAATTCTGGTTGTCCTACCTTAGAACACTCTAGAACCTTTGTGATTTCACGGTTGTTGTAGTGTTGCTACTTGGTGTGTTTATTTGACATTGCCATCACACGTGTGAAGGAAGTACCAATTTTACTTTGGTTGTAACTAAAAATGGCACCCAATCATTGTATGACACCTGTTGATTATTACTAAAATAGTCTAATAATTCATCATACTTCTTAAATTGGAGCTTTGGGCAAAAATTGTCCATACTAACGGTGTCATTTTTTTTTGGGGGGTGTGTTTTCAACCAGAAATGTCCAGAAAGTTTGTATTTTTTTTTTTTTTTGACAATTCAATAATTGGAGAGACATGTAGGAAGTTCTTTTTTTTTGTTTTAAATTATCTTAGAAGTTATGGGAAAAAAATCATGGATAATTATTTGAATAGTCATGAAATGAGTTATAATTGATTCCTCCAAAATTGATTTCATTGAAACTTTTATTATTATTTTCTAGTTGGGTCACATTGGGTTGGTTGGATTCTATAACATCAAATTCTTTTTTTTCTAGTCAGGGCATTGTTACAAGCTAACGAGGATGAGACAACAAAGTAAGTGAAGTTTCAAGCACCGTCAAGCCCAAGAAGGAAAGGAATGTGGGTAAAGGAAAAGAAGTTTTGGTGGAAAGCCCAAGCAAGGAAAAGAAAATAACAGGTAAGGGTAATTGGAAGAAAATAGCAAGGGAGAAAAATAAAGCCCAAGTTACTGGAGTTGGAGCCCAAAGCCCTATTGTTGAAAAAAAAAAAAGAAAAAAAAAAGTCAATTGTGAAGAAACAGAAGTAACAAAGGTTAGGCCTTAGAAACGCCTTTGTGAAGCAAAAGTCTCGCTTGACACTTTGAACTCTGATATATTGGTGGCTGTGATGCAGCATCTCCTGGAGTAATGATTGTCTTAAGCTGGAACTGTCGGGGGCTTGGGAACTCTCAAACAGTTAATGCGTTGCACAACATCATGCAGCGATGGGATTCCAGTATTGTCTTCCTATCGGAGACAAAACTCAACAAAAAAGGCATGGAAAAGGCAAAGGATAAAGCAGGCTTCGTATATGGCTTGATTGTTCCAAAATCAGAGAGGACTAGAGGGATAGCAATGTTATGGAAGAAAGACATTAATATGGAGATCAAAGGATATGCAGGTAATTATATTGATGCCATTGTTATTGACTCAATTTCGAGGTTCAAATGGAGAATCACAAGTCTCTATGGACACCCCGAAACGCATAGAAGAAAAGAAACATGAGAGCAACTAAGATATTTGAAGAGGAAATTCCAACTTCCTTGGATTTGTTTTGGTGATTTTAATGAAATATTATCGACGAATGAAAAATTGGGAGGTGTTCGCAGGCCACGGAGACAGATAGACGAGTTTAGGGATGTTGTTAATTATTGTGAGTTTAGGGATTTGGGGTATACAGGACCGGATTACACGTGGTGCAATATGCAAGAAGGTGTAAGTAGAGTATACCTAAGGCTGGATCAGGTGTTCGCAAACCAAGATTGGATTGAACATTTTAAGGAGGCTCGTGTTCACCACATTGTTAATTCCACTTCAGACCATTGTGCTCTTCTTATCTCTGATTCCTTTCTTCCTTAGTTTCCTAAAAAGAGTCACTTTCACTTTGAAGCAATGTGGACCAAAGGGAGGATTGCATAGGGATTATTAAAGCTATTTGGAAGGATGGTGTAAACTTTAGTATCCCTAGTGGTATGGCTGTGGGGCTAAAATAATGTGCTGAAGACCTCTCAAGATGGAATAGGACTATTTTTGGACAGGTTCCAAGAGAGATACCAAAAAAAAAAAAAAAAAAGGAAAGCACTTAATAAAATGGTCTTAAGGGATAATGATGGAAACAAAGGCAGAGAAATTAATGTGCTTCGAAGGAAAATCAATGATTTATTAGACAGTGAAGAGACCATGTGGTAGCAAAGGTCTAAGGTTCAGTGGCTAGGCCTTGGGAATCGTAACATGAAATATTTCCATTTCAAAGCCTCTAAGAGAAAGAGAAAAAACACTATAACTAGGCTAATGGATGAAGATGGGAATTGGTGGGATAGCAATGAGGGTATTGTAGCAGTGGCAGTGTCCTATTTTGAGAATTTGTATACTACATCTTGTCTCAGCCGAATTTTGGATGTAATAGATACTATTCCAACTAGATGTTGAAAATATATTAGTGAATAAACAAGTTTTGATACAAAAAATAATATCCCAAATAATTAGCAAGAACATAAAATAAAAAAGGAGTTTAGAACAATCTTACAATGCTATAGAATCACGCTGCGAAAGCGTTGTCCTTAAAGGTTGATTTGTGCCACCCAAAGTAAAACTTGGTGCAATTGGTTCTCTTGGCCAAACAACCCCCCAGGATTAGACTATAGCGTCGACCTTTGTGATGTACGCACTTCCACTCACAAAAGGTTTAAGAACAACCCTCTATTGTCTTTCCTTATAACAAATATTCTTGTAGAAAAAATATGTGGGAGAGAAAGATAGTAGACTTGTGTATTTCTAAAAATATAGAGTAGTAAAAAAGACTCCTCTAGAAAGTGTGTTATGATGAGTATTATATAGGCTACTTATGAAGATAATAGTCTATAGTTATTGGTTATTAATAACCCTTAAAAGTCTAACGGCTATATTATCAATTATTACCTAACGGTTATTTTTCTCATAATTGCCCAACGGCTATTTTACTCATAAATTTCCAATGGCTAGAAAATAAATAAGAATAAAAGTGTTTGGAACACACACCCACACCAACACTAGAGTGATCAATGAGATGAATCAAAATTTGATCAAAGAATTTACCAGAGAGGAGGTTGTAGCAGCACTTCAACAAATGCATCCTACCAAAGCCCCAAGTCCAGATGGTATGTCTACAATTTTCTTTCAAAAGTATTGGGATATTGTTGGTAATGATGTTACTTGTATGGTTCTTAATGTTTTAAATTCTAACATGCTAATAGCTGATATCAATAGAACTAATATTGCTCTTATCCCAAAGACTAAAAATCCTACAATGATAACTGAGTTCAGACCTATAAGCCTAAGTAATGTCATTTATAAAATCATCTCAAAAGTTCTAGCCAATCGACTTAAAGCAATTCTTCCCCAAATCATCTCTGAAAACCAAAGTGCATTCCTTTCAGAGTGATTTATAATTGATAACGTTTTGGTTGCCTTAAAATTGATGCATTATCTAGACCATAAAAGAGATGGTAAGGATTGCTACATGGTGGTCAAGCTTAATATAAGTAAGACATATGATAGAGTTGAGTGGAGCTTCATTGAAAAAGTCATGGAGCGATTTAGCTTTCAAGAAAAATGGATTAGTCTTATTATGTGTTGTATTACCACTGTGACCTATTCTGTTCTGATTAATGGGGTAGCTCAAGGATGCATTGTGCCTACAAGGGGCTTGCGTCCCCTTTCTTCTTACCTCTTTCTCCTATGTGCAGATGACTTTTCTTCATTCATCTATGGTGCTGCCAGGAATAAAGCAAATAGTGGAATCTCTATTTGCAAAGGATGTCTCATGATCACTCACTTATTCTTCGCGGATGACAACCTCCTCTTTTGTAATGCAAGTGGGCAAGAGTGTCATGCACTGAATAAGGTTCTTGAGCTCTATGAGGCAATTTCTGATTAGAAAATCAACACAAATAAATCATCTGTGTTCTTTAGCTACAACACTCCTAATAACACAAAGAAAGAAGTGTTGGACATTTTGGGTCCCATGCAAGACTCGAGGCATAGCAAATACTTGGGCCTCCCATCAATCATTAGAAAGTCAAAAAAGGAAGTATTTGCTGAAGTTAAAAAAGAGTGAGGAAGAAACTATCAGGATGGAAAGAGAAAATGTTGTCGATAGGAGGAAAGGAGATTCTGATCAAGGTAGTGGCCGAAGCCATACCTACTTATACAATGAACTGCTTTCAATTGCCAAAGGGGCTTTGTGATGAAATTGAAGGTATGATGGGGAGATTTTGGTGGGAACAAAGACAATAGGAGATGAAGATTGCTTGGATCAGCTGGGGAAACATGTGCAAGTCCAAGCTTAAAGGAGGTATGGGGTTTCAAAACCTACAAGCCTTTAACTTGGCTATGCTAGCTAAACAAGGATGGAGGCTACTGTCTAACCCAAACTCCCTAGTGGCACATATCTATAAAGCAAAGTATTTCCCCTATGGTGATGTTCTTAACTCAAAGTTAGGAAGTAACCCGTCTTATGCCTGGAAAAGTATCTTCAATGGGTTAGAAGTGATTAGAAAATGTACTTGTTGGAGGGTAGGTAATGAGAGGCTTATTCATATTTGGGATAATAAGTGGCTACCCACTCCCACAACTTATAAGGTAATCTCCCCTCCTTGCATGCTTGATGATTACCCTGTGATATTTGCTTTGATTGATCCTGATACAAGAAGATGGAAAGCTGATTTAATAAGAGCTTTGTTCCTGCCTTTTGAAGCCAGCATAATTCTTAACATTCCTTTAAGCCATAATCTACTTAAGGATAAGGTAATTTGGGTTGGCAACAAAAAAGGGGACTTCACTATCAAGAGTGCCTACTACATTGCTCTTAAGGTATTGGAAACTAATGAAACGGGTGAAAGCTCTAAGGGGGATCCCAGATTTCCATTATGGAGGAAACTTTGGCACCTTAAGATTCCAGCAAAGTTCAGAATATTTGCTTGGCGTGCTTGCATGAATGCTCTACTCACAAAGCTTAACTTAAGCAAGAGAGAAGTAAATACTAATGTTCTGCCCCATATGTGATGAAGAAGTTGAAACCACCTCACACTCCCTTATCTCATGTGAGTATGCTAAATAGGTCTGGGATAATTGGTCTAAAAATCCAATTAACATTTTAATCAATAACAATGATATCTTAAATGTTGCTATGAGATTTATGGCTGAAGGAACATCCCAAGATATTGAAACATTCTTCTTGACTGCTTGGTCCATCTGGTATAATAGAAACCAAAAAGTTTTTGAAGATAGTTGCCACCCCTTACCCAAGTATGGAATTTTGCTAGAAGGCTCTCTCGCGACTTCATGGAGACTTCTAGTACTTTTTGTGGTAAGCAATCTTCCTTAAAGGAAGGATGGAGTCCCCCTCCCTTAGGTATGTATAAAGTTAATGTGGATGGCGCTACCTCAAATGATGGTTGACCCTTCAGCATTGGTGTGATCATTAGAAACAACAAAGGAGAAACCATTGCTACCCATTGTATGCCCCTCCCTGGTGAGTACTCTATCTTGGAGACTAAATTGCTCTTTTAGCCAAGAAAATGGAGCTGTAGCAAGTCATCTTTGAATCTGATGCCTTATCAGTTGTTAATAGTGTAAATGCTGGTGATGAAAGTGGTTGCAATGGCCACTTGTTCCAAGGTGTTAGGTGTATTCTTATCTCCTTCATTTCCTGGCAGTTCAAGCATCTGAAAAAGGCCTACAACAAGGAAGCCCATGAGTTAGCTCAGCATGCTAAATGTTATGGCACCAATCAAGTCTAGAAAGGAGTATCACCACCTATGGTGCAACACATAGTCCAATCTGATTATAGTTAACTTGATTTCATTTGTACTCATGATCTTGTTGTATGCCTTTTTCAGTTGAATGAAACCTGTTTTCTTATCAAAAAAAAAAATATATATATATATATATATATATTTCTTTTTTTCTTTTTTTTAATATAAGATAGAAATTCTATTATAGCTTAATCTAGGTGTATGTGTGTATGAAACTTTTTCCTGAAAACTTAAACCGACCCTTACCCCAACCACCTCACAAGTACTTATACTTGTAGAGAAGCACTTATACTTGCAGAGTAACCACCGTACTAAGGATGCGCGGTGTTAACATCAAATTCTTTACTTGCAGGGAGTATCTGCTAGGCATTAATTGAACATGCGTTCAATTAAATTGGTTTAATTATACATTTAGTTCTCGAACTTTTTGAAAAAAAAAAAAAAAAAAGGACCTTGCCATACTTTCCTACATTAACAGAACATGCATGCAACTAAATTTGTTTGATTACACATCCAATTCTCAAACATTTGCTCCATATTTCAAAATAATCCATGTCATTTGAAATGTTTCATTTACCGTTCATATCATTAATTCTTTTTTTGATTTGAGTCGAGAATGTTTAGCAAAATCTCAAGGATTTTGATGGCAGTAAAGGAGAGAAGAAATTAGTTATTTGATTATTTATTTATTTATTTATTAATATTTGTTTGGAGATAGAAAAAATCAAAGCAACAATGATTTTAAAAAGACTAGAAAGACTATAACATGGGTGATCTATAGCGGCAAGTCCAAAAAGCGCGGCAGTAGGTGCTTATAGTAGTAGAAATAGAAACCGTCGAAGAAAAAAAATGTTGGAATAGCCCATGAATTTTTTTGTAGTGTTTTGACACAAATTTAAACCTATAAAGGCTATAAATATTTCGAAGGATGATGACCATTTTAAATAATGGTTACTCTACAAGTATAAGTAGGGGTGTTCATCAAACCGCACAAACTGCAAAAACCGCACCAAAACCGCCCGCAAAATGGCGTAACTGCACTGCACCACATCCTCTATATATATTAATATATTTATTTATTTAATATTATATATAAATATAATAAGGACAAAAGATCAATACATTAATAATTAAATACCCTAGCAGTATCTAATTGTTTTGTAAATATAACCGCCACACTTCAACCTAGAGTCCTAGACTACTCACTGCCGTACCAGTTGCTTACTATTGAGGTATTCATGTGTTCAATTCAAGTTTTTCTTTGTTAAAGTTAATCTATTGGCCTATTATACTATTCACTTAGGACAAGTTGTTAAAGTCAATCTATTGTTAAAGTTTTTCTTTGTTCAATTCACTGCCATTGCACCAGACTATTAGTTGTATCTCATTATTCTATTGTTAAAGTTTTTCTTTAGTATACTGGCACTTGGAACTTCCTATGTTAGATATTTAAGTTAGATATATATATATATATATATATATATATATTTTATGTTAGATATTATTTACGTTAGATTGTTAGAAGCTATAGGTTGTGATCAATTTCCATCTTCAAGGAATTTGTTATTTTATTATGGAAAATGCTAACGAGTGCCCTTAGGGCACTGATTAATAATCCATATAAAGAAAGTTTTTATAGGAAATGAAAAAAAGTAATTAATATTTTGACAGTTTTTTTCATTTTCCATAAAAGTGGTATTAAAACTTTCCCAAAGTGGATTATTAATAAGTGTCATTAGGACACTCGTTAGCAAAACCGTTTTATTATTTATATATTCTATGGCAAGTGGCAACGAAGTGAGAGCCTAAGCTATAGGTTGTGAGCAATTTCCAATGTAACTTTTTTTTATTTCCTCATGACCTTTCAGATCTTCCAACTTGCAAGCTTGATCTGCACAACTCTATTTCATCTTAGTTGGCTATGTTCTTCAAGAATAAATATATTGCACTAGCATGTTTAGAAAAACCACTTCTTATTTATCCTCTCCAGTAATCAATGAACATGATGTCATTGGATTGAAACAATTCCGATAATCTGCAACTTAATTCATAAATATTCCATCTGATGACAATAAAAATTTTCGTTTCATAAAGTAACAAATATCATATGTGTCCCTGCTATATATATATATATATATATATATCTATATTTTTTTTTTTTGCCTTGACCTCTTGCAAAACTCCTTTTCTAACCTATATATATGTGTGTTTGTTTTTTCAATGGCCCTAAATGGATGCTCCCTCAAATCCAAATCCACCGGCACCAAATGGCCCTAATGACCCTTTGATTGTGGACGATGAACCCCTGCAAAAAAAAACTAGAGTTAATGAGAATCCGTCCTCTAGAGAGCCATCTGATGTTTGGGAGCATTTTGTTAAGTTACAAAATCGTGAAAAGTCAGAATGCAAATATTGTAAGAAGCAATACAATGTTGCAAAGAGGAATGGGACCTCATCCATGCGGGCTCATATACTAAAATGTTAGAAGATTCTAGGTGTCATTGACACGAGCCAAACCACTTTAAGTTTCCAAGCAAAAAAAAACTGGTGGTGTTAAGGGAGAGTTTAGTAATGAGCTTGTTGTTGCTAAATTTTCTATTGAGAGAATTCGGATGGCACTTGCGAGGATGATTATAGTGGATGAGCTACTTTTTAGATTTGTTGAGCATGATGGTTTTATATACATTATGGGGGTGGTTGAGCCTAGGTTTCCTGTGCCTTCTCGTCTCACAGTGCAAGGGATTGTATTAAACTTGGTTAGGGGAAAGGGAGAAGTTGATAAGTTATTTGAAATTGGGCCAAAGGGTGTCTTTGACTACTGACACATGGACTTCCATTCAAAACCTCAACTACATGTGTCTCACTTGCCACTATATTGATGGTGATTGGACCTATCAAAAAAGGATTTTGAATTTTTGTATAGTTCCAAACCATAAAAGGGAGACAATTGGGAAAACTATTGAAAGGTGCTTGAATGATTGGGGTATCAAAATGGTGATAACTGTCACAGTTGATAATGCTAAACCTAATGATGTGGCTCTTGATTATTTGAAGAAAAAGTTGGAGATGAAGGATGGTTGTATGTTGGAAGGGCGATTCTTGCACATCAGATGTGCTGCTCATATATTGAATCTCATTGTGCAAGAGGGATTGAAAGACATTCATAACTCAATTGTTAAGGTGAGGAATGCAGTGCGGTATGTTAAATTATCTCCAAAAAGGATGGATAGGTTCAAGGAAGCTGTAGAGGATGAAAAAATCCAATCTAAGAGTTTATTATCTCTTGATGTCCCTACTAGATGGAGTTCCACATATCTTATGTTAGAGGCAGCCGAGAAGTTTGAAACAGCCTTTGATAGGATGCATGAAGAGGATGTGAAATTTATTTCTTACTTTATGGAGGTAGATGGAAATGAGAATCAGAAGCACATAGGTCCTCCCAAAGGTGAGGATTGGGTAAATGTTAGAATGTTTTTTAATTTTCTCTGGCTTTTTTATGAGGTAACTCTACTTTTTCTGGTTCTTTATTTGACACTTCAAATACTTATTTTTGTGAGATAGGGGGCATTCAAAATGAATTGCATAGATTGTGTGGCATTGATGGTGATCCTCTCTTAAAAGAAATGGCACAATCTATGAAAGAAAAATATGAGAAGTATTGGGGAGACATTAAAAATATGAATTTGATAATGTTTATTGCCGTGGTTCTTGACCCAAGATATAAGATGAAATATTTGAAATATTGGTTTAATAAGTGGTATTCAAAAGAGAAGACAAAGTTTGCTTTAAAATTGGTAAGGAATGCTTTAGATGACTTGTATGCCCACTATGCAAAGGATACTGAATTATCAAGTGCTAGTAGCAATGGGTAGGCCACTAATGTTGGTTCTTCAATAGAATCAAGTCCTAGTTTTCCATATGATCCATGGAAGATTGCTTCACATGAGTTTGATGAACACATAACTACAGAAGATGATAATGAATGCACTACTAATGTGGACAAATATCTTAATGAAGCTAGTGAAAAAAATAGGGAGGGTTTTGATATTTTGGCTTGGTGGAAGGTGAATTCTACTAGATATGTAATCCTTTTCGAGGTAGCACAAGATGTCATGACTATTCCTGTGTCTACTGTTGCTTCTGAGTCAGCCTTTAGCACGAAGGGTTGTGTTTTGGATCCTTTTAGGAGCTCACTAGCTCCTACAATTGTGGAGGCCCTTATCTGTTCTCAAAATTGGTTAAAAAACTCATCTAAACCAATCAATCTTCGAGAAGCAATGAATGAAGTGGAAAGTCTTGAGCAAGATGTCGAAGCAGGTAATTTTCTAAAACTATATATTTAAATTGTATATTAGTTTATTGTTCTTTGTTTATTAGTTTACTAACATTTTTTGTATTTATTTTCATAGAATTGATGAAATTGGCAACAGAGAAAGAAGATTAAGTGAAGACTTGGAGTGTGAGCTACAAAATAGAATTGGGAGGGGGAAAACTGGAGAAGTAAAGCATTGGATGGACAGACCTTTTTTTTTTGGTTGCGTTCATGTTCATTTAAACAATTTCTTGTTGGGTTTATAATTAATACTTTTTTTGGATTTGTAATTCATTTCATGCTTTTCTTTAGACTTGTTTACAATATGGTTTTGATAATTGAAATTTGAAATTAGTAGGCATGACTAGAATTGCTTTGAGTATGGGTAAATCCTTTTTGCTTTGTACCTGGTGTTTCACATAAACTCTTTACTTCATATTCTTGATCTAAAGTGAGGACTGAAGAGCATTAGATTTTGATAGTTAAAACATTTAAGTTGCTTGCTACTCTACCTTATTCAAAGTACTTAACTTCATTACATGTTTGATGTATACTTGAGAATTTGAGATAGTGATATTACTGATACATTTTGAATTATATGGTGATATATATGTTGAATTTTTATATAGCAAGTGAATTTTTATACACCGCACCGCACATGTGACCGCAAAAATGAGGTGCGGTGTGGTTATGGTTTTGTCTAAACTATACACCGCACCACACCGCATATGTGACCGCAAAAATGAGGTGCGGTGCAGTTATGATTTTGGCTAAACCGCATCGCAAAGTGCAGTACTAAAAATGGCCTAAAACCGCACCGCACCGCACCGCGAACACCTCTAAGTATAAGTGTTTGTGGGGTGTGGGGAGTAAGAATTCAAGTCTTCAGAAGAGAGTTTTATACACATATACACTTAGATTAGGTTAGAGTAAAATTTCTATTTTGTATAAAAAAAAAAAAATCATGGTTAAATAATGGAACAAAGGTTGGGGGCTAAATTCTATATAAGAAATATATATGTAAAAAATATATATAAAAAAAGTTGGGGACTAAATGTTGAAATTAAACCAACTCTTGCCCAGATCACCAATTCCAATTATAAGGGGAAACAATTAAAGGCTTCGTGAGAGTACTATGTACTGATTTCACTGATTAGTGGGCCTTGTAGAACCACAAGTATGTCTTTGTACTCTGCAGTGTGGCGAACTTCTTTGATGGATGTAGTATTAACCCAAGCCCAAGCCGGGTGAATAATATATAGCCCAACTTAACTGGGCTTAAAAGCAGAGTATTTTTTTTTTTTTTTTGGGCATCACAAAGGTAGATATATATATATATATATTTTTTGAAACTCAAAGGTAGATATTTTTATCTTTTGTTTTGTTAATGGTGGTATATTATATATTATTATGTTATTGTTAGTGGTCCCCAATCCCCATTTTCTCCATGATAGGTACCAGCCCCAAAAGATCATAAATGTTATATTATATGCTGCACAGTGTAAATCTTATATTGCTTTAATCATATGACTCAAAATTAAAAGTTACATTAAATCTAGAGACACGTGTAACTTCATAACTTGATGAAATGAATAACTGTAGGTAATAGGAAAAAAAAAGTGTGGATCAATTGTTCACCATTCACATTTGACTAATTTTTATAAGTTATGAAATTAAATGTATGCGTTAAAGTTATTAAGATAAATGTTTTAAAGTAAAATTCTATTATCAAAGTTTCCACAAATTTATATACTACCTTCTCTTATATATATATATATATATATATAAATGTATGTATGTTTATATGACATTTGGTCCATAATAATTATTCTTTAGTATCTAACTAAGACACCAATTAATTTTTCGTATAAGCAAAATTCAAATCACAAATCTCTTATAGGGCCGGCTGAACTATGGATGCAATTGATGAAATCGTCTAAGGCCCCCATTTGTATTAAAAAATATATATAAAATAAATTTTAATTAACGAAAAAAAATTTAAGTCCTTTTATTGGCCAATAGAATGAATTAAAAATGTCTCATTGTATCCTAAAATATCGATGATTAAAAAGGAAAAGAAGGCCCCAATTGTAAAATAAAAAAGAAAAAAGAAAAAAAATATTTTTAATTAAGGAAAACAAAATTTTAAGTCCTTTTATTGGTAGTAGAATGCATTAAAAATGCACAATTATATCCTAAAATACAAAAAATTAAAAAGAGAATAAAATAGTCAAATTTGGCTAACAAAATTAAATTATAGGAGACAAATTCATTAAATTATTCTTGAAATATGCTAAAATCAAAATTAATACTAGAAAAATTCATTAATAATACAACATAAATATCTTGAAATAAAAGATTATAGATTTCTAAAACAAAAGAAAAAAAAAAACTCTCAATCTCTCTATCTTCATGTCTCTCCATCTATATTCTCACCTTTCTTTCCTTCATCTTGAATCTTTTATTTTTATTTATATTTTTTTTATATAAGCGTTCTTCCTTCACTATGAAGTCAATCTGCAGTAGCTTCACTACAGTGGTGTAGCCGGCCCTAAAGGCACCTCTCTCTCTCTCTCTCTCTCTCTCTCTCTCTCTCTCTCTCTCTCTCTCTCTCTCTCTCTCTCTCTCTCTCTCTCTCTCTCTCTCTCTCTGAAATTTTCATAAAAGAGTACTAAACTATTGATTTGTGATGACTATTAGCTTTTTATTCAATATTTCAATAATAATAATATGCACTATACAGCTGACAGGACAGATTACTGCACTACACACTGCACATAACAAATATCACTGTAGCACACGTCAGCCACATCCCATATGGCCCACACACTATGACTAAAGACACTAATCACCAATTAATCAAATGAGTTTTAACATTTAAAGGGTCCGTTTGGATTGAGCTTATTGTTGCTGAAACTGAAAACTGAAAACACTGTAGCAAAATAATTTTTAAATGTGTGAATAGTGTTGTGGGACCCATGAACAGTACATAAACAGTGCACGAATAGTGTTTTTTGTCCCCTGCACAGTGATTTTACTGTTCACTGCAGAGCAAAAAAAAAAAAAAGAAAGGGACGAAAACGCAGGGCTGAAACGCAACTTTCAGCCCTGCCCAAACGCTCACAAAGTTTCAAGATTTTTTGGATTTTAAGTTTTATTAACAAAACATTCTTATATTCACCCACTATATAATAAACACCTATACACATAGACTCTTTTTATTACCCCAATTGATAATTTGATGTATATCATATCAACTCGTTTGTATTATGATGATATTAATTTTTATTTATGCTGGATAGTAGGTTTAAACTTTAAATAATAAAGTGGTCACAACGTTAGAAAATTTGCAATAACCAAGTTTTATTATTCTATACTTTAAATTTTATTTTTAGTTAAATTATAATTTTTAATTGTAAATTGTGTTTTATTTATTTATAAATATTTGCTCATTATATATGTTTACTAGAAAAAATTTATCTGGATATGAAAAACTTCAACAACAACAAAAAAAAAAAAAAAAAAAAAAAAAAAAGAGAAAAATAAAAAAACAAACTAAATCTCAAAAAGGATCAATAGATTTTAAATAAAAAATAACAAAATTCAATAAATATTAATTAATTAATATTTAAATATAAAAAGACCCAACTTAAAATTTTCATCCAAGGCTCCCAAAGTTGTTAAGCCGGTTCTGATATCTTATTCAATGACAAGTGAATTTACTGGTTAAACTAATTGGAACCTACAAATATATACTACTTTGATTAAAACTCAATCACCAAGTTTGGAAAAACTTAAAAGATGCTTCGGTTTTTATTTTCGGATTATTCTAATCATTTTTAATTTTCATAAAAACTCAGTGCAAATCAATATACTTCCATCATTTAACATAATAGGGGTTTTTAAAAATGAAGGGATTACTTGTACTTTCTCTTCCTTAACTATGTTGCAGTTGCAATGTTCCCTAAACTTTTTTTTTTTTTTTTGAAACATTCCCTAAACTTCAAAATTAAGCAATAATCAGCCCCCACAACTATTGATAATAAGCACCTTACCTCTACCGTTAGAATTTTCATCAAATTTGATGGAAAGAAATTATATCTATTTCCCTTTCAATAATATTAATTAGTGAAATATTTTTAAATGACTTTGTTGCTAATTAAACATGATCGTTATCACTTATCAGGACTTTTTTTTTTTTGAAACTCACTTATCAGGACTTATGTACGCGTGAACTTTGATTATTATTCTCTATAAAAAGCAATAGGCTAAATGCATTTTGAACGTGCCAAATTTCAGAAAAAAACATGTGCATTTTGAGCTGCGTTTTCTTTGGTCCAGAGGGCAGAACGACCTTGACAGCCCTGTTAGAGCCAATTAAAGTGAGTGTGAAAACGAGCGAAAATTTGCAAGAGCAATCTGGTGGCCATGGGGGCACTGATTTGGCTTTCAAGAGACAGATTCATGAATATGCATTAATGTGATTCTTTAACATCGATTACGACTGGACCTTTGACCAGCCAAGTCCAATCTGATCAATCTCAAAATATTTTGTAAGACCAGGCTCTCAAGTTTCTACTTTGCATACATATTATGCAAATTATAATCTTGTGGACATTGTGGTTCAACAGGAGTCAAAGTGGTACATGCATGAAGGAAAAAACAAAGAGTGTTCTACAATGGAAACATTACTAATGATCATCCAAGTCTTTGACTGGCAGGTACAATGTACACAGTCAACAGGATAGGCAACTTGGCAGCATGATGATAATCTGGTGGGAAATAGAGAAAGAAGACAGAAACCTGATGAGGTTTGAAGAATTGGCAGTAAGCACGTACTGATAGTTATAAAGGGAATATTTAACAAGTGGCGGATAAATGATGGGATAAAGTTTTGTAGCTAAATCAACAAATGGAATGAAAAAAAATTAGGATATAAGCAAGATTAATGGCACTAAAATCAATCAAAGGAAGGAGTGTTGGAATTCGAAAGAAAATTGTATTAGCTCTTTCTAGAGAAATTAGGCAATTTTGTTGCGAATGGTAAGCATTGGGTAGTGGCAGTGCTCAACTGTATTGGAAGATATAATATAAATTAAATAAATATCTACGTAGTCGAGATATATCTGTCATTTTCTTTTTCACGGATGGTGTGAACATCGTAGATACACATATATGCACATATATATTCAATGTACACATGCATATTATATATATGATTTTCAAGCATCTGAAAAGGGCATAAAACAAGGCAGCCCATAAGTTAGCTTAGCATGCTAAATGATGTGGCACCAATCAAGTCTGGAAAGGAGTATCACCACCTATGGTGCAACACATAGTCCAATCTGATTGTAGTTAGCTTGATTTCATTTATACTCATGACCTTGTTGTATGTCTTTTTCAGTTGAATGAAACCTATTTTCTCCAAAAAAAAAAAAAAAAAAAAAATCTTTATTCTTTTTTTAATATAAAATAGAAATTATACTCTAGTTTAATCTAAGTGTATGTGTGTGTGAAACTCCCTCCTGAAAATTTGAACCGACCCTTGCCCCAACTGTTACCCCTCACACCTCACAAGCACTTATACTTGTGAGGAAATACTTATACTTGTGGAGTAACTACCGTACTAAGGATGTGCGGTGGTAACATCAAATTCTTTTACTTGCAGGGAGTATCTGCTAGGCATTAATCGAACCCGCGTTCAATTAAATCGGTTTAATTATAAATTCAGTTCTCGAACTTTTTGAAAAAAAAAAAAAAAAGACCTTGTCATACTTTCCTACATTAACAGAACATACATGCAACTAAATTGGTTTAATTACACATCCAATTCTCAAACATTTGCTCCATATTTCAAAATAATCCATGTCATTTGAAATGTTTCATTTACCGTTCCTATACATAAGTTTGTGTACGAATAGTTCATATCATTAATTCTTGTTTTGATTTGAGTTTGAGAATGTTTAGCAAAATCTCAAGGATTTTGATAGCAGTAAAGGAGAGAAGAAATTAGTTATTCGATTATTTATCTATTTATTAATATTTGTTTGGAGATAGAAAAAATCAAAGCAACAATGATTTTAAAAAGACTAGAAAGACTATAACATGGGTGACTTATAGTAGCAATTCCAAAAAGCGCGACAGTAGGTGCCTATAGTGGTAGAAATAGAAACCGTCAAAGAAAAAAAATGCTGGGATAGCCCATGTATTTTTTTTGTAGTGTTTTGACACAAATTTAAATCTATAAAGACTATAAATATTTCAAAGGATGATGACCATTTTAAATAATGGAACAAAGGTTGGAGACTAAATTCTCTGTAATAAATATACATGTAAAAAAAGAGTTGGGGACTAAGGGTCTGTTTGGTTGGGAGGATGGAAAAGTGGGAGGATAGAAAATGCAGAGAGGATAGAAAAGATTTTAGTTTCCCTCATTTGTGTTTGGTTGGAAGGGTGGAAAGTGGATGAATAGAAAACTTTTTTATTTTGTTGAAAATAAAGTTTGTATAAATTGACTATCATGTCCCTATGAAATAAAATAAAAGGTAACATATTATGTATATATATATTTTAATAATTATGTATAGATAGACACTAATTAAAGTATAAAAAAAAACCATAACAAAATATTTTCAAAAAAAAAAAAAAAAAGAGAACCAAAAAGAAAAACCCAAACAGAATTAATGAGAAAATAAACATATGAGCCAAAAAAAAAAAAAAAAAAGATACACATCCAGAAAAAGTCAAAGAAAATAAAAAGAAGGAAAGAAAAGAAGCTACGTTTAGAGAAAAGAAAAGAAAAAATAATAATAAAAAATGAAAATCATCACGTCAGTAATAAAGAAAAAAAAAAATCAAGGAAAAAAAAAAGAGTCAACATGCCAGTAACAAAGGAAGAAAAGATGAAAGGAAAAAAAAAAAAGCCAACACATTCGAGATTTGGAGGTGAGCTTTAAGGATATTTTTGGAAGCTCATTTTATGAGTTTTTTCTTCTTAATTTTCTCTTCATTTTGGAGAGAAAACTTTTCGGTGGGCCATGAGAAAAAACACCTAAACCCCACAATTTATTTTCCTTCCTCTCCCATCCAACCAAATACACTTTAAAAAAGTTTTTCTTTCTATTTTTTCTTCAAAGTTTTTTATCCTCTCTATTTCACTTCTAAACAAACACACTCTTAAAAAAAAAAAATGTTGTAATTAAACCAACTCTTGCCCAGATCACCAATTCCAATTATAAGGTGAAACAATTAAAGGCTTCGTGCGAGTACCACAAGTATGTCTTTGTACTCTGCAGTGTGGCGAACTTCTTTGATGGATGTAGTATTAACCCAAGCCCAAGCCGGGTGAATAATATATAGCCGAACTTAACTGGGCTTAAATTCAGAGTTTTTTTTTTTTTTTTTTTTTTTTTCTTTGGCATCACAAAGGTAGATATTTTTATCTTTGGTTTTGTTAATGGTGGTATATATTATTATGTTATTGTTAGTGGTCCCCAATCCCCATTTTCTCCATGATAGGTACCAACCCCAAAAGATGATAAATGTTATATCATATGCTGCACAGTGTAAATGTTATATTGCTTTATTCATATAACTCAAAATTAAAATTTATATTAAATCGACAGACACGTGTAACTTCATAACTTGATGAAATGAATAACTGTATGTAATAGAAAAAAAAAGTGTGGATCAATGTTAGAGTAATTGTTTATCATTTACATTTGACCAATTCTAATAAGTTGTAAAATTAAGTGTATCCATTAAAGTTATTAAGATAAATGTTTTTAAGTAAAATTCTATTATCAAAGTTTCCACAAATTTATATACTACCTTCTTTTATATATATATATCTATATAATAACTAATAGCCAAAACGATTGACTTTTCGTTGACCACTCCTCATTCCGTCATATGACTACATAAATTGCTAACACGTTACACTAAACAATTATATCTTTTCTGTGGTTTGCTTATTTAGTTTCAGTGGGTAACTACTTATTATTGTTTATATACCCTGTTTACATTTTGTTTTCTTCTTTCCATTTTTTCGTTTTCTGTTTTTTTTCCTCTCTGCGAGAACAAACCTAGTGAAGATTGTGGACAAAAAACAGAGTACCCTTGACACTACTACTATTGGTAATTCTTTTCTTCACAATCATGCAATTGTTTTCTGTTTTTAATTTTTAATTTTTATAATAACAAACATTTATAACTAATGCATTAAAATATTTTGTGCACACCATGTGTTTGAGAAAATTTTGGGCAAAGTAAACCAATTGCGGATAAAGTGTTTTGCCTTTGTCATATTTGCTGTGTTTGCATTGTGTCTGAGATATTTTCCAACCATTGTATAAAGTTGTTTTGATGCTTGAAAGTAGTGGTGGGATTAATTAAATTATATAATATTCAGATATTTATCTTCTTTGAATCTTTGTTTGACTGAACATTGGTCTATATATTTGCTGGTTTGTGCGTATTGTGCCTGCGCTGCATTGTTTGGTTTTGAAATATAGTTGGCTTATAATATATTATATGAGGTTAAGCCTTTTTGTCTCTTATGGTTTATTGCTTGGCTGGGAATTATTTAGATTCTGTAGTGTGTTCGTACTGTGCTGCTCTTTCTGCAATTCGGTGATGAAGTCAAAGCAAATGTTTTATTTGCATCTCTTGGTAAGTGGTGATTGGTCATTGTAGTACATACACGATAGTATATGGTAAGGCAATGAATAACTGCCTTAAGATTTTATGTTTCATACATTTTATGGATAGTTGAGGATATTTAAGATTTAATTCTTCATTTTATTTTAAACTTAAGTTTGATTTCTATTTTTCATTAAGTAATTTAATGTTTCATCTTTATACAAAATAGTTTTTCCGTGCATCGCACAGGTTTAGCGACTAGTATATATATATATATGTATGTATGTATGGCATTTGGTCCATAATAATAATTTTTTATTATCTAACTAAAACACCAATTAATTTTTAGTGTAAGCAAATTCAAATCACAAATCTCTTACAGGGCCGGCCGAACTATGGATGTAATTGATGCAATTGCCCCCCCCCAAAAGAAGGCCCCCACTTGTATTAAAATATATATATAATAAATTTTAATTAAGGAAAAAAATTTTAAGTCCTTTTATTGGCCAATAGAATGAATTAAAAATGTCTCTTTGTATCCTAAAATACAGATGATTAAAAAGGAAAAGAATGCCCCAATTGTAAAATAAAAAAGAAACAAGAAATATATATCTTTTAATTAAGGAAAACAAAATTTTAAGTCCTTTTATTGGTAGTAGAATGCATTAAAAATGCACAACTATATCCTAAAATTAAAAAGAGAATAAAATAGTCAAATTCGGCTAACAAAATTAAATTATAGGAGATAAATCATTAAATTATTCTTGAAATATGCTAAAATCAAAATTAATACCAAAAAAAATCATTAATAATACAACATAAATATCTTCAAATAAGAGATTATAAATTTCTAAAACAAAAAAAAAAAAAAAAAAAAATCTCAATCTCTCTATCTTCATGTCTCTCCATCTACATTCTCACTTTTCTTTTCTTCATCTTGAATCTTTTTTTTTTTTTTTTTAATATAAGCGTTCTTCCTTCACTATGAAATCAATCTGCAGTAGCTTCACTACAGTGGTGTAGATGGCCCTAGAGGTACCCCCTCTCTCTCTCTCTAAAATTTTCGTAAAAGGGTACTGAACTATTAATTTGTGATGACTATTAGCTTTTTATTCAATATTTCAAAAATAATAATAATAATATGCACAACAGCTGATAGGACAAATTACTGCACTACACACTGCAGATATCAAATATCATTGTAGCACACGTCAACCACATCCAATATGGCCCACACACTATGACTAAAGACACTAATCACCTACTAATCAGACGAGTTTTAACATTTAAAGTTTCAAGAATTTTTGGATTTTAAGTTTTATTAAAAAAACATTCTTATATCCACCCATTGTATAATAAACACCTATACACACAGTCTCTTTTTTTCACCCCAATTGATAATTTGATGCATATCATATCAACCCATTTGTATTATGATGATACTAATTTTTTGAACCAATTAATAAATTAATTTTTATTTGTGCAGGATTGTAGGTTTAAACTTTAAATAATAAAGTGGTCACAACGTTAGAAAAGTTACAGTAACCAAGTTCTATTATTCTATACATTAAATTTTATTTTTAGTTAAATTATAATTTTTAATTGTAAATTGTGTTTTACTTAATTATAAATATTTGCTCATTATATATGTTTACTAGAAAAATATTTATCTGGATATGAAAAACTTCAAAAAAGGAAAAAGAAAAGAGAAAAATCGAAAAACAAACTAAATCTCAAAAAGGATCAATAGATTTTAAATAAAAAATAACAAAATTCAATAAATATTATTTAATTAATATTTAAATATAAAAAAATCAAACTTAAAATTTTTACTTAAGACCCCTAAAATTGTTAAGCCGGCCCTGATCTCTTATTCAATGACAAACGAATTTACCGGTTAAACTAATTGGAACCTACAGATATATACTACTTTGATTAAAACTCAATCACCAAGTTTGGAAAAACTTAAAAGATGCTTCATTTTTTATTTTCGGATTATTCTAATCATTTTTAATTTTCATCAAAACTCAGTGCAAATCAATATACTTCCATCATTTAACATAAAAGGGGTTTTTAAAAATGAAGGGATTACTTGTACTTTCTCTTCTGTAACTATGTTGCAGTTGCAATGTTCCCTAAACTTCAAAATTAAGCAATAATCAGCCCCCACAACTATTGATAATAAGCACCTTACCTCTACCGTTCGAATTTTCATCAAATTTAATGGAAAGAAATTATATCTATTTCACTTTCAATAATATTAATTAGTGAAATATTTTTAAATGACTTTGTTGCTAATTAAACATGATTGTTATCACTTATCAGGACTTATGTACGCGTGAACTTTGATTATTATTCTCTATAAAAAGCAACAGGCTAAATGCATTTTGAACGTGCCAAATTTGAAAAAAAAAAAAACATGTGCATTTTGAGCTGCGTTTTCTTTGGTCCAGAGAGCAGAACGACCTTTACAGCCCTGTTAGAGCGGCAGAGCCAATTAAAGTGGGTGTGAAAACGAGTGAAAATGTGCCAGAACAATCTGGTGGCCATGGGGGCACTGATTTGGCTTTCAAGAGACAGATTCATGAATATGCATTAATGTGATTCTTTAACATCGATTACGACTGGACCTTTGACCAGCCAAGTCCAATCTGATCACTCTCAAAATATTTTGTAAGACCAGGCTCTCAAGTTTCTCTACTTTGCATACATATTATGCTAATAATCTTGTGGACATTGTGGTTCCACAGGAGCCAAAGTGGTACATGCATGAAGGAAAAAACAAAGGGTGTTCTACAATGGAAACATTACAAATGATCCAAGTCTTTGACTGGCAGGTACAATGTACACAGTCAACAGGATAGGCAACTTGGCAGCATGATGATAATCTGGTGGGAAATAGAGAAAGAAGACAGAAACCTGATGAGGTTTGAAGAATTGGCAGTAAGCACGTACTGATAGTTATAGAGGGAATATTTAACAAGTGGTGGATAAATGATGGGATAAAGTTTTGTAGCTAAATCAACAAATGGAATGAAAAAAAAATTAGGATATAAGCAAGATTAACGGCACTAAAATCAATCAAAGGAAGGAGTGTTGGAATTCAAAAGAAAATTGTATTAGCTCTTTCTAGAGAAATTAGGCAATTTTGTTGCAAATAGTAAGCATTGGGTAGTGGCAGTGCTCAACTATATTGGAAGATATAATATAAATTAAATAAATATCTAAGTAGTCGAGATATATCTGTCATTTTTTTGCACGGATGGTGTGAACATCATAGATTCACATATATGCACATATATATTCAATGTACACATGCATATTATATATATGATTTTCTTATAATATTCAATAAATACAATAAAAAATGGAAGATTTGAATCCAAGAAATTTTTGTTGGAGACACCAAGGGATACTAGTTGAATACTAAACGATATTTTAATGTGAACGAAATAATAAAAATATAACATATTCATTATTTTGTATTTATTTGTTAGGAATTTTATATATGAATAAATTGTGTTCTAATTTGTTTTTTTAATCAAAATTCCACTTGTAACACATGTCTAATAAACTTCAAATACACATTTAATTTTTGTAAAACTTATAAAATGATTAAATTATTGTTCAATTTGTGCATCAAAAACTTTATAGTTCAATTTGAATCAATATAAAATTATGGTGTTTATTATATTATTATCTTAAAATTTTGTTACTTATACATCTATTTTTATGAATAATAATAAATAATCATATAAATAATTTGAGATCTTAGTCTTAGCCCTTTTAAAGCTATTTTTTTTTTCTTCATATTTTTCATCTACAGTTAAAAAATTTTTGACTTTTTATTTTCTTTCTTTTTTTTAATGCTAGTTTTTATTTTATAACAGTTTAACATTAGAAAACATGATAAAATATGAATAATTTTTTTTCTATATTTTAAAATTAAGTTTGACATATACAAAGTGCTACTTAGTATCAGCAATAGGTCTAAAAAGTATCTAAAAATATTGAATTTAGATAAATAAAATTAAAACAAGTAAAAAGAAAACTAAAAAAAATCTGTGTAATAAGACAAAAAGGGTGAGTTTTATTTTGTGAAGCAAGGGAATTCCACTTTTGTGTGAGTAAGTCCAGCCAAGTTTCTTCCAAAATTTCCATTCCTATTAGATGGAATTTACCTCCAGTTGGCTGGCACAAGCTAAACACTGATGGTGCTTCTATAGGGAATCCGGGTAAGGCGGGTGGTGGAGGAGTTATTAGGAACTTTCATGGAGATTGGGTCAAGGGGTATTCAAGATCAATTGGGTATACCACTAGTGTGCTAGCTGAATGGTGGGCATTGAGGGATGGGTTGATTTTGGCCATACAATTGGGCATAAACCAGCTAGAGGTGGAACTTGATGCTAAGGTGATTGTGGAGCTGCTCAATGGTTCTAAATGTCCTAACCGGAGTTACTCCCCTTTGCTGAATGATTGCAGGTACCTCTTGGCAAGACTTGTGCAAGTACGGGTGGGGCATATATATAGAGAGGCGAATCAATGCGCTGATCTTTTGGCTAAAAGGGGCTGTACTATGCAGGAAAATTTTGTTGTTTTTGATTCCCCCCCTCTACTGATATGTATATATTGCTTAACTCTGATAAAAATGGGTTGTATCATTATAGGCATGTTGCCAATACTGACCTCTGTAGGCAGGTTGTAATGTTTTGTGCTGGTTTTTAATATAATATCTACCCTATTAACCAAAAAAAAAAAAAAAAATTTAGTGAAGCCAGGGGGCAACCCCCCTCCCAGCTGTACCCTATATATGGGTCCTATATAGTTGTGCATGTGACTGACACACAGCTGCAAGGTTCACCTACTATTGACTATCCTAAAAAGTATGTAAACACTAATGTGTCATGTAGTTCCTTATCCTTGTAAAACAAAACTATATATATTATATACCTAACAAATTCTATAACTTTTTTTTCACAATTTATTAAAGTAGCAAAATGTGATTATTAGTGCGATATTATTTTTGAAAGGAACCATCATTGACATCATTTAAATTATACATCAATCACAACCCACCATCTTAGTAGTTGGGGGAAAAACAATTGTGAAATTTAATGTGTAATTAAACTTATTATTAATTATTAAAAAAAAGTACTATGCTTGGGCATTTAAACACTAAAAAAAAATGAACATGAAAAAAAATTTAAGAACACAGCTTTTGTGCCACAACTATAATGTGGTCAACTTTAAGTAATGGAGAAAAAATGATGGATTTATTTGAAAATGATTATTATCGCTTACAGTTTCACCACTTCAAAAAGTTGTGACAAATAATTTGGCCACAGAAGGATGTGAATATAAATGGAGATATAGTGGTTGTTGAGGTTGAAATAAATTTGGTGAAAGTTCAGAACCCATGGGAACTATGTGCCAGGTGTAGAACCAGGGATGAGGTTAGTGGACCATGCTCCAAATGGTTTCAAAAAAAATACAACAGTACGACAGCTTCCAACGTATGATCCATCCACATCAAGAATTGAACTTAGCCTATCTATTCTCACCAACAAATACTATATATATACATAAAAAATTTCACAACAGTTAAATTGACAAGCTTTTATTAATTTTTATTCAATCTTTTACATCATCCAAGTATGCAATTTTTTGTTAAATTTATTGGTTTATAGACTTTCTCTATTTTCAAACATATGTTTGAAAGCCATAAACTCTAATGGAAATGGACTTACATGGAAACTTCTTGTTTGTTTGTAAAGCAAAACATGGCCACCTTATTGAATATTGCTATTGCGGCGTGTTCCTCTAGTGGAAGACTTCAGCTGGAAAATCCTCCAAATTTGAAGCAGCCTGCTACTATTTTGTCAAGAATTGGTCCAAATTTGCGACATAAAGTATGCTAATAATATGTTAGTCATAAAATTAGTATTTTTTAAAGTTGCTTTAAAAAGAGTTATATTCTTATAACAAACCTAATGTGAAAGTTCATTAGTTCAAACCATTATTTCAAGCATTATTTATAAGTTTCTTGATCTAACTTTTCAAATTTGTTTCTTTCAGGAAAATAGAACAACATTAATTAATAAATAGAATTGATCAAGATAAGTCTTTTGTAAACCTTTAATTTTATTCTTTCTAATAATAATATAATCGTCAAAACATGTTTAGAATTGGAGTAAAAAAGTTTTGGAACCCATTGCAAACTCGATTAAATACAAGTCTACTCTTAACTTGGGGCAGACCTCAGACGTAGGTTATGGTTTGGGGACCAATAGGTCATGGCCTCCCTAACAATTATTTTCAAATTCTCTTTAGGTTACAAATACATTTTTTTTAACAAAATATATAAAGACTTCTCCCCAAAAAAAAAAATATATATATATATATATATATATATATATACCTTCTTTATTTCACCTCTATTTTATATACAAATTTTAGAAATATATACCAATTATAAAAGTCCTAAAAAATATTCATTAATTTGTCATTTGTCAACTCACCTACTTAAGGAAAATAAATATATGATTTCATGAATGAAACAAATTATATTGGTGAAATAAAATTCAACCAAAAGAATTTTCAATCAACTTTGTTAGATCTACAAGAAAAATAGAAAAACATAATGAAATAGAATTGAACAAGTTTATTTTTTGAAACCTTTTAATTCTTTTAAGTAATATACATCAAAACATATATATATATATATATATATATATGTGGATTTGGAGTAATAATTAAGAAAGTTAAGAATGATCAATTGAACAAACTGTATTTTGTTGTAGAAGATCAAGATGATAATAAAACATATTAGCCTTTTTCAAATAGATTTTTGTAATGTGGCTATTTCTAACATATATTACAAACAACAAGAAGAAAGGATGTGAGACCATTTATCTTCATTTTATTGATTTAGGACAGAAAAGTGATTAAAAAGACAAAATTTACTGTGGTTACCCTCAAAATAAATAAAATGAAATTTGTGGTTCCATCCAAACTCATAATCTTATGATATGGTGAATGAATTGAATGGCATCAAATCAAGTATGACATGATTATTATGTAAAAACTTGAATGCTAAAAAGACTGGAAAAAGGAGGATACTTTTTTTAGGATATATATCAAAAATATTTACAAACAGATTGAAGAAAACCCATGTTCCAGTGAATTAAAATAACATAAATTTAACCTTCATTGTTCTTAACTGGCAAGGCTTTCTCCAAGGGAAGAGAAAAAGGTCTCTTAGAAAGCATAGTAATAAGCAGAACTAGTACTTCAATTGTCATGATAATTAATGAGCAGTTGATCGATCTCCAAAGACTTGTGTCAACAAGTCATATTGGTTGGCATTCGAAGAAGTCCCTAGCTGAGAGGAGCTAGATTCTGATGCTGGTAAGGCATGGTTGTGCACCCCCTTATATACTACTTTAAGATTGTTGGGTTCTGAGGTTGACCACTCAGCTCTCTTTTTTGCAGAACAACTGCTCCTTTGGCACTTGAAATAACTTCTGAGCATATATAAATTATTGAAAGGCATGTAATGACATGCATTAGCATAGGTCATAGATCAATATATATATATATATATACACATAAAATTTGATAATTGAGAGAGAGAGGGATTTGAACTTTGGATTTTTTTGTTAGAAACACAAGGTTCTTGGTGCTCATAGATCAATATATAGTTTAGAAAATATTGGAAATTAAGTTGAATCCCTAGTTGTTCATTTTAATCTCTGCATATACCAGCTAGCACTTCTTTGTATTTATAATGTATTTACAAAATAGTTCATTCAAAAATAAAATGAAATCATTCATAAGGAGATGATCCTATTACCTCATTTTACCAATATTTTTGATGAACTTTTGGCCGTACTTTCTCCATTCATATCCATCTTCAGGTAACACCAATCTATAGCCTCCTTGGTCCATATCTTGCTCTTCTGTATATCCCTCCTCCAATATTTCCCTAGTGGAAGATCACAAGGATCAGATTAACATATTCTCTCATACAGTCACTGCATAAAATGACTACACACACTTATTTTTATATATTGAACGCATATGTATGAGCCTATAAGCATGTATAGGTGTGAGAAAAGAGTGGAGGGAGAGAAATTTCAAGTATGGTTTCCCATATATTTAAGCAATTACGTATAAGTGAAAGATATATATGCTTTTCTTATCATTCAAAACTTTCAAGAATGCATCCAATCATCATCATATAGGGCAGGCGGATAATGAATTAGTAGCTGAAAAAAAAATGAACGAATGAAGCCAAAAAGTAAAGCTGAAGTGCACCTTGATGATGAAGACGATGATATATATATATGGTGTGGGTGGAAGAGGAGCATATGTGGGGGCGGATCTGAGTTTAAAATTACAAAACCTTGCAATACACAAATGATTAATTTGTTTTTTTACTTATCCTATACAAGTTGGATCCAAACAAGGAAACACAAAGTTGATCAAGGAGAGAAAAACACAGTATTTGGTTCCAATAAATCAAGATCCGTGCACCAAAACCAACAAACTTGCATCGTAGGTACATTTCAAAGTACCTCCATACCTGTAGTACATCCTTATTATACATGCACACATATATAGAGAGTTAGAAAGCAAAACTAAAAAGAACAAAAGGGAAAAGCTTGCAACCAAATTTCCATGATCAAAGACGCACTAGATCTAATGTATATATATATAAAATAAAATAATAAAAAACTCAGGAAAGATTTAAAAAGTAAAAATATAAGAGATTTAAGGAAATTTCTCAGAAGATATAAGGAAAATGAAAAGAAAAACTATAGTTGAAAATAATCTTTGCCCTTTTGACATTTTCTTTTTCTTTTCCTCCGACCTTCTAAGACTAAGAAAGTTAGAGAGAAAGGAGCAAGAAATGTACATGGAGTCTTGTCTAGTTTGGGAAGCTTCACTCATGGTAGCTGCTCTCACCCAGAAAGAGCCAAAAAGTATTCAGCTTATTACTACTAGCTGTTTTGTGGAAAAATGGATGAGAAAGTGAGAGGAAAATGTTGTTCTCTTTCTATGATGATGGTAGTGATATCTCTTTCCTAGGGCCAGTTATATTATTTTCAATGGGAACAAACATAGAAAATACAGAAAATTTGTCAATGTCATTCTACAATAATAATATTTCTTGGGGTTAGTCATTTTTCCATGGTGACAATATTACCCAAATTAGAGAAAAAAAATTCTATTAAGTAGGAGCCCATTTTTTCATGGGATTCCTATGACTGTGTGGTGAAACATTTTCCACACTTTGATATAGATCATTCAACCAATGAAACTGAAGGATGTGGAACAACATGGATCATTCCTATTGGACCACTTGTCATTCTTAAACGTAGGTGGCATGGAAACTTTGGAAGACCATGGTTCACCATATCATTAAGAAAACAAAAAAATGGTACAATATAGAGGTGAATGGATAGAACCGATATCTTGATTCCTGACCAAGCACTTGGAAAACTATAAACTCACGTCTCCTTAATGACATCAGTACGTATTAATTTGTCACCAAACTTACAGTTTTTTTTGGAGGGGCACCAAACTTACAGTTTAGCATAAAAAAGTAAAAAAAATTGTTACCAAACGGTCCAAACTTACAAAATTTTAATTTTTTTTCCTTTTGTTTTTAAAGGATTGAGTAAAGAAATTCTCAAAAAAAAAGAAAAAGAAAAGGATTGAGTAAAGAATGTGATGAGTTCATGAAGTTTAAACTTTCTTTTTATATCTCTCTCAAAAAAAGAAAAAAGGAAAAAAAAAAACTTTCTTTTTTTCTTTTTTTTTGAGAAAAGAAAAAAAAACTTTCTTTTAATGAACACAAATGCTGCAGTGCCGATATTGTTTGAGTTTGGATTAACTTTTTACTAATAAGTTGAATATGTATTAAAAATGAATAAAAGGTATATTTATATTTGGAAAGATCGAGGTCTTAAAATATTGTACATAAATAAATAAGTTGATAAATATCACCAAAACGTTTGTAATAGCTATTCTTTAAGTTATGCATTAGCTTATTAAAAAAAAGAAAAAAAAAAGATTCTCCAATTCATTTTAATGTATTAGTTCAAATTATTTATGAAGAATTTATTATTATTATTTTAAAAAAGCTTGTTTAATATATTATCATTTTATTCAAGCATATAAATTTGTCATTTATTCGAATTTATATTTGTGGAGATTTTTGAAATTTGAATTAAAAAATTCAAGGTAATTAATTAAGCTTTAGCTCCATTAATATTTAAAACTCATACGCTACTTTCAGTCTTAAATTAAAATCACTTGCCAAAAGCTTTGTAGTTGAATTGGTACCTCCCCATGCACAAAGTGCTTGGGGGTTTAGAGGGGAAAAGATTTGAACTGCAGGGTTAGCAGCATGTTGTAATTATCTTTAAAAAAAAAAAATTTAAAATCACTTGGGGAAAAAAGTGTGCTAACTTCATATTGTATAAAATGAATAGCAAACAAAGATGACCATGATAAGGTCACTTTATGTATTAGAGTGCCTAGTCCTAGTGACTTGGACAATGAAATCGAGAAAATCATTTAAGAGAATTAGTTTTACAAAGCAATATAAATTTTAAAAACTATAAGAGGAAGGGGGACTCAGAATTCCTAGGTTAGAATTTTCTCGCCTAAGAGTTACGACAAACAAGAAAGCATGCAAATAAGAATTATCGATATTCTCACTTATTTCCAAGGTTAACCTCAAAGTGCATGCTAGCAAAATAAATTGGTTTCATGAAAATATTTTGATGCTTAATTTCTAGTTTTCTAGTATTAATTTTCCTTGGCCTTGATAAGTAATAATATGGAACCAACTACCAAGCCTATACAACTTCTTTTTGAGCCAGTACAAGACCTAAAATCAAAACTTGTTCACAAACTTACCAGGATTCGAATTTTGAAATAAACTGTACAATTCTTGACTCATTCTTTTTGGATGAATTGGAAGCAAGTAGCAACGTATTAATATAAATGTTATTTTTTATATATAGGTATTAGGTAGATAGAGAGTAAAGGAAATGTAGGGTTTAAAGTTTGAACTTTCAACCACATACATTATATACTAATTAAGGAGGTAAAACACAGGCATGGAAAACTACAAGAGATGATTGTTGGGTTATCACTTATATTCAAGAGTAATGCTACAGATATAAATTATTTACAATATTTTTACAAATTGTTGATGTGGCAAACTTCTTACTGGATTTCATCTAAACATACTATTAACATCACTTTTTCATTTGAATAAATTAATTCTAATTCAATTAATTAGAATTAAGAGATAATCACATGATGATAAATCCTAGTTTTTGACCTTGAAATTAATTTATACGTTGAAGTTTTATTGCATCATTGTACACCTTATCATTATAAGATCAGTGTCATATGAACTTTTTAAGTGAGTCTTTGTCCACTAAATATAACAAAAATTCTTGAGATCTTTTCATACATTGAAAAGACCCTTCATGTGATTGCTTCGGCTTAGCATTATATTAATACCAAAAAAGAACCCTACAAAACACATTTTCTTATCTTTTTTAAGATTTTACATGTAATTATGTTTGTTTTATGATACTTTTAAGTCCCAAAATATTGCGTAAAGTCTAGGTAAAAATAGGCTATGTTTTAAATTTGTAAATTCCTTCTTTTATAGTGGATTGTCTTATTTGGGTTGTGTCACTCTGTAGCGGTTTTTCACTTAAAAGCGTTCTCTACTGATTTTCTACTTCGCCGCCATATCATTGTATTGTCTGTTGCTATACAGATTTGGTAACTTTTAGGTTCTATCGATTAAATTAATATAACTGTGATCACATAATTGGTTTAATTAATAATAAACTGATAAATCTGCTGCATAATGAATTTGGGGGCTAAACCGATCTTCTCAATTGATATAAGGGCAATTAAAACGCACAGGAGTGTAAACTGTAAAGTAGACAATTTTTTTTCTTTTTCCTTTTTTTGAGAAAGAGTGTTAAAGTAGAATAGGACATTGTACTTAATTCTTTACTTCATGGTCTGAAGAGTCACACGGGTTATCATATATGTGTGCACTTGAGATCAGTACGTGGCGGAGTCACGTTGGTGCCGGGGGACCTTGGCCCCCCCCGGGCGCAAATTATTATTATTTTTTATTTATTTATTTATTTTTTAAAATTGAAACATATGCACTCATAAATGAAATATCCCAAAATTTTAAATGATATTTCAAAGAAGGTACCCTTTTAGCCTCCATCCTCCCTGTTTTCACCCCAACCAAACACACCCTTAGTTTTCTCCTTCTGTCTCTCTGTCCCATTTGCCTTTTCCTTCTCTTCTTTACTTCAAGTAATTGATACTTAAGGTCCATTTGGTTGGAAGAGTGAAAAAGTGGGAGAATGGAAAATTAGTGGGAGGATGGAAAATATTTGGTTTTCCCTCATGTGTGTTTGGTTGGAGGGAAAAATGGGAGGATGGAAAATGTAGTTTATATAAATTGACTATTATGTCCTTGTTATATAATAGTGGGAAAGTGAGAGGGGGTAGGTGAGTGTAATAAAGTGGGGGTATTTGTGTAAAATGCATTTCTCATCACTTTTCCCTCCTCATTTTCCTTCTAATTTGGGAGGATAAAAAAAGTGGGTTCAGAGGGAAAACTTTATCCCTTATTTTCTATCTCTCCTATTTTATTTCCTCAACCAAACAGTGGAAAACAACATTTTCCACCCTATTTTCCATTCTCCCTGTTTTCACCCCAACCAAACACACCCTTAGAGTGTGTTTAGGAAGTAATGAAACCTACAATTTATTAGAGTTTTTAGCTTTTTTTTTGTATTATTCATGAGTCCTATTGTACAATTTAGTTAATTTTTAGTTTTTTTCTATATTAGTTTTAGCAAAAAAAATTTAGTTTCAGTTAAATAAGTTATTTCCATATTAATGCTTTACAATTTATAGAGTCCAAGACCTCTATACTACTTTGTCTAATTCCAATACAATAAAGCTATTAAGAAATGACCACGTGTACGGTTCAAAAACATACACGTCAAAAGTAAACTTGATATATCACTATAGTAGCTTAGTTTACTCCCACGTGTGGTATGGATAAAATATATTAATTACCACAACTTATTTCACAATTTTTTTGTTACAAGATGTAGTCAAGTAGTGAGTCTTTATATAAGTAATAGACAACCATTCATAACCTGTAATGATAAAATTGTGGCAAAAAGTTGTAAAATAATTATGGTCCTAGAACCATTATGGCTTGTCTTCATCTATTCTTTTTTTTAATTGATAAATATATTATATTATATAATGTATAAATACAATAACTTATTATTAATTTGAAAAAATATATTACTAGATATTTTGATTCAATTTATTTTTATGCATTTCAATGATTGTTGTCTAATTTTTAGCCAGCTTTTAACCTATTAATAATATTCTTTTATTTTAATCATTATAATTGGTGTGTTGTAATTTAACTCGAAAACATAAGTCGACATACAATTTAAAAACTGTATTGAGTTATAAATTAATCCACTTAACTATATTATATATATGTATCACAAAAAAAAAAATGTATTGTATATTGAATTGTGTTTATGATACTACTATATATTTTAGATAATTGTACATAGTATGGATATATATTAAGAAAAAAATAATGTAATCCTCTTATTCATTACTTGGCCTTCCAACTACAAATTCTTGGCTCCGCCACAACTGAGATACACACGCATTATAGAGTTTTTTTTTTTTTTTTTTTTTTTTTTTATTTTATAAATTTTATAATTCTATAGTTAGAATGGATAAGGAAGAATTTAAATTGTAGACGTCTCAATTAAAAACTTGAGTTACAAAGCACTTGGTACATTAGTCATTAAGTGGATAATTGAGCATGTATAATATGCATGCTAAGATGGAATAAGAGAATTCTAAACTAAAAAAAAGAATTAAAAGTAACAATTTCCTTTCTAAAAATTTTCTACATAGGATTCTTCACTTGTTTCCTAGTTAGGCTCACAGCCCCCCCCCCCCCCCCCCCCCCCTTCCTTTTCTCTCCAACATGCTTAACATCTATCTGCCCCATGAATCATAATTTGGTCATGAGGTTGACAAAACTCAGGTTTGCTGTTAATTTGCACTTCTTGGTGATGTTATAGACATATATAGCTAAGTCAACCTTAAAAATTTTGAGTAACACTTAATCACTTTACAATAGGGGGTGGACAATGTTTGGGTTACCACATCTCATGTTTTCTTATTTCGTTATCCTATGACATCATAACACTTATTTCAAAATACACAAACCGTACATTCAGTCATAATATTACAAATTTCAGAAAAAATAAATCAATAATGATTAAAAAGATCACCTCCCAATATGGTATCCAACAAGGATTTGCCTACCCCAAAGTAATGGATACCAGCCAGAATAATCTCCAATGAGTCCTTCGTTTAACTTGGACATCTCTAAAAGAGAGGAGTTAAGGGGCTGTTTGGATTCATTTTTTCCATCACTCATCACTCATAACTCATCACTCATCACTCATAACTCATCACTCATTACTCATCATTCTAAAATACCATTTTTGTTTGACACCATCACTCACTTCCCATTACTCAATATTTTTCACACTATTTGTGGGTCCCATAATTGTCACCGGTGCAGCTTTTTCATTTTTTTTTTTCAGTACCCAAACTCACTGAACCCAGTGAAAAAAAAAAAAAAAAAAAAAAAAAAAAGAACCTAACAGCCAACCCAGGAAAAGAAAAAAAAAAGAAAAAAAAGAACCGATCAGCCAACCCAGGAAAAGAAAAAAAAAAAAAAAAACCGAACAGCCAACCTAGGGAAAAAAAAGAAAAAAAAGAAAAAAACCGAACAGCCAACCCAGGAAAAGAAAAAAAAAAGTCAAAAGTGGTCAAAAGTTGCGGCTGCGGGTTCCCTATGTGTGTTTAATTACAATATTGTCATTGAGTTATGAGTTATGGAAACAGAGTTATCGTTTGCTAAACAACATTTCTGCTATGGGTCCCACCATTTTTGAGTTATGAGTTATAGAAACTGAGAATTGAGTTATGAAAATTGCCAATCCAAACAGCCCCTAAAGTTAAACATATCACCCTGAGTTGGCTATGCAATTGGCACTTTTGAGTCTTGACACAAACAAAACCACTAGGAGTAAACCTTGTAATTTACTTTGACAGTCTTTTTTTTTTTTTTTTAGATACTATAGAATTTCAACATATGGCCGTTCCATAACCAAGACATTAATTGAATATTGGTGTAGGATTTTTTTGAGAGAGTTTCAATCTATAACGTCCATCAGAGACTTTACCAGTTAAACTAACTGGAACCCACTTAGTATAGGATTTAAACTTCAAATCTTTTACAATATTCAATAACTACCGAGTACAACCTACTCTTTTTCATGTGTTGTATTGTTACTATTGTATCCATCTTGAGGTGTAAATATTAAATACACATCACAAGATAGTATTTTGACTCTTCGCTTGGCAAAGTATTTGAAAGGCTCTAAAAAGGGACTAATCTAAGGAACACAGTCAATGGAAAATTCGGAAAAAAACCAAGAGTGTAAAATTCTACACCTCTTGTACATATGCAAAATTGAATCTCCTAGAAAGAGAAAGACAAGCAAGTAGATTGGATTAGAGCATTAGTATTGGTGGAGGCATTTTGCTAAAATACTAAATTTACCATCAAAATATAGCAAAAATGGGCTGCATCAGTGGAGCCAAATCTATATTTTTTTTGTTGCAGAGCTATAGTGTAGTAGTTAAGATGGTGTAAAAAAATATATTATATTGAAAGATATATTATTATATTGTGTTGGTGGTTGTGGTTGTTGTTAGGGTCGGCTGAACTATGGATGCAATTGATGCAATCGTCTAAGGTCCACAAATAGAAAAAAAAAGGCCCCCACTTGTATTAAAAATATATATAATAATAAATTTTAATTAAGGAAAAAAAAATTTAAGTCCTTTTATTGGCCAATAGAATGAATTAAAAATGTCTCATTGTATCCTAAAATACAGAAGATTAAAAAGGAAAAGAAGGCCCCAATTGTAAAAGAAAAAAGAAAAAAGAAAAAAAAAATCTTTTAATTAAGGAAAACAAAATTTTAACTCCTTTTATTGGTTAGTAGAATGCATTAAAAATGCACAATTATATCCTAAAATACAGTAGATTAAAAAGGGAAAAAATAGTCAAATTCAGCTAACAAAATTAAATTATAGGAGACAGATTCATTAACTCATTCTTGAAATATGCTAAAATCAAAATTAATACCAAACAAAAGAAATAAGAAGAGATTATAAATTTCTAAAACAAAAGAAAAAAAAAAAAAAAACTCTCAATCTCTCTATCTTTATGTCTCTCCATCTATATTTTCACCTTTCTTTTCATCATCACGAATCTCTTTTTTTTATGAGCTTTCTTTCTTCACTATGAAATCAATTTGCAATAGCTTCACTACAGTGGTGTACCGTGAATGGTGTGTGTGTGAGCTTCACAGTGTACGTGTTAGCCGGCCCTAGGGGTGCTTACTCTCTCTCTCTCTCTCTCTCTCTCTCTCTCTCTCTCTCTCTCTCTCTCTCTCTCTCTCTCTCTCTCTCTCTCTCTCTCTCTCTCTCTCAAAGAGTACTGAAGTACTGATTTGTGATGACCTTTAGCTTTTTATTCAATTTTTCAAAATAATAATAATAATCTGCACTACATAGCTGACTGGACAGATTATTGCACTACACACTACACACAGCAAATATCACTATAGCACACCATAGCCACATCCCACATGGCCGACACACTATCATTAAAGACACTAACCACCTATTGATCAGATGAGTTTTAGCATTTGCCTTTTTGGTAAGAGATTTCTAGTAACGTTATTGTTGTTTTGTGGAAATAATAATCTACACTACATAACTGACAGGAAAGATTATTGCACTACACACTGCACACAGCAAATATCACTATAGTACACCATAGCCACATCCCACATGGCCCACACACTATCATTAAAGACACTAACCACCTATTGATTAGATGAGTTTTAGCATTTGCCCATTTGGTAAGAGATTTCTAGTAACGTTATTGTTGTTTTGTAGAAATATGTGTGAGTGAAAAAATGTGTGGAAATACGTGTAATGTTATTTAAATATTGAAAACTGTTGTTTAAACAATAGTACTAAACACTTAAAGCTTCAAGATTTTTTGGATTTTAAGTTTATTAACAAAACATTTTTAAACCCACCCACTGTATAATAAACGCCTGTACATGCATAATTTCTTTTTATCACACTAATTGATAATTTGGTGTATATCATATCAACCCATTTGTATTATAATGATACTAATTTTTTGAACCAATTAATAAATTAATTTTTATTTGTGCAAGATTGTAGGTTTAAACTTTAAAGAATAAAGTGGCCACGACGTTTAAAAAGTTGCAATAATCAGGTTCTATTATTTTATACTTTAAATTTTATTTTTAGTTTATTTATAAATATTTGCTAATTATAAATGTTTACTAGAAAAAAAATTATCTGGATATGAAAAACTTCGAAAAAAAAAATCGAAAAGCAAATTGAATCTCAAAAAGGATCAACAGATTTTAAATAAAAAATAAAAAAAATTCAATAAATATTATTTAATTAATATTTAAATATAAAAATGCTCTACTTAAAATTTTCGCCTAAGGTTCCCAAAGTTGTTGAACTAGCCGTGGTTGTTGTTTATTGTAGTAGATATATATATATATATATATATATATTTGTGATGTTTATACTATTTTATTGTGTTGAATGTTAAAATAAAATTACTAATATTGGGTGTTTTGTAAAGTGAGATAGTAAAATAAATAAAGTAGTTTTTTGTGGTGCCAAATTGCTAAATTTTTGGCACCACTGATGCAATCTTGTTAAGAGGGCATGAAAGGCATTCCACTGAATATTCGTATGCCATGAAGACAAAATTATGTTGCTGGCAAATCAAATCTGAATGGCAGATTCAATGTTAGTAAAGAGAGAATAAGAAACTGGGCCTGGAAATGGATGCTGGCAATGAATTAAGGAGGAAGGAGGTACACATCCTCGAGAATGCAATTATTCAAACATGTTAAAAGGTAAGAGCCATGAAACTTTTTACAACGGTTGAGTTCATAATTAGAACAACATCACTTTCATGAGACACACCATACATTACTAACGTTATTTTTAGTAGCACTAATTATAGCATACTATTTTAATCGTTGTGAGAATTTTTGTGTCTTTAATAATTAAAAAAATTCACAATTTTGATTAGTGCTTCTAAAAGTAAGTGGTTTTTTGGGTGAGAATCTTATAAAGTAAAAGTTGATTATTAAAGATAAAAAAATTTTTAACGTCATGAGACCCACCTTATACAAACTTATTTCAAAAGTGGAAAAAAGTTCACTGGTATTAGACCATTCTAGCAAGTGTCATGAGAGTGTTCTCTAGTTTTTATTCTATGTTTAGCACATAAACTCACATCCTCACTCACTGCGTAGTGATGTGAGATGAAGTTTGAATGTGGAAAAAGTATCTTTAAGAGAAGGTCTCATCAGACCCCTCTCTTACAATACTCATGAATCTCACCTACTGCGAAAGGATGGTCTCATGAGATATTCTCTCCTCATGAAGATGGGTACGGATCAACATGTACACGTCATCCACTAATTTCTTTCGTTCACTTTCAAAAAATAGTGTGGGTGAATTATTGAGGTATCCTTGATATCTTGTGGAGCTCAACTAGGAATAAAGAAACCAAGGTTGGTAGGAAACTTATGCATGTATATATGAGCTGCGGACTTTATGCCTTTGTATATTAATAGCTTTCTCTGCTTTCTCTTTTGATAAAGTTTTTAAAATAATCCGGTGGGGAAAAAGCAAAAAGATTGTCTTAGGTTTCACTTTTGTTAATAGTTTATGTCTGATAATAGTTTGTTTTCCAAAAGCAAACTAAAAGCCAGCACAAGAAATCCTGGTGCAAGATGATATAATACAAAGCATATATCTGTTTAGATTAATATTTACTTACTGTTAAAATAATCCAATTGCAAGTAACTGCAACCAACATGTTATAGCCAAAGGAAAAAAATAACCAAGCATAAAACTTTCCTTCCAAACCCACATTAAAAAGAAGCTACCTAATACAAAAACTCTCCCTTTAAGCTGGAGAAGCTTAAATGAGAAAAACCAGGATCAATTTAGTTACTCTATGCATCTTCTTTTCTATTTAACTCAGCATTTGGAACCTCAATAATTACAGTAGGCATAGTTTTTTCAGTTGAAACCTCAGTAGAAACCTGTAGAGGCTCCAAGGAGTCCACTATATCTCTCATTAGAGGCCTTGCCTTTGGATTCCGGTTTAAGCAATGATAAGCTAGCATGGCAGCCTTGTTAACTCCTTTGATAGGATAATCTCCTTCTAGTCTTGGATCAATGATATTGAGCAATTTTTTCTTCTCTTTAAGCAATGGTAGAGCCCAATCCGTTAGGTTCTGCTCTCGTGCTGGTCGTGACTTGTCTAAAGACTTTCTTCCAGTCAGAAGTTCAAGAAGAACAACACCGTAACTATAAACATCACTTCTAGGAGTTAGATGGCCTGCACAGAAGAAAAGATGAAAATGCATGTCAATTTGGAATTAACTAGAGAAACCAATTTCTAAGTCTTAAGAAACCCTCAAACGATGTCTAATGGCCTAGTCCATTTCATATGCTTAGTTGAATAACACAAACTTTCATGTGTTTTCCAGAAACCTCATAATACAGAAGGGTGCTTAACAGATATGTGTTAGGAAATTCTAGTCAGAAAGATAACTTACCCGTCATAATATACTCAGGTGCAGCATATCCATATGTTCCCATTATGCGAGTAGAAACATGAGACTTGTCTCCCACTGGTCCATCTTTTGCAAGGCCAAAGTCAGAGAGCTTTGCATTGTAGTCCTGTTTGTGAAACATTTATACAAAAACCATAGTTGCAAATTAAAGCTACTGATTTGACTATAACTTGACATAATAGCACCTTTATTGCATTAGAATAGATCAGTTAGACTCCATATTATGCATGAATTTATATGACTATGTAGATAAATTGTTTTCAGTTCGGGATCCAGGCTGAATTTCCAAGTGCAGAACAATCCATAAGTATAACTGAGATTGCAGTTGGCATTTGGCAAGTGGAAAAGCGGATCGTGAAAATACCACCTCATTGCTTATCAATTGACTTTGGAGCACATAATCCATATTATGCTGACCTCAATGGGTATGTGAAACAATTTTTTTAGGAGTTTGATATTTTCCCCATGGTAGTACTTATTTTTTTAATAAAGAATGTTCCACATAGTACTTGCTGATTTAATTCTTAATGTTTTACTTATAGATGTATTGAATTTTATCATTACCATCCACACAAGCCTTCATCCAACATAAATGAACACTCCTTTTTCTACAACTTTTTTGATATTAAAAGAAAAGGAGGAAGACCAAATAGATCACTTGATTTATTTCCAAAGGAGACGAATAGGGATTCTGTATACTAACCAAGTCTAACAGAATATTAGATGTCTTAAAATCACGATAGATGACAGGTTTCTCAGCTTCGTGGAGAAAGGCAAGTCCTTTTGCAGCACCAAATGCAATTTTCATTCTAATGGACCATGGCAAAGGAAGCAACACTCCTGCAGAAAAAGAGTAATTATTTACATTAAATGTCATAGAAAACTAAACAATAGGCCTCCCATGCCACCAACAAACCTTTAAAAAGAAAATTCACTAGATTTAACAATAACAAGTTCAGAAATTATAGACATTGTATAAAAACAACTTCCCAATCAGTTTTTTGCCTCTATCACTAAAGATAAATTAGACTAAGTCTTCAAAGTTCAATCACCTTAGTGAAAACTAACAATAGGCCTGCCTCACCCAAGTGCAAATCTTGAAACAAGTTAGTTATATCTAACAAGAAATTCACAGCTAATAGGTTCTTCTTAAATAACCTGCCACTCTTACTTTTTCCTAAGAGAAATTAGACCTAAGCCTTTAAAATACCTTTCATCTCACTAAATTTTAGCACCTCCTCTTCTTGCAAATAACATCTGATAAAGGCTGTTAGACATCATTGTACCACCTTTGACCTTCCCAACTGCTTTACACCAATGGTGCATCCTTAACACATATTAAACCAACATCTTAAGATGGCAATCCAGGGTCCTAAACTATTATCATTTATAGCTTCGACTTTCAGGAAACATCATTAAAAAGGGTATTGGAAAGGAACGTAAGTAGCAATAGGAAATTCTTACTTGAAAAAAGATTGTTTTCCACACTTCCCCGAGCCATATATTCATATATTAGTACCCGTTGTTGGTCTTCACAGCAATATCCGATCAATTTTACCAAATTTGGATGAGAAAGCTGCCCCAAAAATATGACTTCTGCCTAGAAACCCACAAAGCACTTCATCAACCTAATATAAGTTGCTAAATTTGAAAGAAGAGTGCAGGTATATATATAGCACCATAAATTTGAAAGAACGAAACAATAAAGAACATAGAGATCACCAGCCATTCTCTGTGGCCTTGATGACTATTGTCACCATCATGGACCTTGACAGCTACAGGAATGGGAGGAAGCCCTTCTCTTAAATCCTCAGAAATAAACCCTTTATAAACACTTCCAAATCCTCCTCCTCCTAACACTCGGTCATGCCTAAAGTTTCCTGTGATTATCTTTAGTTCATTGAAGGTGAATGCAATCAATGGATTTGTTGCTGAATCACGGCGTAGGTCTTCCACTTCTTCTGGATTTGATGGTAACTTACTATCCTCCTTCCTCTCTCTCACTGATGGGCTTTGTTCTGCAAGATGAGAGAGCATTATACACATCCTCCAGGTGTAAAATTCATTCTATTCAACTTTCATGACAAAGCCTTAAAGAGAAAGAAAAATATGTATATAAAATTCTCACTACAGTGCAACAGCATAATTGGTGATGTATTCACACGTAAAAAAGTTATCTTTCCGAACTAATTTAATATCCTACGTTCAAAAGTTCTTCAAAGATTTTCGAAGTTCAAACTTGATATAATATATGAAGATGTAAGAAGCACACTAGGAGAGAATGTTATAAGAAAAAAAGATTGTCTTGATTACAATGCTAAAAGAGTGCAGGAACACTTAAAATCAGGATTCTAACTAGAATAAAATCTAGCTAAGTTCCCAATAATTCACCAACTACAGTATTAAGAAAAAGAACTAACACAAAAGGAAAAGGAGCAAACAGAGCATGAATTGAGTCTTGTTAATTATTTTGGCAAACATAACATTCTTGAATATGCAAACCTTAATCCCTGATTTCATTGGATAACATTTTATTTTTGAGAATATTTCATGGGATAACATAGATCATCCAAGGAAGAAAAGTTGCATAAATTTATCACTCATACAAAAAAAATCAAACACAGAGAAGTGTAGCAAACAGAGGAAAAACAGAGTATGAATACCAAATCCAAGTTGAACTCTAACATAACTAATTTCATTGAAATAAAGAGAGAAAACAGATACCCATCTGTGAAATCATGTAGAAAAAAAAAATATTACATAAAATCAACCCAAACAGTTTGAAAAAAAAAAAAAAAACTTTATTGAAAAACCAACCTGACTTTGCATTGGATGAGACTCTGTAAACAGAGGGTTCCCACCCACACCAGCAATTCCCCATCACACTAAATCCAGAAACAGACCAAGACCCACTTACTCACCAACCTCCCATTACCAAAGAAAAGTTATGTTAGTCTTTTAGAAAGAAGATTTAGACCCAAATTAAGAGAGGAAAAAACAAAGAAACACTCTGTTTTAAGTGATGGATTTTTCTGGAAAATGAGAAATGTTGTTGGTAAGAATTGTGTTGTGGGTGCAATTGTTGATGAAAGCAAGAAAGAGTGCAAGAAAATTCTTGATGGCAATGATGTGGTGAGTGTTGAGGTGGGTGCTGGTTCTTGGCTATGGTGGAAATGGGCCCACAGAGTCAGGGGATTTTGTTTTGATTCAAATTGTGCCTTTGTGTGCTTTCTTCTTAGTGCGCATATAAGTGTAAGTGCATTCTAATCCCCACCAATCTTTTTTCATCACTCTCCAACATGATCTCATTCTTTTCCTTCTGTGCCCATCTCTTTTTGTTTTGCCTCACGCATTCACACCACGGTGTGTAGTTCCCCCAATTGAGGGAAACTTGTTTTTATCTTTTACCATTAAAAATAAAAATTGAGGGAAACTTGCAACTACCTTACCTAACAATTTATTATTTGAATTATGTATAGTACTACCTTAGTAGATATTTGTGTGTGCATATTACCCATTTGGAATAATATAGTGGGTGAATAATTTAATTCTCCCACAATCAATGTTATATAACTGTATGTTGTGAATCTACTTAGCAAAAGAAACATGCACATACAAACACACATACACATCGTGATCTTGCCGTCATGGCCTTTAATCTGTAAATGTTTATACGATTGATTATGGGTGCATAAAATAGCTGAGAATTCGCTTACTATTGCAGAAAAATCAATCTGGTAGGATCACATTGCAACTGCTATAGAAAATTTTGAATTACTGATGTGAGTGACACACATGCATAGCATGTTGTAACGTGTGATTATTTTATCATACTTTGCTCTTTAGTCTTTAGCCAATATGAGACGCAAATTGTGGCCTATTAGTACTGATGGACATTAATGAACTAGGAAGGAACTAGGAAGGAGATAAGCATGAAATAATTCACTGAATCGATTCACCCACTATTCAAATAGCCTTAATGAATTGTACTTATTTTATATTTTCCAAAAGTCATTTCATTTGGCAAGTAATTATATGCTCTCAAGAACGAAAATCAGTTGAACATAAAGTTTGTCTAAAAAGGTAAAATGGCCTGCAAACTATAATGGGGAGGAACTTGTCAACTTAGAGTAGTGCTTAATGCTGAGTTGTCAGTGCAGTGCTGGCGATGATTATGTGCTAAACAATCATGCTATCATTTTATTGATCCTCATCTAAACCTATTCTGAAGCAGAAGTTAAGCTTGCAACTTTTGACATTTGGTCCTGCACAGTTGTTAGCTAAAGCAAAAGAAAATTAATGAAGCTAAAGAGCTCAAAGTGTTCATGACCTTTATGTCGGTTTTTATCCATATTTAACATCTCTCTTCACCAAATAAATTTGGGAAGATAAATAATGAAGGACAAAGAAATGCAGACACAAACACATTCAGCTCATTTTTTTAAGATAGTGCTTAAATGTAAAAAGTCAAGATGTACCTATTTTTTATTGTTGGATTTGACGGAAAGGATGTGATGTTTTTCGGAACTTTTAAAAACTTTATATCAGCAACCTTTGCAATCAGTGAGAAATGTTTAGCAGCTGGAGGGAGCCTAAGAGTCACCATCTTAATGTGTAATCAGTGCTCTTCATTGGTTATTGATTTGTGTTGAAAAGAAAAAATTGGGATACAGAATTTAGTGCTAGGCAATATCATTTTGACTGTATAAAAGCTAAAATTGGTTGGATTCCAGGTTGTTCTTTTGATCAAAACATGCCTAGTGTAAGGATGATATTAATCTACATGTCAATTACATATGTGGCTCATATATAACGACTTTTTGACAGAAATGACAAGGCAAATATGGTCAGGGTAATAACCATTGTCTAACATGATGTATGAAAAATCACTCAAGTTGTGCTTGCAACTAGATTAGAATAGCTTGCTTATTACTCATCCGCAGGTAATTTAAAGTATACTTATGTCCCATCCCATGGTCAGTAGATAAGTTAATAACACTCATGTTTACCATGTTTGTCCTGATTATGTTTTTTTTCCTTTAATTATTCTTCTAATGAGAGAAAAATTACTCTTTTTCTCTCTTTCTCTTTATCTACTAGTTTTATGTTACTTAAAATACTAAAGCAGCCTGGAAATTAGTGGACACATTAGTTCAATGTCCCACCTTATCTCTGAGCTTGATATTCTCATTCTTCTGAAAGTACTTCAGAATCACTTAACAGAGGAAGAATTCTAAGTGAAAGGGAATATGTTAGTGATGACTGGGGGGTCCAATGGTCTCCCCTCCTTGTCTTGTTATCTCTAGAAAGCCCTGAAGATGACCACACGGTTTGACATGAGTGGAAAAAAGTTCACTAACCACCACTTTTTTTTGGGAAATCCTCCTCTCTCTCTCTCTAACACATACACACGCCCACATCCACACTCAATGTCCACACTCAATGTCTTGATAATAATGGACATTTATGCAGATAATTGGAGAATTATGTACATATATATTGTTTATCATAATCTAATATAACTGTTATAATGTTAATGTTAACCTAAGTGATAATTAACATGGTGTGGTATATTGTGACCATAGATTTCAATTGTAAAGCACTTTTTATCAATAAAGTGCCTATATGTAAAATCAATGACTTACATGTTACCTGCATCTTGTAACTACCATTGCTTAATTGAATGCTTCAATGAGACTTTGGTCCCACTTCTGCTAAGAAAACGGCATGCAAATTTTTCCTCAGTAATCATGCTTGAACTGGGACCAAATGGTCATTTATTATAATTTTCCGTGAGTCGTTAGTTGAATTCCTAAAAGCCATGCAACTAAGGGAACTAGGCCAGTTTCTGTATGCTATCAGACAACACAAAGGGTGGGATTTCAGATACCTCATTTGCATGCACAATGCCTTTAGGACATAGACCTCTCTAAGAACACACTTCCTGGCAGAAAAGAATTCAAATGATCACAATCCTGTGCCTGTAATCTTTTCAGTGAAAATGCTAATCTATAAGAACCTGCTAGAGGTAAGATGCTTCACAGGTAACCTTTGAAAATAACCCTATTCTAGCCATCCTACATAGCAGATGATATTGTTTTCCTACAGAATCCTTTCATTAGTTTTATCTAATAGACCATTGCAATCTGAACTATATTTATAAAATTCTAAGCTTGCTTAGCAGACACTATTTTGTTTGATTCCAGTTAGAAAGTAACAAAATCTTGACAAACAGGGTAATTAGTGGGTTCACCCTATTGTCATGTGTCTTAAGACTTCTTATCCTTATATAAACTTCAAACAACAAAGAAGAATACTATATATGTTGGCTCTCATATAATCTAACAGTTAATCTTCTCTATTTTGCTAATAGGTACATTATTAGTATGCCTCTTATCATTTTCTAATGTCATATTCATACATGATGTGCACACTTGAAATTGTTACAATTACAAAATGTATCTCAGCAATTTTACTTGATCATGTACTACAGTCCTAGAAGGTGAATTGAATTGGACCAAATAATTCAGCTGTAAAACTGTCCCAACAGAGATAAATCTTTAAGTTGTACTTGAAATTACTGCTTGTCAAAGCAAACTAGATAAATGCTTTCCTTCAATCAAATTATGATGCATGAAAATGCCATAATATATTTCTATGACTGAAATATAATGCCAGTTGACAAAGCAAGTTCATATGCATTTATATTGAGAAGGTTCAATGATGTGAAGTTTAACTTGGAAGGGTTAGACGTGTATCGAAAGTCTAAGGCCCTTGATTATAAACTTCTGATTACGCAACACGATTACACTCAATTCACGCAACTTGTTAGGAAAGTTTTAGCTATGCAATGATTCTCCTAATTAAGCCTAATATTGCATTTTTTTTTAATCATGTTAGTATGTCTTTGTAGGTTGACAAGTGAGCATTGCGTATATATAATCCTTTATGTTTGAAAGATGGTTTTCTTACATAAATGTACTCCTTAGGGCATAATAAATTTGTAGATTATAAGATAAAACTTAATTCATATGGTAATTAACAAGAATAGAGAAGCACTATCTAGCTTGGGGCAACACTAGGATTCGTCTGTTTATTAGATGTGATTATGCTTGTTTGTGAATTATTATTTCTTATAGATGCATCCTATAACCAAAATGGATCAAGGCTAGCCAGGCTAAAGTATCAATCTTTAGTTAAGAACATTCAATTGCTTAAAGGAACAGTAGAACCTAAAACTAGGGTTGCAGACTTATAAATAACACTGTTGAATATTGTCATACCAATCTTGGTAAAAGCCAAGTTGTACAAAGCAACTTAAATTAGTATTCTCAATTGAGAAAGAACACTTGCACTAGCTCCCAGATTTAAATTTTAACTTCAAGTTTTTTCAATTACAATTTATTTTGATAAATAGAAGTTATTATAAAGATTAAATCATGTAGTGCCCCCCCTAGGGCATTGTTGAATTCATGTGCTCTCTTTCTCTTTAATTAAGTTTCACAAGAAATGCCAGATATGAGCTTCAAGCAGCCAATAAGGTAATGCAATTGTCTTAGTCTAATTTTGTTTACGAGGGAAATGAGGCTGAAAGGTATAAAAAGCTTTTAAAGCAGTTATCTTAGTCAACTAATATTGTTTCCAAGGAAAAGGAGACTGAAAGGTCTTAAGCATGATGGTCACATGCATTTCTCTTTGTAGTATTCATGGCAGCTATGATGCAACTTCATTGAGGTAGTCCTAGGCTGTAATTGTACCTTAAGCACAATACTATACTAGCAAATATACCAGGAAAAAAATGGAGAGAGAGTGAGGAAAGGCTGGAGGTGGGTGGTCCTCATCTTTGTCAACTAGCTAGCTTCAAAGAGAAAATATCATCATAGACCCAAGAAGGAATGTCAGTGCTTTTGCAGCCTGGAAGACTTTGAATGCACGCTCTGGCAAATCATAAGTCTGCCCTGACCACAACACTATTTAATGCCAACCAACCATGTGGTTCTTCCATGAGAGACAATGGCTACTTATCTTCAGTGTTTTTGGGGCCTATCTCTCACACTTTCACTTTATTTTATTCAGTCCACAGCCACACCTCATGTAACTTTATTACCTTAAAGTGCTTCAGCTTCTTTTGTCCCCTTCTCTTATAATGATCTCATGTCATCTTTATTTCTGATTTTTATTTGATTTCTCACAGGTTTATATAGTCTATTTAGGAGTCAGCCATATTCATGATCCTACTCTCACTTCAAAATACCATCACCAACTGCTTTCCAATGTATTTGCAAGGTTTTTGTTTACATATTCTAAATCCTATGTTTTAATTCTTTAGAATTTGTCATGATGTACTCAATTATTATCAAATTTCTCACTTCTCTCATTGGATATATTATCCTTTAGTGAAGAAGATGCTAAGCAATCCATACTCTATAGCTACAAGCATAGCTTCTCAGGCTTTTCAGCAAAGCTCAATTCAACACAAGCAACTTCTTTAGCCAGTAATGAGCTAACCTTTCAGTTTTTTCTTCTTAATCTATGTCTTTTAAGATTTTCTGGAAATCATTAATTGTTTTGTTTTAGAGTTGAATAAGAACCTTATGCAAGCTTTAATTATCAAAAAAATATTAACGTGAGAAGAGGAATTTGCAGAGATGGAAGGAGTGATATCAGTGTTTAGGAGCAAGACACTGCAGTTGCACACAACAAGAAGTTGGGACTTTTTAGGCCTTACCTTGGATAGTAAAGTGACTCCATGGCAGCTAGCCTTCGGTGATGATATTGTAGTTGGGGTCTTTGATACAGGTTTTCCAATTAGTAACTCAACTTGTTCTATCTTTGGCCGAAAAGGCCTTAAAGCTAAGCTCATTGCCAATCCAAATTAGTTTCACTGGCAGTTCACTACTTGGGATCTTTCAAATTGCAAATTCTAAATGCGTTTTAGTGCAATACTGCTCACTACATATAACAGGATTTGGTTAATTTCACATTATCTTTAGAGTTTATTATGACTCAATTAAGTTTTTTATGTTATACAACTATACAAGTTCTACCTCAATTTACAGATGGCATGATGATCAGCCTTCTGGTGACATGGGCAATCATGCTTAACAAAATGATTCCATTTATATTTGTCACAAAGTGTCTCAATTCAAGTTTAAAGTGTATTAAATCAATATGCATTCACCTGGCCTTGTCATCGTGTGATCAATCCTTGCAGATATATAATGAAACAATAAGAACAAATGATAAATTTTGATCATTGATTCACAAGTTCTTGATATATAACTTGATGTACATGCTTATTGTTTTGTGATAAGGTATATGGCCTGAATCTGAAAGTTTCCAAGAAGGGCCTCGCATGAGGCCAATTCCACCAAATTGGAAAGGAGAATGTGTAAAAGGTGAAAGGTTTGACCCTGCAAAAGACTGCAACCGGAAGTTAATTGGTGCCCGTTACTACCTCAAAGGTTTTGAATATGATTATGGACCACTAAGTAAGAGTGGCAACCCAGAATACCGATCACCTCGGGACTTTCTTGGCCATGGTACACATACAGCTTCAACAGCTGTAGGATCCATAGTGAAAAATGCAAGTTTCTTTGGTTTAGGTCAGGGCATTGCCAGGGGTGGAGCACCTAGAGCTAGACTAGCAGTGTACAAAATATGTTGGGGAAAGAAATTTGTAGGCAAGTGCTCTGAAGCAGATATATTAGCAGCCTTTGATGATGCTTTGCATGATGGAGTTCATGTTATCTCAGCTTCATTTGGTGAAAGTCCACCTTTTCGTCCTTTTTTTGAATCAAAAGCAGCAATAGGTTCATTTCATGCCATGCAACTTGGTATTACTGTAGTATTCTCAGCAGGTAATAATGATAATGATGAGCCTGATCCGTCTCTTGTACAAAATGTTCAACCATGGTCCATTTCAGTGGCTGCATCTTCTATTGATCGAATGTTTCCAACCCAGGTACTCCTGGATAATACTCTCTCTACGATGGACCTCATGGTAATTAACTTCTGGCTAAGGGAAATCATTTTTTGTTGTTTTCAGAAGCAAATATGCATATAATATAGTAACATGACATTTTTCAGTAATATATTACAAGATATGAAAAGCACCTTTTTCAGACGGAACTGATTTTCTGATACATAATTTTCATGCATCGGAATAGGATCCCATTTCACGATTAATATTTATTTCTTACATCTAACAATGTCCGTGGTGTCACATCATTTAAAGGTGATATTTGATACACCTTTAAATTTGTAATATTTTATCTGAACCATAAAATGGATCCATTTGAAATTGAGAGTATCCATTTCTGCCTAGTTCTATATATGGTGCAAAAGATCTCACTTGGCTATTACTTGATAAAGCAAGGACAGACCGACAGAGGTGCCCTAGAAGACCAATGTTTTATTTTCCACTCTAAACTTGAAAGCTAAGTACATTAATGTTACATCATAAAATTTCACTGCATCATTTTCATAGGTTTCCGAAAATTGCATTGGGACCAAATATCCATCAAATTTGATTGGCTTTGGGCATGTCACCTTTTTCTCTAATTCTTAAACCAAGTCACAGTCAATCAATCATGTTGAAATCACATATGTTTCTTTAACATATAATAACCCAATAATTAAGAAATGAAAGTTTAGACATTTGTGGTGGTCGTTACTTCTTGACTTAATTAGGAGATATGTGATATATATTATGAGCACTGGTTTGTCATGACTCATGACAACAAGCATGCATGTTGTGTCTTAATTCACAGATGCTTAGAATATAAGCCGGAAGTTTAACTAGTAGACTCCTTTTTGTACAGGGAGAAAGCTTTATTACCACTGAGGTTAAGGGAAAATTGGCAGATTCAAGAATATATTTTCAAGATGGGTTAGCTCCCTCTCTCTCTCTCTCTCTCTCTCTCTCTGTGATTTGATATAAACTACCTTAATATTATTGGATACCTCATTCTTAATTTATGTGAAAGTCTGAAATACTGTATTAAACTGTAAGTAATAGAGTACAAAGGTCTGCCTTATATATATAGGTAGACAATATGTGCTGTACAAATAACCTACACTATGGGCCTAAGTCCATTGGGCTTATATTCTAATACTTTATGTGCATGCATGCATACAGCAGAGTTCTTACAAACACGCAATGGTAAAATCTTTCTTTCATGTCTGACATTGCTGTTCTATGTTGCAATACTTTCCCAGGATTTGTGATCGGGACTATTATAATACTACACTAAACAAATCAGCCGCAGGAAAGGTAGTCCTATGCTTCTCCACCATTGGATCAGAATTAAGTGGAGAAGCAGTAGCAGCAGTGAAGATGGCCAATGGGTTGGGCTTGATCTTTGCTGCACCTATGACTATGCAGATTCCTTATGTTGAAATCATCCCCACAGTTCTTGTCAACATTGAGCAAGGGAGTAAACTTAAAGACTATCTTGCTCAATCTCCTAGGTAACTGAACATGATTGAAAGAAGTTGTTTGGTACTTAACTTCACAATCCTAGTAATTGGAAATGATAATAGCCACTATAGCATTTTAAAAACATGTTCAATATTCTGTAAATCTAAATGATTAATGTTATAACAAATAGTGGGAAAGGCTTTTGACATGCATATATTCTGGACCATATATGAAGGTTCCCTGCAGTGCAGATAAAACCAACTAAAACCATAATTGGAAAGACACCAGCACCTACAGTTGCAACCTTTTCTTCTAGAGGACCAAGCTCAAGAACACCCGATATCCTCAAGGTATGTTGTGACAATTTAGAAATTTTGGAAAAGTATTCCATTTCCTAGAATAAAACCCCAGCTCTAGTACATCTTCTCAATTTTTTGTTTCGGGGTCTTGATCTTGTCTTCTTGTTTTCAGGATCCAATTTATATTATATTACTATGTTAAAATGAATTAATGAGGTTGCAAATGAATTCTAACTAATGCTATTTGATGTCGCATTTGTGCATGTGCATCCAACTTGAAAATGACAAGTGCATTTGGTCACCAAATGTGAATTTGTACTTTCATCATCAAAGATAATAAGAAATTTTTTTTTTTGTATACATACAATAACTTCATTCTCTTCTTTCTTTGTTAATAGCCGGATGTAAGTGCTCCAGGAGTAAATATACTAGCAGCATGGCCTACTGATACTTCACCAACATTGTCACCAAGTGATAAACGTTCTGTGAAGTGGAATTTTCAGTCAGGAACATCAATGTCATGCCCTCATGTGTCTGGTGCTGTGGCCCTTATCAAATCAGCACATCCAAACTGGTCCCCATCTGCCATTAGATCTGCTCTCATGACAACAGGCAAGAAGAAAATGACTTCAACCATTGAATAGTGTTAGAACAATGGTTAAAACTTAAAAGATTAACTTTATTACTTCTTAGCAAACTTAAATTTTTGAGACAGTAATTTATCAGGATATCATAACAAGTGGTCCCTGCTAACAAGTTTAATCTTTTGAGAAGAAACACCTTTTATGCCACATTGTCATGCATCTTATTGTCAGGCTATGGACCATGGCAAAAAGAGCATAGGGCCTAACTAAAATGTGAACTAACTTGTCCTTCTACTTTTCTTTAAAGCTGAAAGATAAGGCTACATTGATAGGGTACTCCACTCAACCACATGGAAAGAGGGGTCTTAGCTAGGAAAGCCCACATTCTCAGTCAACTTTCAATTGGCTTATAGCTAAAAGCCTAAAATCTAACACAAATGTGTTCCTAGTCAGTGCAAAAGGAGGGGATGCTTCCATGACGAGTACCGAAAGCATGACAATACATGCTTTCATATATATAACATTCTTACTTATCAAAAAAAAAGAAAGCATGACAATACATGAATGCTTTTGAAATCAGTCGGTGACACAAAGGAAGTATGAGTCACCACAAGACACTTTAGTCCTACGGAAAAAATGGGGGCAAAGAAATGAAGAATACCTTTTTTTTTTTTATAATCATTTCAAGAAATTCACCTTATTTGGTAGTATTATCATGGATCTTCTAAACTAGATGATAGGCAAAAGATGCATAGTATTGGGTTCTAGTTATAACCTAGTGGTAGTGACATCCTCTGTGATGCCTGATATTTGTGGCTTGAAACCCCCTCCCCCTCCCACACTATCTATCAAAGAAAAAAAAATGCCTAAAATGTTCTGCTTTTACATTCTACTTGTAAATCATCTTGACTAACAAGTACACATCTCTTACTTCTTGTGCTCCTTATCACAGCTTGCACTAGGGACACAACCTTTGACAGCATTCTAGCTGGTGGATCAATGAAAGTTTCTGATCCCTTTGACATTGGCGCCGGTCACATTGACCCCTTCAAAGCAATGGATCCAGGGCTAGTTTACGACATGAAAACCAGCGATTACATACTCTTCCTTTGCAATATGGGTTACACCCAAGAAAACATAGAGAAAATTGTTCTTCCCTCTGCTGGATTGGAAACATGCTGTCCAAAGGTACATAAAACCAACACAAACATAAATTACCCATCAATCACAGTTTCAAATCTAGAATCAACAATGACAATCAAAAGGACTGTTCGTAACGTGGGACAAAACAGGAATGCCATTTACTTTGCCAACATTGTTAAGCCTAATGGGGTTGAGGTAGTTATATGGCCTAGAATTTTATTCTTCTCATGGTTCAATGAAGAGAACTCCTATTATGTGACTCTCAAACCACGGAAGAAGTCTCAAGGGAGGTATGATTTTGGAGAGATAGTTTGGTCAGATGGCTTCCATCATGTAAGGAGTCCATTGGTTGTACTGGTTAACACTACTACTGTTGATTATAGTGATTCCATAACACAAGCTAGCACAATTTAAGCTCAATTGTTACTCAAGTGAAGCTTTTGCTATGTAAGTTTGCAAGCTTACACATTTGGCTGTTTTGCCATCTATCCTAATAACTATGATGAAGTCTCATGGCTTCGTCTTCTTGGAAATTGAATGTATATCTTCATAAAAAGCTTATTGTGCTCTACCTAATTGTAATACATACATAAACAAGGTATTGGGTATATACGTGTGAGTGGAAGTTCCATATGGATGGAAAATAAGTAACTTCAGAAATTACTATAAAATAATTGGACCAAAACCATTTTGGATGAAATTGAACCTTTACTTCAATAATTCATTCAATAGTGCATTTAGTAAAAAAGGGATTCCATACAACTGGTGGATTGTGCTTATGAAAGCTCCAGCCTTTTGAACTTATTCACCTTGATTAAAATGCTTGGAACTTACTATTTGTGGAATCAACACTTAGAGGCTAGGCTGGGAATAGGGATAGGAATCAAGAAGTTATTGAAAATTGTTTTCTATAAGAATTGTAAAAAACTATCTCGAGAAATCTATGAGGATTGAATTAGGTTAGGTCTCAACAGGGGAGTCGGTGTTTTACAATCAACCACAAGTTTTATATTGGACCAAGGAATTGTCATTATAAACTATAAAGGCAACTGCCGCAGCAACTCTAGTAGCAACTGCAATGTCACATTGAAAATGTGCCCACTATACCATAGATGGTGTACCAATGTTAATTATAAGCCGAAATGGGGATGAAAGATACTTTTCTTCTACAGCCATCTGAGTTATAAACTAGAACAAAATGGTAGATGCCTCTTGTGGTTGAAAAAAAAAATACTCAATTAATGCAACAACATGCTATGAAATTGTCTCTTCTTTTTTTTTTCTTATTTTGCGCAAATTCAATGGGTAATTCAAATACATTAGTCAAGTACAATAACTAATATAAATAAAAATTCAGCAACAATCCAAAATTAAAACACCAAATTTTTACATGGAAAATCCTGTAACGAGAAGAGAAAAATTACAGTCTTCCACTATAAAATAATGGGTTCAAAACAAATGATAAGGGCTACCAAAAACATCATGAATAACAACACAAAACTCTTTTTTGTCAGGTATAACATACCCAATTTTCATCCAAATCAGAGTTGAAATAATCTTCCAAATTTTGACTTGAAATTGACAGGTTTGGTAGAGAAATTTCAAATTTCTGAAATTTCTTTTTGTCTCTCTCTAAAATTAATATCTTATTAGGTTACCGTGTTTTCACGTAATAACAAAAAAAAAAAAAAAAAAAAAAAAAAAAAAAAAAAACTGTTACCAAAAGTTACCGTAACATAGTTTTTTTTTTTTTTTTTTTTTTTTTTAAATATAAATTAATATGTGTGGGGTTTCCCTCACATAGGAGGGACCGCCAAACATTTGTTGCTCTCAATGTTGAAGCGATAGAAACAGTAGTCACGTTACTCACATAGTTGACTAATTTATTTTATTTAGAGTAACTTTCATAATTTATTTTATGATATTTTTACTAGTAAAAAGTTAATAGATATAGTAAAGGCACTGGTTTAAAAATTATTTTTAAAAATTTTTTATAGAAAAAAAAGTACTGTAACTAATTTTTTTGAAATTTTTTTTTCTTTCTTATAAAAGTTGTATTAAAATTTTATTAAAATATTCCATTAACAAATGTCTTAAAAGTATCTATTAATCGGACAATTTTTACAAATTTTTGTTGTAACATCACATTTTCACTTATCAATAATTACTTATTAAATCAACAATACGTTAAAAAAAAGTTGTTGGCGATTAACAATCCCCATAAAACAAGCTAGAATAAGAATAAGAAGAAAATAAAAAGATTTTTTATGGGAATTTTTATTTTATTTTATTTTGATAATAGACTACACTTCTATTATTTGTAGGCAAGTGAAATGAACAAGGAGATAAGTAGATGAAAAACTTGTGCTCCGTTTACTTATTTTCTTCTGTCTAGTTAGGCAGAAAACAATTCAACCTAAAACATTTTTTGTGGTCAGCGAAAAACAAACACAATATAGAGCAGCAAATGTTTCCTAGACTTGAAGCTTTTTTCTCTCTCTCTTTCTCTCTCTCTCTCTTCGTAAATTAAGGAAGGAAAAAGTTAACGAATACTTTAAAGATATTAGTTTAGGAAATATATATATTTTTTTAATTTTAATAAAAAAAAAGTAACTATTTTTTTTTAGTTTTTTATATTTTTTATGAAAGTAGTATCAAATTTTTTCTAAAATGACTCATTGACAAATGTCTTAAGAGCACCCACTAATCATAAGTAATTAACCATTAATTATCTATACTATTAATAAGAGAATTCCCCTGATTCGTCTTCAACTTTCTGTGTACCAAAATACCCTCATACAAATTTTGAAATAACATACCCTTTAGTTTAATTTTTTTTCCTACAAAAAAGCAAAAAATGTTAAAACAGTAATACTATCTCACGTACAAAAGGAAAAAAAAAAAAATCATTATTCTGACCACCCATTTGTATTCAAATGTCTTATTCCTATAAAAATAAAAATAAATAAATAAAATTCTTATTCCTATATGTATTTGTTATCTATTTGAATTCAAATATTTCAATTATCTTTATAAAAAAATACAAAATTACTTCTTCCAATTTTTTTTAAAAAAGTAATACTATCTCACGTACAAAAGGGGAAAAAAATTGTTATTCTCACAACTAATTTGTATTCAAATGTCTGATTCCTACCTGTATTTGTTATCTATTTGTATTAAAATATTTCAATTATCTTTATAAAAAAAAATACAAAATTACTTCTTTAAAAAAAAAAAAGTCACTACCTCACGTAAAAACTACTCATTCTTATCCCAAAATTTCTATTTAAAAAAAAAAATTTCTTTAAAACATTCCAAAATTTTTGTTATCCAAATTCTATACCATTATCACAAATCTCCATCCATCTACACTAAACATATATCATATATTTTTTTTAAATCTTAAATTTTTTTACTTATCACAATTCTTATCCTAATCAATAAGTTCAAATGTTCTATTGTGTTTCAACTTCTTATGGTTCTCAATCTCATTTTTTAACATTATTCCACATTATCTAACCTCTTTCTTTAAAAAAAAAAAAATACACACAGTTATTTATATATCACTTTTAAATATTATAACACTAAACAAAAATAAAATAAAATAAAAGCATTATTGTACGCGCAAAGCGCATGTGACGAGTCTAGTTTTTAACTAACCGTTTGATTTTTTTTTTTTAAATAATCTTTTTTGCTCTAATTTTTGGATAAATTCAAAATTTAAAGTTTATTTTCTCCTCCCAAATGGCACAAAACATAGAAAATATTTTCCAACTTGGGTTTTGTTTCGAGGATGAAAGTTTTGTTTGCATAATTATTTGGAATTGGAAGAGATGTTAGTTATTTCCTTGAGAGCTACACGACAAAAAAAAAATAAATTTTTTTGATAATAAAAGGATAATGCATTAACTAAGAGATAGTAATAAGTCTATTAATAGGATTAACCTTCCATATTTACTATTTAGAGTTAAGAAATTCTCCATCGCAGACAATGAATTATCAAATAAAACATAAGTATATGATTGAGAGGTTCCAAGCTTCGCAAGGCCATCCACACATCGATTAGCATCCAGAAAGATGTGCTCAATCTTCGGGGCAGTCATTCAATTGGGTAATGCAATTAGAGAGAAGAGATTCCAAAGAGTTATTTGCAGTTGAATTGTTTAGGAGGTGCACCACAGATAAGATTTCAAGTTCTACAATAAAAATGGTGATGCTAAAATCCTTGGCTAACTTATTTTTAAACTTAAAAAGTCTGCATTGAAACAAGTCAATTTTCTAGAAAATGAATAATTTGTTCACAATTTTTTTTTTTTTTAAGTTTTCTACTAAAACAAACAAAGATTAATTGTTGGTTTCAAATTCACCACAAAGTAAGTAATCTAGATAACTGGATTGGATGACTACATAATTTAACAGTAAAAAATTACTACTACTTTTACATTGTCTTTAATATGGGGAAGGAAGTAAAAGCTCTGTTATCTACTTTGATATTCTCCTCACTCCTCAGTATAGTGAAGTCCTTGTCATCTGCCTCAACCTACAAGTGTGACCAAAATGCAGCTAAATGTTCATGGTAGACTGGTAGTCAACTACCAAATCAGATTTTGTGCACCTAATGTGTGGCACATGTAATTTCTAAGTGTCTGCAATTCATATGCACAAAAATTGTTCTCATCGTCTAAGACATGTGGTGGACTGTAGGGTGGCTTGTTTCCTGATTTGCAGCATAGCCAGCAAAAGATAAAAGCCATTTCCTTCTCATTTGAAATGTGTCAAATTATTTTTGTGGTCTATTATGTTTTTCCCTACCTTTTAAAATGTTCCCTAAAAAATGACAATATAGTGCAAGTGTATAACAATGTCTTGTCAATTATTTTTATTCGCCATTTTTCAAATAGAATTGAGTGACTGTATATCCTTATTTGATTTAACTACTAGTGAGAAAAACTATTCTTAATCATTTCAAATAATTGTATGAACAAAAATTTTCTTTAAAGAAGACATACCCTAAGTGGGAAGGCTTTTTTCATAACCCTAAATGGAAAAATAGACAATAAATTTGAATCCACTTGGAAAATTAAGCATGAAAGCAACTAATTAGAGAAAAAAAATGTCAACAATTAGTCAATTAGAGAAAAAAAAAATTAACAATTGGTCAACAATTAGTCAATGATTGATATGTAGATAGAGAGGGGGCGAAAAGAGAAGCTATAATTAGAAGAGTTTGTTATGATTGTGAATTTTATTTGTGATAGTATGTTAACCAACATGAACATGTCATAAAATCAAAATTACTAGAGGTAATAAATCCACATGAGAGGAGATCTCATACGTAAGAGTATTCGTATCAGTTCATGCAAAACTTTCTGTCAATTTTAGCATAAAAACTTACATTTTCTATTTTACACAATTACTTTTCAAAAACATTCATATCAGATTATCTATTCTACATTTTATTTTATTTAAATAATCATTCTTCATTATTATCTTCAGCGAGAGAGAGAGAGAGGAATTTGATGAGACAAGAGGTGAGAGAGAAAAACAATTAAAATAATGATATACAAAGCTACATAATTCATGTATATTTTACATGGTCACTATAGCATTTTTTTGCAAATTTACACAAGTTTAACTTGATTGATGTAAATGATTTTGAGGTTAAAATGTGTAAATTTGACACTTTTTTCTATTATATACCTACATCTGCAAATGCTCTAACAAAATGTCAAAAACCCACCTTTTGGTAGCATCCTTTCTTCACCAAGGCGTTTGCATGCTTGTTCCATTTTCTATGCAAATGCACAGTGATGCTTTGGGAAACATGGGCAGTAACTTCCTACATTCATAGACAGAAGCAATTAACAATTTATTAGTTTAGTGTGAGTTCTTAAATAGATTGATATCTTCAAAGGTATCCAAATCCATGTGAATTATTTGGATTCCAACATTAAGAGCAAGTGTAAGTTCATTTATCAGTCCCCAAAGTTCATGCCAATATATATTGGGGGGCTTAACCAATTTGATATGCAAATGCACTAGACACCCTTTTTCACACCCTACCTATGTGTCCATTTTTGATTGAATTTCAATACTTTCATATAGGTCCACCACATGTATTTGAAAAAACTAAAATCCAATCAGTAGTTGACAAATAAGAAGTGTATAGATTTGGGTGTTAGAAAGCGTGTCCCTAACATTACAAGAGGGTTTGACACCTCAGTTCATTAGGTGGTATTTGATGTAGTTTTTTTTTTTGGTTACACTATTTAGTGTTATAGCTAGCTATTTTACAGGGATGACTTATTCACTAATTGTACAAGTAACTGATATGCTCATGTATTCATAAGCTATCATACTTATTTCTTGAAATAAAAAGAACAAAATAGAATCTTCCCATTGCTAAAAAGCACTTTCCAAACTGAATGTAAAAAAAAAAAAAAAAAAGCACTTCCAAACTTATATATAAATATTTAGGATTAATGAAAATGGTTTAGCTTAAAATATATATATATATATATATATATATAATCGTTTTACTTTACATATATATAACTCTGAAAATTTTAGATTGTGTTCTTAACTGATTGGGAATTTGTGCAATGAATAGGAATATATAATAAAATAAAATTCTCTCTCTTTTATAACAAGCTTACTCGATTATATAAATAAATAAATAAATAAATATATATATATATATAATAAATTATAGATGGTTCTCAATATTTCCACTTATCCAAACAAAATTTCTTAAGACATTCAAAAAAATTCTTTAGATTTACTATAGTGGTAGTCCAATAATGTCATCCCAAACTACTATTTATTACAAATGGACAATTTTGACAGAGCATTGTGTTGCAATTAGCATGCTCATTTTTTATTATTATTTATTTATTTAGTAAAGCGACAATATAACATTTATTTATTTATAATCATCTTTACAATGAGAAATAGAAATGAAAAAGGAGGGGCACTTTTCTAGACAAACAATGACCTCTTCATTTTTATTAGTAGCACAATTAAATTTTAAAGGTACCCTAGAAATATAAATGACTTTGAAGCTCTCAAAAATAAACAAAACATCTTCTAGTTTCCAAGCCACCTATAAGGGACAAATTTGATCTGAATTTAGCAATTTTAATAAACTCACTAAAATGCTCTCTACATGCTCACTGTCACTGATGAAGTATGATTTGAACATGATAAAATGATTGGAATAACACATGTGGCGAGTTCTAATATGTTCGTTAAGGATTCTTAGTATATTCTACAATTTTGAGACTAATATAATAATATATTTATTATTGGTGGCGGTGTTGTACAAATCAATGCATTATGCATGTACCATTTGTTATATTCCTATAAATTTTCTCCCCTATAATAATAATAATAATATATAAAGTAAGGTAATTGGAAAGAGTAGTAGTATTTTGGAATATTTAAAAAACCCTTTAAAAAATTCAAAATTCAAAAATATCATAGATTTCACCATACTAAAAAAAGCATGAAAATGAAAAGATGAAATGTCTTGTAGATACCTTTAGTTTTTTTTGTCTTTTTTGTCATTTTCAGTGTGTTCACATCTCTTTGAAGATACCACACATGCACATCCATCACAAAAAGGCCCATAGTACAAAGGCCCCTTCAAAGTAAAGCCCAATTATTTATTTATTTTTTTAATATATATTATTTTTCTTGGTTGCCATTGGACAAGAAAACCCAAGGTAAAGGTTAATTGCATGACTAACAAAATGGGGACAGCTGTGTCCTTTTCTAATTAGGGTTTCCATCTTTTGGCCAAAGGGCACACAACTCTTTCAATTTGAGAGATTGAAAATTAAAGGGCTTTTAAGGCCCCCCCGCGTGTGTACCCACCTGTCTTCCAAAACTACCTCACAGACCAATCAAATTCCACGTCCTCACCACCTTCCAACACTTCAAACCCACTCAATTCCCGCCACGTATACCACAGTCCAATCATAGAGCTCGAAATCCCTCACCCGCGGGTGACCGAATAAGGAGCTTGTAAAAAGAGAGCCGTGGTGCTATTTGAATCACCGCTTTAGGATCGACAAAACCCTCTCTCTTCCAAAACCCACAAACCCTTGGCGGCTGTGTGTGTGTGTGTGTGAGATACAACAGTGTGAGACCCGTTGTTCCCTCCTAATCTCTCTCTTAGGGTTTCTCTCTCTAAAACCCTTTATTTGGGGATTTTTTTGATTTATTTAGGGTTTTGAAACCTATTTTTCAACGAGATCTATCCAGAAATATCGGTCATGGCCACCGTTGCTCCAGCTCCTTCTCCTCCCACCGCAGATCGTATCCTTTTTCGATTTCTTCATCTGGGTTTTCCTTGTTTTCTCGTTTTTTAGCGTTTTCTCCATCTGGGTCTGATTGAGTTTTGTGGGTTTTTTTTTTGTTGTTGTGCTGATCTGCTCTTGTGTGACCTGGGTTTGGTTTGGATCCATCTGGGTGTTTCGTTTTATGGGGTTTTATTGGTCCTTGTGGAAGATTATGTGTTCCGATCGGGTTGAGATGTGTTTGTTTGGCTTGGATTTTGATGTCGAGGGTTTGTTTCTGCTAGGTTTTATGGTGTGATTTGTTCATTTGTTGTGTGTTATATATGTTGAAGCTGTTCTTGATTTATTTGGGGGTTTTTTTTTTCGTATAAGAATTAATGGGTATTTGATTTTCATGATGCTTTCGTTGAAATTATGATTGAATTGACAATTTTGATGGGTTATTTGTATTGGTTGTTGTTGTTTTTTTTAATGATATGCCTATTTGTTAAGTAATTTTGTTGGTTATCTTTAAGATCTGGATTGTTTGCAATTTAAAATTTCGGTGTTTGGTGGGTAATTCTACTTTGAATTGGTTTGAGGAGAGATTGGTTCATATTTTGGTGAAATTATATGATTTGAATATTTGTTATCTGTGAATTATAGGAGACCATAATTTGGAATCAGGCTTTGGAAACAATTGTGGTTGTCTGATTTGTTTATTTATGCTTTTGAAAGATGGATTATATAGAGGATATATTGTGATCAATGTGTTTCTTCAGTTTCCGAAAGTATGTATTTCCTTTACTTTTCTTCTTTTTATAGAAGCTACAGATTTGCTGCAGAAATTGTCTATGGATTCTCAGACGAAGACTCTGGAAATTCCCGAGCCTACCAAGAAGGTAATTTTCACTCTGCGTTTTGTGTGATTGATTAGTTAATTGCATCTCGTTATGTGTTTATTGGAATCCAAATTTCACATGTAAAGATATTTGATACACTAAAGCTAACAAAAAGCATTGAGTTGGAAGGAAAAATCAGTAATAGTGTAAATTATTCTGGCGTTATGTTATACTAAATATACAGAAAGTGTCTTAAGATTGATTGTGTCTTGATGCAGCCTTCAACTAATCAATATGGATCGGTTGATTCGGGCAATGTTTTGAATGGTCAGATCCCAGCATTTGAGCGGTCTGTGACTCCATTACTAACTGATTTCATGGATCCTAACATGTGCTATCTTCCCAATACTTATCCATCCACTGCCTATTACTATGGAGGTAAATTAATATGTGAACTAACTGAATGAACTTGTACAATTTTGGTTAGGAGATAAAGTAGTCCTATTTACTATTCAAATGTCTTATTATAAATGATTCTGTCTTTCTGGATATTTTTCACAAAATAATGTTTGCCAGGCTCTGTTTAGATTGTACTTATGTGCATTAGAACCTTTTGTAGGTTATGATGGGACTGGTAATGAGTGGGATGACTACTCAAGATATGTGAATGATGGAGTTGAGATGCCTTCTGTAAGTTGTGCTTTATCATTGGTGATTTTCTTGGCTTCTTTATAAGCTTGGTCAATCAAGTGAATTTGTGATCGGTTGTACATGTCAGTTATCATGTTTTAAATTTTTTATGAGCCTGCATACATTTTGATGGTTATGTATATCAATGGTTCTGATTTATTCTAATTTTGTCTATTAATGTGCTGCTTCATATTTTCAGGGAGTTTACGGGGATAACGGGTCTGTTATGTATCACCATGGTTATGGATATGCACCATATGGTCCATATTCACCAGCAGCTTCTCCAGTTCCAACTATGGGTAATGATGGGCAGTTATATGGGCCTCAGCATTACCAGTATCCTTTCTTCCAGCCGATGACTCCAACTAGTGGGCCATATAACCCTAGTCCTGCTGCCCCTCAAACTGATGTTTCCACCTCTGTAGCTGCTGATCAAAAGCCGCTTCCTGTGGAAGCAGCTAACGGGAATTCTAATGGCATTACAAATGGTGGAGGCATCAAAGGGAATAATGCTTCAGCACCCTTAAAACCTGCTCATCAGAATTCGTTTGTCTCTAATGGTTCATATGGAAGGGGTGCTGTGCCAGGGCGTGGTCCTACTTCCAATTATCAGGATGGAAGATTTAATTTTGATATGTTGAGGTCACCGTTCCCATTGTTAGATGGCCCACTACTTTCAGATGGGCAGCCTAGGCCTGTGAGCAGCACAACAATCCCTTCTTCATTTTCAAATGGCAATAGCCTTCAATCTTCTAGGAATCAAAGTTTCCGTCCAAATACTAATTACATGGTATGCATGAGTCGCATATTATTTCATTTGGTTTTTATAGTTTTAATGTTTCATATTGTAATTGAACAGGTAGTTTGATTGCCAGTGCTTTCCTGCTATGGGAACTTTTGAAAGATGAACTAGATTTCCTGCTGTTTGGATTAAGTTATGGCCATTGTGCAGACAGTTTAAACCCATAGCTTACAAGAAAATGTGTTATTAGATATCTTTTGTTAGTTCCACTTGTGGGCTGATTCCAAACTTCAATTTCCACCAATAAAGGTTTAACTGGCTTGTATAAATGTCTGGACTCTGGAGCATACTGTTTTGTCTGCCTTTCTGGTGAACATATAATGTGATGATAAAATTGATCTTAGAAATTCTCCTATGATTGTTGTCGTACACAGATTTATTATGATTTCACTGGAGGATCTAATTTTTTATTTTTGGTTGTTGATAAGGTTGCCTTTTTATATGTTGCTTACTGAAGGGTTTGTTTTATCTGACAGGGTTTGCACCATCCAAGACCGATGCCTGGAATGAGTACTCCTGGGTTTATGGGTAGGGTGTACCAACCAAACAAGTTATATGGTCAGTATGGGAATACTGTTAGATCTGGTATGGGCTTTGGATCTCATGGATATGATTCAAGAGCAAATGGACGTCCATGGTTGGTGTTTGATAGTAAGCATAAACCAAGAGGACGATTTGGCTATGGTAATGAGAACTCAGATGGTTTGAATGAACTGAACAAAGGACCTAGATTTAAGGGTGGCCCCAAAAACCATAAGGGTTTTTCACCCAATGTCTTGGCAGCAAAGGGTCAGAATGAGACAATAAATGCAACTAGTGATGAGGAGAAGGATAAGACTAGTGTTGTTCCAGATCGTGAACAGTACAACAGACCAGATTTCCCAGAGGAGTATACTGATGCCAAATTTTATATTATAAAGTCATACAGTGAGGATGATGTCCATAAGAGCATTAAGTATAATGTTTGGGCCAGCACACAAAATGGCAATAAGAAGCTTCATGCAGCATACCAGGAGGCTCAGGAGAAATCTGGGGATTGCCCCGTGTTTCTTTTCTTCTCGGTGAGAATATGGATGCAAGAATTTAATGGGTTTATTTCTTTTAATTCCTTGATTGCTCCTTAGCATTGTCTTTTGAATTCTTGTTTAGGTCAATACAAGTGGGCAGTTTGTTGGCCTTGCGGAAATGGTTGGACCAGTTGATTTTGAGAAGAGTTTGGAGTATTGGCAACAAGATAAGTGGAACGGCTGCTTCCCTGTTAAGTGGCACATTGTTAAGGATGTTCCTAACAGTTTGTTGAAGCACATTACCCTTGATAACAATGAGAACAAACCTGTGACGAACAGTAGGGACACTCAAGAGGTAATATTAGTTCTTGCTTTTGTTGTTGCCTGGTTTTCTTTGTTTTTCCTTTCTAAACAGCTATGAATGTCTTTGTGCAGGTCAAGTTAGAGCCAGGGCTTAAATTGATTAAAATATTCAAGGAGCATTCCAGCAAAACATGCATTTTGGATGACTTTGGGTTTTATGAGGCCCGCCAGAAAACAATTCAGGAGAAGAAGGCTAAGCAACTGCAGTTTCCAAAACAGGCAAGACTCTTAACTCTTAAGCCTTCTCTTCCTTGTTATAAGCTTTTCATACTCATTCTGTCCTTTGTAGTAACAATGAATTTCTTATTAGATATATCCTAATAATTGCGGTCAAATTGGTTTTCTTTTGTAGACAAGATTTGACATTGTTTGTCATGTGAGGTTAAAATAGTATTGTATACTTACTGATCTTGTGAATGCAGGTATGGGAAGGAAAGCATACTGATGAGAAGAAAGAAAGGGTAAATGGTGAACTGAAAACCCAAAATTCGGTGGAGGCTGCCTCAGATTTGATCAAGGAGCCTATCCCTTCTGTGCAGGCTAATGAGGACCCCAAGATTTTGGATAATGGTTCAGTTGCAAAAACTGGAGATGCACCTAAGGGAGCTAAACCAGTTGTGTCAGAGAAGAGGATTCTAGCTAATGGTGTTGCAAATGGTTGCTAGTCTCTGCCTCACACAATGGTGGTCCATGTGCACTGAAGTTTCTCATGAGGAACTTAGCCAGAAGTTATGTTGGTTTATGTATAATACAGAACTAACCACTGGCTTAGTTTCCATATCTTATGGGCCGCCATCTCTTGTCTGTCTTGCTCTTGCTTAAAGTTAAGCAATAGAATGTCATCTTTAGTTTTTTTCAAAGCTATGGTGAAGGCAAGGAGGGCTTCTTTGGGTCTGTTTTAAAGTGGTAGCTCCTAACAGGTTTTGATTCGCTAGGATTTTGGGTTTAGGGGGTTATGTCTTAGTGGCTTTTATATTGTTATCTTCATGTTTTCTTTTCTCTTCCTTTTTTTTTTCCTTTTTTTTTTTTTTTTGGTTTTCCTTTTTCTTGGCAATTTCCTATCTTGTAAATCTAGATCTACTTTGTCGAGGGGGCAGCTTTGCTTTTGTATTTGTAAGAGAGCTAGAAGCAAGGTGGGAAAATACTGCACAATATAGTCAAGAGTTTAAGAAGATTTCCTTTTATATTTTGCAATTGTTGCTGTTGTTATCATTGTCCTCTGTTTACTATGGTATTATTGTCTGCTTTGTTTTCAAATTTTGGTCAATTTTTTTGTTGAAAATAAAATAATACTCATTTAGGGGGTCTGCATAACATAATGATTATATTCTTTCTACGGACAGCTCGTGTATGTGCTTGAAGTAGAAAGTGTTTACTAATCAAGGAAAAAATAGAAAAGTAAAAAGCTTTTACCGGTAAAACTGTTTCCTGATAATAACTTGTAAATCATACATCAGAGTGGCAGCTCTATCATTTTATGCATTATTGCTGTTGGACTTTTCTCATCTTTGGATGAAAAGGAAATGCTGTACTGAGTAAATATTCCTGGTTGTCACAATGGGCAAGTAGCGTTCACATGCACATTCAGGGAAAAAGTCAAAAATTTTGATAGGCAATAAATGATATTTGCACCTCAAGAAAAAACAACTGGTGTTTGTGGCTTTTCTTCTGGGCTTTTGGGTACAATATGCAATGAAAAAAAAAAAAAAACGTGCGGTAAAACATAATTCATGGACGATATGTCTATATAATAAATGAGCTGTAGATAAGATTGCTGAGTCAGAGGACTCGTTTTTTACTTTGAGCACAAGTATAAAAAGAACAATAAAATCTATTATATTAATTGAAGATAAATAAAAAAGGGATAAAGTAATATTTGTTTGAATATAGTAATTTTTTTAAGGATACAACTCATATAAGAAATATTACTTTATCTCATTTTTTACTATCTCATTATCTTAATTTAGCTCAAATAAAAAAGTTGTCAACGTTGTATAAGTTGAACTTATCATATTAAAAATTAGGATTTCAATTCTATAAGATTTCTAATAAAGTCTTATGTTTGTAAGATACAGTTGTTTATTGTCACAACCTTTCTTTTCATTAGAAAATTTAGTTAGATTTATACAAAAGTCCTAACATAACTCTAATTATTAATACTTATTGGATTAGTTTTTATTTTATTTTATTTGAGGGTTCTTATTGGATTAGTTTGAGATTGTTTTTAATCTTATGTGAGATATATATAATTAGATAATATAGGTATCATCTATACTAGGGGTGTTCGCGGTGCGGTGCGGTACGGTTTTGGGTCATTTTTAGCACCGTACTTTACGGTGCGGTTTAGATAAAACCATAACTGCACCGCATCTTATTTTTGTGGTGCGGTTTAAAGTTTAGCAAAAACCATAACCGCACTGCAACTCATTTTTGTGGTCACATATACGGTGCGGTGTATAAGATGCGGTTTGAATGATTTGAAATTGGTATATTTTTCAAATTTTTGGCTTTTTCTACCCAACCCAAAACTAATTTTTTCCTTTATTTTGGTCGAAGTTTTAAACTATTAAGCTAATTTTTCTTTATTTTGGTCTAACTTTCTTAATCAACACTTGCTAGGGTTATCAAACTTTTTTTTTTTTTTTGAAAACTAGGGTTATTAAACTATTAATAATATATTTAATATTAAAAATAATTAAATATATTAATATATAGAGAGGGTGCGATGTGGTGTGGTTTTCTTATTATAAAACCGCAAACCGCACTGCACCATGCGGTGTGGTGCGGTGCACTATTATTTGCAGTGCGGTGCGGTTATGCTATTTTGCGGGTGGTTTTGGTGCGGTTTGTGCGGTTTGGTGAACACTCCTAATCTATACTATTAATAAGAAGATTCTCCTATTTCGTCTTCAATTTTTGACATACCAAAATATCCTTATACAAATTCTGAAATAACATACCCTTTAGTTTATTTATTTTTTCCTACCAAAAAAATAAAAAAGAAAAAGGTTAAAACAGTAATACTATCTCATGTACAAAATATGAAAAAAAAAAAAAAAAACCCCGTTATTCTTACCATCCATTTGTATTCAAATGTTTGATTCCTATATGTATTTGTTATCTATTTAAATTTAAATACTTCAATTATCTTTATAAAAAAAAATACAAAATTACTTATTCCCAAAAAAAAAAAAAAAATCTACTACCTCATGTAAAAGCTATTAATTCTTATCCCGAAATTTCTATAGTTATTTTATTTTATTTTATTTTTATTTTTATTCTTTAAAACATTCCAAAATTTTTGTTATCCAAATTCTATACAGTTATTACAAATCCTCATCCATTTACATTAGCATATATGATCTTTCTTTTGCTTAAATCTCAAAATTTTTACTTATTACAATTCTTATCCCAATCAATAAATTCAAATGTCCATTAGGTTTCAACTTCTTATGGTTATCTATCTCATTTTTAAATATTATTTCACATTACCTTACCACATTATAACACTAAACCAAAAATCAAATAACCAAAAAGAAATAGCATTATTGCACGTGCAAAGCGCGTGTAATGAGTCTAGTGTTTTATAATAATTTCTAATATAGAATTCAAATTCTAATGAATAACAATTAGCACTAAATTATCTATGATTATGTGAGGAAATTATCATAATTAATTTATTATTTACATATTTTTTTTAAAGATTATTTACAGATTTTTAAAGCACCGAATTTTATTCAATCTACGTAACACTTAGTTAAAGTTTCTCAATAAAATTATTATTCTATAAACTTATGGCTAAACAATGAAAGAGGGTTTAAAAAAAAAAAAACATGCGATAAAACCAAAATAGCAATATAGCAATTGTTTTTTAAAAGATAGTGTTGCAAAAGTTTGCATGAGCTTATTTAATTTATTTGACTTATGTATAATTTTTTTAAAGTTTGAGCTTATATATATGATTTGTTAAATTGAATTACATGACCAAGAAATAATCATAAAAATTTGGAAGCCATAGAAGTGGGTGGAAGATTCAGCCACCATCCAGGTCAATTTGATGACAATATACTTTTTTAGTTGAGCTATTTGAACTTTGAAGCCCCCCTACCACTATCCTATACCTATTATCTACACAATGAAAGGTGATTTGCACCATTCTACATCAAGATACTAGATAGAATCTATTATTATTGCATTTTCTTGCATTAGCAAAGCTCCATAGGTTTTTTGTTGTTGTTGTTGTTTTGTTTGGGTGCTAAAAGCTCCGTAGTTTCTTAGTAATGGTTCTTGCGCTTAGAGCTCCTTAACTGCTATGCATTTTGACATTAACTTATTTAGGGTGGTGAAGCTGTTTCTTGCAATTTAATCAACTACTCTATTTTTTTTCACATACCTTCCACCAAAGGACAAAGGTTACTGCCAATTTTGTGTTATATTAAAGCTTAAGGTCTAACTAGAGTCTTGTAACTTAGTGGTGTTGCTTGTTTTTCTTTATGAGAAGAATCGAGGTTTGAATCCCCTTCCATCATTATTGTAATTATCAATTTATAATAAATAAAAAAATAAAATAAAACTTTGAGGTGTATATTTTTTGTATCTTGTATTCCACTCTTTCTTGCTTCCCAAAAACTTGACTACACTTGTGAATTAATTGCTGCTAAAGGATAAGGCATTGAATGAGAATCATTTAAAATAACTTCTATTTATGTGAACAACAAGATTTAGAACACAAACTTGTTCCATATTCAATATCAGGAGATTTTCACGACAATAAGTTAAGCAATATAGATCATGTAAGGTTACATTTGGATTTGAAAATTTAACATCAAGAAATTTGAAAAACAATTAGTATAATAATTTGATATGAACTTCTCAACCCAAGATGATTGAGTTTTGGGGGTTTTGCTCTAATAAAAACATTTGAAATGATATGGAATTGGTATAATATTTTACATTTAATCATTCCAGATCTACATATTAACAAAACTCAAATCCCCATTAATTTTATGATTAAGAAACCCTTGTTCTCTTGTACTTTAATAAGTCATCAAACTAAAAACTAAAATCAGAACCTTTGTTTTTGTTTTTTTTTTTGAGAATCCCAAACCCCTCATTTCATACCCTTCAAATGCATAACATTACTTTTATTGATTCTTGCAGTTTCATTATCTACAATGAGGGGGGTCAATAATTGCCTTGCCCTTTCTCAAAATTTTTTTGTATAAAACAAAAATAGTCGAATGATTTTGAATGTCACCATTGGTTTTGTTCAATTTACCCACTTCATGCTTCTACTTGATTACTCCACACATAGTTGTTGATCCATTTGTCGAATTAGTTATCTCATTGCTAGATAATGCTTCATTTATCATTTTTTTTTTAATACCAATCAAATTCTTTATTTTCCTAAATAAATGAGATAAATAGTTGGATACTGTTGGGCATTGTGGAGCCTAGTTGTGTTTGATCTGGTTGACGACCTGACCTGACCCGAATAATGTTGTGTGGTTTTTAATGGGAGATTTTTTGAGGCTTGGTCCATGGAGCGGAGGCTTGGGCAGATAGAAAATTTTTGGTCCGTTTTGTAGCCCACTGTGAATTCCTGTGCTCAGGATGTAGAAAATGCAATTTTGTGAATAGGGTTTGTTGTTGTCATATTTGTTGAGTGAGAGAAAAATTATAGCCGCACTTTGTACTTTTCTCTGATAATAGTGAAATCCCTGCAACTACGTGGACGTAGGCAAATTGCCAAACCACGTAAATACTGTCTTGTGCGTGTAATTGTTTTTCTTTGACGTGTGTTTTTTCTATTTTTTTTGTTTCTCACATGTTGGCAATTCGGGTTAATTCCCTACAGATACTGTAGTGGCCTGTGTCCTTTAAGAAGTAGTAGTAGTAGTATGCAGAAAGATCATCTGCATCTCTACGCCTAAGCAACGTTACTTAAGAGTATATAATCTTTCATTATCATTTTCTTAGGTAGAGCTCGTTTACAATAAGACAAACACTTGTAGTAGATTCAACTATTTTCTTTAAGTATATAAATCTTGCCATATAATTTCAAAAATAGATATCAACGAATTACAAATTCCAACTCAGATGACGTAGTCTTTTTCAATGATAACGAGAGAGAGAGAGAGAGAGTAGATTCATGGTTCTAGGGAAAATTACTTTATGAAGCCATTCCATAAAGTCATCTCCTCACATATTTGTGGCACCCTTATGCTATGAGAGGATGGTTTCATGGAGTCTCAACACTTCCTCTTAATCCTAGGCACGACCTATTAAATAGATTTGTTGCTTATCAATTAAGGAAAGAAAAAAAAAAAAAATCTAGAAATAGACTGGCAAGTGATTTCATAATTTGCCTTTTATAAATGATCAGCTAAGCAAGCAAGTAAAAATAAAATAACATAAAACCTGTTTTTTTTTTGGCTGAGTAAAACAAATAAAAATTCAACTATTTTCTCAAGTATATACAAGTATATATACTCTATAAATCATATATAGTATATAGCGTAACTGAATTGACCCCTCTCCATGAACAAAGTGCTGGAGGTCTAGGGAAGAAATGGTTCGAATTGCGAGATTATTAGCATATTGTAATTATCTCTTGCCATATAATTTCAAAATCCAATGTTAAATTCCAACTCAAATGACGCTGACTTGATTCTAAAAAAAAAAAAAAAAAAAAAAATGACGCTGACTTTTTCAATAATAATGAGATAAAGAATATGGTCCTCTAACCCTAGCAAAATAACCTTATGAAGTTGTTCCATAAAGCCACCCCTTCACATGCCTGTAGATCCAATATACCATGAGATGATGCCTTTATGGAGCCTTAATACTTCCTATGAGTCCTAGAAGCAAGACCTATTCACCTATTTGATAAGTTTGTAACTAATAAATTAAGAAAAAAGAAACCCAAATAAAAAAAACCCCATAAATGACCACCTAAGCAAACAAAATAAAATAAAACCCTATTTTTGTGCCAAGTAAAATAAAATAAAAATTCAACTATTTTCTCAAATATATAGAGTATATATACATACTCTATAATTATCACACATATATGGTGATATATATTTGTTTACCCTTTTATTTTTCTATTTTAAGTTTTGCCATATAATTCCAAAAATAGATGGCAATGAGTTTCAAATTCCAATTCAAATGCTGTTGTATTCTTAAAATATAATGAGATAAAGAATAAGGCACTCTAATCATAAAGAAAATTACCTTATGAATTTGTTCCATAAAATCACTCATTCACAAATGTGTAGGTCTTATCTGTTATGAGATTGAGAGGATGACTTTATGGAGTCTCGATATTTCCTCTTAGTCCTAAGTGGCAGTGCGAGATGTGTTAGATAGGTTAGTAACTAATCAATTAAGGGGGGAAAAACTAGAAATAAATTTGCAAGTAAAGTCATAATTTTGACAAAAAGAAAAAGATGTTATTTCATAAATGACTGCCTAAGCAAGCAAAATAAAATATTTTAAAAAATACATTCTTTGGTATGAGGAAACAAAATAAAAATTCAACTATTGTCTTTTTAGTATATACAAGAATACGTGATCTTTATTTGTTTACTTATTTTCTTTTAGGTATTTTAAGTCTTGCCGTATAGTTTTAAAAATGGACATCAATAAGTTTTAATTCCAGCTCAACTGACGTTGTCTTTTTCAATAATAGTAAGATAAAAGTGTATGGTCATTAGTCCTTTTGTCTTAAGGAAAATTATCTTATATAATTGTTCTACAAAGCCATTCATTCATAAGCGTGTGATATTCACATATTGTAAAATGGTGATTTTATAAAGCCTTGTTACTTTCTCCTAATCAAAGACGCAAGGCCTATCGTATAGGTTTGAACCTTTTCAATTAAGAATTTTTTTTAAAAAAAATCTAGGAATAAAATTCCCAATTTCCAAGAACTAGAATAATTTTGGCACCATCACAATATACATTTTTTTTTTTTTTTTTTGGGTTTTTGAGAAGTAATATCACAAAATACTTGGGTGGTAGGCTTGTTAATCTGTGAGTGTGGTAGTAGTATAGTTAAAGACTAAATTCATCACTTCCTTATATTATATATTGTATATATCTAATAATTTTGGCAGAAAGGAAAAAAAAATCCATAAATGATTGCGAAGCATAATAAAATAAAACTTTCATTTATTTTGTGTGTGTATATATATATAAAACTTATTTATATTATATTATATATATATCTAATAATTTTGGCAGAAAGGAAAAAAAAATCCATAAATGATTGCGTAGCATAGTAAAATAAAACTTTCATTTATTTTGGCTGAGTTTACACACCAATAAAAACCCTGTGACTCTGAGTAAGTGTATCATTCCAAAAACCCAAAACCCTTTAGGCGGCTACGAGCCCTGTTGTTCTCTAAAGCTTCAAAACTCTCTCTCTTTGGTCATGGCCACCGTTGCTCCTCTTGAAGGTCGTATCTTTGCTCAATTTGCTCATCTGGGTATACTTTGGTTTCTGGGTTTTCTTTGCTGTTGTTCCTTAGTTTCTGATCTCTTCTTCTATGCCTGCCTATGGATCCAAACTGGGTTTTTTACCTTCTTGTATGTTGCCTTTGTGTATGATGTGTTTCTGGAAATTACTGTGTTTTGGGTGTTTCAGTGTTGTGTATGGCTCTTGAAGCTTTTGCTTTATTAGATTTTATTGTTTTGTAGGCTAGTTTTTGTAGTCTTGTTTATAGTTTCATAGATGTGAAATATTGTGTTATGTTATTTGGTTGTGGTTTTTGAGATGCTATTGTAGATGGGTTTGGTGATCTATGAAATTTTTGATTGTGCTAATTACTCAAAACTGTTTGAATGGACATTTAAAAAAAAAAAAAAAAAAAAATCTAGTTTTGGTTAATCAATTTTGTGTTTTGGGCTTGGTTTTATTACAAAAAGTTTGGTGCTTTATTCTGGATTGAAGGGTTAAGGTTTTGTGTTGTTAGTTGTGTTTGGGTTATAGAAAGATGAAGTGTTAAATGCATGATGACAATAACATGTGTTATTGAGTTTTCAAATTCTCTGTGTTTCTTGGATAAGCAAATGTAGTTAAGAGAATAAGGTCATGAAGGTACAGAGTTATTGATTTCTTGTATTTTTTTTTTCCCTCTCTTTAGAAGCTGCAGACTTGCAGCAGGATTTGTCATTAGATTCCCAGACAAAGGCATCCGAAGTTTCTGAGCCTGCTAAGAAGGTAAATTTCACTTTAGACTTCACCAATTATCAATTAGAAGGTTGTCTCTCTGTAATCATTCTGTGTTGATTAGAATGTAACAGTCGTTATGCTCCCGAGGGAAATTTTATTGTGAAAACCTGTTTTTGAGAATAACTCGGTGTGTAAATTTTTAGAGGTATATATTTTTGGCATTAAGGTTGATGTATTTTATATGCAGCCTTTTACCAAGGAGTTCCGGCCATATCAGCGGTCTGCAACCCCATTGTCACCAGATCTTATGGATCCAACCATGCGCAATTTCCCTAATGTTTATTCACCTACTGCCCATTATTCTGGAGGTAAGTTAACATATGATATTCATCATATGAGAATGCTTTGTGTTATATTTGATGCAACCAAAGCTTGCTTCAATGGATGGAGGTGCAAACTATATCAAAATGTTAACAGCATAAATCATTGGTGTAGTATATTGTCTATATTGTGGATGAAGTTTGTGTATTGAAGGGTATGTTGTATTGTATTAATGTTCTTGTATATATTTTGTAGGGTATGATGGGACTGGTACTGAGGGGTATTCTAATACTTACTCAACAAATGTAAATCCAGATGGCATGAAAATGGCTTCTGTAAGTTTGTGTTTAATTTGTGCATAAATATGTTCAAAAGTGGGCACTGTAGTTGGTTATACTTTTCATCTTAGAATTCCTAATACTCTTTCATGTGTTTTAATTGTAGCCTTCACTGAGAAAGTTTCTTATAATCTAATAGTTGCCTTGTCTATGGTGTCTATTTTTAGGGAGTATACGGGGAAAATTGGTCTTTTATGCATCCCTATGGTTATGGCTATGCACCCTATGATCCATATTCAGTAGCAGGGCCCCCTTTTTCGACTATGGGAAATGGTGATCAGCTATATGGGCATCAGCACTACCAGTATCCTCACTATTTCCAGTCGCTGACTACAACCAGCAGGCCACACACCCCTAGTCCTGTTGCTCCTTCCCAAGAGGATGTTACCACCTCAATGGCTGCTGACCAGAAGCCTTTAACTGTGGAAACTTCTAATGTTTCAAGTTGTGGGGGTCTGAAAGGTAAAAATGGCTCAGCTTTCTCAAAACCAACATTTGAAAATTCTTTCCTGCCAGGGAGTATATATGCTTATGGTTATCAGGATCCAAGATCTACTTTTGATGGGGTGAGGTATCCCGTCCCAAGGTTTGATGGCCCTGTATTTTCAGATGAGAAGCCCAGGCCTGTGACTGGTTCCAAAAAGTCAATGTCAAATGTCAACAACATTCTGTCTTCAAAGAACCAGAATTTCCAACCGAATTCTCACTTCATGGTAAGAAAGATTCCACATTGCCATCTTCAGTTGGGACTTAATTTCTGCATAGCGATGCTGGTGTTGATCTCATAAAATTCAGACAGCATCCGCAAATAGAATGGTTAGAAATGCAATCTGCAGCATTCACTAAGTTTACAGTGTAAATTTTGAATGATTGCATGAACCTATCTGATATTGTTATATCATATGACTAGAATAATTTGACCAATGACCCATAGCTCATATGGAACCTCCTCCCCTTGTAATAGTAAGGTGGAGGGTGAGGTCATGAGTTCAAGACCTAATTCATCAATTAAAAAAAAAATTACTAGAATAATTTGTCTGGTTCAACCCATGAAAGTTCTGTTGGGGCCAATAAGCTCTAGATTAAATGGCATGTCCTTTTCCCACAATTGGGACGGAGGGTAAGTTCGTGGGTTCAAGACTCATGGGATTTGTGTGTAACTTACTAACAACAAAGCATTAGTCCCAAAACTTTGTGGTTGACTGTGGATCCTTCATAGACTATACTGGCTATACAACTGTAAACCCTGATACAGGGTGAGTTCTGTCTGTAACTTACCAACCAAAAAAGTTTTGTTGACCCTGACCAAACTGTCTGCCTATCCTACTTGTGATCAATTTAGTTTGGTTTTCAGAGCCTATGTCATAACCTGATTTTTAAAGTTTTACTGGAGGTCCTATAAGGAATTTTCTTATTTGTTGCTGCAGGGTTTCCATGATCCAATACTAATGTCCGGCATTGGTGCAGCTTATGGGTTTATGAATAATAATTATCCGTACAAGTTTCATGGTCATTATGGAAACATAGCTAGATATGGGATGGGCTTTGGATACAATAGTTATGATACGCAAACATACCGGCGTGGATATCTAGGAGTTGACCCTAAGTTTAAACACAGGGGACGAGTCAATGGGTATGTTGGCTATGCTAATGATGTGGACTGTTTGAATGAGTTGAAGAAGGGGCCTAGAGGTGGCAAAGGTTTTAAGAACCAAAATGAATCTGTGCCCACTGTCTTAGCAGAGGGCCAGAACTTGCCTTCAATTGAAACTAATGGTGAGGAAAAGGATAAGACGAGTGAGATGCCAGACCAAGAACAGTTCAACAGAGAAGATTTCCCTGGAGACTGTACTGATGCTAAGTTCTTCATTATTAAGTCATATAGCGAGGATGATGTCCATAAGAGCATTAAGTATAATGTTTGGGCCAGTACCCCAAATGGCAACAAGAAGCTTCAGGCAGCATACCAGGAGGCTGGTTGCCCTGTATTCCTTCTCTTCTCGGTAAGCATCTAATTATCTATACATACTGGCCTTTCATTATTTTATGGTTTAAATTGGTTTTCAACAATGTTTCTGAATTCTTATTTAGGTCAACACTAGTGGGCAATTTGTTGGCCTTGCGGAGATGGTGGGGCCAGTTGATTTTGACAAGAATGTGGAGTACTGGCAACAAGACAAATGGAAAGGCTGCTTCCCTGTTAAGTGGCATATTGTAAAGGATATTCCCAACAGTTTGTTGAAGCACATTGCCCTTGAGAACAATGACAACAAACCTGTCACTAACAGTAGGGACACACAAGAGGTAATTTTACTTATAATTCTTGTCTTTGCCTTTTAATCTTATTTGGTTTGCATGTCTAAACAGCAAACTAATGGGTTTGTGTAGGTCAAGCTAGAGCAAGGGCTTAAAATGATTGCAATATTCAAGGAGCATCCCAGCAAAACAAGCATTTTGGATGATTTTGGGTTTTATGAGGACCGCCAGAAGAAAATTCAAGAGATGAAGACTAAGCAAAAGAAGTTCCTGATAAAGGCAAGACCCTCCCCACATATTGGTTATTGTTTTGTAGTCTGTGTTCCAATATTTTATTCTTGTGACTCATTCATAATGTTTTCTTTTTGTGATAATAATGACTTGCTAAAGACAATATTCAATGTTGTTTATCATATGAGCTTACTTTTTTGCCTACTTCTGATCTTGTGAGTGCAGGAATGGGAAGGAAAGCCCACTGATCAGGAAAAAGAAGGTGCAAATGGGGAGCTGAAATCACAGATTCAATCGGAAGTTACCTCAGATTTGATCGAGAAACCTATACCTAATGCACAGACTGACGAGGACCTGCAACTTTCAGAGAACATTTCAATTGAAAAATCGGGAGATGCCCCAAAGGATGTTAAACCGGTTGTATCAGAGAATAGAACTGCAGCAAATGAGGTTGCAAATGGTTGCTAGACGCTGCATTACAGAATGTTAGTCCATTTGCTTATGTGAAGGCTCTTACAAGGACTTCTCTGAGAAGTTTTGCTGCTTCCAAATATACACAGAAAAAACAACCGGCCAATTTTCCATCTTCCTGGCCAACTAGTGCCTATTACATATGTTTTGCTTTGCTTCAATAGTCAATCATTCATTGAGTAGTTGAAAGTGATCTTTAGAAATTTTAAACCTAGTGTCAAGCCCACTTACTTTTAGGCTGTTTTTTCAAGGTTAGCTCCCAACAGGTTCTGATACCCTAGGATTTTGTGTTTGGGGTTTCTGTTTCACTGTTTTATATCCCCCTATTTTGCCCTTACCTCTTATATCCTCTTTTTGGGCTATTTTATATCTTGTAAATCTAGGTATGCTTCGTTGCAAAGCAATGATGCTTTTATATTTGCATGAGAGCTCAAAGTAAGGTGGGAAAATAGTGTAATTTTGTCAAGTTTAAAAAGCTTCGTATTTGTAAGAGCTTGAAATAAGGTGGGAAAATAGTGTAATTTTATCAATTAAAAAGCTTCGTCAATCATCTACTCTTATAATTGTTGTTTTTCTCTTATATAGTTGTCATTATTATTTGTTGGAAAAGGATCCATAAAGTATACTCAATTTATTTGGGATTAAGGAGTTGAGCATAATTATCATTACTGTAATCATAAGTTTTAGTTTGCTAATTTGGTTTGTTTGCCAACAGTGGAAATTTATTTTTCAATTCCGGGTGTCTTCTACACAAGTTACTAATTCATTCCAAAATGCTCTTGATACACTTGAAACAGGAATGTGTTCATTGATGTCAGTTTTTGTTTGGAACAATTTATTCTGGCATGTGACTCATGTCCAAATGTTGTATCATTTTGCCAGGTTGAATTTTTAGCTAATTGATATGCACCTTTGTCTACGATTGCCTTGGTGGCCATAGTCCAAAGGAAAACCCTCTTTTTTTTAAACAGCCTTTTGTCTTGGAATTACAGAGAATGATGTGTTTTTAAAGCAGCATTAGGGACCTAATCTTTCTCATAATTTATTGGGTAAGATACAGAAACTACTTATGAGGTTTAGGTTAATGTCAGGCACTACAAATACTTTCAAAAATATCTTAATTGCTCTTTAAGCATAAACGGCTCTTATCACCATTTGGAAATTCCCCTACTCCTTCAAGTTCTTTGTTTCCTTCTCAATTTTTGCCTGCCATACATCCACCATTTATCACCCACATTTGTGCATATAATTGTCTCAATATAGTCACTGAGACTTGTTTAGCTGTTGTACATATGAAAAGGAGTCCAACTTCTTTTATGAGAGTCAATTGTAACTCGCTATTGAGACCAACTTTAAACATATTTGATGTTTCTTGCTGTTTGAAGATGTTGGAGGTCATGATGTAAGGAGCAACAGAATTACTTACCTGAACACAGATAACAAACGTTGCTTAGTGTTGTTTGTGCTTAGACAACAAATTGAATGTTTTTGAAAACCTTGGTAGTATTTGATATTAGCCCAAACCTTATGGGAGGTTTTTGTATTTTCCCTAATTTATTGAGGTGTTAAGCTACGAGTAGTGCAACATGATTTTCATCCGTTACCTAATTAGTTGTGAAAAAAATTATAGTGTTTTTTGTGTTACGTGTCATTGCTTTTTTTAAATAAAAAAAAAAAACTCTTTTATTATACAAAATGATCCAAATCCCTCACATTTTTTTCTTTGTTTCCTTCAAACCCCAAAAATTTCATCCCTTTTATTATCCACAATAATTTGCCAATTATCCATTTCAAGATACAAAATATTGTACATTTTTTTTTTTACAACTATTAAGATAGTAAGTTCAAATTAGTGTACAATTTTAAAAAAATTGATATTAATTCTACACTTAAGTGCTCCTCAAAAAAAAAAAAAAAAAAAAGTTCTACACTTATGTGAAAATAATGTTGCACCCACGCCACAGCCATCACAATTTGCTATTTTAGCAGCTTGTGAAAATAATTTTGTGCATAACATTGCTGCAAAAAAGAAAAAGAAAAAAAGGCCACCTTCCTCTTTGTATTGATGATGGGCACAATTGTGATAACAATGACATGTTAGGCTGAGGTGGACCTCAGTCCCGCCTAACTATATCTTATCATAAAAAAATTTTGCCCGACTTTTGGTCTTTGGCTAACAACCAAACCAAGTAACTAAATTCATTATACAAACAAACAAACAAACAAAACAACGATATTATTCTCAACTGAACAGCTCTGGCTCTATGCTCCTTATCATATCCTAGTATATCCTGGTTTCAAAATGATAGATTAATAACAAACGTGATTCACTAAAAACAGAATAAGGTTAGATACAGTCCCATAAAAAACAAATTTATATATTATAAGTTTGAGACTTGAGAGAGTAGCTCTCCTCTTATCCTTATTTTTGACATGGCAGCTACCTCATTGAGGAGATTAAGGTTTGGAAGATTGGGTTGTTGGGTTCCTAGGAGGGAGTTTTCCACTTGTGATGACAAGGTTGTTGTCCAGCAAAATGGGAAATCCATGAACCTTTACTCTGCCATCAACCAAGCTCTTCACATAGCCTTGGAAACCGATCCTAGGTGATTTATTTATTTATTTAAATTATTGAGTTGTGGTTTCTGATTCTTATTCAGAGGCTGGGTCTAAATGGGTCTTTGTTGGTTTTGCTGAAATGGGTTTGTTTGGATTGAACTGTAGCTTCTGATAGTCATAGATTGCTGAATTCCATTTCTTTATTTGCCTGGTAAGGATAAAGATTGGATTATTTTGGTACTAAATCTATATTGATTTTATGGTAATTGGCATTTTCTTTCTCCTGTCCATTATTGAAAATGAATTATATACGGTAAAAGAAATACCAAGTTCCCAACTATGGAGTCTTTTTTTTATCATCCATGGGATTATTAACTGATAATTGAGAACTTGCTTTGAGTGATTTATGTAGCTTATGATGATAGAATTCTGAAACACTAAAACAAAAGAAATTGGGACCCCTCCAACACCAGAATGTTCACATTGATTAATTTTGTCTCTTAGATTTTTCTAAAATTGTTTCCGTTTATTGAAGATATATGACAACTAGGAGAAGATGATAGATGCAGATGGTCACGACTTGGCCTACAAAACAGCTTATAAAGTTATAACTGCTAGCAAAAAAACAAAATAAAAAGAAACAATTACTACAACAAAGCCTTAGTCTCAATCATAAACCTTTTCTTGAATGCCAGGCTTAAATGGTAAATGGTCCCCCTTTGTTTCAAATTTCTGTTTACTTCCATTAATTCAAAGCTCAATTTTCCTTCCATAATGAATTGCTTTTGATTTCTGAGCTCTAAAGCACATGGTAGATTCTGTTTCATTCCTGTGGTTATGCCTGAAGTCACACATTAGAGCTCATATATAACTGAATCTTTATGCAAAGATGTCAATATTTTCAATTGCATTTTAACTAATATAAGTTGCCTTATTGTGTTTATCTTTATAGCATGTTTCAGCTCATGCTTTTCCTTTCCTTTCAGAGCTTACGTATTTGGGGAAGATGTAGGCTTTGGTGGGGTATTCCGTTGCACGACAGGATTAGCTGATCGATTTGGTAAAAGTAGGGTTTTCAATACCCCTCTTTGTGAACAGGTATTTTGTTTCACATCACATTCTTTTGCTACATTACCTTTGTCCTTGTATATGTATACACCCTAAAACATTATGTGGGTTAGAGTAATTATTTTTGGCATAAATAAATCCTCTGTAAATTGGATGAAATGACAAGATGAGGTGCTCTGGAAATACCCATTTAGAAAAAAGGATCGAAGGTTTTGGGCTTGTAGCTTAAGGCTCCAACAAAGTCCGAGTATAACAGAAAGCTGTACACCACATTTTGATAATGTGTGATACACAAAGGATCTTTGTTAATCTACTTTTACTATTAGCTTCGTATTTCTTTTTTCTGTGTTTAGTATCATTTGATCAAGGAGCATTTGATAGGTTTGATACTAACATGGCCTTGTAAACAGGGCATCGTTGGGTTTGGTATCGGTCTAGCAGCAATGGTGGGTTTGAAACCTAAATACAGGTTGCTTTTTATTTTTTATTTAATTCTACCCTATAGCTGTAACTTTCTGTCTCATCTGATGTCATGATAGGGCAATCGGGCCATAGCAGAAATCCAATTTGCAGATTATATTTTTCCTGCGTTTGATCAGGCATGTATCCTCCCCAATGCTATGTTCTATAGTTGCCTTACAATTGATTGTTGAGTGACAGAATATTTCTTGTAGATTGTTAATGAAGCTGCGAAGTTCAGATACCGTAGCGGGAATCAATTTAATTGTGGAGGTAACTTCTTATAGTTCGTTTCCATTTTAAAAAATTTTATAAAAAAAGCTTCTGGACCTTTTATCCCCCCCTTTTTATTTCACATGCTGAGGTTCAACATTTCTCCCTAGGTTTAACAATAAGAACCCCTTATGGAGCTGTGGGCCATGGTGGACATTATCACTCACAGTCCCCTGAAGCTTTCTTCTGTCATGTTCCTGGTATTAAAGTATGTTTTCATTCTTCTTAGACATATAGTCTTCTTTCTGGGATTTATTTTCTATTTTTGTTATTATCTATTCTCTAAAATGAGCAATTCTCCATTTTGTAACTGTAATATGTGAGTATTCTGAAGAAATACTTCCATTATATGAGTTCACAATTAGTTGAAATCAATGTGTAAACTGTAAAGTCTCCCCCAGCAATGAGTATGGTCTCCTTGAAAGCAATTTATAATTCTTGAACATCCATGAAGGGTATGTGAACCACAACAACAGTACCAACACTTTAAATAAGGTTCTTTTCTTTTGGAAGTTTATGACTGTACTTTTGTCTTGTCAAATGACAAATGAAAAATCAGCTACTTACACCACCATCACATCGGACAATTATGACATTGGTGGGAACATTCCTATTATATATTTTACTGTATGCAAGCAAATGCTCAAACATGTGTATGTGTGTCTAATCCATAATTTCTAGATTTCATACATAGCCTGGTCCGTCAGCATGGGTTTTTGGTAGTTGTTGTGCCTGGAACCTAGTGGCCACTTCATAACACGCCACTCATGTCTTCATCTGCACATAGATCTTTTATGTTTGGCAGCTACCTTCATCATGAGAGCTTGATATTTTCAATTGAAAATGGATTTTTCTGCATTCAAAATACATGAAGCTAAATTGGTTAACCAATTTTTGGGATGGCTGAGTGCCATGAGGTTGAAAAAGGGAATTAGCAATATTGCATTTCTTGTTTCTCCCTAAATTTTGTTGCAAGGGAAATACGGCTTCTTGCACATTGTTGTCTAGTATAGCATTGATGTATTATTATCAAATCTCTCAAAATAAGTTCTTGTATAGGTGATCATCCCTCGAAGCCCGCAGCAAGCAAAAGGTTTGTTGCTATCCTGCATCCGTGATCCAAATCCTGTTGTATTTTTTGAACCAAAGGTATTGCAAGGAAACTTCATTGAATTGTTAGGTGATGATTTATCAAACGAGAACTTTGAGATTGAAATTGGAATTGGAAAAATTTCTTGTGGTACAGTGGCTCTACCGTTTGGCAGTAGAAGAGGTTCCCGAGCATGATTACATGTTGCCTCTATCAGAGGCAGAGGTATGCTACTTCTGGTTTCATCATAGCTGAAGAATTCAAAAGATAACACTGATTGTAATGTAATATAGGAACTTTGATATTAAATAAAATTGAAAATATGCAGGTGATTCGAGAAGGCAGTGACATTACACTTGTTGGGTGGGGAGCTCAGTTATCTATAATGGAACAGGCCTGTCTTGATGCTGAAAAGGTATGTGATTCTCATTGCTGGAAAACTATTCTTTAAAGTTTCCAGAAGCTAAAATTTTCCAGTAGACATTAGAAATACAAAGCTTACTAATAGTCAAAATTTTCAATTATGGTAAATACTAATAAATGACAAGTGATATTTTCACAAAGAGCATTGCCTTCCCACCTCTTGAGATGAACTTTTTCCAGAAATTAAGTTGTCTAGTCCAGAGAATTCTCAAGTTTCAAATATTCCCTGATTTGGATAAATTTTAAATTGCAAATATGTTAAGTTTTGACTTGGTATTTATAACACAGGATCAAATCATGTCATTTTAAGGACTCTGATTCTCGTCCTCCTTACTTTTATAAACTCTATTCAAACCATGCGACTTTGCAGGAAGGAATTTCTTGTGAACTGATAGACCTGAAGACTCTAATACCTTGGGATAAGGAAACTGTAGAAGCATCTGTCAGAAAGACTGGAAGACTTCTTGTAAGCATAATTTCTCCATTCAAATGCTTTATGAGATGAAATTGGTGAAATTATAGGTGATCCATAAATTTCCTGTGTGCAGATTAGTCATGAAGCTCCAGTTACAGGAGGTTTTGGTGCCGAAATTTCTGCTTCTATTGTTGAACGTTGTTTCTTAAGGGTAAGTGCCAATCTTTGTATACTTCTAATCACTTGATAATACTTACATATTTCACTTGAACACAAGTCTTTTCTATTTTATTTTACTTCTGATTTTTCCTTTTGATGTTTCATCTATGGCAGCAACTTAAAAAAAAAAATTGCAAATTCTAGTAAAACCTGGGATTTCCTTTACATACAGCAGCTAGGGCTCCTAATAATTGGCTAGTTCCCAAACAAGAGGCACACAAACTAGTATAGTCAGTAGCTGAAAGATATTTAAAAAGAAATCCAATTTAAGAAGCAAATACTTGTAAGAACACGAGTGGCTTCTTTTCTTTACACGTGCATATTTTTATTTGATCTTTGACTTAGATTAATGGAACCTGAATTTAGCCAAGCTGAGACATGTCACTAGCTAGATGGTCTAAAAGCGCCATATCACTAGCTAGATGGCAGAAAAAACATACCTAAGAACTAAGCCAACCCTATCAACATTTAAAAATAAAAAATAAATGAAATGTCAAACTTAACAGATTATGTTACTTGTCTTCTTCCAATAAAACCATGAATATGCCTCACGGGAGCCACTCCCACTCTCAAGTTATTATTAACATCAATGCTCCCACACCCACTCTGACTTTGTCACTTAGACCATGCACTCAGAGATGACTTTCAGGACCAAATTTCTTCCAGGTTCCAACCCAATGGATAAATAGTATCCTCCGTGTGACACTATAGAATGGTGGTGTGTTCCATGACCGATACAAAAGTTGGTTGCATTTTGGGTTGATACTTTCTGTGCTTCTATGGTTAACTAATGATATTTTCTCTTATTGGTTCATACTAAATGAATCGTAATCACACATGTAGGTTAGTTAGCAAGTCTTTACATGCTATGGAAATCTTTCTCTTTCGAAGTGTGAGGTAGGTTCAAATTATTGACTTTGACAGCAATAACCATTAACTGCAATTTGCATCAGATGATGCTTGTAAGCTGCAAAAAATTTGTAAATCTAAGTCTTGTTTCAATATAGTAACAGAATTTTCCAAGAAGGCCTAACAAGAAAAAACCCATTATAAGTCACATTTAGAAGATGAAATCCTCAACAATGTGGAATACCGGGAGTGAGGTTGCCTTGATATGGATTTACATAATGGGGTTGACTTACAAATAACATCTTTGAATTCTATTTTTATTTATTTTTTTCTTTATTGTTTGTTTGCTTACTTCTCCTGTTAGCTCTCTTCTGTCTGTCTTGAGTTGAAGCACGTCACATTAAGTTATATGGAGTATCATAACTTGTCTTGAGAAGTGGAAATGCTACCTGAAGAACTGATTCTATGAAAAAACTCAAAATAATAATGCTTGCTTTATAATTGGTAAGGCAAACTGGATCAGCCTGGATGTGAGCTGATATACTTGAACTTGAATGAATTAGTGACTAAAAAGTTCATGCTTTTGCAGTTAGAAGCCCCTGTAGCCAGAGTATGTGGTCTGGACACCCCCTTCCCTCTTGTTTTTGAACCATTCTATATGCCTACAAAGAACAAGGTATGCTGTTTAGATCTTTTCCCTGCAGAACACTCTTGTCAGGATATAAATTCATTCTTGTTAACATGATCCCTGCCTGCATGCAGATATTGGACACGATCAAATCAACTGTAAATTACTAGGTGCACATCGGACTGTCCTGCTATATTCTAAAGATGTATCATGGTCATTATCACCATGTTGTCATTTACATGTACAAATAATCCTCACATCTGGGCTATCTAACGACAATAAACACATCAAAAAGAAATTTGAAGTGCACTGTCCATTTTCAATCTCTTCTAAATGTGAAAAAAAAAGACTGCAATTAAAGGGTTTAATACCCAGAATCCTCTTAACTTGATATGAATGAAATGAACATACAAGCAGCTCATTTTTCTGCCCAAATATGTTGATAACTTGATACCACAAAGTGAGGGCTGGTTTTATTATCTTATCTGAACCAGAAAAATCTTTAGAACACCTAAAATCAAGGAATTAAAATTACATTTTAGAAAATTGCAAAATTCAGAATAAATCATTCAATGACGTATATGGCCTCCTGCATCAATAATACCCGTCACATGGTACTATTGTAGTGTAAAATCAATGTGATAAAACTATTTCCTCAGCTTTTTTCTTATTATTTTGGGTGCAAATCAAATTAATCAATACTGCCTAACCTTTCAATAGAGTCAAACTTTACAATAATTGTCCATGCCAATAAATTGTCTGATACAGTGACTTTGGGTTGCCATTAAACATGTACCATTCAGCTTTGGAAAAATCAAGAGAGTGATTAATGGAGCACTTAAATGATTGCAACCACCTCGAAGATATGACTCTTACCAGTTTCTGCTGATATGGGACCCCAATTCCTCCTTTAGGCTAAAGTACAAACTTGTTCCTTCCTCTCTTTCTCTCTGTTTGTCTCCTTTAGAGTAGTCATCTTTTTAGTGCCTCTTATTTTCTTCTGGAGGTGACATTCGTGGTCCCTGTCCCAACACAGTTGGATCACATTCAATGACGGGTGATTGGAAGTTGGAACTTTAGTTTTGTGTTAAATACCAGCTGCCATACCAGATTGGTTCTAGCTTTTGAATTTGCTTAGGAGTTTATCTTTATCTTAGCTATTGATTATTATCTAATATTTCAAGTATTTGTTATTTAATAGGATAGCAATTGCCTTTATCCTTATCAGATTAGTAGGCTAGCAGTTGTAGGAATTGTTTCTATTGTTCAGGTGTTGGATTTGTTTTTACGTTCAGTTGTAAGCCTATATAAGACCTATTATGATTAATAAAGAGGGAGGAGAATATTTTAGTAAAAATCAAGTTTTGCTTGTGAAGGAGGTCTTAGTTATCCAGGATAACCATAAATTTCCTCTTGTCTACTGTTTTATTTTTGAAAATCCTTAGATCTAACCATAGCCCCTCGAGGGAAAAGAGGTGTTGCATGTAGTCGTGGAGGGGGTCGTATCATTTTGCATGTATCCCATATTTAAAATTTTGTATCATTTTAGATTTATTATAAAAAAAGTTAGTCACTTTTTCATTTTCCGAAAAAAGTTTTTTGAAAAGGTTTACTAAGGGCATTAGTTAATAAGGCCCTTGTTATATTGCCAATTTGAGTTAACATTGACAAGCCATGTATATTATTTGGCTTCAAAAAAATTATGAAAGTACAACAACAAAAACAGCAAATATTTCTCCAACTGATTTCACAATCAGAATTGGATAATAGGGGCCAATATTTTCAAACTGGAATAGGGACAGCTCTTAGAGGATGAGCTCTCTGTAAGGTGATGCCAAACTTATCTTCCATGTTCAAATCCTCAGGTTTAACCCCATCTTCAAGTTTCCAATCAAAGGCTTGGATAAGTGAACCCAACATCAAGGGCAACATTCGAATAGCCAATAGCAAACCAGGACATATTCTTCTTCCACCACCAAATGGTAGGTTCGAAACTTCGAATTATTGAGTTTGACAGCAATACCCATCAACTGCAATTTGCATTAGATGATGCTTGTAAGCTGCAAAATATTTGTAAATCTAAAGTTGTCTTGGTTAGATATAGTAACAGAATTTCCCAAGAAGGCATAACAAGAAAAAACCCATTGTCAGCCATATAGAAGATGAAATCCTCAAATATGTGGAGTATCGGGGGCGAGGTTGCCTTGATATGGATTTACGTTACGGGGTTGACTAACAAATTACATCTTTGAATTCTATTTTTATTTATTTTATTCTTTATTGTTTCTTTGCTCACTTCTCCTTTTAGATCTCTTCTGTCTGTCATGAATTGAAGCATGTCACATTAAGCTATATGGAGTATCATACTATCATAACATGTCTTTAGAAGTGGAAATGCTACTTGAAGAACTGATTCTATGAAAAACTCAAAATATAAACATGTGCTTGCTTTATAATTGGTAAGGCAAACTGGATCAGCCTGGATGTGAGCTGATATACTTGAACTTGAATGAATTAGTGACTAAAAAGTTCATGCTTTTGCAGTTAGAAGCCCCTGTAGCCAGAGTTTGTGGTCTGGACACCCCATTCCCTCTTGTTTTTGAACCATTCTATATGCCTACAAAGAACAAGGTATGCTGTTTAGATCTTTTTCCTGCACAACACTCTTGTCTGGATATAAATTTATTATTGTTAACATGGTCCCTGCCTGCTTGCAGATATTGGACGCGATCAAATCAACTGTCAATTACTACGTGCACATCGGACTGTCCACTGTCCTGCTTTATTCTAAAGATGCATCATGGTCATTATCACCGTTGTTGTCATTTACATGTACAAATAATCCTCACATCTGGGCTATCTAACGAAAATAAACACATCAGGAAGAAATTTGAAGTGCACTGTCCATTTTCAATCTCTTCTAAATGTGGAAAAAAAAACTGGCAATTAAAGGGTCTCATACCCAGAATTCTTTTAACCTGATATAAATGAAATGAACATACAAGCAGCTCATTTTGCTGCCCAAATACAAGCAGCTCATTATTATCTTATCTAAACCAGAAAAATCTTTAGAACACCTAAAATCAAGGAATTAAAATGCTATTTTAGAAAATTTTGAAAATTACAATATTCAAAATAAGTCTTTCAATAATGTATATGGCCTCCTGCATCAATAATACCCATCACGTGGATACTATTTTAGTGAGTAAAATCAATGTGATAAAGCTATTTCCTCAGCTTTTTTCTTTTTCTTTTGGGCGCAAATCAATACTGCCCTACCTTTCAATAGAGACAAACTTTACAATAATTGTCCAAGCCAATAAATTGTCTGATACACTGACTTTGGGTTGCCGTTAAACATACCTTTCAGCTTTGAAAAAATCAAGAGGGTGATTAATGGAGTACTTCAATGACTGCAACCACCTCAAAGAAAGGACTCTTATCAGTTTCTGCTGATATGGGTCCCCACTCACCAGTTCCTCCTTTAAGGCTAAAGTACAAACTTGCTCCTTCCCGAGGGATCTCTTTTTACTGTTTATCTTCTCTAATGTGAGTAATTCTTACGTACTTATAGCATAATAATAAATGGTATTTTCTTTTCTCACATTTATGGTGGGGTGAGCACAATTTCATTATATTCTAAGAGTATCTAAGTATTTTCCCCTCTAGAGTAGTCTGAACTAGCTGCAAACTCACGCATTGCGCGTGATAATAACTTTTATGGTAGTTTTATTAAAAAAAATTACAATTTAAACTAATCTAATAATAAGTGATGTATTTCGTAATTATATTTTTATTTATTATAGGAACAATCATAAATGTAATATAGGAACAATCCAAAACATCAAAAAAACGTAAACTAAAAAAAATTAATAAAACTTAACAATGATTAATTGAACCAATATTAGGATAAAATTTTGTTTTTGATAATCTATTAAGATTATTTTCTTTGTAAAAATTATAATTTTGGCCACCCAAAACATATTATCAAATAAACAATTATTAGCAAAATCTAAGAATTAAATTTCTATACAGGCATTGTTATAAAATAATAATAATTAAAATAAAATTGCAAAATTTAAAATTTGTCACCTATCCGATTATTTTCGTTTGGCTAACCTTTACTTTTCTTTAAATGAATGGCATTATAGAGTACTTCTAATGCAACTATTAAGAGTACTTTGTCCACCACAAAGGATTAGAAAATAAACAAAAATTAGTAAAGTCTCATAGTTTAACATCTAAATTGAGCACTATAAAAAAATCATGCTATGTAACAGAATAAATACCAAATTATCCAAATCATGCTATGTAATAGAATAATATTATATTTTTATATGCTATATTTAATTATTTAGAACGCAATAAGATAACATTTAACAATCAAAGAGAATAAAATAAAATAAAAACAATTTAAAAAACAAAACTAAATCGCATTAACCCAAAATAGAATTTTAAAGAATATAAAAAATTATCAACCTAAAGTAGAGATGTAAGAAAAATAAAAAAATCCACCAAAAAATTTAGAGAGAGAGAGAACCATTTTTTTGGTGAGGGAAAACTATGCATAGAATAGAAGAGATAGTAACAAATTTATAGTAAGAGAGTGTGAATAAGAAAAGACAAAAATAAAGGAAGATGAAAGGAAAAATGAAGAATGATATTAATGTAAAGGGTAGTGGGGAGATGAAAAGGTAAGGGAGGGAGAAAGATTGAAAAAGTAGTGGGGAGATGAAATGGTAAGGGAGAGAGAAAAGTTGGAGAAGGGTAAATATTAAAAAAATAAATGTTAAAAACAATTATAGGAAAATTGGAAAAAAAAAAAAAAACCCCTAAAGCTTGAAAGGCTTCAACGTTGTTGTTGTTGTTGTTGTTGTTGTTTTTAGCTGAAAAGGCTCATACAAAACTCTAAAGTTGAACTGAAAAGATTTTGGGTTGGGCTTGATAGTGGAAATAAATAAATAAAAGGTGAGCTGGATTAATTATACAGATTTATTATAGGGTGATAGTGGAAGTAAATAAATAAGTATTGAGCTGAAATTATATTTAAAAAAAAAAAAAAAAATGACGTGGCAGCTGATGTGGCGCAACGTGAGAGCAGTAGTATTAAACGCTACGCTTCAACTTTTAGTAATATATAGAAGTGAGAGTGTCCAAGAAAAAAAACAAGGTTATGGAGGTGATATTCGTGGTGCTTGTCACAACACAATCGGATCACATTCAATGACGTGTGATTCGAAATTGGAACTTTAGTTTGCATGTTTCCAGTATTTAAAATTTTGTGTCACTAAATTTATTGTCAAAAAAATTAACCACTTTTTCATTTTTCAATAAAAGGTTTTATAAATTGGTTTACTAACATATACCCTAAGTAAAACCCTTGTTATATTACCGATCACGTTTGAGTTACCATTGACAAGCCATGTATATTATTTGGCTCCAACAAAATTATGATAGTACAACAACAAAAACAGCAAAAACATATTACATAGTCACCCCAAGTACATTTCTCCAATTGATTTCACAACCAGAATTGGGTAATAGGGGCCAGTATTTTCAGCTGCAACCAAAGTAAATTCTTCAACCGTTTTTAATTGGAATAGGGACAGCTCTTAGAGGATGAGCTCTCTGTAAGGTGATGCCAAACTTATCTTCCATATTCAAATCCTCAGGTTTAACCCCATCTTCAAGTTTCCAATCAAAGGCTTGTATAAGTGAACCCAACATCAAGTGCAACATTCGAATAGCCAAAAGCAAACCAGGACATATTCTTCTTCCACCACCAAATGGTATAAGCTCAAAGTTCCTGCCTTTAACATCAATTTCCAATTCCAAGAACCTCTCTGGCATAAATGATTTTGCATTGTCCCAGGAGCTCGGGTCTCGGCCTATAGTCCATGCATTTACTAGCACTTGTGCATCTTTTGGGATAATGTAGCCATTGATTTCTACATCTGCTCTAGCTTTCCTGGGGAGTAAGAAAGGAACTGGTGGGTGCAACCTCAATGTTTCTTTGACTATTGCTTGTAAGTAAGGTAAGTGAAGAATATCTGATTCCTGAACTTGGTTGCCTTTGCCAATGACTTGCTCCAGCTCTGCTTTGGCTCTTGACAATGCCTCTGGATTGTGTAGTAGCTCCGCCATAGCCCATTCCAGTGTGTTTGAAGTTGTTTCAGTGCCAGCAGCAAATAGGTCCTAGTGCATAACAACTTAATTAGAACTTATTTTTGTAGATCACAAACCGTATCCATCATTCATCAAAAGTAAACTAAACAAAGGACTAATTATCAAAGTGATAAACGTAAACTACTAGTTATGCCAAGAGTTCAAGTGGTCCAGAAGGCCAAATTAGGGCTAACTTGTGGGATTTTTACCTACTCTAATACCATGTAATTAAAATACTACTTACCCTAAAATCTTAATAAAAAAAAATCCAAGCTGAAGAGAGTAATAATACTGACCAGGAATAGACGTTCTATCTTAGTTTTGTCCATCTCCTCACTGTTTTTGTCACTGATGTTGAGAAGGGTATCTAACATATCATTGTTCATGTTAGAACCACTCATTTTTCTCAAATGCAGTCTTTGGCTAATGATGTTGTCAAAGAGGTCTAACATCCTTCCAAAGTTCACTGCCACACTATGCCTTAAGCCTTGGGGGTCAATCTTCTTAAGCACAGGAAAATAATCTGCCAAGTTTGGTTTCCCTGCATCTTTCATGACATTCCACACCAGCTCCTTCAACTCTTTAGTTTGGTCAGATTTGGAGTCCACCATATCCATCGAATAGATTGTGTTTGATAACATGTTAGCCGTAGCCTTGAAAGCTGCTCTGCCAATGTCTACTGCCTCACTGGTTAGGCTGCTTTGTCGACTATCAGCAAGGAGATCCTGCACTTTCTTGTGGCGGATATCTTGATTGACATCTAGTATCTTGTTGGAGAATAGTTGTTCCATGCATATTCTACGAAGGTTTCTCCACCGTGTTGAGACGGGTATCAATGGCAAGCTAAACTCATCGTGTCTGCAGGCATGAAAAGCATCTGGCACCCATCTGTTGGACAAGAATTGGTCATGTGTTTGGAGGACTTCTTTGGCCATGGCTGCTGAAGAAATGACTATTGTGGTTACTTGGCCTAGTTGTAGTCTCATTATAGGGCCATGAACCATGGCAAGGTTAGCTAGGGACATGTGGGGTTTGTCACCAAGGTCTAAGAGGTTTCCAATTACTGGAAAAGGTTTTGGACCTGGTGGAAACTTTTTGGGAATTGCTTTGCTTCTTAAAATAATGTGAAAGGCTTGGATTATGATCCAGGTGAGGCAAAGACATATTATACAGCTCAAGAAATCCATCTTTCTATGTGAACTCTAGACTCAAGGAGGAAAGAAAAAAGCACTAACAAAACAAGAGACTCCCTTTCTTCCTTTATATGCAACAAGAACAGAACTTCAAGTTTTGGAACACACCCACTTGCTCTAACTTCACCAGTTTCGGGTGGAGCCTGTTAGCAACTGCCTTGAATTTAGGCAGTTTTTAAGCCCCATATGCTCATCAAAGCTCTTTACTTCTTGGTTTTGGCGGTCAACTCTTGACAAAAGATTCCTTCTCAATCTTCGACTTGATCTGCAGTTAGGCTGTCCCTTATTTATATATTTGGTTTGGTCTTTGTTTTCTATGAGAGAGAGCTGCGGCAATTAGTAATGAGAAATCAGAAATTGCACTAGTATTTGTTATTAGGCAATTAGACCTATCCGGGTGTATTGGGGTTTGGGTTTTGTGAGAGTACTTATACAATGTTGTAGACATAAGACCGAACCACATAAATACTTGGTGTTCTCTTTTATATATGTGGTTGTCTATTTTTCTTTTGGGTTTTCTTCGTTTCTATTATTTATTTTTAAAGATCTTTCTATAGCTATAATGTTTTCACAATTAATCCCTTTCCTGCAACAGAGCCAAGATTTTTCATTGAGGGGCCGAGCTATAGTACCATGTTGCAATTAAATGAAACTCAAATCACAAATGCATGTACACACATATACGTAGTTATGCAGTGTTTGATTGAAAAAGTAATAGTGCAAAGTTTCTTACTTTGTGAGAGATAGGAAATGACTAATGAAATTGATTAGATAGTATCTTTAAACATTACATGATACTCTAGATTTAATTGTTCTTTTGGATTTTTTAACAACATAAGTTTTGATTAGATACTTTAATTCATGTTATTGAGTAATTGAAGACTTATAATCTTTATGTTATAAAAATTGAATTTAAATTGTATAATTTATTGTATATAATATATTTCTAATATATTTTTAGTTTTATTTGTGTTTATGAATAATTTTTGCTTTGTTGATATTTTTTTAATTTCTTAAATATTTAAATTTTTTGCTTCGAAAAATGACTACTTTCACTTATCAGACTAACAAAATTATTAAATACCCTAAATGCCTAATGTATATAACAATTATTCAACCCATTAATAATAAATCTATACACTAATCAAGAATAATTTTTAGCAACAATCTTTTTCTTAATTGATATACCATGGACCATGGGACTCTGCATTCTTTCCTGCATGGAAGTTAAACAAAATACTGTAAAAAAGAATAAAGAAAATAAAAGAGTCATATAATAAAATGAAGAAAAAAAAATATGACTACTCAACCTTTGAGAAAAGCTAAACCCGTGTTTTTTTTTTTCCTTTAAAAGCCGAACCAAACAGGCACTTAGACAACTTATTAATAATTTAATGGTAGCTTCTACACTTTTGTGTGTTCTATTTTATGTGAGTCAATTATATTTATTTCTTTTTTGATAATTCAATAGTTGGGAGAATAAGGATTTGAACATTGGTTTCATTTGGAAACACAAGAACACCATTTTTTATTTTTATTTTTTAATTTTTATAAATGAGAAGTTTCTATAGCATTCATTAATTGTTGTAATTCAATACATCATAATGAAGGACATGCCTTTTTTTTGTGTGCATAGATATGATAAAATTTCTTTCAATATATCAAAATGATAATTATTCTTTATAATTAAATTAAGACATCAATGGAATTAATTGGAATCCACAATAAAGAACGGTCCTTATAATAACCAGTTAAACTATAAGGTTTTTGGATATACACCACTGTAAGTTTATTTAAGACTTTTTCCTCTCTCTCCGTGTGTGTGTTAAAAATACTTAGTATTTTTTTTTTTTTTGGGTAAATTGCAAAGTACACCCCTAACGTTTGGAGGTGATTGGATTTTACACCCTAACGTTTCGAAACTTTGATTTTACACCCCAATGTTTAGTCCCGTTAGCAAATCACCCCCCCGGTTAGTTTCTGGTGTTAACTGCCATGTCATCTTGCTGACATGTTTTTTTTTTTTGCCAAATAAGCTCAAAACGGCACAGCAGCAAGGAAATAAAGTGGTGACCTGGCAATTGCTAAACGGCGCCGTTTTGCCCAAATACAAAACAAACATACGGCACTGTTACTCTGTTATGAACTGAAAATCCTAAAACTAAACCCACGAACCCAGCCCTCCCTTAGCTCCCTAACCCTTATGAACTCAGACCACCGCATAGTCTCTGCAACCTGCTCTTGCATCGTGAGCCCAGACGTGAGTAATTTCATTGAAGGCTCCAGGTTAGCTCCAAGGCGGCAACAGCGGCGGTGACGGGTATTTCTCTTCTCTATGGCTCTATTTCTCTATCTCTTTTTGGATTTTTTTTTTTTTGTCTGGAACTGGATTGGAATTTTGGATTTTTTTATTGGGTTTGCTGGGGCTTTTGTTGTTTGGATTTGTTGAGGTTTTTGTTCAAATTTTTTTTTCCTGTTTGAGGTTTTGTTGCTGGCAGAATGTTTGGGGCGGGTTTTTGTTCAATTTTTTGGGTGATGGGTTTGCTAACAAAATTTAAGATCTTGTGGAACATTGGCCGTGCACCTTGGATCTCCATTTACATTGTTTTGGCCTAAGGGTCAATTTGATTGTGTGCTTCAAGATGAAACGGAAGAAGCATGATCAACAACCATGGGTTTGGAATGGGGTTTGGGTTTGTAAAAATGAAATTCATATATGTAGTTAGTGGTTGGGAGAATGTTTTTGGGTAATGGGTTTGTTGCTGGGAGAATGTTTTTCGGTGATGGGTTTTTGTTGCTGGCAGAATGTGTGTGATTTAAAGGTGATGGGTTAAACTCATTTACTTTGCTATTGGAACTTTATGGTGGGGTTTGTTGTCTATGGTTTATGATATATTACTTTATGGTGGGGTTTGTTGTCTATGGCTTATGATATATTTGGTTCTGTTTTGTCTGCAACTGGTTACTTTATTGATATATAATTTTGGTGGGTCAATTTGTGATGATAAGCTATGTGTATTGAATGGTGTAAAATAATGCACACTTTTACTTGGTAAATTGACTAAGTGGAATGGTTGTGGTCCAACTGAGTGGTCCATGTGTTCTGCTTTATAGCTCTTTGTGGGTATATTGTATTATATTTATTTTAATAATGGCTTATGTCCATTGAAAGAAGATGGTGATATTAGTAATGTGTTAATTAAATGTTATATTATAGTAATGCCTCCTGTATACATGTATGTGAATTATATTTTATTAATTTATTAATTAAATGTAATATTTTAGTAATGCATTTATATGTGTGCAGGGCTTTGAATATGGATCAACCATTTGATATGTCTATACATCATGGAGGGGTATTCATTACACATAGTGATACACATGTTGAATATGCTAGAGGGACTGAATCAAGGGTCTCAGATGTAGATCCTGACACTTTTGCTGTTTTTGATATGCCTAAGTATGCCAAAGACCTTGGTATTATGAATATAGCAAAAAAATTTTACCGAATTCCTCATATGGAACTTCATAATGGCCTGTTTCCATTGAAAAAAGATGATGATGTTAGGGCTTTACGTGATTGGTTAGAATTTGCACCCAAAAGGTTAGTACACATATATGTGGAGCATGTTGAACAAGCTGTTAATGAAAAAGTTGATGAGGATCAAGGTAATGAAGGTGATGATGAGCATGAGTTTCATGAAGAAGTTGATGAAGGAGTTGGAGTAGATGACAATTTTTTTGACGAGGACTATGCTGATTTGGTAGGTGACAGTGAATTTGATAGATATGAAAGACCATCTTCCCCCATTGACCCATCCACTTACATTGCTCCATCCATTCACATTGTCCAAACCACTGCCTATGACCAATCAAACGTAAACCCTTATAAGCAGAACACATCAAATTGGGTACCCACTTGCTTTAGTGATGAGGAGCATAATATAAAAAGTGGGGAAAGTGATTATGGGCACTCTGATGTTTTGTGCACACCTATCAACTCTGAGGATGATGAAGAGCACCCCAAGTACATTGAATTTAGAGCTGAGGTGGATATGCCTAACCCCGTTTTTGAGAAAGGGATGTTGTTTAGTGACCACAAGGAGTTTAAGAGGGCTGTGCAGTCTTATAGAATTAAGCACGGATATCCATTGTTAATTGTTAAGAATGAGTCTCGCAAGGTGAGTTACAAATGTGAGAATTGTGAGTGGTATATTTATGCTTCATGGGACCGTGAAGAAAACTCTTTACTTGTGAAAACCTATCGGGAAAAGCATACATGTTCTAGGGCTTTTCATAGTAGGATGGTTTCTGCAAGGTGGATTGCAGTTGCATGGCTAGAGGTGTTTAGAGGGAGACCCAACATCAAAAGTGCTGAGATAAAGGAAGGTATAAAAAATCAATTTCAAGTAGACATTTCCCTAGACAAAGCCTTTAGGGCTAGGCAGATTGCATTGGAAATGCTTAAAGGAAGGTTTGCCTATCAGTTTGAAAGAGCTAGAGATGATTGTGAAGAGTTGAGAGTTTCTAATCCGGGCACTACAGCCAAAATTAATCTACACACACCCACACTGCACTTCAAGAGAATGTATGTGTGCCTAGCTGCTTGTAGAACCGGATTTTTGGAGGAATGTAGGCCAATTATTAGTCTTGACGCTTGTCATTTAAAAGGGTTTTTGAAGGGGCAACTATTGGCAGCCGTTGGGATTGATGGGAATGACAGGATGTATCCAATAGCATTTGCTGTTTGTGAGGGTGAGACCAAGGCCAGTTGGTCATGGTTTCTGGAGTTGTTGTTAGCTAATATTGGTCCTGTGAGAGAACGTGGCTGGACCTTTACTTCTGACCAACAGAAGGTATGTGTTTCTTTTTTATGTAAGTTGAATGTTGTATTCATTCTATATATTTATATTTAAATTTAGTGTTCAAATTATTTAATATCTACGTAATAACCTTTTTTTTTTTTTTTTTTTTAATGTAGGGCTTACTTCCTGCTCTTGCAACAGTTGCTCCTGAAGCACATACAAGGTTCTGTGTTAGGCATTTATATGCCAACTTCAAGAAGGATCACAAGGGTAAACTATTGAAGGATTTAATGTGGGCAGCAGCAAGAGAGACCACCAAACCTGGGTTTGAGGCAAAGATGGAGATGATGAGAAATGTAGATATCAATGCTTATGGGCATTTGATGGGTATTGATTGTGCACATTGGAGTAGACATGCTTTTAGTACTTGGCCTAAGTGTGACATGTTGTTGAACAACCTTTGTGAGTCATTTAATTCCAAGATAATTGATGCTAGGGATAAGTCCATATTGACCATGTGTGAGATGATTAGGAGGTATCTTATGAAAAGGATCCCAAGAAATAGGGATACAATGTTGAAGAAGTCTGGCCCAATTTGTCCTAGGATTCAAGATAAATTAGAAGTTAACAAGGAAGCAACTAGGGATTGCACATCTACATGGTCTGATGGATCAAAGTTTGAAGTGCATTGTAAGGGAAAGCAGTTTGTAGTTGATCTGGATAAGCATACATGTGCTTGCTATAGATGGGATTTAACGGGCATCCCTTGTAAGCATGCGATTTCAGCAATTGCTTACAAGAAAGAAAAAGCAGAAAATTATGTGCATCACTACTACAAGGTTGAGACTTACCTTAGAACTTACTCACATCTTATCCAGCCTACCAATGGTGAGGAGTTTTGGCCAAAGGTAGCAAGTGATAAGATTCTGCCTCCAAAGATGCTAGTACAGCCTGGAAGACCAAAGGAGAACAAGCGGAAGAAAGCTGCTGATGAGGCACGAAGGATTTCACATAAGTTAAAGAAGTCATCTGCCGCACAAAAATGTACCAATTGTGGACAATTAGGTCACAACAAAAGAGGATGCAAAGTCCCCCCCAAATCTAATGATGCTAGTGAGGGCCAGACTAAGCAGAGACAAGGAGCAACATCTACTATAGGGAGACAAAATCATGTATTAATACATGCTTATTGCTAACTAAGTTTTGGTATATGCTACTTATTGTAGTTGCTAACTGCAAATTTTTTGAGCTTTTTGTAGATTAGGAGAATAGGAGGCAATCATGTGTTTATGGGCTTAAGAGTGGAAGAGGATTGTCGCCCATCAAGTGTTGCTGGAAGCCAATCAACTATAGTACTTTCCATACTATATTATATACATTGTGCTTATTATTTGCAAATTGCCAATATTTGGTCATTTAGTTTGTTATGCATGCATACTTACTATGTTTCTATTATTAAAGGTCTCAACCCAAACAAGTGCTGCTGGAAGCAATGGAGTTGGTAGATCTAGAAAAGGTGCTGGAGCTGGTGTTGGAAAAGGAAGAGCTGGAAGTGGAGTTGGAAAAGGTTGAGGAGCAACAACAATAGTAGTTTGTAGGACCGTTAATTGTTAGAACCTTTTTGTGGTCACTATTTTGTAAAGCTTTTCGTAAGCTTATATGATGGTGATACTGGACATAAGTATTCTATTTTGCGTTGGTCAATAATTTACAGAAACTTTATGAGAACAACTGTTAGCTGTTATGGAAGAATTATTAGTATTTTGGTCATATATTGTTAGTTGTTAGTTGTTATGGCAGGTAATTCCATTGACTGTCATCATTTGTTGTTGTAGCAGTTGTCTTGCACGTTTTACTCTATATCATGGCCATTTCATTCTACAGTACAGATTTAGTTGCTTTAAGGCTTTTATTGCAGATATAGGCATCATGCCAAACTATGTTAATCATGTTTCTGTCTTCTGCTTCTCTTTTCTCTATCTCATACTCACAATCCCAACAACAATTGTAACTCTTAGACTCAGAATAGAAAACTCCATTCAAATATATATATATATATATATATATATATATATATTACCCCTGTGTATGTTTAAAGAAATAGATGAATTCCTCTCAAAATTAGTAGACTTAGCATGACTCAATATGTGAAAGGAAAAACTTGCTTATAATTTCTTAAGTTAACAATAATAATACAATGAAATCAATAGGAGAAGGGAAAAACTTGTTTATAATTTCTTAGGTTAACAATAATAATACAATGAAATCAAAATTGCGCCTTTGATTCCAACTCCCAAGCTTCAATTCACTTCAATTCCAAGAATATTATGTATACCTAAACACCACCTAAATAATGATAGCATGTAATAAAAGATTCAGAAGTCAGCTTCATCTTCCCCTCTTCCTGCCTTTTCCTAATTGTCCAGATTTTATATCATGTTCTTGTTCTTGAAGGAAAGCTAATGCCTTCTCATACTTCTCTGCTCTATCTTTTTCCCATAGTGCTCTTTCTTTTTCCTTAACCTCAAGTAAGAAAAATGCGTCTTTCCGCAACTCACGAGCTGCCCCCTTAGCTTCATGTTTTACTTGTTTCTGCAACTTTCTCTTCTCAGCCTGTTCACGATCTGGATCATAATCTCTACCCTTAACAAAGCTGCAAGACGACATGACAAATTCTCAGTTCCAACCAGTTATTGCTATCCATTTGAAATTGCTGTCCATTTGAACAAAAATATTCTCATTGTTTTGCTTTCCCAACTAGCATCAGCATGAAAAAATAGCCCTTGATCAATACGAATGTCACAATCAATACAAAAACAATCAAATGATGTCTTGCAGCTACATATGCAATTAAAAAAGACTTCAAAGATTAACAAACATAATGTATTGATATAATAAGATAATGTAGGTACACGAGAAAAAAAACAAATAGCACAAGACCATCTTGTTAAGATTTACTGGTAAAATTATTTTGTTAAGACATTTCTATTAAAAACACAAGAAAGTAACAATTATAGCATCAAGCTAAAAGACGAGTCTTAGGCGTAACACATTTGATAGAAGCATCAGAAGCAAGACATCATATGTTTAGGTTTTTCTTCAATTCAACTTGAGCACTTTTCAATAGGCAATTATGAATTGGTACAAAGCGTCCACAAGGAGTCTGGTTCTGTATAAAACCCCCCTTCCCCTGTCTCCTCCAACTCTACCCCTGTTTGGATTCCCCAGCCAAAATGCTCGGGCGATTTAAGGAAGAAATTAAAAAAACATGAAAAAAACAAAATGCCATTTGTCTTAGCTTTTGAACATCTTACAATTGGAACTGGACCTCTACGGCTCTACCTTCACTAAAATTTAACACCACTAACTACATATATGAATTTCATTTTTACAAACCCAAACCCCATTCCAAACTCATGGTTGTTGATCATGCTTCTTCCGTTTCATCTTGAAGCACACAATCAAATTGGCCCTTAAGCCAAAACAATGTAAATGGAGATCCAAGGTGCACAGCCAATGTTCCACAAGATCTTAAATTTTGTTAACAAACCCATCACCCAAAAAATTTAACAAAAACCCGCCCCAAACATTCTGCCAGCAACAAAACCTTAAACAGAAAAAAAAAATTGAACAAAAACCTCAACAAACCCAGCCCTCCCTTAGCTCCCTAACCCTTATGAACAAAAACCACTAACTACATATATGAATTTCATTTTTACAAACCCAAACCCCATTCCAAACCCATGGTTGTTGATCATGCTTCTTCCGTTTCATCTTGAAGCACACAATCAAATTGGCCCTTAAGCCAAAACAATGTAAATGGAGATCCAAGGTGCACGGCCAATGTTCCACAAGATCTTAAATTTTGTTAGCAAACCCATCACCCAAAAAATTTAACAAAAACCCGCCCCAAACATTCTGCCAGCAACAAAACCTCAAACAGGAAAAAAAAATTTGAACAAAAACCTCAACAAATCCAAACAACAAAAGCCCTAGCAAACCCAATAAAAAAATCCAAAATCCCAATCCAGTTCCAGACAAAAAAAAAAATCCAAAAAGAGATAGAGAAATAGAGCCATAGAGAAGAGAAATACCCGTCACCGTCGCTGTTGCCACCTTGGAGCTGACCTGGAGCCTTCGATGAAATTACTCATGTCTGGGCTCACGATGCAAGAGCAGGTTGCAGAGACTATGCGGTGGTCTGAGTTCATAAGGGTTAGGGAGCTAAGGGAGGGCTGGGTTCGTGGGTTTAGTTTTAGGATTTTCAGTTCATAACAGAGTAACAGTGCCGTATGTTTGTTTTGTATTTGGGCAAAACGGCGTCGTTTAGCAATTGCCAGGTCACCACTTTATTTCCTTGTTGCTGTGCCGTTTTGAGCTTATTTGGCAAAAAAAAAAAACATGTCAGCAAGATGACATGGCAGTTAACACCAGAAACTAACCGAGGGGGGTGATTTGCTAACGGGACTAAACATTGGGGTGTAAAATCAAAGTTTCGAAACGTTAGGGTGTAAAATCCAATCACCCCCAAACGTTAGGGGTGTACTTTGCAATTTACCCTTTTTTTTTTCTTTCTGAGAAGATGATCATTTACATTTTAATTGCATTTACAACAACTAAAGATATTTAATCCGCATGAAACACCACAAGGCATAGGTAATAAATTTTATATAAAAAAAATGTTATATGTCAAAACATCCTTCGTTTCTTTTGATTTTTTATTTTTACCACTCCGACCAATTGAATTTTTGAGGGTGCAAATGTAATATTTAAGGATTAATATATATATATATATATATATATATATATATTTGGGCTGCCTCTTATTTTAAAATTAACTAGTTGATAATTTGTGCGATGCATGAGAAAGTTATTAACTATGAAAAAAACTAACAATGAATGAAGAGTTTAAGCTCTCACTTATGCAATGTTGTTGACAATGCTAAGCAACCTTAAAAACTTGAGATAAACTCATGGAATGGATTTGAAATTTTTTCACAAAGAAAGAAAGCCTTACGTGAAATTTTATGAATGTAATACCTTACGTTTTGTGAAAGTGAGGGTCAAATTTGATATATTTAAGAAGCAAATAAATATCTAACGTAATAGATATCTAACTCTTATCACAAAAAAATGAATGTTGCACATTAGGATTTCAATCTAAAAAATCCATCTCCTCAATAGTAGATACTAAACATTGTTTTCAGACTTGGATCGTTTAATGAACTGTAAAAGGGAGGAGTTCAAGATTTTTGAGGTTAGATTGAGATCGAACTAAAGTTGAATCGTGATAACGTCATAATTAATTAAAAATGTAACTAAATAAATTAAAATAGTACAAGTAGAAATATTAACTAAAATAGTCCAATGAAATAGAGACATTTATTTCTTTATATATTATTAGTCAACATTCATATAAATTTTTAAGATGTTTCAACTAATATATCAATACCAAACCCAATAATAACAACTACATTTTCTAGAATATTATACCAAACCCAAACATTCATATAATTTTTTAAGATGTTAATATATCAATACCAAACCCAATAATAACAACTACATTTTCTAGAATATTATATCAAACCCAAATCTCTATCCAATAATAATAATAATACTAACAACTACATTTTCTAGAATATTATAATTATAATATGAACCTAAAAATAATGAAAAAAAAAAAGAAGAAAAGAAAATGAAGAAGTACACGTTGACCAAAAGAGAGAGAGAGAGAGAGAAATATGACATACATATCATGTGGTGGAGTGGAGGGGCTAAAAAACATTTTCAATTCCCACCCTTCAATTTTCCACTCTCCTTTGTCATTTCCATTGCTTATTTCCAATACTAGCTAGTCACATGCTTGGGCTCATAAAACTAAAAGTCAGTACAAAATAAAAAAAGAAAATAATAAATAAATTACAACTTATCCATGTATAGTTTAACCAAAATTTAGATTATTTATTTATGGTTTAAAATTTGATATTTTATTCACATAAAGTTAGCTCAGTTAAAGTTTCATAATTCATTTCTATTAAAAATAAGATTAAGTATGTAATTTTACTCCATTTTTATATTTGTCTCCTCCCAAAACATAAATCGCATACAAAAATAAGACAAAACAAAATAAAAAATGGAGAGTTTTGTAAAAATTAATACTTGGACTCTATATTCAAAACTCTTAACAACAATTTCAAAAAGTAATAAATCAAACAAAAAAACTAATATTAAATCTAAGCACTTAGCAATAAAAATGTGGTATTGGTCTCTCTCTTAACTCACATAGACTTTATATCTCCTTTGTTCAGTGGGTTTTGTGTGCATTTATTTGTTTGTTTTTTAATTTGGAGTGGAAGGCTTGGCAGTGAACATATAGTGCTTGTAGAAAGATACATCTCCAGGAATATTAGTCAATATGTAGTAACTTAAGTAATTCCTAGACACATCCAGGTCTCAGATAAATCTCTAAACCCAACTATATCAAGAGAGAAGAAAGGATCAACGGAACAAACCCACAAGCCATTTCCAAAAAATTGGCGGTGATACCAGTGCTCTTATTACCAACTCGCACACACTCCAAGGATCGTAAATTAAATCAAAGAACGTTTAAATCTTCTCCCTTTCAAACTTGAAATAAATGTTGAACAAAATATTCACTACAATTACTAGTAGAGTAAAAAAATTTCGACTGTGATTCATTATTTCAATCAAATAGGCTGAAAGCGGACTAGTTAATTAAGTGGAAATTATATTAACCTGCTTGATTAGGGGTCTAATAGAAGTAAACTTGAAAAAAAAAAAAAAAAAAAAAAAAGAAGAAGAAGAAGAAGAAGAAGTTATTTTGGCTGGAGCTTTGATGAATGGGATGTGGAGGGGAAGAGATTACGATGATTCTTAATTTTTACAAAACCCTCCCTTTTTGATCTTATTTTGTCTTGTTTTTGCATGTGTTTTTTGTTTTGGGAAGAGAGAGACATAAAAGTAGAACAAAATTACATATTTAGCCTTATTTTTATTTTTTAACAAATGTGAGTTACATAACTCTAATTGAGCTAACTTTAGGTAGATAAAGTGTCAAATTTCAAATTACAGATAGGCAACTTAAATTTTAGTCAAACCACAGGAGGCTAAGTTATAATTTGCCCAAACTAAAAAAAATAAAAAATAAAAAATAGCAATAGAGAAATTAGTCACATGGAGATGAAAATGAGGACGAAACAAAGAAGAAGAAGGGGTTTCGTTCAGGACCTTCAGGTGACTTCTGGAATGATGAAGGCTACTTGTTGTGAGAGTTGAGTTCTTTGTTCGTTCAACTTAGATTTGTGCTTTCTTCTCCCTCTACTTCTTCCTCTCTATTTTTTTCCCCTTCCAAGTCATTTGGTTCCAGAGGGAGATGGGATTATTTTGGTTTTGGCTTTTGTTTTGGTTTTGGTTTGGGTTTGTGCTAATGTATACTATTTTGGTTTGGCTTTGGTTTGTACTGGGCTTGTGATATAGAGGGAGATGGGGATGAAAGGAAGAGAAAGAGTTGATCGGGTTTTTTTGGGGAAGGAGAAGGAGATCGGAAGAAGAGAGTTTTTTTTTTTTTTTTAAATTATCGGGTTATAGTTTTAGTTTTTAGAAGAAGCATCGGGTGGAGATATAGAGAGAAATAGTTTTTTTTTTTGTGTGTGTTTTTTAAAAATAGTGTTGACATGGAAAAATGTGAGAGCTTCAAATTCTACATGACAAGCTCCAAGGAAGTCAAAAAAGTCAAACATAAGTAAGAGATTTTAGTTTTATAGCATATATAGAGATTAGAGATAGAGATAACCTTTTAGATTAATATATATATATAAAACTACTTAGCAATTTGTTACTAGAAATGTTCACAATATTTTCAAAACAAATCTTAAATAACAAAATATTATTAGTTATAATTTAAGCATATCATTGAAATTAATTTTTCGTCTATTTGTAACAGCTTATCACCTAAGATTTGTTTTAAAAATAATGTTGATGTAACATTTATAATTTATTATTGATAAATAAAAAAAAGTGATATTAGTGATGAGCCAATTGAAAAAAAAAAAAAAAAAAACTCGCCAGCTTAACTATTGTGAAGATTATTGCATTTATAACATTACTCAATTTAAATATAAATCCATTAATGAGCGTGTGCCGTGAAGGCTACAGTTAAGGTTGAGTTTTTATTCTAATCATTTTTTTTTTTTTTTTTTTTTGAGAAGTCACACACAAGTTAGTTGAAAAATATTTATTTATTTACTTTTACTACTTTTCATTATTTGACCCATCAAAAGAGAACAAGAAGATTATGAAGGTGACATTTGTGGGGCTTAGGCTATGAGTGCCATTGTCACAACAAAATTGGATCATATTTAATGGACCGTATGGAAATGTATTTAGGTTATTGTCACAATTTATTAAGTTGATAAATTGTTATTGGAACATTATTTTTACATTAACCCATTACTAACACTATATATCGCTAGATTTATTGTTATGTTACAAGTACCAACTACCATCATGGGTTACCGTTGACAAGCTATGTATGTATATTATTGGGATCCAACAAAATTATGAAATTACAAAGATAACAAAGACAGCAAATCATAGTCACCCCTATAATTTTCCTCCAAAAAAAAAAAAAAAATAGTCACCCCTAGAAATAAACATTGGAAAGTAGATGGGCCAGTAGTAATTTACTAATTTATTAAGCTACAGCACTTTTCCTCCACTGATGTCACAACCTGAATTGGATAATAGGGGCCAGTTTTCAGCTGCAACCAAAGAAAATCTTCAACTGTTTTTAAACTGGAATAGGTACAGCTCTTAGAGGATGAGCTTTCTGTAAGGTTAGGCCAAACTTATCTTCCATGTTCAAATCCTTAGGTTTAATCCCATCCTCAAGTTTCCAATCAAAGTCCTGGATAAGAGAACCCAACATCAAGTGTAACATTCTCACAGCCAATGGCAAACCAGGACATGTTCTTCTTCCACCACCAAACGGTAAAAACTCAAAGTTCCTGCCTTTGACATCAATTTCCGACCCCAAGAACCTCTCTGGCATAAACGATTTTGCATTGTCCCAAGAGCTCGAGTCTCGGCCAATAGCCCATGCATTCACTAGCACTTGTGCACCTTTTGGGATAATGTAGCCATTGATTTCTACATCTGCTCCAGCTTTCCTGGGGAGTAAGAAAGGGACTGCTGGGTGCAGCCTCAATGTTTCTTTGATTATTGCTAGTAAGTAAGGTAACTGAGGGATATCTGATTCCTTAACTTGGTTGCCTTTGCCAATGACTTGCTCCAGCTCTACTTTGGCTCTTGACAATGCCTCTGGATTGTGGAGTAGCTCCGCCATTGCCCATTCCACTGTGGCTGAAGTTGTTTCCGTGCCAGCACCAAATAGGTCCTAATTCATAACAACATTAAGTTAAGAGTTTCTTTTTGTATATCATAAACAATACTATTCATTGTCCATCAAAATAAAAAATAAAATAGGACTAATTATGAAAGCAATAAACTACTACTTATCCCAAACGTTTTAGTGGGGACCAACTTGTAGGATTTTTACTTACTCTGATACCATGTAATTAAACTACCACTTACCCAATATCTGAATCTGATAGAAAAGAAATCCAAGACAAAGATAAAGTAAAAATACTAACCAGCAATAGACGTTCTATCTTAGTTTTGTCCATCTCCTCACTTTTTTCTTCACTGATGTTGAGAAGGGTATCTAACATATCATTGTTCATGTTAGAACTAGACACTTTTCTCAACTTCAGCCTTTGGGTAATGATGTGGTCAAAGATGTCTAACATCCTTCCAAAGTTCACTGCTACACTTCGCCTTAATCCTTGGGGGTCAATCTTCTTAAGCACAGGAAAATAATCTGCCAAGTTTGGTTTCCCTGCATCTTTCATGACATTCCACACCAGCTCCTTCAACTCTTTAGCTTGGTCAGATTTGGACTCCACCATATCCATCGAATAGATTGTGTTTGATAACATGTTAGCCGTAGCCTTGAAAGCTGCTCTGCCAATATCTACTGCCTCACTTGTTAGGCTGCTTTGTTGAGTATCAACAAGGAGTTCTTGCACTTTCTTGTTGCGGATAGCTTGGTTTGTATCTAGTATCTTGTTGGAGAATAATTGTTCTATGCATATTCTACGAAGGTTTCTCCATCGGGTAGAGACGGGTATCAATGGCAAGCTAAACTCATGGTGTCTGCAGGCATGAAAAGCATCTGGCACCCATCTGTTGGACAAGAGTTGGTCATGTGTTTGAAGGACTTCTTTGGCCATGGTTGCTGAAGAAATGACTATTGTGGTTACTTGGCCTAGTTTCAGTTTCATTATAGGGCCATGAACCTTGGCAAGGTTAGCTAGTGACTTGTGGGGTTTGTCACCAAGGTCTAAGAGGTTTCCTATTACTGGAAAAGGTTTTGGACCTGGAGGAAGCATTTTGGGAATTGCTTTGCTTCTTGAAATTATATGGAAGACTTGGACTATGATCCAAATGAGGGAAAGAAATATTATAAAGCTCAAGAAATCCATCTTTCTCTATGAACTCTAATCTTAAAGGAGGAAGAAGAATGCAATAACAAAACAAGACTCCCATTCTTCCTATATATACACAAAGAAGTAGCACAGAACTTCAAGTTGCAACACACCCACTTGCTCTGTAACTTCACCAAAGTCAGTGGTGTTACCAATATTATTTCTTAGAGGGACCGAGCTATATAGTGCCAACTGCCAAGTTGCAATAAATGAAAATCAATCACAAATGTATATACACACATGTACATAGTTAAGCATGCGCTTGATTGAAAAGTCCATCCTTCGAAACTCTTTCTTTGCTCTATTAACTTTTACTTTGAGAGTGACTACTTTTAACACTTAACAATTCTAACAGACTAGTGAAATATACTAAATATAGAGCATATTTAACAAATATGAAACTCAAAAATAATGAAGCAATTCACCAATCAAGAATCATTTTTAAAGGGTATCATTTCATTCAATCTTTTTTAAGAAATTGATCTCTTCTCTATTGACATACGTACCTTGGGTCATGGGATTTTACATTCTTTCCTACCCCGAAGATCAACAAAAATAATAAAATACCAGGGGAACATAAGGAGAGGAAAAGAGTCATGCAATAAATTGAAAAAGAAAAAAAATGTGACTATTCAAGATAAGAAAAACTACGCATTTCTGACACACAACAAAACCTACACCTCTTTAGACAAATTTTCGTTACTTATTCCAACAACTAAATAATAGTTTCTACAATTTCATAAATCTTATTTTGTACAATCAATTGCATTTACAACCACTAAAGAGAGAAGATGCCTTTTCGAAGTTGAGGAAAGAAAATTTTATTTTATTTTTAATTTTAAGAACCCACGAGGAAAGAGATAAATTTGCCATTTAACAATACAAATGGATACCTTGGAGTTTGTTTTTGCTGTCAAGGATATAGAATTTGAGGTTTATGTACTAAAAAAAAATGTTATATGTTAACATGTCTATTTGTAAAGAATGATCACATGTCATGGGCCGACTGACCTTTAATTTTTTCTTTTTTCTTTTTCTTAAACCTTTTTGGGCCAATTAGATTGTTAGGGATGTAATTTGTAGGGGTCCAACTTTTTAAATATTCTTGGGGTGCAATGATAACTCCATGGTATAATGATGAAGGAGTTTCATGTATGTGGAGGTTGCTGGTGTAGTGGCTTAAAATGTGGTGATCGATTCAGTATCATCTTCATTTGTTTTGAAATGAAAGTGGTCCATTTCATAAGCAAACAACTCATCTGCGTGGCATTCAGGAAAAAAAAAAAAAAAAAAAAAAACAACTCACGAGCTACAAGCCTATAACTTCGGTGGCCCAATATCTAGTTTGTCTGTTACTACTTATTTATCGAAGAGTGTGACCGCAATCTCTCCCATCCAAACATAGGGTACCCCCTTTATAATCTAGTCTTTCCTTTTAAAGTTTTTCATTCGACATACATTTTACCACACACTTTACATATTTATGAATTTGGGAATAGATTTCATCACTTATACATAGGACTACCACCGATACTTGTGAAAATTAATCTAATCATAACTTCACACATATGCTAATTGTGGCAAGGTGCGTACAAAAGTGTGTTTCTATACCTTTTGCTTCTATTAAATATCATACTAAAAAAAAATAATGTTGTACTTCTGGTTTTACTTTTTAATTCGTGCATAAGTTTTATTTATGCAAAAGCTCTTTTTGAGATATATTCATTGGTATCATTACCATATTTACTTTTGAATAAAGGTAAAACTTAGGTATTATTCTTTAGAGCAACATGCCTTAATTTCTCCCATCAAATTGAAACACATAGCATCATTGAATATAACTGTCCTTTGAAAAAGACAATATTATTTATACTTCATTGGCGAATTACATTATTATTTTTTTATAATTTAATTAAAAAATCTAATATATTGCACTTCCCTTATTAGAATGATGCATACATACTAAATGTACACACTATATTTAATGTTTAAATCCAATATTTAAAAAGAAGAAGAAATCAAATCACTAAAAAAAAAGAAAAAAGAAGAAGAAGAGATATTCAAAGTTTTGAGATATATCAAAATTCAAATTGTGATAATATTTTTATTCATTAATATAAAATAATAATAATAAAATTTAAAAATTAGCAATACTTAAAAGAATACTTATATTATTATAAGACATAAATATCTATATGGAATAAATATTTCAAGATATATTAGTATTTATATTGTATAATTTTTTGTAAAAAAAAAGGACTAAAAGTACGTTTTTTTTCATATTTTTCAACTTTTAGGAACTGTTTAATAGTATATTTGGAATAATAATTTTTAATATTTAAACAATATAATATATTTTCACACATATATATTTTCAAATAAATACAAATAACGTTGTAACAACGATACTAAACTGGCCACAATTTCAATATTTTCCTCAGGACCCATCCGCCTTTGTCACGTATTCTCCAAACAAAAATCTCAAATACCAAAATATCTCAAAAAAGACCTGGTCCCACCAAGATCATAATCCCAAATGGACCCCACTGTGTTGTGTGCGCAAAACAAAAACTGTCTACAACACCAACATGCATTGCAATTTGCATTTGCGTTTGCAAGTTGCAACTGTCGCAGTAATAAGTACACACGCATTGCCAACTTGAATACCTGCTGTCGATTGCACTCTCATTTTCACTGAGGTTAGCAATTTGAATGATATTTTTAATTTGTTTTTGGTATTAAAAAAAAAAAGTTTTAGGGACTTTAGGGTCCGTTTAGTCATAGTTTTTAAAAATTGTTTTTAAAAATATGTGAAAATTATGATTTAAAAAGTGTTGTTGAAAAACGTGTTTTTAGTGTGGATAAAACAAAAAAAATATGTTTTGTATCATGGTTTAAACAACATTTTTCAGTATTCAAAAAATGTAAAATATGTGTTTGATATGTGCGTTTTGAATGATAAAAAAAGCTGACCAAAGTATAAAATAAATATATTTTAAATCAGGAGAGAGAACATGGTGGGCCGATAAATCAGGAAAGAGAACATGGCTGACCAAAATATTTTTAAAAAAAAAACTGACTAAAGTATGAAAAAGCTGACCTAAGCACTAGTGTTTGTTGTTTAAGATAATTACGGAATTGCCACTGAGCACTAGTGTTTGTTGTTTAAAAACTGTCCGGATGTGATCTCAAAAATGGGTTTTATAACATTGGTTTTTGAACAATGTTTTCCAAACAATAGGGAACAGGACTAGTACACCAAACACTTTTTTTTTTTGTTTTTGGACACTAGTGTTCAGTGTTTAAACACTGAACACTAGTGTTTAAACAAAGGTGACCAAACAGCACCTTAGGTTTTTATAGAAGAAAATTTCAATATAACCATTAATTTTCTTTTCATTACTTAATTGCTCATTTAAAATTTTTCAAATTTATGTTGGACAATGATGAGGTTTATTTATACGGATTAAATGAGTTTGTGACAAAGTACATTAACCCATTTTGACACGAATAATGAATTAAATCATTTCAAGTTAATTATGTGTTAAGTAGATTAACATTAAATTGACCTATTTATTAATTGTGTCAAAGCAAGTTAACCTGTTTGACTTGAACCCATTTATGTTAAACACTAATTAATCTACACAAAAATATACTTATAGTCCTTTTAAAATTAGTGTCACGCAGATAGTTTTAAACATTTCCCTGCTAAACACATAAACGCACATCTTATCCATGCTTTGTAGCTTAAAAAGTTTAAAAGAAAGACGACAACAATTAAAACGACTTAGCTCAATTAATAAATTTTTTTGTCGTCGAATGAAGGACATTTTGTATTGTATTATAATTAGGTGGTGATATCACTTATCTAGGTCCATTCCAACAAATTAAAGTATACAAACTACATATATAGAAGTTCTTAAATCAATGACAAAGCCTTTCTTGCGTCCAACCGATCCAATGACAGTCCATGCTAGTAACACCAATAACTGCTATGTCTTCAATCCCCCCTCTTGGAAAACCAAAAGAAATAAAACAAGTTAATAGACAAAAGTGGGTCTAAAAAAGACTTAAATCTAATTACAAAGATCATGTTTAGATTGATCTAAACCCAAATGCATATTGACTAAGCTAGAATTACAACGTCTTGTTAAATAAAATGACATATATATGAAATCAAACAATGAAAACAAAGTCTGAGATGCAAGAACCAGTTCCTGGAGAACAAAGAAACATTCCTTTGCTGGAGGCTGCAATTGCTATCCTAAGTGCTTTAGAGCATACAGGTATACTGATCTAACATCTTCATACTACCTAAGAAAGTCATTAAGATGATTGAGCAGCGATTTTGAAAATTCCTATGGACTGGAAGTGACAACTCGTGTCCTAAGTAGCTTGGAATTCAATATGTGTGGGGCTCAAAAGAGTTGAGGACTGTAACAAGTCAACAATCATGAGATATAAATCAAATGTTTTTGCTCAAGCTGGCTCAATTTTGGTGGCTTGGATAAAAGAAAATCTGCTAAGAGAAAGATCCTTTTGGATGACTAAAATTTCTCAAAAACAATTTGGGGATAAAGGAAACTCCTTAAGCTTAGAGAGTGAACAAGACAGTTAATAAGATCTATGGGGGATGGAAAAAATTATTTTGTAGCTGGATTGGTGGCATGCTGATGATATTCTTTACACCAGATACGGTTACAGAGTAGTACATGATGGTGCAAGTGTCTTAAGGCAAAGTTTTGAGGTGGCTCACCACTAAAATGGTTGAATCAATCTAAAATTTGACAAGAATTATATAATAATCAAAGTCTGTAAAACGGAAGCATGTAATCCAATGCGAGGGAGAGAGATTGATAGTACTTTCATAGGAAATACACACATTTATTACCATTAAATCATTTTGGTGGAGTTGATTATCAGGGTGTTAGTCCTCAAAATAGATGTTATTTCTAATGATCTGCTCCGGATAAAGAAGTCTTCTCAACCTTCCAGGATATGGGTCCTCATAGGAGCAACCAACTTCACTCTTTTGCTTATCATTCGAAGTATCACTTGCTACGGATTGATGGATGAAATCCATATTGTGAGAAAGCTCAGGAGAGCACTTAATGATTGTTTGCCCAAACTCTTCTAGCTCTTGATCAGCACATTCAAAAGTGGGAAGTAGCTTACAACTGGAACCTCAATGTGACGGCACTGATTCAAAAAAGCAAAACAAATAATAATCTGAGAGTAACCCAAAAGGTAAAATCTACATATCAGCATGTTAGAACTTACAATTCTGCACTGTCAAGCTTGGCCAATTTTTAGCAATTGAATCCTTAATAAAGATGAATCGTTAAATTGATAGCAGATAATCCCTCAACTACAAACATTTTACAGAAAGAAATTAATAATATTCATCGAGAGCAACAAGAGTGCATATTTTTGCAATTTTCTTCTTTCCATTTGATTTTACAACAACACTGGGATTGCAAGCATCTATTGCATTCTCCCATGGAAAATTGTAATAAATACTATAAAGAGAGACTAAAAAGAATGTGGATTTTACCGTCGCATAATTGAACTAAAATGATGAGCACACGACCAGTTGCACCTATCTTCTTGTCTGCTATCAGTGCGACAATTTGTCCTCACCAACAAAGTCCAATAAAATGGCCCTTGTCACTGACTAAAAAGAGAAAAATGCAAGCAAATGCCAATGAATTTAAAAAGAAAATATAAATATACAGCTACGAACAAACAAGATTCTTTAGAGTGAGAAAGATGGTGACTTTTACACAATGGGGCTCCGCCATTAAGACTGAACTTGTTAAAAGAAAAATTACTGTCAATTCAGGATGTGTAATGTGTGAAGAAGGAGAAGAAACATTGGGCCACTTATTTACCAAATGTCCATTTGCAAGTGCAATGTGCTTTGCTTTGCCCTTGAATATCAGAGAGGACTCAATTCCATCTGTAAATCAATGGCTGAAGATGATCTCAGAGGATTATAAAGCTGATCATGTTCATGGAATGTTACTTGTACAGGAAAGCAGTGCTATCCTCTGGACAATATGGATAAATAGATATCCATCATGCTACAGTGAGAAGGTTCCTAATAGAATGGCCATAACCATCAGAACAGGGGGAACTGAGCAGATAGGTTCACAATAGATGTTTGAAATATCAGTATAGTATAATATGTTATCAGAGTTGGCAAGGAAAGTTTGTAGTAAATAATATTAAAAAAAAAAAAAAAAAAAAGGAGCAACAAGAGTGCCGAATTTACCCTCCAACACAATTGAACAAAATGACTGCCATGCAATCAGCTGTACATGCTTTCCCGTCAGCAAGCAATGTGACACAGTTTCTCCTTTCCAACGAAATCCAAAAACTTTCTCGTACCCCGTATAAGGCAACTAGCAGAAATAGGAATGACAAACTACTTAGCATTTACATCCAGGTTTGCATAAAAATTGTTATTTTACCATCTAAAAGTTATTTTATCTATTATACAATTTCACTTTACAATACGTTTAACATCTCGATTTTTATTTTAACATCCAACACATTAAAATAATATAACTATACAATAAAATAGTTTAAAGAAATAAGAGAGATAAGAAAAGTCATTAAATAAAGAGAAAGAGGAGAAAGATAATAAAATAATATATATTATTTTACAAACTTTTCTACGGCAGTTCTTAAATATACTAGCATACTTCTGCTCACAATTTCTAAAAAGTTTTAGCAGTAGCAACCTTGGTAAAGTGCAATTTGGGTGTGTTTGAATGTAAAATAGCAATTTGGGAGGTTTTACACCTCTAATGCTAATACTTTAAGATTTTACTAAGGGCATATATTAGTAAACTATTTTAGGAAACTTCTTAGAGCATATATTAGTAAACTATTTCAGGAAACATTTTATAGAAAAATGAAAAAGTGACTAACTTTTTAAATAGATTTTTCAATTTCCCATAAATTTTTTCTAAAATGGATAATTAAACTCATTTGGCCTTTGTCAAATATTAAAAAGAAACGCAAGCAAAAGCCAATGAATTTTTAAAAAATAATAAATAAATGATTACAAATATAGCTACAAACAAACAAGATTTGTAAGAGAGAGAAAGATGGTGACTTACAAAAGATCAAAGGTAGAAGGTTTATCAACTTTGCATGGTCATCAATGCCACCATTGTCACGGGGATTCCTCTTCCTCATAATTAGAGTCAACTTGTCCTTGTGTGCATAAATTCCCAATCCAATTTTCAATTAGATTAGGGTGTTGTATCCACTTTGGCCGTGGGTCGTCTACTTCATTAGAGGTACCTTCTCCACTAGGTCCTGCCCTATCTCCATCAAAGTCATCAAAGCTTTGCTTAATTTTGGTATCATTTGCTGAATCCTCTAAATTATCCTCATAAGGAGTGATAATGCAGCTGCTTGACCTAGGCATGTTTTGTTTGAGATCTTCCATGTCTTGCTCATATACAAAACGGGCTCCGCATTTTGTCACCACCAAGCCTGGACCCTTGAGGCTTATTTTAAGTTCAACACCAATTTGACTCAATTCCTTGTCCCTTTTCCTTTTGGAAGGAAAATATTTTATCCAAAGGTGATATGAATCAATCTTACCAAATTGTTCAGAAAGACCAACCTTTAAGGTTTCTAAAATTTCAGATCCATTGACAAGAAATAAAATTTTAACCCAATGCGTAGCTTTATAAAATTCCGAAGGAGGTTGGTGAAGTGAAAGATGGGGGCGGATTACAAAAACAACACACATAGCGATTCCCACAAAACTTGAAGGCCCATGTAGATTCAATGAAGTCCCCTCACTTTGATGGCTAAACCATTTCGGAATTTCACTTCCAGGTATAATAAAATTTTGGTAACCTAAATCATCAGGTCTCTGAAACACACAAATCAAGAAGTTTAGAACTTCATGAGAGAGAGAGAGAGAGAGAGAGAGAGAGAGACCTGAATGTAATGTGCAAGCATTGTTGAGAACATGTCACCGAAACCTTGATTGTCGATCAATTTGACGTAGTTAATAAGATAGAGATGGGGACTAAAAACATCTTCCGGTCTTAAGGGTAATGCTTCTAGCGAAGTACAACCTTCTGCCTCAAAATACTTAATATTTAATGGAAGCTCTGGTAGTAATCGTAGATCCTTGCAATCACTCAAAAAAAGAGTGTATAGATTTGATAATCGAATGATATTTTCAGGAAGGAGAATGAAATTATTTCCCCTTAGATTTAAATAATTTAAAGAGGGCAAACAGTAGCCAATAGCATCAGGGATTGTGCGAAGATTGCAATAACTTAGATTAAGATCTATCAAAGAGGATAAGCTTGATAAAGTATGCATTAACATGCCCATAGAATCTGGACTCCTTTGCAATAAAGGAAAATTGAGGAGCTTATTGGATGGTTTAGATAATAGAAAATCACATCCACCGACAGATAGTTTTTTGAGATTTTTTAAGAGAATGGTGGATGAAGATAGCTCTCTTATAGCAGTTCCACTCACATCTAGCTCCTCTAAGCCTTCAACATTTCCAAGGTTCTCTGGCAATTTCACAAGTCTTGAGCAGCCAGATAAATTGAGAGTTTTTAGAGACATCAAACTACAAATTGCAATAGGAAGACTTGAAAGGTTTTTGCAACCATTCAGATCCAATCGTATAAGCTTTTTGAGATCTCCAACAGATGCATGAATCTTATATAGTCTTGTACAACGTTGAAGAATTAATTTTTCAAGATTTGAGGCTCCACTAAGGTCCGGGATCTCAATTAAGTTTTGAGAGTCACTCAAGTCAATGAGTTTTAACTTGTCTATAATTTTTTATAAACCAATAAATAATTAGACAAACTCAAGCCTTAATGAAAATGAAGGAAATACAAATTAGCACAAGTGAAAATCTTACCATAATTCCTTTCCATAATTGTTTGATGCCACTGCAATGCATTCTCAATTCAACAAGTTTATTTGGTTGGAAATTGGTTGGCATGGATTTTAAAGGATATCCATACCAATCTATTATGCGTAACTCATTAGAAAGATAACTTAGGCCTTGTGGAAGTTGGACATGACCTCTATTAAAGCCTTCTGGAGGTTCCACATAACCAATTTTAAGCAATCTCAAATTGTTCATCTTTGAGAAGGCTTCAGCACTCAAGTGTTCATTTTTATCCACAAGCATCTTTAGGACTATACCTTCAACAAACTCTGTTCCCTAGATACCAAGAACAGTAAAATTAGAAAAAAAAATCCAGAACAAAATTGAAAGAATATATATACTTCTCTAAATTCAAGTTTAGACTTGTCAACTTACAGTATTACTTTTCAATACATGCAAGACATCCTTATAACACCATAACCTGCTACGTCTACCAGGCTCTTTTGAGGATTCACAACGAACAATGTCTTGACCCATTTCTTGTAGCAAATCATGCATCCATAAAATTCTATTTGATACAATGGCTATGAGAGATTTGTCGATAAGAACATCAATATCGTAGTCAGGATAATGACCTAAACTTTCTAAAGTATCTCTTACGAAATATGTGTACCCTCCTTTAGAGAAACATGCAATATCTAAAAACAATTCTCTCTGTGTATCCTTGAGCCCAACTAAACTTATTTGAAGTATTTCCATAATGCCTCTATTAGGTTTTGCTTCTAGTTTATCTCGAGCACTTCTCCATGCATCAAGTTTTCTACCAAACAATGAAGAACCTAAAATTTCAAGAGCTAAAGGAAGGCCGTTAGCATATTTCACAAAATCCATAGACAAATCCACATAATTTTCTTCAAGATGAGGTTTCTTGAAAGCCTTCCAACTAAAAAGCTCCAAAGCTTCATCTTCATTCAACTCCTTAGCTTCATATATATGTTTCACTCCATGCCTTCTCAACAAATGCCTATCTCTACTTGTTACAATGATTATACTCCCTTGACCAAACCAACCTTCATTCCCTGCTAATGCTTCTAGTTGTTGTTTTTTGTCCACATCATCAAGAATAATAATAACCTTTTTATTGCGTAGTCTAGTGCCTATAACATTAATTCCTTCATTAAAATCATTTATATTTATTTCAGTTCCTATGAAGATCTTAGAAAGAAGTGTTTTTTGTAAAGAAACTAAACCTTTACTTTTGGTATCTTCTCTAACATTATCAAGAAAGCTACAAGCTTCAAAGGCGCTATAAATTCTCTTATAAATTTCTCGGGCAAGAGTTGTTTTCCCAATTCCACCCATCCCACAAATCCCAATGAAGCGGACACAATCCAACCCTTCCTGCATGCATAAATTCAACATTTCCTTAACACGGGAATCCATTCCTACCAGGTGCTCGAAAACACTCGAGAATTTATGATCCAGTTCAAGAGATATCCTTTGAATGATTTTTTCGATAACTGTTGATTCACTCCTGCAAAGAATATAGCAGAACGATAGTTTTGATGAGGTCGAGCTAGATACATTAATTTAGGGACAAAACTATATCAGCAAAAGTACAATCTTAGCTTTGTTCATTAGCAAATTAAAGGGGAACTCTAAAAGTGTATAATATATACATGGCACAAACTATACATGCAATGTTCTTCAACCAAAGTACAATTCTTCCCTCAAAATAATACTCCTAAAATAAAACCAAAGTCCAATTCTACAGTGGACAAAGAAATTTGTCATGTGGCCAAGTAAAGAAAGTGCTGTTCCTAAGAACATAAATTAATATATAAGTTACATTCTCATAATTTATAGAATGATTATTTGGACAATAATATTTTACTAAAATGTCTATTTACCATAAAATTAGAGAACAAATAATAAAGATACTACCTAGTTGGTGTGCTTCATAATATCTTATTATAAGAAAAATAAAATACCGTCAATTTCATAAGTTTGAGGTGTTGGAGTTGAGGCACAGACTAGGTTGCTCTTTTGAAACAAAACATGCCGTCTAGTAGACCAGCAATTATGCATGCTGTTCCCACAATACAATTACCTTGCTAATTATTCTTTCATGCATATACCACTTATAGGATAAGAAGCTCTCAACAGTAATATTAGTTTAAAAGAGAATATTGAATGAGTAAGTATTTTAACAGTTTAATGTTACGTGAAAAATCAGTAACAAAAATTGATATTTTTCTCTCTTCTCAACATCTATGGCCGGATATGGAGAAATTATAAGGCCCTCATGGTGGACAAGTGATGTGGTCCACCATTCTAGTAAAATACTCCCACTTGTTTAAAATTGTGGAGTTTTAAATAAAAACTAAATATTGACTCAGCAATTTTAAATAAGTGAGAGTCTTTTACTGAAATGGTGGACAAATGATGTGATCCATCATGAGGACTGTATAATTTCTCCCGGACATGATGTCCTCTTATAATATTGCAATGAATCTATTCCATTTAAAATCCTTTATAATGAGTTTATAAATGACTTCCCCTTTTTCCTCTTATTGTCTTCACAAATCAAAAGAGTAAATAGTCCTCATATTACTAACGTTATTCATGTATAGAACTTGTTATTTTTGGAAACAAATTCTAAGATTTGTTTAGTATTTACTATTAAGCAGTTATAAAACAAAGTAATTCTTAAGTACTCATAGAGTACGGTGAATGATGCTTTCTCTTTTAATATTCATGGTGGAGTCCATTTATTAAATTCATAAGAAGGTTCACTAGGCTCTAAGACCTAAGAATTTTCTCATAAAAAATTAAAACGTTGGGCAAGAATATGTTTGAAAAAATTTTAAAGTCACTAATTCCAATGTTCATTTCATAATTGATAACAAAAAGAATATAATTACAGAATTTGTATTTCAATTTAAGAATTGGTAAGAAAGTGGAACGTCCATCAATAAAAAGCTGATCTTATTTTTTTTCCCTTAATTGGCCATTTATTTTCGGAATTAAAATAATATATAAATTTTTTTTATAAAAATATTCCAACAATCTCCTATTTATTTTTATAAAAACGTATGTAAAATACGTATACAAATTTTCTAGGTCAAGAATAGGGTGCCAATGGCTTGAATCCTCACTTAGTGCTTCGGCAATGTTATTCCAAAGTCAATAGTGACATTAAAACTTTTCATCACACACAAAATGTTCCAGTACTTTGCCATGAGCTTCTAAGCCAGCACATTATAGCCTTGTGCTTGATCCCAGCTTTCATGAGCAACTTAGAGAATTAGCCCTATTGTCATAGGAAGCGGCCTCATTTCCATACTCACCTAATAGAAAAGCTCATCCTTTATTATGTTATGAGATACAACACTTACCGTAGGGAGTGACAAAGAGTACTAGCACTCAAAATTAAACTAAGTGCATATTATTCAGATTAATCTATCGATCATTCTTCCCTTTGAACTTAGTTCTTGGGATCTCTAATCCTATGTAAGGTATCCTAATATGTAGTTTATTCTTCTTTGGATTTTAGTCTTATTCTTCTTGATGTTCATCTAGACCTTTAATTTGGCTGTAGCTATAGAGTTTTTCTTCTCATACACAACTTGACAAAAGGTATAGAATATAATGGTATTAAAAATTGCTAAAAATTTATAATTTTTGTACCACCAACTTTTTTTTTGGCTCACTTTGGTGGATTTAACAAGGACCCTTCATATTCCAAAATACTAGTTGGATAATTGTATGCAAACTTCTATTATTTTTTTTTTATCATTTCTCAATTCATATATGTGTGGCAAGAGATGTAAATCTATTAGCATCTACATAGGGTTAGTAGTAGGGGTGTTCGTGGTGCATTTCAATGTGGTTTTGTGTCATTTTTAGCATTGCATTTTGCTGTGCAGTTTGGCCAAAACTATCACTGCACCGCACCTCAATTTGCAGTCACATGTCCAGTACGATGCGGTGTACAATGTGTAGTTTGGTTGGTTTTGGGCTAATATATTTTTCAAGATGTCATAGCCAATTACTAGTTCACTATTAATAACCAAGACAATATAACGGTAAGTTTTAATATATATATATACCAAAAAAAGTAACACAAATATATACAAGATACAAAAAAAAATCCATGATAGATTTATAGTAAATTAAAAGTACACAAATATATGCAAAATAAAAGAAATAATCCATGATAGTAAACCACACAATTATACATGTTAAACAAATATAACATATAACACAAAAATGTTTAACAAGCAACAACTATAAGGTCCATAACAGTGTACCATATGCACTAGTCATGCCTACTGAGAGTGAGAGGGTATCAAGAGAGAAGGGTGAGAGTGTGAGATGGAGAAGTGAATGAAGTTTTAAATTTTTGATTTTGTATTTAACCAAAATGAAGTCATTTTAACGTGAAATTGGAACACACTAACGTTGGGTTGACCAATTAATTCATATAATATTAAATTTTAATCTCTACTATATATATGGGTGTGGTGTAATGAGGTTGTATCGGTTTTATGATAATAAAATTGTACACTGCACCGTATAGTGCAGTGCGGTTCATTGTCACCTGCAGTGCAGTGCACTACTCCATTTTGCGGGCAATTTTGATTAGTTTTGGTACAGTCATGCGGTTTGAGTGATTTGATGAACACTCCTAGTTAGTAGTCTCTAACTACTTGGAACCACTTTTAGGAACAAAAAAAAATGTTCATAATTTCACAAGAATAAGGGACTTAGTATTTTTGTAAAACTTGGCATCATAATAACACGATTGTATAATGTGAATGCCTACACATTCTCAGTTTTTTTTAGGCACATATTTAAGTGTCTACTTGAGTACCTTGGCACAAAAGATAATATCAAATGAAATTGTGGTATTATTGTATCTCCATCATATAATAGGAATACCAACTTCAAATGGCATTATTATTTTCACTTAACAATAGAAATGGCCTTTTTTTCTTTTTTCTTTTTTCCATAATTCTACTTTTTTTCACACTTGGGGCAAAAATAATTTTTTATTTTTAATTCTCAATATAATTCACATAGTTAAAATTTATCATCAACTCTTCTATGACTCAAAAAATATTTCTCAAATCACTTTTTTTTTTTTCAATCTCATGTTCCATAATTTTCAGTAATCCTACTATTTGAGAAAATTTAAATGAAAATGAGTCACATAAAATTCATAATTTCCAACCTCAAAAAATTAAAGACGTGAACTTTTCTCAAAATGATCAAGTTTCATAAAATAGAAACACTATTTTCATTAGGTTTATAAATAAATAAAAAAATCATGAGATTTTTCAACTTCACATAAACATTATTTTTTTTAATGAAGCACAATAGTATTTCTTAATCATGTATCTCTAAATTTTTATTGTAGTTAAAACTAGGCGAAAATACTATTTTGGTTCCCATATTTTGAGGTTATTGTCAATTTAGTCTCTACATTTTGATAGTAATTAATTTGGTCCCTATACTTTTTAACTTGTAGTCAATTTGGTCTCTATATTTGGTGGAGTCAAATTGGTTCCTATTTTTTTTTTTTTTTTTTTTTTTTTTTTTTTTTTTTTTTAACTTGAAGTCAATACGATCCATGTTATTTTCAATTTATAGTCACTATGGGTCCAAATTTGAGATTTTGTTGTTGTTGTTGTTGTTGTTGTTGAGTTGATATGTGTTTATCAGAGTTAGAGATTAAAAAATTTGATTTACGTTTTGATGTTTGGTTGCTAAGAAAGTGAAAGAAAATGTAAGAAAAGCCGTGATTTGACATTAGAGACCAAATTGACTACCAATTGAAAATAACAAAAGTCAAATTGTCTGCTACCAAAATGTATAAACCAAATTGACAATAAACCCAAAATAAAGAGATCAAAATGATATTTTTAACTTAAAAACATTCAACAGAAAGTAACGATAAATAATATTAATTGGGAAAAATGGTAAACAAAAAAATAAAATCTTACTCATCCTGTAAATCCCATCCTGAGATACCAGCAACTTTTGTCACAATAGCTTTCCAAGTTTGCACATTCTCATTGTTATCATTGAGATGTTTCGCAAAAGCTTCTGCAAAAGTCCCCTTCAGTTTGCGCACATCACTAGGATCCACATCGTAGAAAACAGGCAGAATTGTCAACTTCTTCTTGTCCATGCACTCGACAATCTTTGCTAGTTCAGTCAAGCACCAACTAGACGAAGCGTAGTTTTTAGAGAAAATGATGACAGAAAATCTTGATTCTTCAATTGCTCTCAAGAGCTTTGGAGAGATGAATTCTCCTCTCTCAAGACTTTCATCGTCCCTAAATGTGGTTATGCCATTCCGTTTCAACGCTCCGTATAGATGGCTTGTAAATTTTTTGCGAGTGTCAGAGCCTCTAAAACTGATAAAGACGTGGTATTCGTACCTCCATCCAGGCACAAAAGAAGAAGGAAAACATGAGGAGGAGGAGGAGGAGGCGTTTTCTATGCCCATAGAATTGCTTTCGGGAAATATACTAAAGATATGTACTAAAAAAATTATTCAACTATAGTTTGAAAGAATTAACACACGAAAGGAAAGTAAATTAGGTGTTAGAGATATATATTAGACATATTAGCCCAATGTAATAGGCCCAAGCCCATTCCTGCTTGTACTAGTAGTTTAGGGTTTAGTCGCCTATATATACTCATGTTAGGGTTCATTGTAACACAGGAGGTTATTGTACTAAACTCTCATACAATAAAAATGTAGCCCTTAAGGGATTCCTCTGTGGATGTAGGCCGTAAGGCTGAACCACGTAACCCTCGTGTTCTCAGTGTTCCTCCTCTATGCTTCCTCTTCCGCATCTACTCTAGCATACACAACATGGTATAACACATCGCGTTGCTAATATTTAACATGGTATCAGAGCCAAACTTAGATTCTTGACATCAAACAAATATCTCTAGCAAACAAAGAAGATTCTCACGTGCACACCGCCAACAGAAGTCACACAAGCTTGTCTGCTGGATCTAGAATCCACAGCATTTCACAGCTGCCATGGCTCCCTACCGTGTCCAAATCCTCAAGCCCAAGCAATCCGTGCCACTCCCTATCAGATTTGCGCAAATCCAAGCCTCGCCTGATGAAGCCAACACCACAGACGTGCTCCACGGCATATCGTGACCAAAACCTAGGAACCCGACCTCCAACGGTAGCCGCACGCGCCACCACGCGCGGACAATGGCTCCCAGAACTTTCACACGCGCCGCCGCAGATTCTCGACCCCCAAGCTAGATCTCAGTCACACGCGCCGCCAAGACGGCCTTGTCGTCCACCGATCTACTTGGCCTGGGAATCTAGTGCTCATACGACGCTGCACGCGCCACCTGGGTTTCTAGTTGCTCCTTCACGCGCCGGTGAACAGTGCACGCTCTTGCCACGCGCCGACAATGCTGCTGATGTCATCTGACGTCATATGATGACGTCATTAATCCACGTCAGCAGACATGCAAGCACGTCCACGTCAGCCCTAGTCCACGTCAGCGACACGTCATCAGCCACGTCAGCAGTGTCGTCTCGTCAGCACCACGTCACCTAGCTGACCGTTGACCGGACCGACCCGACCCGGACCACCCGGATCTGACCCGTGAGCACTTTGACTGTTGACTTTGACTCTGGACCAGTTGACTTTGACTTTTTGCGTTGACTTTTGACCAAAAGTCAAAATTTCCTAAAGGGCCTATCTTGCTCAGTTTTTCACGTAGATTCCGATTTTGGGCTCCGTTTCTGCATTTGAGACTCCGAAATTAGTCAATTGGCACATTCTTCATTATGGTTTCTTCAAAGGCATTCTTCAAGGCATCTCCAAGTGATCTTCTCATACTTATCCAACCTCAAGCCTTCATCGAGCTTCCGCCTTGAGTTTGAGGGAGGGTGTTAGAGATATATATTACTAACATTAGGGAAGAAGAAAGCAGAGCACTGGATCTGGATGAAGTGTTTGACTGTTTGTTAGTGACAGACAGAGAAGCACTGGTGCATTTATACATCGTCTGCTTGCAATCAGGTGCATGAAGGATATTGATACTAAGACTTACAGATCAGAGTAAATTACTCTTTGAGACAGAATCTCACAGATCGGAGCTCTTTCTCTACCGTTGGCTTGGGTCGTCTATGAAGGAGTAGATATTGGTTGATAGGAAGAGAGAGGAAGAAAATTCAGTGTGCAGAGAGAGAGAGAAAAGTCAACTGAAGGAGAGAAGTGAGACAGAGAGAGTAATAATTTTTGCACGCGGCCTATTCAGCCAAAAAGAATACGTAGTATATGCATATATATATATATGCAAGTGGCCTCTGTCAGTAGCAGAGTGCGTAAAATGATGCGGTCAAAAGTCTTCCAAATTTTAACCAATGGGATTATGACTTATTTCATTGAGATAGTAATAAATTAAGACCAAATATTATTCAATAAATAAAATAATAATTTTTTATTAAATAAAAAAAGGGAAAAAAAAAGAAAAAGAAATAAATGTTACTTCTAAAATATTTTCACAATACTTTCACAATAAATCTTAATTGTTTAGTTGTTACTAACTGTTATTAATAGGTAAAAAAGTTATTTAAGTGGTGAGTTCAAATTAGAACCAGTAAAAACTTAACACAATGAATGTAGCACAAAAATAAAAACTAATGCTACATACACATAAAAGTTCATAACATTTTTTATGACAATTGAGTTGATAAGATTTTACAATTTGTCAGCTAGTTTAGCATATTCTACCATTTTTTTAGGGACTTTATATGTTTACTTTGTACTTGCAATGTAAATTTACATTGTAGAGACAGAAAAGTAAATTTTGTATACATTTTCAAATAACATTTACTATTTTTTGTGTGTCTACATGTAAATTTAAATTGCAAGTACAATGTAAATATACTTTCTTCTAATGTGAAATATGTTTTATTCTATTAAAGAAATATTTGAGTACAACAAAGGAAAGTTGTAGAAAGAAGAAGGCAAAGCCTGTAGAAATAAAAAAGGAAAGTTGTACAAAGAAGAAGGCAAAGTCTGTAGAAATAAAAGAAGAATATTGTAAGTACATTGCTTTGTGGATGGTAGTTTTTTTTTTTTTTTTAATAAGTGGATTGGTCCTATCATGTTACCAATTAAAAAAAAAATGTTAATAGAACAAAATTACAAAAAATTAATAAGTAATTTTGCAATAATAAAATAATAAAAATTAAATAACATTTAAAAATTAAATACTTTTTTGTCCCACCAATAACAACAAAAACCTACCACGTAAAATTTGCTATAAAAATATTGTGAACATCACATTTCTCTTTAATTTTTGTCAAGAGCCAAATGCATCATCAAGCATCATATGGAAGTCTTCGCATGTGCATCAGCTATACGTAAGCAACTGGCCCTACCGTTATAACTAAACAATAAATACCTATTTGGTAGTGGTTCTCACCGGGGCCACCACCACCTCTTGTAGCTGTCGGCCTTCCCTTTCTCTCTTTCCCTTTTTTCTACTTTTTCTTCCTCCATTTGGTTGTATCTGGGTTGTTTTGGTGACCAGGTTGAATTTGGGATGTGAAAAAGCTTGATAATTTGGCTTGGTTTTTAAATTTGGGGTATGTGGGTGGTTGTTTTGTACATCTAGAAAAGTAAAGTCCATAACCAAGTTGAAAATGTTAGTAAAGGAAAAAAAAAAAAAAGAGGAAATAACTTTAAAAAAGGGTATTTTGGTCTTGTTGTAAAATGAGTGATTTTTAATGCTCCATGAGTCCATGAAACTATTTATTAGAGGGTTTCAATCTATAGCGTCCGCTTTTAATAATAGCTCTTTATTATGAGACCAAAACACTAATTGGTTTTTGGTGTAGGCAAGGGGATTAAACCCTAAATCTCTTATTCAAATATAAAAAATTTTATCAATTAAGCTAACTGGAACCTACGAATCTATAACACTTAAGTGCTGCTTTAGCATGCTTAAAGCAACAATACTTTATTAATAAAAAATTCAATCTTAATGGTTGTTGAACAGCACCCAATAACAATAGCCTTGTTCAATATTTGCTTTATGGGGACACTATTTGTAAACCAAAATATCTTAAGAGGATTTGAAAAAAAAATATATATATATATATATATATTGTTTTAAAAATAAAGAAAAATAAAAATAAACCTTCTAATTGATTATTTATGAAGTTAGCTATTTTTTGTTTTGTTATAGAACTCATAATTTGTATGTTTTTGTGTTGCTTTTTTTTTTTTTTTTTTTTTTTTGATATTTTGTGAGGTATGAGCTATAGTGATAAAAATAAAAATTGATGAAGATTTCAAAGTTTTTTCCGGTGTTTTTTATTTTATTTTTTATTATATATATATTTTTAAATTTTTAAAGATACAAAAGTACAACTAAAGGCAATTAAAATTTGATAAAGCTTTTAGCCAATTTCTCTTTGTTTAATCACGTTCTCTTTATGCCACAAATGATTTCCTTCATTTCATTGAGATAATAAATTGGGCATTTGAGATTGGGATCTTCATATTTGATTGTGTGTAAGAATGAGTGGTTAAGGAAGTGTTTGGGAGGTTGCTTAAATTTATGTAATTTTAGGATATAAAAATATTTTATACTTTAAATTCTTAATCGTAGATTTTAATAGTCTATTTGTAATAGTAAATATTATTTATTACTTAAAAAAATAGAGTCTTATAGTGTTAGACAACTTTTTAAAAATAAAATATGAATTAAGAAAATCAAGTTTCAAAGCATTCAACAATATTGTGGACAAACATAAATATTATACGACAAAATAAGTATTATATAATATGTATGTTTTAATATACATAAAAATAAATTCAAATGAAATTATAAAGTATTCGAGCGTCGCGCGAGACATTAATTAGTATATTAAAAATGGAGGGCTTAAATATTCATTGAGATTGGCAAATTGCTTCCTATTGTAAGCCACGTATGATTCGTTGTCCCTCACTCCCCCTTCTTCGAAACTATTTTAGATCACCAGTTTGTTGGTTTTCTTCACATGACCACTATAAAGGACATTGGTATGGCAATTGAGCAAATGCAATGCCAATATGTGAGCAGGTCCCAATGATCATGGAGATAAGTAGTTAGAGACCTATGTGATTCGTGGAAATATATAATTATTTTGAAATAAGGTATAATATATTATTCATTCTCTAAAAATTATCCTACATAATTCGTTTCTCTAAAAATTAAACAATTTATAAAAGTAATTTCTATCTCTTTTTACAAAAATATAATTTATCATTTTTATTGATATTATTATTTTGTAAAGTGGTTCATATTCTTCTAACTCTTGTTATTATGCATTACTAGTCGTTAACCCGTGCTATGTACTGGAATCTACCTATTTTTGAGGTAGACTAAAATAATTTTATAAAATCTTAAATTGAATAAGAAACTACATCATTGCATGATTTGCTCTTGTATGACTTCAATTTGTGTTACAATTTGATGAAGAAGTCATTGCTTGAACGTGTAATGGCTTATTCAAAATTTCTAATATTAAAATTTCTGATGAAAGACCAAAAAAATTAAAGAATCAGATGATAAACTGCTTAGAAATAATTGAAATAAAAAAATATATTTATATATAT